>NC_068922.1:8125000-8750000 GCF_023091745.1 Budorcas taxicolor
AGACTGGCCAAAGGGCGTACAATGCACTTTGGTTTTTTGTTGGGGAAAAAAAAAAGAGTTATGGCAACGGAAAAGTGATGAGGTTTTAAACAAGTCATAGCTCACAATTCAGTAGGAAGCTGGAAAAAAAATGTTACAAGTTCATTACACAGTATGTGGAAAACTGTGACAGTAATGGGCAGTATTCTTGATCATTGTGAAAGTAAATTGAACATTTATGTACAGTGGTAAAACATTTCACATAAACCAGATCTAAATTTGATTTCCAGTATTTATTTTCCTTTTAAATTCTCACTAATTTAAAGTACTACTTTCTCTTTATTGTTGAGGGGAATTGCTTGTAGTCAGACTACTCTTAAAATGTGTTTAAGCTTTTTCTTTTTAACTTCCTTTATGATAAAAACATTGTAAACACTAACTAATGTGTATTTAAAGTTGACTTTTCAAAAATCAAGATAGTATAGGCAAAACCAAAATGGAATTGGTACTTGTGTTTGTTACGCTTTGTGAGTCTAAATTTTCATGTTTTTCCCTAAGTACAAGTTTCCCCTACTTGGAAGCACGCTTACATTATTGTTTTTGTGAAGTCCTTTATTATCAAAGCTTTGTTAACAATGGCATTAACAACAGCAGACTTCACCCTCCTTTTATGCCAACTGATGTATTCAGTTCAGAAGATAACGTTTACTTTCTTAAGGAGGCCTAATTTACTTAGCATAAAAATGGAGCTATGCAGCAAGTCTGATATTGCCCATTACTTCACATATTTTGATTACTGAATACCACTGGAATACAAATTTAATAGTTGGAACATTATTTCATAACTACTTTTTGAAATTTAATTTGTCTCATTCAGCCAGTTTTTTTTTTTTACATTTTATTAATACCAAAGTGAAAAATGGCCTGTGCTTATACTACAAGGATCTCATGTGAATGCAGTCCTGATTGTTCAACACAGCAAGAAAATTCACTTTCACAGTCAACAAGTCATCTTACTCAGTAGAACACAAAGTAAATGGTTTATAACTTCAATATTTGCAAGGAAAATACAGTACAAATTACTAAAAAATACTAAAATATAGAATTGTGTTCAGGCATCTCCACTACATCAATCGCAGCAGTAACCTGAAATTTGAAACTTTTAATAAAAAGTTCTTAAATATAAATTATATGGCAAATGTACAGTACATTGCTTTTTCTCAGTCTCTTTTTTCCAGTGTTTTGCAGTAGATCAGGGTTCCTACCATCACCTCCCTTAGGTTTAAAAAAACCGAAACTGCAAGTCCTCCAGCATCATGAGTGTGAGTGATCGGAGTCTGGAATACCACTGTCTCTATAGCTTCGGTTACTACTGCTTTCACTGTGATTGTTTTTGTACAGATTCATTCCATTAGGAGGAAATATGGTGTGTATTACAAATTCTTCCTTTGAGATGGGTTCATTGCTTATCGGTAACATCTGAAAAGAAGTCTCCCTGATTTCCAGGATGGAGTTGTCCTTCTTGGTGCCAGCTTCCGCATAGTCGTCCTTTCTTCTCCTGCCTTTGCTGTACGCACAGTTCCGTGAGAAGAGGGATCCGTTCCTATGAACGTACCAGCACACCAAAGCAAGCAGGGCGATGGTCACCAGGGCCACAGCCCCGCCAATGATGGCAGCCAGTGGCAAATTGGGGTTTTTGTAAGGTTCTTTCTCTTGCTCTCGATTAAGGGTGGTTGTAGGGTTGTACATTCGAAGGGGTGCAGTTTCAGTCTCAATACAAACAGGAGTTTCATCGAATAGATAGAGGTTACTGGTTTCCATGGGAACCATGCAGACTCGATAGGGTGAATCAGGCTCCAGGGCTGTGACCAAGTATTCGCTGCGTTCTCCTGTTACAATTGTTTCAGTTATAGATCCAAATGCTGGGCTGTGGTCCAGTTTGAGCCAGCTGAGTCTTAAAGCCGTCATAGGTAGGATGAGTTTCCAAGAGATATGAATTGTGTCAGAGGTGACAGATTTCACAGTAATGGTAATTGTTTTTCTTGCCGGAATCCCTGTGGTTCGCTGATCCTTAGTGAGTTTGGGGTTCTTTGTGTCTGGTTGCTTGGTCACAGGAGCTGGCCACTGTCCTTGAGCAGGATGCACTGTATTGGGCGTCCCGGTGGTTATCTGAATGGTGCTTACAACCAGGTTGTCCTTACAATCAAATAGTTCCGCATTGAGGTCCTTGATAGCCATCCCTCGAACTTTTTCTGGGGCTTGGCACATGAGCCCACGCACATTGACCTTCACAGGTAGTGATTGTAACCAGTCACGTACCCATTTCATCTTGCACCCACAATACCAGGGATTGTTCCGAAGAATCAGTTGTGTTATATTGTCCAAATCATCAAAGATACCCTGAGGTAAATTACTTAGGTTATTATTGGACATATCAAGTCGATACAGCTGCCTCAGGTAAGAAAAAGCATTTGGGGGCACCCTATTGATATGGTTATCTTGAAGATAAAGCTTCCTCAGGTTTGTGCCTGGAAGGTTGACTGGTGCAGCAGTCAGGGAATTCCGTACCAGTGACAGTTCTGTTAAGTTGACTAGATTGAAGAAAACTTTATCACCTAATCCATGGTTATTCAGCAGGTTTCCATCCAAAACCAGGCGTTTTAGGCTAGTGAGACCTTGAAGAGATGGTGATGAGATGGTGGATATGCGATTATCATCCAAGCGGAGCTCTTCTATAGTCCTGGGCAGACCCCAGGGGATTGTGCTAAGGTGATTACGAGACAGGAAAAGCAGCCGGAGATAGTTACTGTCTCTAAATGCCCCCTCTTCAATGCTAACAGCTGAGACAGAGTTATCATCTAAATGTAATTCTTCCAGATAAGGAATTTTTGAAAGTGAATCATAAGTGATGGTTCTTATGTTATTTTCTTGCAGATGTAACTCTTTGACGTACTTTGGTAGATTGGTAGGAAATTCATCTAAACTGTTGTGATATAGGTATATTCTTTCTACTTTCAGTAAGTTTTTCAAATCTGATGGAATCCCAGCATTATTTATTTGGTTGTTCTGAAGGTAGAGAGTTGTAGCATCCTCTGGTATTCCTGTTGGAATGGATGTCAAAAAGCGATCGTTACAGTAAATGAAACCGGCATCACAGCGGCACACAGATGGACAGGGTTTAGCCATAACTGATAGTGTTGCCACCTGGAGGAACAGCCCAATTTTAGTCCCAATGAGGAAGATGCTCCAGGCTGGGCTGATCATGGTCAGCAGTGTTGAGGTCTTTACACAAGGTAGTTTCAGAGCCCTAAAGTGGAGTGAGTTAAAAAAAAAAAAAAGGCAACAGAAAACCGTCAGAATAGCATACTTAAAATAGTATTCAAAATAGACGTGAACATTGAAACATCTAATAATCACTTTTATTAGTTCATTTTTTCTTGTGTGCTGAGGTATTTTTTTTTGCATGCTAGCTAACAATGAACATAATCATACAATATTTTTACTTTAAATATTTCTGGTATTAGAAGTATTTTGTCCCAAATCTGTTTGACTTTGAAAGTTGAATATAGTTTTACTGAATGTTTTAAAGCATTCTCATAGCACTTTATGTCAATTTTGTGACCACTGGCCAAGCTAGTCTGATTTCTAATTTTTCCTTAATATTTATAATGAATTGACACATAGGAATATGATGTTATATTTAAAGATAATAATGTTACTATTCTTAAAAACCAAAATTTTATATCTGCTTTTTACATGGTAAACTGTACAAGTATAGAAATGTGTAGTAAAAAATCTATTCTCATACTATTCAGGTATAGTCACATACCTCTGGAGATCCTGAATCCCAGTTAAATCAATTGTTTGCTTTGATTATTGATGTTGTTTTTCTTTGAGTGTTAATATTAGACATTGTGAGATAGGCACTTCTAGCACAAAAATAAGGAATTGTTTTCATTTACTTTGGGGATGGAAAGATTTACATAGCTAATACATCTATCTTACCTAAGTGGAAAATTCCATTTCATGTTAAACTCTTTTTTTCCTATTTTACTGTATGTTTTGTAGTACATAGTTAAATGGGTTTATGAACATTTTTCATTATATTCTAGCTCATGACTTGTTTTCACAATGTATTTATCTTTCTTCAAGTTCTAATCTAAAATATGATTCACCTTTCTCCATTGGTAGAGAATTATAGATTTATACTTATCTAGTATGTAATATAAATTTTTTCTGCACCTTTAGGTATTAGTTAGCCTTTATAATTTCAGGCATGAAAAGAAAAGACTTTAATATTTTTCCTACCTTATTGAACGATGTGAGTAAATTTTGCGTGAGTGAAAATCCAATGCACATATATTATTTTCCTGGTGAGGGGCTGGGACTTATAAACTCTTGTTTAGTCCTTGGAAATGTTCTTCACTGTTTATTCAAGTAATTCTATGCCGTACACACCTCCAGATCAGGCTTGCTGTTGTCAATGAACATTCCAGCTGCGGTTCAGCATGGTGGGCAAGCTCATTAAAGTAGGGACCAGAAACAATTCAGTTTCCTGTTACTATGTAGAACACATGGTTTCCTATTTTTTTTTCCTTTCTTATAGAGTTTCTGTGTGAAGGTTCCTTTTGTGTAGCTTAATTCCCTTAGTGGAAATTGCTCTCTTTGAAATTCTTATTGTCTCTTCTGTGCAATGTGGTCAGAGATAGTAACTTCAGATCCTCATGAAGAAAGCCATTCATGATGCTAAGGCCTGTATAGTAATAGGTTTTTCAGGCAGTTACCCCCCACCTTTATTCCCATCCAGGATTATCCAAGTATAAACTTTGTACAGTAGCTACATCCTGAGGTATGATTACCTGCTGTGAAATAGCTATTTCCAGCTTTTGCTTCTTGCTGCTTTCTCAGAATATCTGGTGCAGTCACAGGTTATGCAAGAACAAGTATTCTTTCAAGAGGTAAAGAAAACTTAATTCAAATATTCTTCATGGAAGCATACTAGATTTCCTTTATATTTCTGTTCCTTGAAATACTCTGGACCTGAGCATCTCCTGTGAAAGTAAAATGTTTTAATCAGCTATTAACAAAGAACTTTAACATACTAGAGACATTTCCTAGAAATTTAGCTTCAATTCTTTCTTTAGGCAACACCTTTCATCATAGTAGTTGTTGAAAAGGGATAAGATGATCTCTTTCTCTTTTATTTCCCATTTTGCTATATAAATAAAGTGGGAGCCAAATTTGAGTTTGTCACAAAATAATTTCAGTTTTTAACTGACTGCTAGTGTGACTTTGAATTAAACACAGAAGCAAAGCTTTATGCAAAAGACAGTAAGCCTCTCCTATGGATTTTGAATTCAGGTCAGGCCAATCTTTAAAATTTCACTTTTATATCTTATATAAAATGATAAAGTGTGCAAAAAAAAAAGAAAATAAGTACATGAAAGAGGTAAGCAAAGCCATAACTAGGATTTTTTTTAAATGAAATGCCATAACTTTTTAGATATTTCTGAACATAGTTTCACAAAGTCATATAGTCTACAATTTAAAGAGCTGTAAAGGGTTAGAAGTTTTCTTTTGATTTGCTCAGTGTCTTGTTTAATTCTTCCTGCAGGCCTCAATTTTCCCTACTGTGGAATGTGGGCACTACAACCTTCCTCCTTACAACTATTTCTAAAGGCTAATTGATGATCTTGAAACTCTAGTTACTCAGGTATTCTTGACCAAAGGCAGTGTAGAAGTTCAAGTCATAACATTTTTTGAGAAAAATACAATTTTTAACAAACTAAACTTGAGAAACTGTATTTGTAACAGAAAGGACGTCATTTCAGTCTGTCTCCTTGTAATGACCATTAGGAAAACATATCAAAACCTGACAAGACATTTCTCTCAAAGTGCAAACAGGAACATGTCAGTTTCCAAAGATTATCTTTTTAACTTCTGGAAGAGGCTTACAGCTTGACCAAAGAGACTCATGATTTTAAGAATGACTGCTTTGTCCATTATCTAATATGCATGAAGATTCTGGGGGGTGAACAGGGGAGGTGGGTAGTTTCAGTATCTGTTACGTAAAGTTACCTACTCAGGGACTTTCTATACAAGTAAGATACGTTAGGATATCATGGAAATATTTGACCCTAAAAGCGATTTGTTTCTCCCTCAGTAATTACCTTGCATCCAACAAGGATAGCATCTGTTCCAGAATTCAAACAGTACTCAAAGTGAATTTTAAATAAGACCAAGATTTGTGTTTCTGGCTCTCATTGAAAATTCGGATTCTTTTAATTTGTCACCAGATATCAACACTATCATAGACTGAATTAACAGAAGGAAACTGAAAAAAAATTACAGATACATTTAATTTATTATTTAGGAAACGTGAAGTAAAAATAGCAGTTAGCAGATGGATAAAGTAGTCTCTAGTGAATATTGCAAAGTGCCCACAGAGGAAAGTTTAAGTGATGTATTGCTTAATGTGAGGTTTTACAAGTAATGCCTTTAGGGCTTTGCTCATTATTGTTGAATTTGAGTGGAGTATTTTCTTGAAAACTTGCTTTCTTGGTACATGAAAATGGAAAACTAAGCTGTGAAATTAATAATTACAATGTTATTTTTAAAAATATCTTCTGTTAAATGTTTTCTAAGCTTGAAAATTATTCAACATATAGAACAATTTGGTAAATTTAAGAAAAAAATTTAAAGCAATTTAGGAAACAGTTACTTTTGTTAAATTGCATTAAAAACTAATTAAAACCATTATAAAAATTGCACAGAGAACCTGCTTTAACTGTTGCCAATAGCCAGGCATTTCTCCTACACCAGGACACACTTTAAAGTTGGGAAGATGAATCTGATGAATGGAGGTTAAAAATTGTTGGTCAGCCTAGAGTATGTACAAGGTACATAATGATAACCAGAGATAAAGCTGGTAGCTGAAGTATAAGTTTTTTACCAATTCAAAATCTAATATGTATTGATTTTTACATTTTTAAATCAGAGAAAGAAAGAATATTCTACACTGGTATGAAAAGGAAGATTAGTTCATTTTTGTTTGCTTCATTTTGCATGTGTGAAACTGCTTCCTCTGCTCTTTTTGATGTGCAGACTCACATGGCCATGAATACAGTGGTGGTAATAACGTGGGATTAACAGAAAGCCTAAAATCTCATTCAGTTCTTGGAAAATGCCATTCTCTTCTCCCCAGATTGCATTAAAACAAAAGGCAAAAATACAAAACATATTTCTCTGGGGAGGAAATTTCTCTGGTCCTCTTTCAAAAATGAAGATTCCTTCACAAGTTCCTACTCCCTTTACTTAAACTCAGACAGTCCAATGCATGCGTGATTTTGTTTCATATCTTATGTCTTCTCTTGCCTTTTTATATTAAAAAACTATAGAGCTAAAGCGATTTGTTTTATTTTACGTATGAGAGGCTGTAATGGTCTTTCCATCTGAAATAAGCAGCTCTGCTCCCATGTTTAGACTTCCCTCTTTCTGAGCTGGCTCTACATATTCATGCATATAGAGACATTGTAGTTGAATGTGACTGATGAAAAAAAATGACCCCCACTGGCATGAACACTGTGGCCAGGTTTCCACAACGTCGACTTCAGAGGCTTTATGTCTGCATAGGCTTGAAAGAGGCCATTACTTCTGAACAAAAAGGAATCGATCTTTTAGAGAAATATTGTTAATGGGGTAACTTGGGGGAAAGCATAAATGGAGCCCTGGTTACTTAAAGGAATGTTTAAAGTTAAAAAAAATCATATCATTACTTAAGTATATAGCATTTAGAACTGTAGCAAAAAGAAAAACATAATCACCATACTGGTAAATTAAACTTGTAATATGGATCTTCCTATCAATTTCTTTTTATAAATTAAAAAATATGTATTTTAAAAAATGCATTTATAATGTAATTACATCCATGAAAAGTCACCAGCTGATTTCCATGATACACTTAAAAGAAGTATGCAAATAGATAAGGATGCTGTCATTTTGAGATAGTTTAAGAAAACTAATATAATTGAATAAGTTGTATCTGAATAGAATGCTGGTATTTATAGTCAAGAACATGAGGCCGTCTATGTTTATATGATTCCTTCTCTGTTACTATTTTGGAGGTGGGAATGTTTGAGATGAAAAGGTATTTGATATTTCTTATGTTTTGATCACTTAGATTAAGATTATATGTTGATAGTGCTAACTTCCTAAATCCTTTATTTGTCCCTTCGATTTAAATTGGTTTTTGATGTGAAATCATTGCTCTAAAATAAAATCTTAAATTGTGTACAGAGTTTGGGGATTTTAGTTTGTTTTTAATGATTTGCCTCACATCATGGTCTCTAAACTATCCGGGGACTTTTAAATATATTAAATTTAAAAGTGGAAAAGTATGTAGAACTTTTAATCGAAGTTAACTGCATTATTTTGAGTAAAACCTTGAGACTGAAGAAAATACATGATTCCTCAAATTTATCCAATTCTGTGAATATTTCTGGGTACACTGGAATTTATACAATCATAATTTAGAGTATTAGGAAAGTAATTTATTTATGAAGGCTTAAACAGCTGCTAGAAAGCTCTACAAAATGATCAACCTCTGAATGTTAAGTCTTTGCAACGACAAATAGTATTTCAAATAACCTATGTGTATGGTTAAACTGAAAAACTGGAGTATATCAGATTAGTTGGTAGTGACAGCAAAATGCTTTCTAAGCAGCCTGTCTGGTAGTTAAATTTTCCACGATCATCAGATTTCAGGAAAGTTCCAATTCTTTTGTTTAATGCCAGGCAAGCAGAAGGACCTCTAACTCTCCTCTTGAGAGTCATGAAGTCTGAAGGGTTTGCTGAGAGGGAGAGAAGCAAGTGTGCCTTTCCTTACTTGGTTTTATCCAGACTATTTTCTAGCCTAGAAGATTTGTTTCTTTTATGCAAATAGGGGATGAAAGTTCCAAAGCAAAGAATTTTCACTTTCTCCTTTTATGTTACAGGTTCTTTTCTCCAATAGGTTTGTGATAAATGAATCTAGTTCTGCTTCATTTATTTTGGCTTGTAAAGTTAAATCAAGCATCCTTAAAACAAAAAGGGAAACTGGGATGTTATCTTCCATCACAGTGAAGCCTGTTTCATTATATGATATTAAGCCAAACTAAATAAGTTAGAGAACCATGGCTTGTAAGTATGAATAAGAGATTAATTTAGAGGTTGGTAGAGGTGAGCAGTTGAGGGCTTGGGGCAGGGAACAAGCTTTAAGTTTGCATTGACTTTTAGGCAATTGCAATTAAAATTACGCTTATCCTTGTTAAACTGCAAACATTTTCCCACTGTGAGCCTGATATTCCTTCTTCAGTGTGGTGAGTACAGTTTGCTTGATATGTCTAAGTTTCCATACTCTAGTACAACAAATATTTAGGTATGCTGTGTACCATGCCCTGGGCTGGAAAATGATAACATCCATAATCATAAAAAAATCCTTTTTTTTTTCTTTTCATGTCAGAGTTGAGTATTGCTGTTAAAGAGGAGGAAAATCATCAGCACATAAACTGATCAATCCACAGTTCAGTGGCGCACTTTAAAAATGGGGTTTAACCAAATGTGGTCTCTGGGTTTTCTTTTCAAAGTTGCCACGGTAACTTGTGCACGTGAAAAGTGAAAGAATAAAGAACAAAAGCTGTCATTGTCTCATCAGAGAGAGCAATTTCTCCTTTTTTGCATTTAAGCAGACTAATACCTGGAGAGAGCTTTTTATGCATTCCTGACACTTGATTTGGGGGCTAGGAAAGAAATTATGCATATGTTAAACAAATGCAACTTTAGCTGCTGCTTAAATTACAGTTTTGTTCTGTTTTACTTAAAATCTGTTTTCTCTAGCTGTCTTGTCAACAGACATCAAAGTCCTGAAACCAGCTCTCCTATGCAGTATAAACATGGCTTTCAATTTGTTTTTTTAATGTGATGTTTTACCAAAGTTAGTGATGTTGATCTGCATCCTGAAACTGGAAAATGCTTTCTGAAATGTATATTTCTGTTTTGGTTCTTAAGAGGCAGAAGGCTTTTTCCAGGAGACATTTATAGATCATCTCTTAGTTAGAAATTTGTTTGTTGACTTGTGATAAGTTTTTGAAATGGTAGAATGTTAGAAAGAGTTGACAAAAGGTCCTTTTTATGTTCTGAAGAGAAAACTGCACTTTGGAGAATTAATACTGCTGAGAGATTTACTGTAGAGTTTTTGCCCGCTGGGGGGTGGTACACTCTACTAGAACACAGCTTTCAGAAGCCGCAAGTCAGATGTTGGCTGCTGCCGGCCACTTTTCCTCTGGTTTAATTACAACAAAGCCTCCCGTTGAGAACAGTGAAGGCCTCTGGGGCACAAGGTGGGGGTGGGAGTGAAGAGGGAGTGAGGGGAAAGAAGGGGAGAAATTACAACCTTTGAAAAAATTATTGAATCTTATTTCCCTCGTTGGCTTCATTTCTGTTGGCCTTCATTTGACTTTCAGCAATTAGTTATAATGCTATTACAATAAACTGGTTGAATAAAAGAATATTTAAGGGAGTTTATTCAGAATTTTTAAGTTAGTCTTGGATCTTGGCATTAAACACATTCTTTGTTATGTAGCCCACCCACCTTAAAAATAGGGGGAAAAGTTAACCACTGAAATGGCTAGTTTTAAACCTTTTTTTTTTTTCCAATGATCAGATTTAATCTAATATTGGTATAAACATTGGCATATGAAGAATAAAAACATAAAGAAGAAACATTCATATAATATTAATATAAGGCAAGTCCTCTGCTACTGATTTTTGTTGGGTTTAAAATAGTTCAAAATAATCCAGAAAGAGGAGGAAGCCTTAGGGTATGTGGCCAAGAAAAGCAGAGACAAATCTGTCTGCAGTACACTTGTGTGTTTAAAGCTGATAATTGTATTTTTCATCTGGAGATACTGAGTGTTCATTAGGGTCTTGTGTCCCTAGGCAAGAGATGCTGAACGTAATTGGAGTTTCTATTTGATTGGGCAATATAGGCTAGAGAAGAAACTGGGGTAAAGATAATTAATAGCTTGCTAACAAAGTCTGACAGCCACAAGATTTCAACCAAATTTATTTCACACCGCTTCATTTAGCTCTGAAAAAGTTTTGATAGAATTGGAGGCTCCTTAATTAACACTTGGAAGCAAAAGAAACATACCTTCTATTTTACTGCCACATTCAGTTATGACAAATTTTCTTACTGGTTTTCTTCTTTTTGAAAAAAACTTTACTTGCTGCCCAGTTATATATTTGACAGATGTTAATGTTTAGGAAGTGTTTAATTGGGCATTTTGAACCTAAACATAATCGATTTAAAATAAGGGGGGGATGAAAAACCCAATTAATAACATAGTGTTATACAGCACAATTAATAACTGATAATTAGTATTATATAGTATTATATACAGTATTAATGAGTTCATTCTGTTTATTCATTCAATAATATCTTTGCTGAATCTTGGGTTTGATATATTTTTGGCAGTATTCTATTTAAAAAAGAAATTAGATGTGCTTTTCCTGTTTAAGTACATGCAATCATGTTTTTGTAACCCTATTTTTTTATTTCAGGCTAATCAATATATCTAGATATGTGTGTTTGTGTGTGTGTGTACATTGTATGCACACATATATCTGCAAACTAAGTGGCATATCTCTGATTTAATCTTCTTACAGATTAAACCCTGGCATATTATTATTAATATTGGTAGTAGTGGTAACATTAATATTTTGTAGTACTTTTGAAAGGTTCATTTCTTTCTTTCCTCATTTCAAAAGAGATGGGTATCAGTCATCTGTCACTTTAAGGTCCTGTCTGAAAACAAATTCCTTCTTTATGTTTATGCTGGTTAGGATATTCCTGTGTGACTGGGAATAAATGAAAGGCATAGCCTCAGCCTATGCACTATGATAGTGTCTTTATTCATATTGTTTCCTGCTAATGGGGGAACATATGTGTGCATTTTAGAGCGGATCGATTTATTAAGAAAATTTAAAATAGCTAATTGTTAAAACCATTAGAGAATTTGGTTCTATAATTGGCACATATCAAGGCTTTTTTTTTCCTTTTTCATTCTCAGGAAGTATATAACAATCAAACTCCCAGACGTTGAGAAAATATAGGCCTGTTGCACTCTTTACTTCTATGCAACCATTTTGTTTCAGATCTAATTCACTGAAAAAAATTTTTTTGAATAGATACATTTAGGTAGTTTTTGAAAGCTTTGTGGTATGAAAATATTTCTTTCAATGTAAGATTTTCCTATTATAAGTTGCAAGTGAATGGATACTCTTGAGTATCCCACTTGATGAGGCTCTACTCATTTTTCCCCCTGCCACCCTGAAATCCCTGCATACATCAGGCTTAGCTTCCAGGCTGAGCTTTGTTAGTTTTTCTGAGTAGACTTTGCCAATTACTATGCTAGTCACATACCACATTTGCCCAAGCAATGGATTTTGGCGTTCTGCTGGAGAGGGGATATGGTTTGTGAGAGAGTTTCCCCTTCCTCTGAGTTGAATTCACTAGTTAAGATTTGCAAGCCTGGAATGCTTGAAGCAGCTCTGGCAGGATAGCAGTGCAAGCTTTAAAATCTAGGTGTAGCTGTTAATCCTTACAGAGGCACATAAGTCTCCAGGAGTAGCTGGGCTAGCTGTGAGCAAGATGTATGCTTTTCATGTACTGCGTGCTCATGGGCTGAGGGATTATTGATTTTCTTTCACAGCTATAAAAACAGCAGTTGGTGATCATGCCACACATACAGTACACGCCAAGCTAGCTAGACCTTTTGCTTTCCTCTCTGTGGAAAAAATCTGCCTTGTGTTCTTTAACATTTAACTTTCCAACTTATTGTTTGCCATAAGCCTCTTTTCAAATAGCAACTACCCGAGACATAAGATAGCCACTTATCATTATTTTTTTTTCTTTAATGAAATAAAGGTTTCAAGAAACTTCTTGCATTTGGCTGTAACAGTCCAATTTTTCCTTGCTGGCTTGCACGCACACACACTGCTCGTCCTGGTGACAGAGCAAACGTTCGTATCTGGATGCCTCATGATACCAAGCCATTCCTTTCTAGAGAGTAAAACCGAGCAAACTTTCTGGGACAATCATAAGGAAAAACATGGGAAACACTTACCAGGAAGACGAGAGAAAGCAATCCCATATATCCTGCTGCTCTAGCTGTAATTCCACTGCCTGGGAACTGGAGTAATAACCGCCCCCCTCTGCCCAGCTCGGAATCCAGTCCACACAAAGCCCACGGCAGCTGCAGGCTGAGCCGGTCCCGTTCGGATCACTCCTCCACTGAGGAGCAAGTGGGGGCCAGCATTTCAGTTTGCTGCACAGCCCACCTCCAAGTCTGAAGTTAAAGCTTCACCTCGCAATGGTTGAAGAAGGGGGTGATGTCATAGAATGGGCAGGACTTCGCTGAGCTCTCGCTCAGTGAGGTAACTCGAGGATCAGACAGATGAGCTCTGCCAACGCTAGAGGGAGTGAGAGCAGCCAGAATGAGGTGCTTGGCCTGGCAGGGCTGGGATGCCACTGGTTGGTAGGTGGCCCTTTGGAATCGCAGCCTCTGCTGAAGTTGGCTAGAACAGGGTGGTGGTAGCAAGCTTATGAAAAATGCAAGGCTGCTAGAAGACTATGTGTTGCAGTAGAAAGACACGGGTTATTTTTATTTTTTAGCTGTCTGTATTAGAAAGGAGTTAAGCAAAATCATATTTTCACTGTTGAGTAGTTATAATAATGTTATAAATGTGAAGGCTAATAACCCCAACAGTGAATATTTATTCAACAAATGAATAGAAAGTTGGTTCAAATAAATAACTGATTGATTTAAGGGAAGGAAACAGGAATTCTACAAGGGTAAAAGAAAAAAAAGATAACTAGTTTTTGGTTTTTCTTTTTCCCCTAGAGGTAATGAGTAAGTTATTGTTTGTATGTGTTGGTTTTAGAAAGTGAAACTATTTTTCATATACTCCCCAAATTATTTGTATATCTCTTTAGAGCCTAGTAGATAGATTTTTCATATTTAAAGGGACTCTTCCTAAACTAAAACGGTTTTGAAAAATTATTAAATAGAGTAGTTTTCTTTCTGATATGTTTTTGCTTTGAACATGAATTAAGATACAGACTTAAGATGCAAACATAGAAGAAAGAAACCTTTCAGAAATAGTTTTACTTGTATTCAAATGGTTGTATTTTAATTTATGTATATGAGCAAACTCTGGGCAATGCAATATCTAATTAGCAGAATTATAGACTTTCTATTTTCAATTTTGATTTTCATAGACTAGTTTCTACTGTTTGAATAAAAGTTGCTTTAGGCCCATACGTTTTCCACTAAGTGCATTTCAGTTTTTAATGTCATTGGGAAGAATTTTGCTTTTCTATTTACCTGGAGGGCAGTATCCTTAAACTCATATTGTCTGCTTTATTCTCAGAGGTTCTCCTTTGTGCTTTCTAAAAGTTTCTGTGAGTGTTTGTTTCTGAAGGAGGCTAGCTAATTGTCTTTCCCAGGACTATTTGATTATGGTCTCTTCATTAGTTTAGTTTATCTATTTACATGCCTCTTTGATAGCAGTTTGGCCTTCTGAGTTCCTCTCCAAGAATGAATGATATCACAGTAGAAGGGGAACTCTTGATAAGAGGTATATTGACCTCTATTGTTCTATGATTGCACTTTTACTGGCCTCTGAGGGCAGACCCAATAAATACAGGAGGTTTAGAATTCTAATGTTTGTTGAAAAGCCAATTTCTTAGAAATGTTAGGTAGCAAAAGTTGAATTGAGATGCAGCTGCTGTATGTTTAGAGGAAAGGGAGGTGGCACTAAAGATAATCTCTCAGCTAAAGGATGGATTTCTTTTTCTGTTACTACAAAATAAACACATGGGTTAAACTGTTTTATGAAATAATTCTTTCTAGAAGCTATTTTCAGTTGGGAGTTGATTATATTTAAAAAGAACTTTTTGCCTAGCCAAATTCCTATGGTTTTATAGCCATGTTTAATCAGTTTTATCTCCATTCAGGCAGACCTTAAACAGAAAAGAAAGATAAATGGACAGTTTTGGTAATCAGTATCCAAAAGAAGATACATTGGCCTGGGAGTTAGGAGTTCTGAGGTTTCCATTCCCTCGTCTGCCATTCAGAATATGACTTATTATCTGCTCTGGGCTTTGGTTCACCACATGGCAAATAAAGGCAGCAGGGATTTATTGAATGCCAATTATGTATTGTTGCTTCTTTTTTTTTTTTAAGATGTGGATTAAAATGTAGAAGAGGCAAGAGATTATGAAAAAATGTAAACTGTACTAAAGGCACTAACTTGGAAGGCCAAGTCTTGGATTGCTTCCATCAGCCTACCCCATCCAAAAATATATGCCCTTTTGCTGCTTCCATTTGTTTTCATTTTTGTTCTTTTTTTTTTTTTACTTCTTGCTCTTATCAGCTGTCTGAAATTCTGCCAGTTGGAGGTGAACTTGTAATAATATGTACCCCTTTTGAAATAAAATGTGTCGCCTCTGAAAAGACTGAGTTTCTCTGAATTAATTCAGGTTGCTTTCCTCTCCTCCTTCGTTACATAAGGGAGATGAACTGCAGTAAGGGGACAGCTGTCTCAGTAGGAGGGGAAGGAAGGCAGGCACTTTTCAACGAGAAGCCCTTTAGGCTCACAGTCTAGCATATCTGGGCTCCATCTTGGCTTTACCACTTGACTGTAGACAAATTACTAAATCTTTCTGAAATCATTAGCTCAGTACTTGACTTACAATAAGTACCAAATGAGTGGTAACTGCTAGGATTGAGATGAGGGCATCTGAGCCCTTGGAAAAAGGAGGCATTAAGAAATAAAATAAAATCTGAAAAAACAAACAAACAAACAAAAGAGGTGGTAGAAGGAAGCACAAAGAGAGGTCAGAGAGGACCAATGACATGTTTTTTTCACACTTCAAAATCCCCCTTTGAAGGAGTAGTTCTGCATGGCCAGGAAATGAGCAAGGAAGTAGGCAAATAGGATATTTCCCTGTTGATTTTTTTTTCTTGTTGTCTTCATGCATTTCACGGTCCCACATCCCTAGGATTTAGAACTAGTAGATACTTTGGGTTGAAAAGGCATTTGCCATTTTTTTTTGCATTTTGTTCAGTTTTATGGGTTAGCCAGTGGATCTAACACTGTACATGAGAAAATGAATTTCAGATGGTAAACAACTGGCTGGAATATAAGCTTAATTAGCATATTCCGTTTTGAAAACTTCAGATGATCTAAGCTGATCATGTCGATGAACTTTGCATTTTCTGTTTTTGTGAAAGCTTATGAGATTTTCCCTGATGGAGGACAGAGGAGGTTGGACTTGGAATCAGGTTTCCCAGGCTGTGCTGTTGACTTGTGTATCCATGTGAAAACAACCACCACCAAACCTCTTTTATAAACAGCTCCCAGAGGAAATGGAATAATTCAGGCCCTCCAACCTGCTTAGACTTAAGCTACCCCATTCACTTGTTCATTCATTCACTGTACACAAATTCCTTAAAGTTCCCTGTCAAAGAAGCTAGTAGAACTAGATGACCCCCAGACCTCCAACTATGATATTTGAAATTTAATCTTAAAAAGTATTAAAGCTTCCTTAGGTCTTAGAAAGAAATTCTTGATGATTTTTCTTCCCCTCGCCCTCTCCCTGAGAACAAAGTCTTCAAAGTTGTGTGAAAAACAAACCAACCAACAAAATCAGCTTAGGCTTTTGGTATATTAAAATGCCTTGTGCTTATTACCAATAAAGAAGTTTTTGGTTGCAAGTGATGGAAAGCTCAAGCCTTACTGTCTAATCAATGATTGGAAATCCTGTTGGTCCATGAAACTGAGAAGTTCAAATGTATGGTCTGGCTTCAGGTGAAGCTTGATACAGTGGCTTGAAATATGTCAACAAGGAGACAGTTTTTCCCTAGCTCTGCCTTTCCCAGTATTGGCAGCCTCCTGCGGCCATATACATTGGATCTTTGGGAGCTCCAGGTTTTGTCCCTAGGCAGTGACAATTCCACATGTCACATTCCCATATTGCAGTGCTCAAGGGAAGATAGGTCACCTCCAGAAGCTCCTACACAGGCACAGATGTATGATTCACTCTTTCTCATTTCTTTAAACTTGATCACACATTCATTCCTGAACCTGTTACAGAAAGATAGTGGGATGTGTTGGTGAGCTTAGTCCTGCTGTAAGAGCTATAGGTAGGGTTAACCTCACTCAAACACATGGCTGAGAATGGAGGACCATGTTTGATCTGGAAGACAATTGGATACTGTTAGTTTGAGAAGGAAGGAGCGGATGCTGGAGATTAGCTCATTTTTAGAGGATTTGGCATGCTGAAACTTGGGCATGTTTTATAAATTTATAAACTTGAAGCTGCACTTTTTCTTTTCTTTTTTTTTAAGCCAAAATTTCTATTTAAATTACCAAAACATCTTTAAAAGATTTTTTTCTATTTGTAGACCCTCTCAAGTCTAGCCCAGTTTTTCCTGTCAACAGGTAGTGATGCAAGTCAGGACACATCAGTACTACATCTTAACATGAGCCTATGGGATGTTAATAAAATATATAGAGAGTGCACATTCAGCTATCTGTAATTCTGTGAAGTCAGGCCAGATGTTTAATGCACCAGTTAGAAACTGTACCACATTGTTCTGAACAATTCCAAAGGGTATTGGAGAAATAATTAGATTATAGCAGGTCACAGATGCCTTAGAATACTAAATGGTTTTAAAAATGCTAAATTAAACTGCTCTTCTATTCTGATATTTGCCTTTTATTAGTCAATACTTAAAATGTACCTAAAAACAATCACATATCCCTTTTAAGTATGTTTCCAAAACATACTGCACTGGAGTGAGATCTGTCATTACAGGACTTGAAAGAGAAATCAAAGCAAAACATCAGGTGGTTATTTCCCTGCCTGCCTGCCTATCTGCTCACCCTCTGATCCACCCTTATTTTCCCCACATCCAAGTTAGACTCTTACTACAGTTTAGACTAGGGATTGGGAGAAAGACAATTAAAAGAAAAAAAAAAGAGAGAAAAAAACACCCCTTTGACTTCCAAGAAAGAGGAGGAATTGTGGTTCAGAATAGATTAGTACCTGGCCACAAGTGATGGGCTGAGGCTATTGCAGAACTAAAGACTGCTGATGCTTACTCTTCTCCCTTTTCTGTGCTTCCGTGCCTGGCCATGCAGATGGTGCATGATCCGGCTCCAGCTGATGTAGGCTGTGTCCTTGACCCCTGCCACTCTCTAACGCCCTGTCACCCTTCTCACTTTGTTTTTATATAAAATGCAAAGCTCAACATTCAGAAAACGAAGATCATGGCATCTGGTCCCATCACTTCATGGAAAATAGACGGGGAAACAGTGGAAACAGTATCAGACTTTATTTTTGGGGGCTCCAAAATCACCGCAGATGGTGACTGCAGCCATGAAATTAAAAGACGCTTACTCCTGGGAAGGAAAGTTATGACCAACCTAGATAGCATATTCAAAAGCAGGGACATTACTTTGCCGACTAAGGTCCATCTAGTCAAGGCTATGGTTTTTCCTGTGGTTATGTATGGATGTGAGAGTTGGACTGTGAAGAAGGCTGAGCACCGAAGAATTGATGCTTTTGCACTGTGGTGTTGGAGAAGACTCTTGAGAGTCCCTTGGACTGCAAGGAGATCCAACCAGTCCATTCTGAAGGAGATCAGCCCTGGGATTTCTTTGGAAGGAATGATGCTAAAGCTGAAACTCCAGTACTTTGGCCACCTCATGGGAAGAGTTGACTCATTGGAAAAGACTCTGATGTTGGGAGGGATTGGGGGCAGGAGGAGAAGGGGATGACGGAGGATGAGATGGCTGTATGGCATCACTGACTCGATGGACATGAGTCTGAGTGAACTCTGGGAGATGGTGATGAACAGGGAGGCCTGGCGTGGTGCGATTCATGGGGTCGCAAAGAGTCGGACACGACTGAGCGACTGAACTGAACTGAAAAAGCAAACCTGGAGCAAGCAGAGAGTGAATTCTTCCTCTGACACACTGTGTGTGGCCCTGGGAAAAGAAATTCAGTTCTTTCACTTATGAAGATGGAGATATGAGACCCATCTTGTTTTCCTATTGTGGACTTCAATAACGTAGGGTATTGTAAAGGTTCATTAAATCTGAGAAAGCACTTGCTTATCAAGACAGAGCTGAAACTTGTACATAGTTGCTTTTTATCTTCATAGTGATGAGTAGGGCCAGGATCATTTCAGAAGGTGCAATCCACTACTGTTAAATTAAGCTATGTTCTCTAACAGTTTATCTTTGGGAAAGAAGCAATTTGAGAAATGCTTCTGTGTACTGTCCTGGAAGCTCAGACCTTAAGATAATAGTATCTAAGTCTTGTTCTGAGACATTATTACAAATCAAGGGACAAATTCCTTATTCTTAGAAATGACTTAAAACATAGCTTTGGAGGAATGGCTTACAGTTATTTGGAGCAGATCAGTTCAGTTCAGTTCAGTTGCTCAGTCATGTCTGACTCTTTGTGACCTCATGGACTGCAGCATGCCAGGCTTTCCTGTCCATCACCAATTCCTGGAGCTTGCACAAACTCATGTCCATCGAGCTGGTGATGCCATCCAGCCATCTCATCTTCTGTCATCACCTTCTCCTCCTACCTTCAGTCTTTCCCAGCATCAGGGTCTTTTCCAGTGAGTCAGTTCTCACTGACTGAGAGCAGATCAATAGTCAGTTCTCACTGACAAAGAGTAGATCAATATACCTCTAATTGTTGAGGTATGTATTTATTAGTGATCATACATGTGGATTGGAGAAGGCAGTGGCACCCCACTCCAGTACTCTTGCCTGGAAAATCCCATGGACGGAGGAGCCTGGTGGGCTGCAGTCCATGGGGTTGCTAAGGGTTGGACACAACTGAGTGACTTCACTTTCACTTTTCACTTTCATGCACTGGAGAAGGAAATGGCAGCCCACTCCAGTGTTCTTGCCTGGAGAATCCCAGGGATGGGGGAGCCTGGTGGGCTGCCATCTATGGGGTAGCACAGAGTCGGACACGACTGAAGTGACTTAACAGCAGCAGCAGCAGCATACATGTGGATTACCCTGGAGCCACATGATCCTCTCTGTATAGCTCATTGTTAATATCCACCAAAGCTGTCAGAACTTGCCAACCATATTATTGTTTCACTGTTTCTGGAGTATTGGTACTCATTTTAGGTACCCAAACAGATGCTAGTAAAGTAATGCTCAAAATTCTCCAAGCCAGGCTCCAGCAATACATGAACCGTGAACTCCCTGATGTTCAAGCTGGTTTTAGAAAAGGCAGAGGAACCAGAGATCAAATTGCCAACATCCGCTGGATCATCGAAAAAGCAAGAGAGTTCCAGAAAAACATCTATTTCTGCTTTATTGACTATGCCAAAGCCTTTGACTGTGTGGATCACAATAAACTGTGGAAAATTCTGAAAGAGATGGGAATACCAGACCACCTAATCTGCCTCGAGAAATCTGTATGCAGGTCAGGAAGCAACAGTTAGAACTGGACATGGAACAACAGACTGGTTCCAAATAGGAAGAGGAGTACGTCAAGGCTGTATATTGTTACCCTGCTTATTTAACTTCTATGCAGAGTACATCATGAGAAACGCTGGACTGGAAGAAACACAAGCTGAAATCAAGATTGCCAGGAGAAATATCAATAACCTCAGATATGCAGATGCCACCACCCTTATGGCAGAAAGTGAAGAGGAGCTAAAAAGCCTTTTGATAAAAGTGAAAGAGTAGAGCAAAAAAGTTGGCTTAAAGCTCAACATTCAGAAAACGAAGATCATGGCATCCGGTCCCATCACTTCATGGGAAATAGATGGGGAAACGATAGAGTGTCAGACTTTATTTTCTTGGGCTCCAGAATCACTGCAGATGGTGATTGCAGCCATGAAATTAAAAGACGCTTACTCCTTGGAAAAAAGTTATGACCAACCTAGATAGCATATTCAAGAGCAGAGACATTACTTTGCCGACTAAGGTCCGTCTAGTCAAGACTATGGTTTTTCCTGTGATCATATATGGATGTGAGAGTTGGACTGTGAAGAAGGCTCAGCACTGAAGAATTGATGCTTTTGAACTGTGGTGTTGGAGAAGACTCTTGAGAGTCCCTTGGACTGCAAGGAGATCCAACCAGTCCATTCTGAAGGAGATCAACCCTGGGATTTCTTTGGAAGGACTGATGCTAAAGCTGAAACTCCAGTACTTTGGCCACCTCATGCGAAAAGTTGACTCATTGGCAAAGACTCTGATGCTGGGAGGGATTGGGGACCGGAGGAGAAGGGGAAGACCGAGGACGAGATGGCTCGATGGCATCACGGACTCGACGGACGTGAGTTTGAGTGAACTCCGGGAGTTGGTGATGGACAGGGAGGCCTGGCGTGGTGCGATTCGTGGGGTCGCAAAGAGTCGGACACGACTGAGCGACTGAACTGAACTGAACTGAACTGAAAAAGATTTTCTGAGAGGAGTGGTTTCTGAAATTGTGAGATTTATCTTATTTCCAAACCATCTTTGTATTTTCTTTGTGTTTGAAGTTACCTCTTTTAAGACTGATATTTTCCTAAAGTCGAAGTTACTTGGGTGCATAAATATGTTTGGTGCTTCCCAGTTGGCGCAGTGGTAAAGAATCTGCCTGCCAAAGGAGGAGACACAGGTTCTCTCTCTGGGTGGGGAAGATCCTCTAAAGTAGTAGGAAATGGCAACTTGCTCTGGCATTCCTTCCTGGGAGATCCCATGGACAGAAGAGCCTGGGGGGCTACAGTCGATGGGGTCAAAAAGTCAGACATGACTGAGTGACTGAGCACATGAACATGTTTAATGTTGAAAGAAACATATTTAAAGTAGAATAAAAAACTGAGGGGGTGGCTCAGATGGTAAAGAATCTGCCTGCAATGCGAGTGACTCGGGTTCAGTCCCTGAGTCTGGAAGGGAATGGCAACCCACTCCAGTCTTCATGCTTGGAGAATTCCATGGACAGAGGAGCCTGGCGGATTACAGTCCATGGGGTCCCAAAGAATTGGACACAACTGGTCCACTTACACTTTCACTATACTCAAAAGCGGTTTTATATTATACCTGTTTATAAATGACCATGGAAACTGTTCTTCCTTGGCACTGTCTGGGAGAAGCAGATGTACTACAATTGATATTTTTTTCCCTTAAGAATTGGCACATATTGATTATCTGCAAAATTTTTTAAGGAATGAAATATTATTCATCAATTAGATTTGGACTAAGTGAATGTTTTATAATAGCATCTATTTAAAATAAGTTAAAATTATCATGGGAAATTATCTTGAATATAAATCTACTTATTTAATAAATTTCCTGACCATGATTCATGACAAATATGTTATAAACAATGTCTATGGTCCCCTCTGTTTCACTTCCTTCATACTCTAAGTGATTAAGCTAAAATTTGGGAAATTTAAAAGGATATGTAATTCTTTCATTATGTAAGTTTTTATTCCTTTTGTTTGACATTTAAAATGTATTAGTGCTACAAATTTGTAGATACTTTCCTAGGTTTCATATGTGTGTTTAAAAATTAAGATCTAGAATTGATGAGTCTTTTTAAAAGTGCACAGATATTGCCAATATGTTTTAGTGGGCTTTTATCCTTAATAAACTGTTTTTTTTTAAATGGTGATAGAATTGATATGTGATTTTAAAAATGTTACTTTTAAAAATTAGTCATTTTTGTTTGGAAGGCAGCTTTCTTGTAGTTTAATTCTCGTGTTTACACAGAAGCAAGCAGCCCCACTTTGTTTTCTTCAGTGGCCCGGGGAACAGACTTGTCACTCTGAAGTGCTCACCTGTAATTCTGTCCTCCCCTACTTCCCTGGGGCGAGTTTGAAATAAGCTTATCAGATCATATCTTATTGACAAAAAGCAAAGCTTACTGGTTGACAAAAGAAGAGGCGAGAACAAGTAAACCTTAAATGACAGAGGTTTGATGTAAAAAAAAAAAAATCTGGGTTAACGTTTTTAAATATTTTTTGAAACTGGGACATACGTCTTTGTATATTTGCTTCATTTTTACTTTATGTAAAATTTTAAGTGCAATAAAAGCTAACCGTTTTGTTTGTTATAGTTATATGTTCCCAAGCAAATCTTTCTATCATATTTTTGGAAGAACTTAGAGAAAAGTATGTTGCATCTTATGTGCTTTAAGTATAATTTTCTAATAGAAAATAGATATGGCCTTCAGACAGAAAGAGCTTTCGGATAGGAAGTAGAAGTATTCTAAATATTGAAATCAATTATTATAAATGTTCAGTAATTATAAGGATGTTTTATGTCATATTTAGGCTTCCCTTTTAGCTCAGTTGGTAAAGAATCTGCCTGTAATGCAGGAGACCCGGGTTTGATTCCTGGGTTGGGAAGCTCTCCTGAAGAAGGAAATGGCAACCCACTCCAGTATTCTTGCCTGGAGGATCCCGTGGACAAAGGAGCTTGGCAGGTTACAGTCCATGGAGTCACAATAATCGGGCACGACTTAGTGACTAAACCACCACCATATCATATTTATATACTGTCTTCTTCACTAAACAAAAATAGTCTTAAGGAACTTTTAAATCATATTTATTTCTTGTCTTCTTGATCACATAAAACAATATTACCATCTCCATTATAATGCAGCTGATATTTATTAATTGCATAGCAGATGTAGGAGCTTATTCTGGGTACTCTGAAGGTGGTATGTGCTGGAAGTCTGGTCACTTTGATTCATTCTTTGTTTCCAGACTCTTTAACCAACCGTCTAAAGTTGCTCTGTCTACTAATACATATAGATGGGTCAAAACCATCTCCTGACTGCTAGATACTGGCTCCTAAGCAATCCCAGAGAACAAAGAAATCTGACCTTGGTCCATGATTGAGAAAGTCAGGAGAAATGTAGCCAATGCTCTGGGCTACAAAGAGAGAAAGAGAGAAGTTGCTTAGTTGTCTCCGACTCTTTGCAACCCCATGGGTTGTAGCCTACCAGGCTCCCACGTCCATGGGATTTTCCAGGCAAGAATACTAGAATGGGTTGCCATTTCCTTCTTCAGGGGATCTTCCCGACCCAAGGATTGAACCCAGATCTCCCGCATTGCAGACAGACGCTTTACCCTCTGAGCCACCGAGGAGTATAAAACTTTATTTGAAATGAGACTGATAGCAGCTAAGGAGGGAAAGGTTTGGAAGGGAAGAACTAGAGCTGCTAAATAGCAACAAGTTGAGGGGAAGAGGGCCACAGTAGGTAGATTTTTTAAAAAGTTTTTACCAGTTACTATGGTAGTAAGTGCAAGCAAGAATAATAGAAGAAATTCTCTGAGAACATTCCTGAAGCATATCATGAATTGATCCTCAGTCATCCTTGTTATGAGTTTTGGGGAACAATAGAAGAGGTTGCTGAAATAGAGACGAGTGAGGAAGAAAAAGAAGTTCATAGACTTGAGGAAACTAATGGTATCAGTGTAATGAGACTAGTATTCTGATAATGGTGATATTATGAAAAGACTGATGGAAAGCTAAGTGGAGACTAAAATCCTAAAATTTGATTGCAGAGGAGGGGAAAAGGTATTGAGATATGGAGATATGTTACTAACTTAGGTTTTTAAGGAACATGACCTTGCTCAGCTCATACCCTTCCTCGGCTCTTGCAGGAAAGACTGTTGAGGCTTTCCAAAAGTTTCTTGTAAGTTGACAGTGGGGGTCCCTGGGAGTCCCAAGTTATTATCTGTCTGCATTCAGGAATGTTCCCTTCAATAGGAAGGGTCTTCTCTACATGGAAGGGAAACCACCCGCTTTAGGATGGTGAAAGCCGACATATGCTGAGAAAGTTAGAATAGCCTAACTGAGCCATGCCCATTAAATAGAGTTGTGTACTTGAGCCTGCAGGACACAATAAATCATCCTCTTGTCCAGTAGGAATATGGGGCAGCTCTCAGAGCCTTCTGGTTTGTATCCAGATTAACATCTAGTAATGGGGTCGCACGGAGTCGGACACAACTGAAGCAACTTAGCAGCAGCAGCAGCAGCAACAATGTTAGTGGAGACAACAGAAGTCATTCAAAATATGTAACCAGAATATATAGGTTTTAGAACATGGAATGGAAGTACTGTGTCATTAAGAGTTCATTATAATTTGTGTCAGAAAGTACAGGAAATAAAGCATTCAGAAAAAAGTTATACCAGTTCAGAATGTGTCATCTACCGTGTTGTGTGCCAGAATCCTAACAGGCATTTCTGTTTACACATGGCTCTTCTGGACCTCATTCCTGCCTTTGACTTACCCTATAAGGACAGCATCCTTCTTTAGTAAACAAATGAACACACCTCACTCAGCAGTTAAAGAAAGCCACTAATTCACCTGTAAGTCTCAAGGATTGATTTTGGTGGAATTATGCCTCAATTACATATACATATATATATTTGCCTCAATATCTCTAATATGGGATGCTTACAATCTTATATAAAAATAAATGAATGTCGTTTGGGAGGAGACAGAATGACTCTGAAGCCTATGCTGTTAGGAACCATTTATTACTTTTTAATTTAATTATGCACTTTAATGGTGGTAAGAATTGACCACCATTGCCTGTTTTCATCAGACCTGTTGCACTCAAGTGTTACAATTCACTTTACAGAAGTTAGAAAGAATGATAACAAGAGGAAAATAAAAATGAATTCCCAGTATTCACTGTCAATAGAAGGTAGTGTAAATCTTTTAAGATTTTTATAACATATCTATATGTAAACAAATAAAATTAAGAAAATATGTATTATGCTTATCGCTTTTACTTTTATTATTGTAACTTTTTTCACTTAAGAAAATTGTCAAATTGTCTCTGCATTATCAAATATGCCTGGATAGTATCCGTTATAATGGGAGCATAGTATGCCATTGTTTGCACAGATAGCAGTCACTATAACTATATAACTATATAACTATAACTGTCTCTTTGGGCATTTGTGTGTTCTTCAATTTTTTAAGATTATAATCAAAATTATGATGAAAATCCTTTTAACTAAATCTTTGTGCTGAAATTTATTAAGATAACTTCTTTGAGGCAAAACTGATGCTTCATAGAGCTGACATTTTTTAATTAATTTGCTGTAATCACAAGATTACCCTCCAGAAAGGATGTATTCTCCCAACCCCTGCATCCTTGACAAGTCTGGGTGATTAATCTTCATCTTAATAGGAGGTAAAATTGGTCTTGATATTGTTTAAATTAGTATACGTAGAAGGGAGCACATTTTCTTTCTTTTTGGGCCATGAGGCATTTTCTTTTACTTCATTCCCTCCTTTCTTCCTTGTTTATTTATTTGTTTATTTTTGGGTAATTTTGTCTACATAAGGATGTCTATATCATCCTTTTTTTTTGAGAAGTTAAACAAAGGGGAGTACAGAGAGCAATGAAACAGAATATGTAACACCTGAAACTAATAAAGGTTTAACTTTTGTGGTGGCTCAGATGGAAAAGGAGTCTGCCTGCAGTGCAAGAGACCTGAGCTCCATTCCTGGGTTGAAAGGATCCCCGGGCAGCCCACTCCAGGATTCTTGCCTGGAGAATCCCATGGACAGAGGAGTCTGGTGGGCTGCAGTCTGTGGGGTCACAAAGAGTCGGACATGACTGAGCAACTAAACGCACATAACATTTCATTTATTTTAATTATTTATTGCTTTAGATCCTTAAAATAGAATATAAGAATATATATTCTTATAATACATATTGTATATATAGATATATAATATAAAGTTGAAATATCATTTTCTCTCTAATCCACTTACCTCTTTTCTTCCCCAGAAGCATCCACTGTCATGAATTTGGTGGTGTATTTTCTGTCTATGTTTTCTTATTCATTTAATTAAAATTAGGGTCAGCTGTTAGCCATAAAAATTAAAAATAAGAGTGACTTAACATGAAGTTAACCTCTCACTTGTGAAAAAGTCCAGGTACATAGTCCAGGGTGGGCATAGTGCTCCACCCAGTGACCTGGGATTCTTCTAGTTTCTTGCCTTATATTGGGTGGCTTTGATCTCATAATTCAAAGTAGTGACATCCTCATTCCAAAAAGGACAGAAAAAGGTATTAAAAAGTATTAACAATTACCTACCTGTTACAAAAATTAATACTTATTTTAACAAAAATTAATCAGTAATAAGCTACAACGTTGCATTCAGTTGTCCCCCTGTACAAATAAGAGTGCAAGGAATATTCATTACATATCTCCTCTTCTGCATGGGTGAGCTTCTCTGGCTTACATACCTCGAAATGGAATTTCTGGGTCTTAGGGGATGGCTCTCGGTACACAATACTATACTAGATATTGTGAAATTCTTCTCCTTGTTAGGGTACTTTCAGCTTCAAATAACAGACAATGGACTTCAAAGCGGCTTAAATAAAGAAATTTATTACCTCACATACCAAGAAGCCCAGAAGTAGGGATGCTCTAGGCCTGGCTTATTCATTGACTCAATGGCTTGCTGTCTCCTCTTGGCTGCAAAGAATCAAGTGCAGACAAAACAATGGCGAAAGTCATTGTATCTTTTTATTTCCTTTGAAGAGCAGGGAGACTTCCTAGAATAGCTTTCTTTCATGTCTTATTGGCTAGAACTGAATCACACGTCAATGACTAAATTGATTACTTACAAGATAAGACCATAATGACTGGGTGGCGGAAAGGGCCAGTTATCCTCGAAGAATATTATCAGGAGGAAGGAGATACCAGCACAAAATATGCTGTTAGGACGGAAGACGGGGATGGTGGATGACCAGTAGGCAGTAGGCAGTGTCTGCTTTATTCCTAAAAATGCTGCTACATTCCCATCAGTAGCAAATGAGTCCTTGATTATCAGAGCTTTTGTTTGTTTTTGCCAATCTAATGAATATGAAAAAATACTCTTTATTGTATTCCTTGGCATTTTCCTGCTTCTGGTGGGTTGCTTACCTTTCCAGACATTTATAGGCCTTCTGGATTTTCTCTTCTGTGAAAAGCCTTATTTATGTTTTTGCCTAGTATTCTCTAGAATCATTTGCGTTTTTCTTATTGATTTGTAACCGTTTCAAAAGTATATTCTGAATAATAATTGTCTATAAAGTTGTGTTGGAAGTGCCTTCTGCCAATAAATGGCTTGTCTTTTTTACTTTTAATTAAAAAAAGAAGTTTCTATAACTTAAAGGTTTGTATTTTTTATATCTAGTCCCAAAATTATCTTCTACATGAAGGTCATACAAATATTATTCTTTTTCTTACTAAATATTAAGTGACTAGCAACTTTTTGTATGTGTATACTAGCAATTTTTTAAAGTAATCTGAGGACTCTTCCTTAGAATCTGTAAGATCAAAACTGCTTTTATGATCTTATTAAATGTTGTCTTTTTCACTCTCAATATTTTATCCATGTAAAGTGGAGTCTTTCAGAGGCTGTACGGCGTGTAATCTCATAGCAAATTGAAAATATCAAAGCAGAGATGGGACCCAGTTGCCCCTTTTTATATCGAACATTAAAGTGGTTTGTGAGACTAACAGTGATATTTTTCTGAATAAGTTTTTTTGTTTGTTTGTTGGAGACAGCTTTTTTCCTCACGAAATATTTATATAAATGTATATGTGATTTATTCTTTAAAATATTGAATTTATAACTATTTTAAAAAATTCTGTTTTAATTTCTAACATATTAAGCATTGAGAAATATAATCCACATAAATGAAAGCTGTTTGGGATACTCAGTAATTTTTAAGAATATAAAGGAGTCCTGAAACCAAAAATCTGTGAAAGTTTGCTGTATGTGAACAGTAATTTTTAATTCAGAAATTCCCTTGCCTCGTAGCTATGTATCCAAAATTAGAACATTTATTTCATTGTCCTTGGGAAAATATGATTTGGAAAACAATTCTGTTCCCGTATACATTGTGTATTAGCTAGAGTGAAGATAATTAACTTGAATTTTTATCACCCATCAACTGCAATCATCCATTAGCCCAATGGGTACCATAAAATAATAGAAAAAGTGTGAATTTTGGTGTTGGACTAGGGTACCATAAATAATAGAGCGTAAATTTTGGTGTCGGACAGACCTGGCTTTGGATCTCTAGCATGGACACTGTAGCTTAAGCTAATAACTCAAGCTGTCTGAACCTCGGTGTTGGGGAGGGAGTAGCCCAGCTGGTAGTGTGTCTTTCTCATTAGGGAGAGAAGAATGTGGCTGAGCAGAGAGGAAGCAGGTCCTGACTCAGGTGCGCACTCTCGGGTCTTAAGTGAGTAGCAGGGCTCCACTGCTCAGTGCTGCGGTTAAGGGCATCAGCCTTGTCGCCAGACCTCCTGGTGCACAGCCCAGTCCTGCTTGCTCAGTTAATTAATCTGTGGGTGAGTTACTTAACCTGTGTGTGTTTCTGAATATCCTAAAATGTGATTTGGAGTAATAGTACTCTTTATGCCATAAGGGTAATTGTGAGAATTAACTGAATTACCATGTTTAAAACCCTTTTACAGTTTTGCCATGTAGTATGAATAAATGTTTACCTTTTCAGTTACACTTGCTCTTACTATTAGCTATTAGCTGGAGTATTTCTCTGTTGCCTCATAATAAACCACCCCAAAACCATAGTGCCCTTAAAACAAAAATAATAATATATTTTGTGTACAAATCTCAATAGTTACAGATCATCTCTGTCTACAATGGCATTAGCTAGGGTGGCTGACCTGGGGCCTGGAGGATATACCTTCAAGTTGTATGACTCATACAGTTGATGCTGACTTCTGCGTAGAGCGCAGCCGGGGCTGTGTGCTGGGGACCTCTGTACTCTCCAAGTTGGCCTCTTCACAGGCGTGGGTGGAGGCTGGGTTTTAAGAATGAGCACCTCGGGAGAAACAGGGAGAAGTCCATCAGACTTTTATAACTTGTCCTCAGTAGTCACCTAAATGGAATTTATATGATTTCCGTTAGTCGCAGATCCATCCAGATTTAAGAGGGAACACGGACACCCTCCTCTCTGTGGGAGTAGTGTCAGAGTCACAGAAGACCGTGGGGACTGGGAAATACTGTTGCAGTCATCTTCAGGAGCTACGGTTTGCCACAAGAGTCGTCTACTGATCTATGAGATGATGTAATAATCTTGTCATTCTTAATCACCAGCAGCAACAGTCTCCACGCTGTGTATCAGAACTATCTTAGTGCAGTTTATAAAATGTAGATGGTGGGCAACTATTCATTTCTTTTTAGTATTTTTCTCTATTTCCTGCCTTTTTTTCCATATTGAGCACTTATTAATATAATAAAAATTTAAATGAGGATTAACTATTTTGACAGTATATCTATGTATTCTATATTCTATGAATATGGAATTTTTAAAGTTGAAATGAAAATCTGTTTTACTCCTTGTTTCTCAGTTTGGACATACTTCTAGTGGCAGTGACCTCTAGAATAAAGGAAAAGGAAGACAGGAAATGATCCTGTTCACAGATATTTCTAGGTTAAATGTTAGGTTCCTTAGGGCAAACCTCAGTCACCAAATATAGCCCATAAAGCCATGAAATGTGGTTCTCACTGCCTTTTCCTTAGAACTGCAGGTTGGAGACCAGTGATGAACTGCTGGTGAACTTGGGCAGAGAGCAATTTCTATTCATCTGTCAGGAAATTCATACACATAGTAAATATGTGAGTACATTTGATAATGATAAGATTCACACAAATGAATGTGTAAATAAGGTGGCACTCTTGAGATTTTGGGAAATGGCCAAAAGTTTTATCCCCCACTAAAACTTTGGATCTGCCTCTGATCTCACACAAAGCCATCTCTTTGACTTAAATGTGTCTTATTCTAAAAGATGCCAGGAATAGTTCTTTGAAACATTCAGCTTCTCTTTGCAGCTGTAATATACTTTTCCCTTCAAATGGCAAAATTATTCATTTTAAAAAGCAAAGACCATTTCAGGTTTGAGGTGAAAGCAGAGTGAAATATGGAGGTAAAGGATCAGTTTCAAAGAGGAACAATTCTTTCTAACAATTTAATCTACTTTGAAGTAGCAGGTGTTGTTACATATATAGGGAATAGTAAAATGCTCAGAAATAAAGAACATACTGAATGTCACTCTGAGGACTTACACGGAGTTCATGTGACTTCTTGAGTAGATTAATTTAGTCCTGGGAATAGTTTACAAGATACTTGACTTTTGACTCAGTATAGTTTTCATTTATTGAGCAAATATTATGTTCCAAGCACTGATATTAATTCCTTCAATTCTCTCAACACCCCTGTGATGTAGTTAATACCATTATCCCTTGTTTATAGCCTAGAACAAAAAAGTTAAAAACTTGCCCAAGATCACAAAGTACAGCAGTCAGGCTTCATACCCAGGTTGACTAGCTCTGGTATCCAAGGTTTTATGTGCCTCTAATTGTGTTGCAGATGAGTTTTGGTTTTGTTTGTTTGTTAAATAATAGTGCTTGGAAATTTTGCACTCAGTCAGTCAGTTCAGTCTCTTAGTCATGTCCGACTCTTTGCAACCCCATGAACCGCAGCACACCAGGCCTCCCTGTCCATCACCAACTCCCCAAGTCCACCCAAACCCATGTCCATCGAGTCAGTGATGCCATCCATCCATCTTATCCTCTGTTGTCCCCTTCTCCTCATGCCCTCAAGTCTTTCCCAGCATCAGGGTCTTTTCAGATGAGTCACCTCTTCACATCAGGTGGCCAAAGTATTGGACTTTCAGCTTCAACATCAGTCCTTCCAATGAACACCCAGGACTGATCTCCTTTAGGATGGACTGGTTGGCTCTCCTCGCAGTCCAACGGACTCTCAAGAGTCTTCTCCAACACCACAGTTCAAAAGCATCAATTCTTCGGTGCTGAGCCTTCTTCACAGTCCAACTCTCACATCCATACATGACCACTGGAAAAACCATAGCCTTGACTAGATGGACCTTTGTTGGCAAAGTAATGTCTCTGCTTTTTAATATGCTGTCTAGGTTGGTCATAACTTTCCTTCCCAGGAGTAAGCGTCTTTTAATTTCATGGCTGCAGTCACCATCTGCAGTGATTTTGGAGCCCAGAAAAATAAAGTCTGACACTGTTTCCCCATCTATTTGCCATGAAGTGATGGGACTGGATGCCATGATCTTAGTTTTCTGAATGTTGAATTTTAAGCCAACTTTTCACTCTCCTCTTTTACTTTCATTAAGAGGCTCTTTAGTTCTTCTTCACTTTCTGCCATAAGGGTGGTGTCATACTTCATCTCTTCTGGGAATGTTAACAGCTGTCCCAGCAGCCTCAGGGAGTTGTTGGAAAGAGCAGATGAATGAATTAGCATGGTTACAAATCCAGTTGCAAAATATAAAGTCTGTGTTAGTTATTATTATAATTAAGAACAATTAAACATCATTAAGGCAACATTTCTTTTATACCTACCTACATTTCAGAAATACCTACTTTGAAAATCACATTGTGTAGTTTGTCCTTTTGTATGATACAAGGTATGTCAACTGTTTAGAATGATGCTTAGCTTATGATCACACTCAATAGAACCTACTAGTTATTCTTCAATTTCTAGCAGATGTCTTCAGTTTGAGGAAGCAATAAAAGGACAATATCTCCTTCTTTTCACACAGAAGATGCCAAACTAAGAGCTGAAACATGGGGCCAAGAAGACTGAGAGGGGCTGTGTGGTACTGAGGAGACTTGGAAATTGAATTCACATCTTCAGTGTTCAGTGATAATAATCCCTCTCATTTATATTATCTTGTTTATGTACTCATGTGCCAAGGCTGATCTGTTCATGGTGGCCCTCTGAGTACTGGTAAGTATTCCAAGGACACATCCAGGTTGACAAGATAGAGCGTTATGATCTCTGCCTCCAGTATTTGCCATCCTTAGACAATTCTTTAAAGTTTCTGAGATATTTTCGATTTTACTTCTTAATCATGCCCTTGCTGCAGTCGGGGTTATCAGTATTCTTCTATAACACAGGAAACAGACTATGACCTGTTTTATTCTATCTCTATATTTTTCCCACTAGAGCATACTGTTATGGCTTTTTAAATCCCTTCACAGGTCTCAGCCCTTTTCTTGAAGTTTAGCATGGATCTGGACACATAACTGATGATCCATATAGTTTTGCTGAATTAAATTTTAGTGATTTAAGATTTCAGTCCTAACTGAATGATTGAGAATAGAGGCTTAAATGATTAAGGTTTTTAATCTTAATCATTAGCCTTAAATGATTAAGAATAAAACCTTAAACCTAAAAATGGGGCTGTTAGCACTTCCCTCATTTTTCCTAAATACCAGCTATTTCAGTTTCTGTAAAGCATGTCACTCCAGTAGGTGGAAAGCTTCATGTGTGTGTGCTCAGTGACTGCAGTCATGTCCAGTTCTTCGTGATTCCATGGACTGTAGCCCAACAGACCCGTCTGCCCATGGGATTCTCCAGGCAAGAATACTGGAGGGCGTTGCCACGCCCTGCTCCAGGCAGTGTTCTGACCCAGGGATCAAACCCACATCTCCTGTATTGCAGGCAGATTCTTCACTGCTGAGCCACTGCAAAAACCTGGTTTGAAGGATAAACGGGGTAATTTAACTGCCTGATGTGGTTCTCAGGTCATTTTTGTCAGAATGGTCAGCAGACTAGGCAGCTGTCTAGAAGCCATGAAGGTTTGCGCACAGGTTGCCAAAAAAGGAATCAGTATAATCTAGTGACCCTGGGAAGTAGGAAGGAAAGGTCAGGTGTTAGGACGCCTGCTTCTTCCCAGCGAATCCTTCTGACATTTAAGCTTCTTCTTTTTTTTTTTTTCCTACAGCTCACCTTAACCTTTTATTTTCTTTGTGTATGCCCAGCAGTTTTATTTTCTAGATCCACTTACTGATGTCTATGGTTTATTTGTACATTTCACTTCCTTTTCTAGCTGTTTAATAAAGGTCATGTTTTTAACTACAGTGTTGATAGTTTGTGCAGTAGACCCAGGCGTCACTTCTGTAATGTCCAGTGGAATCCTTTCCACAAGACAAAAAGGAGTTTCTGAGTTTTCATAGATCTGAGTAATGACTTTTGTTCTACAGAAATATAGATTCTACTAATAATAATGCCAGGGGCCTGCTGGTTACTGTCATAAAATTAATCTTTTTAAAGTGAAAAATTTAGTGGTATTTAATACATTCACAATCCAGTTCCAAAACATTTCATCACCTCAAAAGAAAAGCTGCACCAGTGAGGCAGTTACTCTGCATTGTCTCCCGCCTACCCCAGCTCCTGCCAACTAACGATCTGTTCTCTGTTTCTATGGATTTGCCAGTCTGGACTGTTCATGTAAGTGAGATCATACTATTTATATATGGCTTCTTTCAGTTATAATGTTTTAAATTTTTAATGGCTAGGTAATATTCCAGTTGGACACGACTGAGTGACTGAACTGAACTGAATATTCCAATGTCACACACCAAAATTTGTCTATCCATTCATCAATTGATGAACATTTGGATAGTTTGTATACTCTTTCTATTATGAATAATGCTTCTATAAACTTTAGTGTACAAATTTCTGTGTGGGAATAAATTTTCATTTCTCTGGGTCGTTGTAATTTCAATTGTACATTCTAGTCCAATTTATCTATTTTTTTCTTTTGTTACTTGTTTTATTTTTATTTTTTTGGTGTCAAAGCTTCATTGCCACATCTAAGGTCATGAAGATATACTACTGCAGTTACAGTTTTAGCTCTTACATTTTGGCTATTTTTCTATTTGCAGTTAGAGTTTATATATGGAGTGTAGTAGGGTAAAACTGAATTATTTTGCATATGGGTATCCAATTATGGCTGGAGAAGGAGGTAGCAGCCCACTTCAGTGTTACCGCCTGGTAAATCCCATGGACAGAGGAGTCTGGAGGGCTATAGTCCATGGGGTTGCAGAAAAGTTGGACACGACTTAGTGGCTAAACAACAACATTCAGAGCTATCCCAGTACTATTTGTTGATGATACTGTTCTTTTCACTGTAAATAATCACGGCACTTTTAGTGAAATTTGAATGACCATATGTATTTGGGCTTAATTCTGGGCTCTCAGTTTTATTTCACTGATCCATGTGTCTATCCTACATGAGCACACTGATTAATGTGTTTTGAAATTAAGAAGTGTGGGTCCTGCAATTTTGTTTTTCTTTTTCAGTGTTGTTTCAGCTTTTAGAAGCCCCTTACAATTCCATATGAAGTTGAGAGTTGACCTTTAAAATTATGAAAAAGAAAAAAAAAACCACATTGGATTTTGATAGGAATTGCATTAGAATGGTAGATCACTTCAAGTAATATTTCCATCTAATAATATTAAGGCTTTCAGTCCATGAATATATGATATTATTCTATTTTTTGTCTTTAATGTATTTCAAAATATTTTCTAGTTTTCATTATATAAATCTTTCAACTTCTTGGTTAAATTTATTTCCAGGCTTTTTATTACTTTAGATATTATTATAAATAAATCTGATTTCTCATAGCTCCTTTAAGATTGTTCATTAGTGGTGATATAAACATAAGTGTTTTTTATATATGATCTGATATGTTGAATTCAGTTGTTAGCTTCTAGTACTTTTTTTTTTTGTAGATTCTTTGAGATCTTCTATATATATATATGTAAGATCAAGTCATCTGCAAATAGAGATAGTTTGACTGCTTCTTTCCTAATTCATATGCCTTTTATTTCCTTATCTTGCCTAATTACTCTGGCTAGAACTTCTGCAACAGTCTTCAGTAGCAATGGTGATGCTTACTGTAGACTTCTCATAAAAGCTCCTTATTGTTTGTGAGGGTTCCTTTTTATTCCTTGTTCTCTGTCTGGTTTTTGGTTTTGTTTAGTCAAGAAAGTATATTAGATATTGTCAAATGCTTTTTCTGCATCAATTGAGATGATCACATGTGACTTTTGACCTTCCTACTGTTAATATTAAAAATATTGTGTTCATTGAGTTCCTTATGTTGAACTACCCATGCATTCCTGGAGTATTCACACTTGGTCATAGTGTGAATATACTGTTCTGATTTGCTAATGTATATTGAACACTTTGTGCATCTACAGCTGTATGCAGTATTAGTCTATAGCTTTTATTTTGTATAGTGTAATCCTAGCCTTATGCATGAGTTGGGAAATCTTTACTCCTATTTTCTTGAGAGATTGAGAGGAGTTAATGTTAATTGCCCTTTAAATGTTTGGTAAAATTCACCAGTGAAACCATATGGTACTGGGCTTTCCTTTATTGGGAGCTTTTTTCATACTGATTCAGTCTCTTTATTTTTGTAAGTCTATTGAAATAATCTTTTTATTTTTTAGACAGTTTTTGTAGTTGGTGTGCTTTTAGAAATTTGTCTATTTCATTTAGTTTATCCAGTTTGTTGGTGCACAGTTGTTTATAGTATTTTCTTATAATCATTTTTATTTCTCAAAAGTTGGTAGTTATGTCTTCACTTTCACTTTTTATTTCATCTATTTATTAGTTTTTTTCTTTCTGTTTAACTAAAGGTCTGTCAATCTTCTTGATGTATCAAAGAACTAAATTTTGTTTATTGTTTTCTTATTTACTTTTTTCTATTGACACAGTTGATTTACAATGTTGTTAATTCCTGTTGTATAGCAAAGTGATTTAGAACTAAATTTTTTATTTCATAGACTTGGTTGTTTTTCTATTCTATGTTTCGTTTATCTATAATGATCTTTATTATTTCCTGTATCTGCTAGCTTTGGTTTTAGTTTGCTATTCTTTTTCTAGTTCCTTAAAGGTGTAAAGTTAGGTTATTGATTTAAGAGTTTTCTTCTTTTTTAGTATATACATTTTTTAGCATATACATTTGCAGCTACAAATTTTAACCTTAGTGTTGGTTTCACTACATCTAAAAAAATTCAATACGTTGTATATTCATTTTTACTTGTCTGAGGATGTTTTCAAAATTTCACTTGTGATTTCTCTTTTGACCTATTGGTTAAGATTATAGGAGGAGTTGGTTTTCTTTTTTTAAAAAAAGATTTTATTTTAAAAGAACTTTCCATTCAGTTCAGTTGCTCCGTCGTGTCCAACTCTTGGTAACCCCATCACAGCACGCCAGGCCTCCCTGTCCATCACCAACTCCCGGAGTTCACTCAAACTCATGTCCATTGAGTCAGTGATGCCATCCAGCCATCTCATCCTCTGTCATCCCCTTCTCCTCCTGCCCCCAATCCCTCCCAGCATCAGGATCTTTTCCAGTGAGTCAACTCTTTGCATGAGGTGACCAAAGTATTGGAGTTTCAGCTTTAGCATCATTCCTTCCAATGAACACCCAGGACTGATCTCCTTTAAGGTGGACTGGCTGGATCTCCTTGCAGTCCAAGGGACTCTCAAGAGTCTTCTCCAACACCACAGTTCAAAAGCATCAATTCTTCGGCGCTCAGCCTTCTTCACAGTCCAACTCTCACATCCATACATGACCACTGGAAAAATCATAGCCTTGACTAGACGCACCTTTGTTGGCAAAATAATGTCTCTGCTTTTGAATATGCTATCTAGGTTGGTCATAACGTTCCTTCCAAGGAGTAAGCATCTTTTAATTTCATGGCTGCAGTCACCATCTGCAGTGATTTTGGAGCCCCACAAAATAAAGTCTGACACTGTTTCCACAGTAAAGTTGAGAGGACAGTACACAGATTTCTACTTTGCCTGCAACCCCCACAGATGCACAGACTCCCTCATTGTCAGTGTCATCCACCAGATTTTTTTTTTTTTAACCAACGTTGACCCTACACTGACACATCATTATTATCTAAAGTTTACAGTTAAGGATCTGTTCTTGATGTCATACATACTTTCAGTTCAGTCACAATTCAGTTGTTCAGTCGTGTCTGACTCTTTGCGACCCCATGAGTCGCAGCACGCCAAGGCTTCCCTGTCCCTCACCAACTCCCGAAGTTTACCCAAACTCATTTCCATTGAGTTGGTGATGCCATCCAGCCATCTCATCCTCTGTCGTCTCCTTCACCTCCTGCCCCAAATCCCTCCCAGCATCAGGGTCTTTTCAGTGAGTCAGCTGTTTGCATCAGGTGGCCAAAGTATTGGAGTTTCAGCTTTAGCATCAGTCCTTCCAATGAATACCCAGGACTGATCTCCTTTAGGATGGACTGGTTGGATCTCCTTGCAGTCCAAGGGACTCTCAAGAGTCTTTTCCAACACCACAGTTCAAAAGCATCAATTCATTGGCTCTCAGCTTTATTTATAGTCTGACTCTCAAATCCATACATGACCACTGGAAAAACCATAGTCTTCACTAGATGGACCATTTTTGGCAAAGTAATATCTCTGCTTTTGAATATACTATCTAGGTTGGTCATAACTTTCCTTCCCAGGAGTAACTGTCTTTTAATTTCATGGCTGCAGTCACCATCTGCAGTGATTGTGGAGCCCCTCAAAATAAAGTCTAACGCTATTTCCACTGTTTCCCCATCTATTTGCCATGAAGTGATGGGACTGGATGCCATGATCTTAGTTTTCTGAATGTTGAGCTTTAAGCCAACTTTTTCACTCTCCTCTTTCATTTTCTGCCATAAGGGTGGTGTCATCTGCATATCTGAGGTTATTGATATTTCTCCTGGCAATCTTGATACCAGCTTGTGCTTCATCCAGCCCAGCATTTCTCATGATGTACTCTGCATATAAGTTAAATAAGCAGGGTGACAATATACAGCCTTGACGTACTCCTTTTCCTATTTGGAACCCGTCTGTTGTTCCATGCCCAGTTCTAACGATTGCTTCCTGATCTGCATACAGGTTTCTGAAGAGGCAGGTCAGGTGGTCTGGTATTCCCATCTGTCTCAGAATTTTCCAGTTTATTGTGACCCAAACAGTCAAAGGCTTTGGCATAGTCAAGAAAGCAGAAATAGATGTTTTTCTGGATCTCTCTTGCTTTTTTGATGATCCAGCGGATGCTGGCAATTTGATCTCTGGTTCCTCTGCCTTTTCTAAAACCAGCTTGAACACGATTAACATATTGCTGAAGGCTGGCTTGGAGAATTTTGAGCATTACTTTACTAGCGTGTAAGATGAGTGCAATTGTGTGGTAGTTTGAGCATTCTTTGGCATTGCCTTTCTTTGGGACTGGAAGGAAAACTGACCTTTTCCAGTCCTGTGGCCACTGCTGAGTTTTCCAAATTTGCTGGCATATTGAGTGCAGCACTTTCACAGCATCATCTTTCACGATTCGAAATAGCTCCACTGGAATTTCATCACCTCCACTAGCTTTGTTCATAGTGATGCTTTCTAAGGCCCATGTGACTTCACATTCCAGGATGCCTGGCTGTAGGTGAGTGATCACACCATCGTGATTGTCTGGTTTGTGAAGATCTTTTTTTGTACAGTTCTTCTGTGTATTCTTGCCACCTCTTCTTAATATCTTCTGATTTTGTTAGGTCCACACCATTTCTGTCCTTTATTGGACCCATCTTTGCATGAAATGTTCCCTTGGTATCTCTAATTTTCTTGAAGAGATCTCTAGTCTTTCCCATTCTGTTCTTTTCCTCTATTTCTTTGCATTGATCGCTGAGGAAGGCTTTCTTATCTCTTCTTGCTATTCTTTGAAACTCTGCATTCAGATACTTATATCTTTCCTTTTCTCCTTTGCTTTTTGCTTCTCTTCTTTTCACAGCTATTTGTAAGGCCTCCCCAGACAGCCATTTTGCTTACTTTGCATTTCTTTTCCATGGGGATAGTCTTGATCCCTGTCTCCAGTACAGTGTCAGGAACCTCAGTCTATCATATCTAGTCCCTTATATCTATTTCCCATGTCCACTGTTTAATCATAAGGAATTTGATTTAGGTCATACCTGAATGGTCTAGTGGTTTTCCCTACTTTCTTCAATAAGTCTGAATTTGGCAATAAGGAGTTCATCCTCTGAGCGACAGTCAGCTCCTGGCCTTGTTTTTGCTGACTATATAGAGCTTCTCCATCTTTGGCTGCAAAGGATATAATCAATCTGAAATTGGTGTTGACCATCTGGTGATGTCCATGTAGAGTCTTCTCTTGTGTCGTTGGAAGAGGGTGTTTGCTATGACCAGTGCATTCTCTTGGCAAAACTCTGCTTCATTCTGTACTCCAAGGCCAAATTTGCCTGTTACTCCAGGTGTTTCTTGACTTTCTATTTTTGCATTCCAGTCCCCTATAATGAAAAAGAGATCTTTTTTGGGTGTTAGTTCTAACAGGTCTTGTAGGTCTTCATCAAACCATTCAACTTCATCTTCTTCAGCGTTACTGTTGGGTCATAGGCTTGGATTACTGTGATATTGAATGGTTTGCGTTGGAAATGAACAGAGAGCATTCTGTCGTTTTTGAAATTGCATCCAAGTACTGCGCTTTGGACTCTTGTTGACCCTGCTGGCTACTCCATTTCTTCTAAGGGATTCTTGCCTGCAGTAGTAGATATAATGGTCATCTGAGTTAAATTCACTCATTCCAGTCCATTTTAGTTCATTGATTTCTAGAATGTTGACGTTCACTCTTGCCATCTCCTGTTTGACCACTTCCAACTTGCCTTGATTCATGGACCTGACATTCCAGTTTCCTATGCAGTATTGCTCTTTAGAGCATCAGACCTTGCTTCTATAGGTTTGGGCAAATATGTAATGACATGTATCCATCTTTGTAATATCACAGAGTATTTCACTGTCTTAAAAATCTTTTGTGTTGCAGCTCTGCATTCCACCTCCCCTGACCCCTGGACACCACAAGCCTTCAGATTGGCCTCTTTCACTTGATAAAATGTGTTTAGGTTTCCTCCATGACTTCTCATGGCTTGGCTGCTCATTTGCTCATTTATTTTTATAGTGTTGAGTAATATTGCATTGTCTGGGTGTACCAAATTCTTGTTTTTCAAAATTGTTTTCTCTAAGATTATGATGTTTAATTTTCATGCATTTGTAGATTTTTAAGCTTTTTTCCAGTTATTAATTTTTAGTTTTATTCCATTGTGTTTGGAGAAGATGCCTTATATGTTTCAACCTTGATAAATGATTATTTTGGGCCTAACATGGTATGTTTTTAAAATATTCCACTTTTACTTGAAGAGAATGTTTATTCTGCCATTGATAGTTGTTATTATTATTTAGTTGCTAAGTCATGTCCAACTCTTTTGCAACCCCATGGACTGTAGCCTCTCAGACTCCTCGATCCATGGGATTTTCCAGGCAAGAATATTGGAGTGGTTTGCCATTTTGTTCTCCAGGGGATCTTCTCAACCCAGGGATAAACCATGCATCTCTTGCATTGGCAGGTGGTTTCTTTACCATTGAACCACCTGGGAGGCCCATTATTGATAGCAGAGTGATATATATATCTTTGAAAAAAACTATATATATTACATATATATACATATATATGGTCTAGTTTGATTATAGATACTAGGTCTAGTTTGATTATAGTGTTGTTCAAAGCCTGTTTTCTTTTTCTTCCACTTAATTCATTACCATTTATTTTATTGAAATGTATACTTAACTGATAAAAGGGTTCTTGGGAGTACGTTGTCACAACATTTAAAGAGATTTCCCTTCTTTAAAACTAAATTACTGTTTTATGTTGATCTGCATATTTCTGTATATTTGTCATAATAGTGCTTGTATTCTACTTGGTGTACTGAGCAAATAAACTGTTTTAAACAAAAATGTGTTGTTTCTGTGGTACGCTTTATTTTTTTAATATATTTACTTTAATTGGAGGTTCAACGCCTCTTGTTTGGCTGCAGGCCTCACATCTAGATTTTGTATTTATTGTTGGAAGTAGGGTATTGAAAACGTCGAGTATTGCTGTAGAACTGTTTGCTTCTCCCTCAATTCTGTTGGTGATTGCTTTATATATTTTGGGTCTCCTTTGTTAGATGGATATGTGTTTACAATTTTTATATCTTATTAATGCTTTGACCCTTTTATCTATTTATTTTTCTATCATCTATCTATCATCCTTTTTGTCCTTTTCTAATAACTGAAGTTGAAGCCTCTTTTGTCTGATATTAATATAACTGTTTTGGCTCTTTTTGACTGCTACTTCAATGGAGTATCTCTTCCCAATACTTTTATGTTGAACCTATTTGTGTCTTTGTATCTAAAGTGAGGATCTTGTCACAACATGTAGTTGTTTCATTTTTAAAAAATCTATTCTGCCAATCTCTGACTTTAGATTGGTGAGTTAATTCATTTGCATTAATATTAATTAATAGGGAACAGCTTCCTCCTGCCATTTTGGTATTTGTTTTCTGTATGTCTAATAGCTTTTTTTCCCCTTACTTCTTCCATTGCTACCTTCTTTTCTCTTTAATCATTTTTTCTGTCGTTTTTTACTGTTTTGATTCTCTTATCATTTTGTATGTATTTTTAAGGGTTTTTTGTTTCTTTTTTCAACAATTGCCATGAGATTACAATTAAAATCTTAAACTTAAAACAACCTAGTTTAAGTGGGTACCGACTTACACTCAACAGCGTACACAAACTCTGCTCGTATAGCTCTTCCCCATGATGTTCTTATTCACAAATTACACCTTTTTACATTGATGCTTATTAACATAATAATAATTATTTTCTTGTGCATTTGTTTTTTAAATACTACTACAAATTAAAAGAGGCATTACAAATCAAAAACATAATACTGTCTTTTTTACTCACTAGATAGCTACCTTTACCAGAGCTCTGTATTCCTTTATATTGTTTCAAGTTGGTGACTAGCGTTCGTTTTATTTCAGCCTAAAGGACTCCATTTTATTATTATCATCTTATCACATCATGATAAACATCATTTTCATTATTTTATCATTATATTTTATCATCGTCTCTCACAATTTGTCTTGAGACTGGGTTAATTTCTCATTTCTAAAGGATAATTTTGCTAGTTATAGTATTCTTGGTTGACAGTTGTTATTTGCATTTAAAAAGTTTCATTTTATTCTCTTGTGGCCCCCGTGATTTGTGTTAATATTATTGAAGATCCTTTGTATGAGTGATGAGTTGCTTGTCCTTTGCTAGTCTCCAAATTCCCTTTTTGCCCTTGGTTTTTGACAGTTTGATTGTAATGTGTCTCTCTGTGAATCTCTTTGCATTTACACTCTTGAAGTTTGCCGAACTTCTTGAATATGTAGATTTGTGTATTTTACGAAACTTGGGAAATTTTTGGCCATTATTTCTACCAGTATCCTCTCTACCTCTTTCTCTACTCTGCATCTGAGGTTGCCACTATGTGTATGTTGGTATGCGTGATTGTGTCCCACGGTTCTCTTAGTCTCTGCACATTTATCTTCATTGCTCCTTTCTGCTGCCTACTCAAGTCTTCAATTGAAATCCTTTAGTGAGCTTCTCATTTTGTTCCCCTTTGTTTCTTTTTGTAATTTCTATCTTTCTTTATATTTTCTATTTGTGTAGATATCTTATTTCTGATTTCCTTTAGCCCTTTGATTTATTATGAAAGTTGATTTAAAGTCTTTATTTAATAAGTCCAATTGCTCTGCTTCCTCAGGGACAGTTTCTGTTGATGGATCATAGTTCCTTATTTTTTGCATTCTTCATAGATTTTTAGTTGAAAAATGGACATTTTTAATATTCTAATGTGCTAATTCTGGAAATCAGATTCCTCCCCCCCTCTCCTGTGTTTACTTTTATTGCTTTCTGTATGCTGGGACTATTTGTTTAGTGATGTTTTGATCTAATTTTTAAAGTCTGTTTTCTTTGTCACGTGTGGTCTCTAATGTCTCCATTCCTTTAGCTTGTGTTCAGTCTTTACAGATAGAGATTAACCTGAATGCCAGAAAGCAAAATAAGGCGGGGGTGGGGGAGGGGGATGGTGGTGGGGGGGAATAGGAAAGAGAGCAAGAGAAGAAAGAAAAAGAAGAAACAAACAAAAAAAGGAAATAAAATATATCTCTAAACCTCTTGTAATTCTTGTAGACTGGCTTTTACTGGGGCACTCCTTCAGCAGTTGGCCAGGCTACTTTTTATCTCTGCACCTTCATTTGCTTGTGCTCATCCTGCAGTTCAGACATAGGTGAAGGCATAATGTCTGATTAGGTCTTTCTGGACATGTGCTTTTATACTTTTTCAACCAGCTTACATGAGTGCTATACATGCCTTATTTTCAAAAAAGGATAACTCTCCAACTTTTTCTCCCTGGATTTGGTTCCTATATTGTATGCCTCAATCATTATGTTTTGTGCCAGAAAACAGTTGATTTTTGTTTACCTTACAATATTATCAAAGAATTCTTGTCACTTTTCTAAGTAAGTTTCCAGATAGGCAAAACAAAGTCAGGCGCCATACATTGCTTCCCTAGGTAGTCCCCAGAGTGGTTAGAACACACAGAATCCTTTGTGAGTGTCTTCTCTGACTTCTCTGGAACACAGGACCCGGCTAGTACACTAGGTGAGCTAGCTGCCATCTTTAAGACTGTTGTTGACCTAGGGAGGGAGTTAGGGCAAGGGCAAAGGAAGACATCACAAATATATCCTGCCATTTAAAAATGTTCTTTGCTCTGATTCAGTGTTCACTTGGTTGTTGCAACCTCAGACTGTTTCCCAGAGTTCTGACCAAGTTGATTCTGATGGTTTTGATTTCTTGGTGTTTCTGTGAGGGCACAGGCTCCTACAGCTGCTACTGTGTCTTCCGTGTCACTGACTCCCCTAGCACTTTCCTTTTGGGGCCTTAGTTACCATGTGATGTGATATGCACTGTCTTTTGAATACAATGATGACATATTAATATGTGGCCTTGTTTTCTGTTTACTTTTCCTCTCCTAATTAAATTATCCACATATTATTTTTAAAAGTATAAACAGTTTTAAAGTATAGAAACTCTGGTTCTTCTCTGTACTATGTCTGCTGCCCTCATTAGAAGTGTCTAAAATATAAATACTTGTGGAAATACATTCCACTTTTCCCCACACAGCTTCAGATTAAATAAAGTGAAAGATCATTTCATAAATAACCTTTTGTGCAACTGAAAATTTTGGCTGCTGAAAATAATTCTGAATTGTTGGCAAAGGCAAGATTTTTTAACAAAATAAAATGTAAACTTTTGTGAAGTTAGAAACAGTTGTATTGGTTTTCCAATGAGAAATGATTATCACACAACTGTCAAGACTATTATTAGACACACATGGGTGTTAACTTTTATCAGCCATTGTGAGATTGTCATTTAAAGTTTTATTATTATATTCCTATGCAATACTTTACAAACTAATGTGGTTAAGAATGATTTTGGAGAAATTATTAATGTATGAGTTGTAATTGAATTCTCATGTTATATAGTATCTTTTAATTATTAGAGACCAAATTAATTGCTGGAAAGAAGCATTGAGGAATGAAAAGAGCAAAAATAAAGTTTGATGAAAGTTCAGCTCGGATTCAGCTTCCAAGTAGTGAGATTGGAAGGACTTTAAGGGCCAAGCTTTGTTTCTCTGGGTTTGAGAAAACAGGAGTGCTTGCGATGAAAATTTTCCCTTACCTGAATTTTTTTTTTTTTTAAGGGAGAAGAGAATGTAAAGGATTCCTTTAATAAATTCCTATAACGGGTTTTCTCAACCACATTTATCTGCTGCTCAGAACTTAGATTTAATTAAATTTGCAAGACTGAGGGTGGGGTCAGGATAGTAGTCTATTTCAGGGTCAGAGTGCCAACTTTAAATTTCTTGTCCTCCATTCATTGGTATCACTACCTCACTGATATTTAAATGCATGATCTTTTTTTTTTTTTTTTTTTACTGAATTTCCTTTCAAGGAACACATAAAAACCAATTTCTTTTTTCTAAGAAACAAAGACTCTCCCTGTAACTTACTAGGTAGACAATTGCATTTTGAGTCTGTGTGGTAGCACACTAAAACATTATTGTGTAAATGTGCAGATGAAGATCCTAAAAATTAAATAGTCAGTGTATTATTAATAGTATTGAATTAACTTACATACATTTTGAACCCAATGGGGAAATTTTTAATTATAAAAGAGATTTTCTTAGGATACTAAAATTTAAGTATGAAAATATTAAATTATTTCTCAGAAATGATTCCCTTTCTTGCCTTGTATTAATTACAGCTTTTGCTCTCATATTTTGTAATTTTTGAGCAATTTATACTGAACTTCTTTATATTAAAATATCATATTCATAGGCTAATCCAGCTTTTTATAAGGTTTAAAAATAACTTTGATCATATTTCATCTACACCTGTCTGCAAACATGCCTTTTTGTTCTTAGTAATGTAATAAGAAGAAAGTTGGTTCTTTTCATTATTGACTTCATTCTACATAATTGATTAGTGTGCAGTTACTATATTGAAATTATTAGAAGTCAAGTAAAGTAATCAATGAACCAAACAAATAGACTTTTAGAATCTCCTTAGTGTTTCTGTGGTTATTATATATTTTCAAGAGGCCTTTGCCAGACTGCCTTACACTATAAGCCTTTTGCATGTGGGTTCTGTCTTCCAGCATTAATCTTCCTTTCTTTCTTCATCTAGATAAATCCTTCCCATTCTTCAGATTTTAATTCTTCTCAAATGTCTTCCCTGATCTGCCTGATCACATGAGTTCCCTTGAATGCTTCTATGTTCTAATTATGTGTTTTTCTCCTCTGTGGCCTTCATCATAGTCGACAGTTTGACTTCTCTGTGATTATCTGTCCAACTCCTCCATCATACTGGGAGCAACATGGGACCTATTTTGGTTTTGCTCACTATTGTGATCTTTGAGCCCTGCAGAGGTCCTGGTAGAGAGACAACTTCTAATAGCGCTTGCTCTTGAATGGTTTCTAAAACTGTACTAGAAAACACCCTAATGCACTGTCCTATTTAAAATTATACGAGCTTGAAATAATTTTTCTAGAAGATAAAATTGCTTTTTAATGTGCATGCAAAATAAGTCCAATATCCATGATAAATCAAGTTGCCAGTTCACTTATCATTCATTCATTCATTCAACAATCCTTGCTCTATCGACTGCTGTTTCGGTTTTTTATTGCTGTATGAGAAGGTGTCCCCAGACTTCGTCGCCTGATACTACAGTCATTTTATTATTTCTCACAGGTTATGTGTCAGGAATTTAGACAGTGTGTCAGGAATGAACTGTCTCTGTTCCACGTGACATCTCCAGAAGCTGGAACCTCTGAGCTGACTTCTTCACTTACATGTCTGACTGCTCAGCAGGGATGTCTAGAGCAGCCTGACTGAGGTTGGAGGCCTGTGGCTTGTTTCTCTTGGTTAACTGGGTTTTTTATTCTCCTCCATGCAGTATCAGAGCCTCTCTCTCCATGGAGCTTTTTACACATGGCCTCTCCACTTAGTCTCTCTATGTGGTCCTTCAAGCTGGGTAATATAACTTTTTTACATGCACTCTTAAGAAGGCAAACGTGGAATCACCAGGCCATATTCTGTGTGGGTCTCAACCAGACCAGCTTAAGGAGAAGGCACGAGATAAGAGGTGAATGCCAGGATGAGTGGTTATTTGCAGGTGAAGAGTAAAGCTTCTGTGATAGAAAGTGAAATAAGATTTACTGTCAGCTAATTCATAGACTGGGGAGAGAAAGGTAAGGGAATGAATAATTATGGAAGCTATCAGTTAAAGTTATTAAGAGTGTAAGATTTGTGCAAAGCTTACTTCTGCCTCATCACTTACTTAGTGAGTGCTTAGTTAGGTAAGTTGGCTATCTCTCTGAGCCTCAGTTTCTAACCTGTTCAATTACTTATGCAATTCTGAGAGACGTGTAGGAAAGACTGTGCTGAAAGTAATAGAAAACACATATTCATTTCAAATACAGGGGATTTCACAAAGGCTGCAAGTGAAGTCTCATATAGCTTCATCCTTTAGTGGCAGTGTATTAATTTTAAAACATAACAATAAAAGTATGATTAAATTTTTCTTTCCACTTGGAAACTTAAAAAATATAAAATGTGCTTATTATTGGTTGGCTGAAAAGTTCGTTTGGGTATTTCTGTACCATCTTGCTGAAAAAACCTAATGGACTTTTTGTCCAACCCAATATATTCATTTATAAGGAAATTAAAATGGAAATCACAAACTTTTTAGAATAAGTAAAATATGGATTATTGTGTATCAAAACCTATTAATATAGTCAAAGCAGTAAGAAGAGGACAATCTATAATCTCCAAAACATTTATTACAAAGCAAGAGTAGAAAAAAATGAAGTAGGAGATAGAACACCATAAGTATAAAGAAAGTAAGAAAAACTTGTTAAAAGTTAAGGCAGAAATAAACTAAGCAGTTGTTTAAAAACAGAAAACTTACAAACTTTGACAACTCTGATTAAAAAAACAAAAAGCATGAATTAAGGATGAGAAAGAGAACGTGAATACATTTCAGAGATTTAAGAAAATAATTTTAAAAATGGTGTAACATGAATTTAAGAAGCTGGATGAAATATAAAATTTAATTCAAGAGATTTAGAAACCTAAGTAATCAATAACTATAGAAGAAGCTGAAGAACTAATTGTTCACATTTGTTTTTTATCTATCCTAATCCCCTTCAGTGGATTTATACTGATTATTCAAGACAGTGGAAAAGGAAACAGGTTTGCAGTTCTCAAATTCTAGAAATTGAACACCCAATAAATCCCTTTTATTTACAAATGAAGGCCACTCCCTTCATGATCTTATCCTATTCCTCCATTGAACTTCCCAGAAGAAGGTTCTGAGCTCTAATGACTACGAATTTCATTTGCTTGAGTCTTTCTGCATTGTTTTAATACTTTATGATTTGAAATGGGACTATCAGGAGTGGTTAGGCATGCACTGCAGAGTTGGATCTGAATAGAATTGCCTACTTCTAAAAGTGGAATTCCAATCAAACCTTTGGTTCACCTCACATTTAGGATTTAAGTAATACAAACACTTCACATCTTCTCTCTAGTTTTTCTATTTTCCCAATGTCTCTTCTTAATTCACTGGATTGATTTCTGCTAATAACATAATTAAATTCAACATATACTAGCTTTTTAAAGTTAGCAAAAACTGATATGAATCCACCACGGGTGTTTGGTAAAGTAAAATAAAGTAAAAATAAATATTAAAAAAATAAAAGAATTAAAAAAAAGAGAAAAAAAATAAAGTTAGCAAAAACTGAAATGAAACTAAAGATAGCACAAATATATGTGAAAACTATTGGTTAGTCTTAATTAAGCACATTAATGCAAATATCTGAAATAATATGTTAGCAAATTATATCCAGTGGTGAGTATATTATAATAATACAATATGATTATGAGTTTTATAGCATTTTATATATGTGTGCATATAAAATTATTTGGCTTTATGCCTTTTTTAATGACAAATTTTTAGCTAGCATTGATTAAAACTGATCAGATTTTGAAAGAAAATTAAAATATCTTTCCTTATTAAAGAAAGGAAAGATATTAAATTGTTAAAATATCTTTCCTTATTAAAGAAGAAAGATATTAAATTGTTTCTCATAGTACATTGTTCTCATAGTACATTCCTGTTTCTGGAGGATTCTATGAGGTATTTCTTCACATAGCTGTCTACTTAATGCTTTAAAAAGTTTGAACCTAGGGTTTTTCTTCTAGTCCATAGCCAGGCAGAAAAAGATGTAATCAAAAAGATATCATTGGTTCTACTTGCTGTATACTCTTTACTGGTCATGCCTCATTCTACCATGGCATTATAACTCTATGTTCCAGTGTGGTTTGTTTAGAATGATTCTTTTCCCTGGGGTATATTGTCAAAATTCATTTATAGTGACTCACACTTGAATTTCGTTTTTAAATCCTCAAATATTTTGCCATTATCAAGGCTTCTTTAGACCTTCTGCTGCTGATAAGCTGCTAAGTCACTTCAGTCGTGTCCGACTGTGTGTGACCCCATAGATGGCAGCCCACCAGGCTCCGGCATCCCTGAGATTCTCCAGGGAAGAACACCTTCTAAAGACACCCAAAAGATCTAAGGAACACATGGGGAAAAAATCACTAGCATACCCTTTTGGACAGATATTGTAGGTGAAGGAAATAAAGCTGCAAGTGGTGTCTCCTCTTTCAACAGTCCTGCTTTCTGAGACTCTCCAAACTTCCAAGTAAAAAACATGAAAGAAATATTTAGTTCCTTTTCCTTGTGATGATGTATCTGGAAAGATTGTTGTTGTTGTGTGTGTTTGTGTGTGCTTAACTTCTATCCTATTTATACATATGAGCTATAATACATTTGAATTATGATACTTTTTCCAGATTCTTTAGAGCAAAATAGGTTTTATTATTTACAAAAGTAAAGGCAAATGCGAACTGTCTAAAGTATTTGTTTAGGATGTATGTTTTTAAATTGAGTTGATTTGGGGCTATTTGAATCTGCTTTGCTTATGTAGAAAATACCCTTGTTTACTGTTTTTCTGAAGAATCCCACTTCTGGATCTTCACACACACACACACACTAAATATGCTTGCAATGACTAGCTTAGAAATAATCAGTGTTTCGGGATAAATTTCCACAAAGCATTGCTTCAGAATGTGCCTTTTTGTAGAAAAGATTCATCTAGCCCATTATAGGCATAATGAGAAAGTCTTGAAAACAGTGGTTCACAGTTTATATGTGAAATCCTACTTTAATTATGCAGTGAGAGTCCACCTAGATATAGGAGGCAGGCACATTAGGAGAGTGGGCCCCATTATGTGGTGTTACTCGAGCTCTATACGCGCATGCTCACTGTTTTCAGTTCAGTTCAGTTCAGTTCAGTCACTCAGTCGTGTCCGACTCTTTGTGACCCCATGGACTACAGCTATTCCAGGCTTCCCTGTCCATCACCAACTCCCAGAGCTTACTCAGACTCATGTCCATCAAGTCTGTGATGCCATCCAACCATCTCATCCTCTAACTTCCCCTTTTCCTCCCTCCTTTAATCTTTCAGAGCATCAGGGTCTTTTCAAAGGAGTCAGTTCTTCTCATCAGGTGGACAAAGTATTGGTGTTTCAGCTTCGTTATCAGGCCTCCCAATGAATATTCAAGACTGATTTCCTCTAGGATTGAATGACTCCTTGGATCTCCTTGCAGTCCATGGGACTCTCAAGAACATTCTCCAACACCACAGTTCAAAAGCATCAAGTCTTCGGTGCTCAGCTTTGTTTATAGTCAAACTCTTACATCCATACATGACTACTGGAAAAATCATAGCTTTGACTAGACTGACCTTTGTCGGCAAGTGATATCTCTGCTTTTTAATATGCTGTCTAGGTTGGTCATACCTTTTCTTCCAAGGAACAAGCGTCTTTTAATTTCATGACTGCAGTCACCATCTGCAGTGATTTTGGAGACCGAAAAAATAAAGTCTGTCACTGTGTCCATTGTTTCCCCATCTATTTGCCATCAACTGATGGGACCAAATGCCATGATCTTAGTTTTCTGAATGTTGAGTTTTAAGCCAACTTTTTACTCTCCTCTTTCACTTTCATCGAGGCTCTTTAGTTCCTCTTCACTTTCTGCCATAAGGGTGGTGTCATCTGCGTGTATGAGGATATTGATATTACTCCCAGCAATCTTGATTGCAACTTGTGCTTCATCCAGCCCAGCTTTTTTCATGACATACTCTGCATATAAGTTAAATAAGCAGGGTGACAATATCCAGTCTTGATGTACTCCTTTCCCAGTTTGGAACCATCTGTTGTTCCATGTCCAGTTCTAACTGTTGCTTCTTGACCTGCGCACAGATGTCTCAGGAGGGAGGTCAGGTGGTCTGGTATTCCTGTCTCTTTAAGAATTTTCCACAGTTTGTTGTGATCCACACAGTCAAAGGCTTTGGTATAGTCAATTCAGCAGGAGTAGATGTTTCCCTGGAACTCTCTTCCTTTTTTGATGATGTAACGGATGTTGGCAATGATCTCTGGTTCCTCTGCCTTTTCTAAATCCAGCCTGAACATCTGGAAATTCATGGTTCACATACTGTTGAAGCCTGGCTTGCAGAATTTTGAGCATTACTTTGCTAGTGTGTGAGATAAGTGCAATTATGTGGTAGTTTGAGCATTCTTTGGCATTGCCTTCCTTTGGGATTGGAATGAAAACTGACCTTTTCCAGTCCTGGCAATTTGCTGGCATATTGAGTGCAGCACTTTCACAGTATCATCTTTTAGGACTTGAAATAGCTCAACTGGAATTGCATCACCTCCACTAGCTTTGTTCATAGTGAGGCTTCCTAAAGACCACTTGACCTCACATTCCAGGATGTCTGGCTCTAGGTGAGTGATCACAACATCGTAGTTATCTGGACCATGAAGATCTTTATTTATTTTTTTATAGTTCTGTGTATTCTTACCACTTCTTAATATCTTCTGTTTTTTGTTAGGTCCATACTGTTTCTGTCCTTTTTTGTGCCCATCTTTGCATGAAATGTTCCCTTGGTGTGTCTGATTTTCTCAAAAAGATCTCTATAGACTTTCCCATTCTATTATTTCCTTCTATTTCTTTGTGTTGATCACTGAGGAAGGCTTTCTTATCTCTCTTGGCTATTCTTTGGAACACTGCATTCAAATGGTTATATCTTTCCTTTTCTCCTTTGCTTTTAGCTTCTCTCCTTTCTCAGCTATTTGTAAGGTCTACTCAGACAACCATTTGGCCTTTTTGCATTTCTTTTTCTTGGGGATGGTCTTGATCACTGCCTCTTGTACAATGTCATGAACCTCCATCAGTAGTTCTTCAGGCACTCTGTCTATCAGATCTAATTCCTTGAATCTATTTGTCACTTCCACTGTATAATCATAAAGGATTTGATTTAGGTCATACCTGAATGGTCTAGTGGGTTTCCCTACTTTCCTCAATTTAAGTCTGAATTTGGCAATAAGCAGTTTACGATCTGAGGCACAGTGATCTCCCTCTCTTGCTGACTGTATAGAGCTTCTCCATCTTTGGCTGCAAAGAATATAATCAATCTGATTTCAGTATTGACCATCTGTCATTTTAGTATTGACCATGCATAGAGTCTTCTCTTGTGTTGTTGGAAGAGGGTGTTCACTATGACCAGTGCATTGCTTTTGCAAAACTCTGTTAGCTTTTGCCCTGCTTTGTTTGGTACTCCAAGGCCAAATTTTCCTGTTACTCCTGGTGTCTCTTGACTTCCTGCTTTTGAATTCCAGTCCCCTATAATGAAATCTAGTTAGTTCTAGAAGGTTTTGTAGGTCTTCATAGAACTGTTAAACTTCAGCTTCTTCAGCATTACTGGTTGGGGCATAGACTTGGATTACCGTTATATTGAATCGTTTGCCTTGGAAACGAACAGAGATCATTCTGTCATTTTTGAGATTGCATCTAAGTAATGCACTTCGGACTCTTTTGTTAACTATGATGGCGACTTCATTTCTTCTAAGGGATTCTTGCCCACAGTAGTAGCTATAATGGTTATCTGAGTTAAATTCACCCATTTGAGTCCATTTTAGTTAGCTGATCCCTAAAATGTCAGTGTTCAGTCTTTCCATCTCCTGTTTTCATTCATTTTAGGCTTTTCTGAGAGAATGATCTGATGCAGATAAATATTGTATGTGTAGGTAGTTTATTTAATAGATATTACAGTAAATGACTACAGACTTGTTGACAACAATGTCCATGTTTTAAAAAATGATTGTTTTATCATTTTGAATAACTTATAGTTGGAAGAGGAATCTGCAGATGAAATTATTTGTGATTGTATAATCGTGAAAATGGCAGGTATATCACATTATATCCATAGACTTATAAGCAATGTTGTGTTTTTGAAAGTTCAACACTAATTTTATTTTTCCAGCTTCCTTAAAGTTTAATAAATTGATTTCATTGTACATTTTCTGCCTTCTATGAAAGTACTATTCTAAAAATTCTACTATTCTAAAAATTCTAACAGATCAAAAATTTAGTTTCTTTATCACATAAAACTTCAGCACAATTGACCTGCTGACCTTAATTCCCAGGAAACTGTCACATTACTTCTTTACCCCTTTGTCTCACTTAACAATGTGACCCAAAATACTGCAGAGCTTTAAAGTTTCTCAGCATTGTCAAGTCAAACTTTGGTCACCATAGTTACAGTTTAGATCTGCAGGTCAGAGGTCAAATAGATTAATGATGTCAGACACCTCTTTAAATGGTTCTAACACTACTTCACCATGTAGTAAACAGCTGAGCATATTTAATATGACAAAAGCATTCTTCAGTCTTGCTAATAAGATCTTTGGAGACATCTGATAGAAAGGCATTTTCTGTAAGAACATGCAATATTGAGACTGTACCAATGGCAATAATAGTTGACTTAGTAGATTTCTATTATCAGATGGAGATTGAAAAATAAAATACGTGAGATGGTTCATATTACAGTTTTCTGCACCCTGTTCATTTTTCTTCTGTCATCAATCTATTTGAACATCCATGTATTTCTAAGAATAGGTATCCTCACCTCCATATTCATTTATGATTAACCTTGAAGATGGATAGAAAAACAAACCTTCTGATTAGGGGTATATTCTTTTTCTGTGTGATTGACTCAAGTGTCTTTTCTCTTGATTTGGGAAATATGCATTAAAAACAGTTATATTTACTTACAAAACTGTATTTTGAAAGCCCTTCTCACATTAGAGATCAGGTAAATTCTCCATCTGTGTTTTATACCCAAACCTTTTTTTATGGCTTCAAAGTCTCCATTTTCAAATCTTGAGGTTCTGTACTCAATTACTTTTATTCCTACAAAGAAAGTTTCCTTCATTGTGACTAAGAATGAAAGAGAGAAAAAAAAGCTATTAAAAGCAAAACACTACTACTAGAAAATTTAAATGTTTATTTTTCTTATAAATTAGAAATTCTCTAAAAAATTTTGGATCAAAACTCACAGAAGTATACTTAAAAGGTGATGGAAGCAAAATATTGTGGGGTGAGATTAAAATTATTATTAAAATATATTTAGCTGAATAAAAAGTCACTTGATTGTGACTTACAGATATGAATTATACTACAGAATGCTTTATTTTTAAACCTGTAACAACATGGAATTTTTCAGCTAATAAACAGAAATATGTTTAAGTAACAGGCTTAAGTTAAAGTAAACATTAAAGGATGTCCTGTTTCAGAAGGTTTTGTTTCCCAATTGTATTTCATGCAGCTGTAAGATTTTAAGCTTACTGGAGCATTTGCGCTTGATCACATACTATAAAGGTAGACAAAGGAGAAGGCTAGGAGGTTTGGCAGCTGGAAGGTGTTCATATGGAATTTAATAGCAAAGAAGAGGGGGGTTGGGCTTTTCTAGGTAAAACAGAGATTGACAGTTGGGAGGAAGAAATAAGTCTTGGTGTCTGAGAAGAGCTACTATTTCAGTTGCATGTGGTTTCAAATGACAAGCTAGCTTTCACATGACTGAAAGGACTGTCTTCTGCTTTGCTTTCAATTCAATGAAAATCCTTCTTTCTTTCTTTCTTTCTTTATAGATATCATGGAAACCAACTATTCAGCAAAGACATTAAATACTGACCAGTTTGGCAGTACTTAGGGACACTGGTTCAACAAATTGATGGACTATTCTATTTGGTCATTATGCCAGGAGAGTGGCAAATCAATATTTAACCACCTAAGAATTCACAGCACTGAAACACTGGTTATATATAAAACTATTTATTTATGTACATGGAAAATGTCCTGAAATGCAAGAAAACATGACTTATTCTAAATGTACACAATTACTGGTGTCAAATAAAATATCGGGTTGAGTTCTGACTTTAAGAATTTGAAATACCACTTTTTTCCTACAAAAGTTGATGTGTGCCTTGCTTTTAGGTCTCTTGCTCCTGCTACTTACATTTTTAAAATGGGCAAATCAACAAATATTTAATTTCTTAATATTTGTTTATCAAAAACATGGGATTTTGTGTACTACATTTTATTTACTCTTCTTTCTTAAAGTGATTCAGTTCTTCTTCTCTTCCTATACTTTTAAATTTATTTCAATATTTCCAGCTTTATGTTTATACAGTCAGAAAAAGCAAGACCTAGAGCTGACAGTGACTCAGGTTATGAACTCCTTATTGCCAAATTCAGACGTAAATTGAAGAAAGTAGGGAAAACCACTAGGACATTCTGGTATCACCTAGATGAAATTTCTTACAGTTATTCAGTGGAAGTGACAAAGAGATTCAAGGGATTATATCTGATAGAGTTCCAGAAGAACTATGGATGGAGGTTTGTAACGTTGTATAGAAGATTAGTCCTGGGTGTTCATTGGAAAGACTGATGCTAAAGCTGAAACTCCAATAATTTGGCCACCTCATGCGAAGAGTTGACTCACTGGAAAAGACTCTGATGCTGGGAGGGATTGGGGGCAGGAGGAGAAGGGGACAACAGAGGATGAGATGGCTGGATGGCATGACTGTCTCGATGGACGTGGGTCTGAGTGAACTCCTGGGTTGGTGATGGACAGACAGGGAGGCCTGGCGTGCTGCGATTCATGGGGTCAGAAAGAGTCAGACACGACTGAGCGACTGAACTGACTGAACTGATAGGAGGCAGTGATCAAAACCATCCCCAAGAAAAACAAATGCCAGAAGGCAAAATGGTTGCCTGAGGAGGCCTTACAAATAGCTGAGAAAAGAAATGAAGTGAAAGGCAAAGGAGAAAAGAAAAGATATACTCATCTGAATGCAGAGTTCCAAAGAATAGCAAGGAGAGATAAAGCCTTAAGTGAACAATGCAAAGAAATAGCAGAGAGCAGTAGAATGGGAAAGACCAGAGATCACTTCAAGAAAGTTAGAGATACCAAGGGAACATTCCATACAAATATGGACACAATAAAGGACAGAAATGATATGGACCTAACAGAAGCAGATTTTATGATGAGATGGCAAGAATACACAGAAGAACTATACAAAACAGATCTTCATGACCCAGATAACCACGATGGGGTGATCACTCATCTAGAGCCAGACATCCTGGAATGTGAAGTCAAGTGCTCCTTAGGAACCATTACCACAAACAAACATAGTGGAGGTGTTGGAATTCCAGCTGAGCTGTTTCAAATCCTAAAAGATCATTCTGTGAAAGTGCTGCACTCAGTGTGGTAGCAAATTTGTAAAACTCAACAGTGGCCACAGGGCTGGAAAAGTCAGTTTTCATTCCAATTGCAAGAATGGCAATGCCAAAGAGTCTTCAAACTGCCATACAACTGTACTCATTGCACATGCAAGCAAGGTAATGCCCCAAATTCTTCAAGCCAGGCTTCAGTAGAACCTGAACTTAGAACTTTCAGATGTAGGTCTGGATTTACAAAAGACAGAGATCAAATTGTCAACATCCACTGGATGATAGCAAAAGCAAGAGAATTCCAGAAAAGCATCTAGCTTTATTGACTACATTCAAGCCTTTGACTGTGTGGATCTCAACAAACTGTGGAAAATTCTTCAAGAGATGGGAATATCAGACCACCTGGCCTGTCTCCTGAGAAACCTGTATGCAGGTTCAAGAAGCAACAGTTAGAACCAAACATGGAATAACAGACTGGTTTAAAACTGGGAAAGGTGTATGTCATGGCTGTATATTGTCACCCTGTTCATTTAACTTCTATGCAGTGTACATCCTGCAAAATGCTGAACTGGATGAGTCACAAGCTGGAATCAAGATTGCCGGGAGAAATATCAATAACCTCAGACATACAGATGACACCATCCTAATGGCAAAAAATGAAGAGGAACTAAAGAGCCTCTTGATGAAAGTGAAAGAGGAGAGTGAAAAAGCTGGCTTAAAATTCAACATTCAAAACACTAACATCATGGCATCCAGCCCCATCACTTCATGGATAATAGGGAAAAAACGAAAAACGTGATAGATTTCATTTTCTTGGACTCCAAAATCACTGCAGATGGTGACTGCAGCCGTGCAGTTAAAAGACTCTTGCTCTTTGGAAGAACAGCTATGTCCAGCCTAGCCAGCATATTAAAAAGCAGAGACATCACTTTGCTGACAAAGGTCTGTATAGTCAAATCTACGGTTTTTCCAGTAATCATGTACGGATATGAGACTTGGACCATAGGGAAGACTGAGTGCCAAAGCATTGATGCTTTTGAATTGTGGCCCTTGGACTGCAAAGAGATTAAACCAGTCAATCCTAAAGGAAATCAACCCTGAATATTCATTGGAAGGACTGATGCTGAAGCTGAAGCTCCCATACTTTGGCTGCCTGATGTGGAGAGCTGACTCCTTGGCAAAGACCCTGATGCTGGGAAAGATTGAAGACAGAAGAAGGGGACGACAAAGATGAGATGGTTGGATGGCATCACCGATTCAGTAAACATGGGTTTGAGCAAACTCTGGGAGATAGTGAGGGATAGGGAAACCTGGTGTGCTTCAGTCCTTGGGGTCACAAAGACTCAGAGACAACCCAGTCACTGAACAACTACAACAACTATCCTGGCCAAAAGTGAACATGTTTTGCTACTGCAGTAGCTTAACAGCAGTTACCCAAAGTCTCCTGAGCATAATGCTCAGGCTCAGCGGAGAACAGTCGAAATAGTATAGTTGAAGAAATGCATGCTTTGGGGTCAAACTGCCCTGCACTGTGGCTCTGCTACTTAAAGCTGTGTGATATTGGGCAAATTATGTAACCTCTCTGTGTCTGTTTCCTTGGACTTTGTGAAAATTTTGTAAAATATTGGCATTAATTTCTAGCCTAGTTCCTGGTACCTAGTAGACTGTACTAAAGGATAGTGATAATTGAGAAGAGTAAGCTTCGCTCTCTCCAATAGTGTGTTATGGTACCCTGAGCAATAACAGCCATTTCAGGCCCATTTCTTTAATAAAGAATGCAGATGCAACGACACTGGCCAAAGTCAAAGGTACTTCCAAGCTTCAAGTTACAGATGCTTTGAAGGTTGGAGACCAATGTAGTAATGTCAGATTAGCTTTTATTCAAATTGCTAAAGCTGCTCAAGGAAGACACTATCAAAATTTGAGAATATTTGTGTGGGGTATTCAGTTGTCATTTTTAGTTGCCATTTTTCTCAGAAGATTTCCTGGAATGTTCTGTTGAGTTGTGGACCACACCATGACTCCTGTGTCAGTGAATACTTGGAGTGATGACATCCATGAAGAATATTTTTACCGCTTTTCTTGTCACTGCTTGAAATTTGTCTCATTGCTGTCTATAACATAGAGTTAATGCAGGCTTGGGTTTTTTTTCTGTGGCCTTTTTCAGCTCTGTGTCTCCCTCTTGGCTGCAAAGAATATTTCTTTAGAAAAGACAAATTGCCTTAAGACTGTTTCCTCCCTCCTTTCTGAGCTCATCTTGTTATTTTCACCTAAGGATCTTCTTACAAACCCAAGAAGATAGTCAAATGTCAACCAAGTTGGATTTGGCCAGAGTTGTCCACCTCTCATTTGTTTTACTCAGGTCACATTGTTTTTCCCTTAACCTGTTCTTTTATGTTTATAGACTCTTTGGTGATAAGTATAGCTTCGTTGTTTTATTAATTCACTTTCCCGTTAATCTGTGTCACATAGTAAGTGCTATATCAAATATTGCTACTGCTGCTGCTGCTAAGTTGCTTCAGTCATGTCCGACTGTGCAACCCCATAGACGGCAGCCCACCAGGCTCCCTCATCCCTGGGATTCTCCCGGCAAGAACACTGGAGTGGGTTGCTGTTTCCTTCTCCAATGCATGAAAGTGAAAAATGGAAGTGAAGTTGCTCAGTCATTTCCGACTCTTAGCAACCCAACCCCATGGACTGCAGCCCACCAGGCTCCTCTGTCCATAGGATTTTTCAGGCAGGAGTACTGGAGTGGGGTTCCATTGCCTTCTCCAAATATTGCTACAGCTCAATAATAATCTTCAAATCTAAAAGCCAACAGCTTTGTGACTGACTCAAAAATCAGGACTGTAAGTGAGTGAATTTTCTTATTTTCCAATAGTGTTGAACGACACATTGGTAAAGAATTCATCTGCCAATGCAGGAGACACAAGAGATGTGGGTTTGATCCCTGGGTCAGGAAGATTTCCTGGAGTAGGGAATGGCAGCCTATTCCAGTATTCTTGCCAGGAAAATCCCCTGGGCAGAGGAGGCTGGGCTATAGTTCACAGAGTCACAGAGAGCCACACATAACCAAGCAACTGAGCACAAGTTACTGAATTATCAATCTGTGGTATGTGTTCACAAAGTGCAGATTGTATGACAACTGTTCTTGCCGTGGAATACTATTTTGTGTGCGTCTTATGTGCACATTACACAGTGTACATCGCTGTGGTTTTCAAATGTAGCAGACATCTGAATGACCTGGAGGTCTTATTGAAAGCAGATTGCTGGGCCCTACCTCTCGAGTTTCCTACTCAGTAGCCCTGGCAGGGGCCTGCCTAAGAATTTGCATTTCTTGCTGCTACTGCTTCTCTGGAAACTACACTACAGGACCCCCTGATGTGGTGAGTGCTAAGTAACACTACACAGATCCCCTACAGGGCAGGGCACTCAGTCCTGACAGCAAGAAGTCCAGGCTGTGATGGCTTCCAGTCCCTGTCTGTCAAGGGCTCTCAGTTGATGAGAGCTGCCTCAATAAGACTACACAGCCTGCTGTAGTTTCACCTGCAGGAATTGCAGCGGCAATTCTTGTCTCAGATCATGATAACTGAAGGGCTGTCTCAGCACCAGAGCTCCTGTGGGTTTGGCTCAGTCCTCTGTTGCACTTTCATAGCTCAACTTTCTCTCTGGCTAATCTCCCTTCCTTTATTCCCAAAGCACTGTCTGGTTAACCTTTATCTTAAAGTCTGCATCCCATGGCTCTGACCTTCAGCGGTAGATAATAAAATAATGTTTTATTTGTGAAGTACATATCTGGCAGTAATTAAATATCCCTGCTCCTTCTTGTGTAGGAGCAGGAGGTTTGCTGTGGTTTGTTTGGTGATTTGTGAGGCCCTAGAGAAGGAAAGACGCCTACTCCTTGGAAGAAAAGTTATGAGCAACCTAGATAGCATATTCAAAAGCAGAGACATTACTTTGCCGACTAAGGTCCGTCTAGTCTAGGCTATGGTTTTTCCAGTAGTCATGTATGGACGTGAGAGTTGGACTGTGAAGAAGGCTGAGCACCGAAGAATTGATGCTTTTGAACTGTGGTGTTGGAGAAGACTCTTGAGAGTCCCTTGGACTGCAAGGAGATCCAACCAGTCCATTCTGAAGGAGATCAGCCTTGGGATTTCTTTGGAAGGAATGATGCTGAAACTCCAGTACTTTGGCCACCTCATGCGAAGAGTTGACTCATTAGAAAAGACTCTGATGCTGGGAGGGATTGGGGGCAGGAGGATAAGGGGACGACAGAGGATGAGATAGCTGGATGGCATCATTGACTCGATGGACGCGAGTCTAAGTGAACTCCAGGAGTTGGTGATGAACAGGGAGGCCTGGCGTGCTGCGATTCGTGGGGTTGCAAAGAGTCAGACACGACTGAGTGACTGAACTGAACTGAGAGAAGGAAATGGCAACCCACTCCAGAGTTCTTGCCTGGAGAATCCCAGGGATGGGTGAGCCTGGTGGGCTGCCATCTATGGGGTTGCACAGAGTCGGACACGACTGAAGTGACTTAGCAGCAGCAGCAGCAGACCTTTAATTCACCATCGGAATCACCTAGCAGGCTAGTACTAAGCTCCTTTTTCTCTGATTCAGAGCTTTTGTTATTTTTCCCTTAAGCACTTTATCTCCCGTGTCTCAGCACATCAGTTCTCTTTTTAGGCAAATTTGGTCCCTATCTTCCTTTCTCTTCATCAGTGTTCAAAGAGAGGCTTTCCCCACAGTTGCCGTTCTTCATCTTTGCTCTTATAAGCTCTTGAAACTCCACGCGTTTCATAAATCAGGTGGTTGTTCTTCAGTGGGTTAGAAGTAGACTGACTCTCTCCAAATCTGCTGTGTCTAAAATTCCAGATGTGCTTTTCTCTCAGCACTTTTATTATTACTAATGACCAGCATTAATTCTTCCTATGGGTCAGCTGTTCATTTAAGAACTTTAGAAATATTAACTCTTTAATCCTCATAGCATTCTATGAGAAATTTACTGCTTTTCTTATTTTAGAAAACAAAAAGCCGTGGCATAGAGAGATTAAATAACATATGAAGGTCTTATGACTGAGAAGCAGTAACTACAGTTCAAACCCAAGAAGACTGGCCTTAGAATCTGTGCTCTTCCCTCATACAGCATGCTGAGGGTGCTCACATCTGATATATTATCAGTTTGCATTTATTTTAGGCATATTTTTAAAGTTGACCTGATTTTTAGCATTTTTATTGAGATGTAATTGCATACTGTACAATTCACTCACTTAGGTGTATAATTAAATAGGTATTTATATATTACATTATTAATTTTAAAATTGTAAAATGTAGCCATTTGACCACTTTTTTCCAGTTATATTGAGATACAGTTAGTTGCATATAACATTATATAAGTTTAATGTGTAAGACATAATTATTTAATGCATGTATATATCATAAAATGATTACCACAGTAATTTTAGTTAATATCCATCACCTCACATGGTTACAATTTTCTTTTCCTTGTGATGAGAACTTTTAATATCTATTCTACTGGCAACTTCCAAATGGTACAGTATTTTGCTGTAGACACTATGCTATATATTATATCCCTAGAAGTATTTACTTTAGAAATGAAAATTTGTATTAATACCTTTTGACCACCTTCAGGAGAAGGCAATGGCACCCCACTCCAGTCCTCTTGCCTGGAAAATCCCATGGATGGAGGAGCCTGGTGGGCTGCAGTCCATGGGGTCACTAAGAGTCGGATATGACTGAGTGACATCACTTTCACTTTTCACTTTCATGCATTGGAGAAGGAAATGGCAACCCACTCCAGTGTTCTTGCCTGGAGAATCCCAGGGACGGGGGAGCCTGGTGGGCTGCCGTCTATGGGGTCGCACAGAGTCGGACACGACTGACGCGACTTAGTAGTAGTAGACCACCTTCATCTATGTCCCCCGCAACTTCTAACAACCACCAGTCTGTTCTCTTGCAATAAGTTTATTTTTTTTAGATTTTTATATATGAGGGAGGTAATAAAGTATTTCTTTTTCTCTGTCTGACTTATTTAACTTAGTGTAATGACCTCAAGAATGTATACCTAGGTATAGATTTCCTGAGTCACATGGTACTTCTATGTTTAACTTTTTCAGGAATTGCCAAAATTTCTTCACAGTGACTGTACCATTTACATTCTTACCAGCAGTGTATAAAGGTTCTGGTTTCTCCACATCTTTACCAGTATTTGTTGTTGTTTTCATTTAAAAAAATTATTACATTTATTGCATACTATTAGTTGTAAAGTAGTAACTCAGTGTGGTTTTCATTTGTATTTCTCTAGTGACTAATGATGTTGAAATGTTGTATAACTTTTTTTGGAAATGTCTGTCAAGTCCTGTGCTCACTTCTTAATTGGGTGAAGTTGTTTATATTATTATGAATGTTTTATACTTACCTAACACAAGCTGGAATCAAGATTGCCGGGAGAAATATCAATAACCTCAGATATGCAGATGACACCACCCTTATGGCAGAAAGTGAAGAGGAACTAAAAAGCCTCTTGATGAAAGTAAAAGTGGAGAGTGAAAAAGTTGGCTTAAAGCTCAGCATTCAGAAAACGAAGATCATGGCATCTGGTCCCATCACTTCATGGGAAATAGATGGGGAAACAGTGGAAGCAGTGTCATACTTTATTTTTCTGGGCTCCAAAATCACTGCAGATGGTGATTGCAGCCATGAAATTAAAAGACGCTTACTCCTTGGAAGAAAAGCTATGACCAACCTAGATAGCATATTGAAAAGCAGAGACATTACTTTGCCGACTAAGGTCCGTCTAGTCAAGGCTATGGTTTTTCCTGTGGTTATGTATGGATGTGAGATTTGGACTGTGAAGAAGGCTGAATGCCGAAGCATTGATGCGTTTGAACTGTGGTGTTGGAGAAGACTCTTGAGAGTCCCTTGGACTGCAAGGAGATCCAGCCAATCCATTCTGAAGGAGATCAGCCATGGGATTTCTTTGGAAGGACTGATGCTGAAGCTGAAACTCCAGTACTTTGGCTACCTCATGTGAAGAGTTGACTCATTGGAAAAGACTCTGATGCTGGGAGGGATTGGGGGTAGGAGGAGAAGGGGACAACAGAGGATGAGATGGCTGGATGGCATGACTGTCTCAATGGACATGGGTCTGAGTGAACTCTGGGAGATGGTGATGAACAGGGAGGCCTGGCGTGCTGCGATTCATGGGGTCGCAAAGAGTTGGACACGACTGAGCGACTGAACTGAACTGAACATATGATTTGCATCTTTTACCCATTATGTAGATTGTCTTTTCATTGTTTTGAACATGTCTTTTGATGCATGGATATTCTTTAATTTTGATGATGTTCAATTTCTCTCTCTCCTTTTTTTTTTTTTTCATTTGTTGCTTGCCCTTTTGGTGTCAAATTTAAAACTTTATTGCAAATCTGAGGTCAGGAAAATATACTGTATTTTTTTTTCTCTAAGAGTTTTATAGTTTTAGCTCACTCATATATTTAGATTGCTTTTATGTTTTTTAGTTAGTGTTTATGTATGGTGTGAAGTGGGAGTCAATCTTCATTCTTTTGCATGTGGAATTCTCTTTGTTCCAGCACCATTCCTTGAAGAGACTATTCTTTCCCTGGTGAATCACCTTGACAATTAACCATAGATGTTTAAGTTTAACTCTGAATCCTCAATTCTATTTTATTGGTCCATGTATCTAGCCTTATGCCAATTCTGTATTCTTTTGATTACTGTAGCTTTGTATGAAGTTTTGAAATCAGAGTGAATCCTCCAACTTTTTTTTTTTTTTTAACTGTTTCGGTGGTTCAGGGCCCCTTACAATTATATTCTATTCTTTGATGCTTTTGTGCTGTTGGCATTCAGTGTTAATTTGTTTTGCTGCCTTTCCTCTTTTAGATTGTATTCATACAGTGCCTATCACAGCACCTTGAAAAGATTTCTTGCTAATCTGTTCATCTCCTGATTCATATGTCTCCTACTATAAATCTGTACTGTCATATTTACAGTTCTGTAATCCAAAACCAAAACGTATCCTGACCAGAACCTCTTTGTAAGCAAAGACTGACCTAGACTGACTGAAAGTATTTAGTCTTTTAAAAAATCTTACCTGATGTGATTATTCTTATTATTTACAATAGAAATATTAATAAGTTTGACAAGAGACTACTGAGATCTCATAAGGATGTTATTTTATTTATGGAACATAAAGTATATTTCGTTTTTAAAACTGAAGAGATTCTGAATCCTGAAACATACTTGATATCAAGGGTTTCAAATGAATTCTTATTGACCTGGATTTTGATTTTTGAGGTCCATGAAGGTATACCTCCATGATGTGGGTAAAGGGCCTCCCTGCTTTCTCCAGGTGCACCACTCTTCTTAATCTTCATGTGTTTACCAACCTGGAAACTCTCTGAAACCTGTCGTTTTGGGTTTTTATGGGGTTTCATTACATAGGCATGTATAATTGACAAGCTTTGGTAATTGATTCAGCCTCTAGCCCCTGACCCCTCTCAGGAATGGGACTGAGGGACTGGGTCCTAGCTCCTTAATCATGGGTTTGGCTTCTTTGGGAACTGGCCTCCATCCATCCTTAGGAGCTTTCTAAATGTTATCTCATTAACATAACAAAGACACCTTTATTATTCTACAGTTAGGCGATTCCAAGGGTTTTGGAACTTTATGCCAGAAATAGGGATGAATAACCAAATACATATTTCTTATACTAAATGACAATATCACAATAGTTGTTGACAGAAGAAACTTTTTGGAATGAAGCCAAATATATTGGGCAGGAATTTTCACTAACATTATTTATTACTTATAGCAAAGCAATGTACATTATAAAAAAGGGGATAGCAGTAGTAGTAAGGTGGTATTTCCCGTTAAAATATGTTGCATGAGTAATGTCCCTTCATCTAAAAACAGATTCTTTGTCTCTTAAGTTTATTAAAACCCAGTGCTGAGAGTTTCTACCAGAAAAAGAAGAAAAATCTATCTTCATCCCTCCTGTCCCCATGTTATGATAGCACTTGCTGCCTATATTGATATCAAAGTCAGTTGTTTTATTCGTACTCACATAATGAGAGAAAAAACGACAGAGGGGCATTTGTCTCAACTATATTGTTCCATGACAATGGTTATCAGTTTTCTAAAATCAGACTTTGGTGATAAAAAGAGTAGTGCTGTTTGTTTTGGTACCACATATGATGGCATTGATCCAAAAGGCACCTTGTGTAGAGGTGACCCACAAGTTTGTCAGGTACTCTCTATTTTTCAGGAGACAATCTGAGGATTTCTCAAACTTCAGTCATTCTTGAACCACTTTCAGAATTTTTACCATAACTGAATAACCCCATATTGTTATTTATTTATTGTTTTTTGTTGCTTTGTATTTTAAAGAAACTAAATATTAAAATGAAAATTTGTATAAGTACCATAAAAGAAAAAAACAATATCTTTCAAATAAACGCATGACTACAAAAATAAAAAATATACCTATGTTTACTACCTAAAATCATCTCAACACTGGAAACACACCACACTCTCAGGAATACTGCCCCAAGCTGACTTTGATGCATCATTTAAGAGGATGCGTTTATAATAGTCAACCAAGTGCAGGAAGTGTAAAGAGTCTCAGGGAGGATGAACCCAAAGAGGAACACACCAAGACACACAGTAATCAAAATGACAAAAATTAAAGACAAAAATAAAATATTAAAGACAACAAGGGAAAAACAACAAATAACATACAAGGGAATTCTCATAGGCTTATCAGCTAATTTCTCAACAAAAACTCTACAAACCGGAAGGAAATGGCACAATATGTTTAAAGTGATGAAAGGGAAGAACCTACAATCAAGAATACTCTGCCCAGCAAGACTCTCCTGCAGATTTGATGGAGAATTCAAAAGCTTTCCACACAAGCAAAAGTTAAGAAAATTCAGCACCAGCAAACCAGCTTTAGAACCAACACTAGAGGAACTTTTCTAGGCAGGAAGCACAGAGAAGGAAAAGACCTATACAAAATAAACTCAAGACAAGAAAATGGTAATAGAATCATACATGTTGATAATTATCTTATATGTAAATAGATTAAATGCACCAATCGAAAGATATAGACTGTCTGAGTGGATGAAAATATGTGCATATGTGCACTTCCACTTACCACATCACTCTATTTAACCCCCAGATTTTAAAAACCTGTAATCACTTTTAAAAATCCAGATGCATATCAGATTTATCTTGGAATTTTTTGAAAAATACAAATGCCCAGGTGTTGCTTTTTTTCACCGCAGCCATGTTTAAAAACAACTGGACTGTATGGTGATCGTTTACTTTTATCTGGTTTGCTTCTCTTCTTCTATTTCACATTCAGTGCTCCCATCTCATTTAGTTTATATTTTCCAATTCCACCACCTCTTTTCGGTTATTGTTGTTCTTTCTCAAGGCTTTATCAAGCGTAGTAGAAAAGCTTTTGTATACATACATATATGTATATTATATATACCACATATAGTATATATATTTTAGACAATATATTGTCTAAAATATATATATTAGAAAATTTATGAATTTTTGCCTAGCTAAAAATTAATGACATTTTGATTCTACTTGTTAACTTAGTATGAATAGAATGCTAGATTTCTAATTTATTAGCGCACAAACTTTGACATAGTTCCATGCATTTTGGCATCTAGTATTACTGTTAAAAGTCTAGAAAATTTATTATCTTAGTGACTTAAAAAAGAAGACTTGAAACTTCAAATCCAATTCGGAGAATATAAAAAAAAATACTGTGTTGTAAAAAAAAAAACAAAACAAACAGGAAATTAATGCCTGATAGAATTTTATTAACTAACCTACATAGTTTGTTCAAATTTCACAGAATTTTATGCTAGTGTCCTTTATTTGCTTTCATACCTTATTCAAGAGTCCACATTGTATTTAATTGCATTGAGCAGCTTCAGCTGCGTGCAACAGATTCTGACAAATTCTTTTTTCATTTTTATTCTATTACAAATATTTTCTAATTTTCCCTGTTATGACTTACACTGATCATTTAAAAGTGGACATTTAATTTCCAACTACATGAAATTTTTAAAAGTATCTTTGATATGAATTTCTCATTTAAATGCTTTATTATCTGCAGTCACCCTCTGAATTTTTTCATTTTTCTAAATTTATTGAGGTTTTCAATGACTATGGTAAAGATCTCTCTTGGTAAGTGTCACATTGCACTTGAAAATATGTTATTTTCAAATATCTTTTGATACTGATTTCTAACATAAGTCCACAGTGATAAGAGAACAGACAGTGTATGCTTTTAATACCTTGAGGGGATGGAATTTTTACACCTTGTTTTATATCCCTGAGTATGTTACAGTTTCTCCTAGGTTATAGTCAATGGAAACTTGAATAGAATTTGTATCCTACTGTTGTGTGAAAATTATATAAATCTTAATCATGTTAAATTGGTTCATAGTGCTTTTCAGGTCTACTGTATCCTTTTTCTCTGTATATTAATTCTATTAATTTTTGAAAGTTTTAAATTGAAACTTGATCTAAAAACTTAATTTATCTACTTAGAAAATAATTGTAACATATAGTGCAACTTTACATGACATTACTCTGTGATCCCAAGTCTCCTAAAAATATGTTGTATGCTTTCATAATTTAAAACAATAATATAGAAAGATAAAAAAGAGGATGTATTTATAGGAAAAATTGTATGTGAGCGGAGGGAAACCCACATAATTTTCTCTAAATCTGGAATTAAGAATTCATTAGTGGAATCAAGATTGCCAGGAGAAATATCAATAACCTCAGATATGCAGATGACACCACCCTTATGGCAGAAAGTGAAGAGAAACTAAAAAGCCTCTTGATGAAAGTGAAAGAGAAGAGTGAAAATGTTGGCTTAAAGCTCAGCATTCAGAAAACGAAGATCATGGCATCTGGTCCCCTCACTTCATAGGAAATAGATGGGGAAATAGTGCAAACAGTGTCAGACTTTATTTTTTTGGTCTCCAAAATCACTGCAGATGGTGACTGCACCCATGAAATTAAAAGACGCTTACTCCTGGGAAGGAAAGTTATGACCAACCTAGATAGCATATTGAAAAGCAGAGACATTACTTTGCCAACAAAGGTCCATCTAGTCAAGGCTATGGTTTTTCCACTGGTCATGTATGGATGTGAGAGTTGGACTGTGAGGAAAGCTGAGAGCCAGAGAATTGATGCTTTTGAACTGTGGCGTTGGAGAAGATTCTTGAGAGTCCCTTGGACTGCAAGGAGATCCAACCAGTCCATTCTGAAGGAGATCAGTCCTGGGTGTTCATTGGAAGGAATGATGCTAAAGCTGAAGCTCCAAGACTTTGGCCACCTCATGCGAAGAGTTGACTCACTGGAAAAGACTGTGATGCTGGGAGGGATTGGGGGCAGGAGGAGAAGGGGATGACAGAGGATGAGATGGCTGGATGGCATCACTGACTCGATGGACATGAGTCTGGGTGAACTCTGGGAGATGGTGATGAACAGGGAGGCCTGGCGTGCTGCGATTCATGGGGTCGCAAAGAGTCGGACACGACTGAGCGACTGAACTGAATTGATCTGAATGTTTTCTTAAGACCAAAGTTAAGTACGATGAAGGGACCGTCACAGAAGTCCATACATGTTTCATATATTTCCTCATTGTATGAAAGCAATCTGTTAATATGTTGGTTACCTCAGACTGAATTGTTCTAAAAGAGGGAAATGGCTTATCCCTTTTTGTAACCCCATGACCAGCACAGTGTAAAGTAAATACTCAACTCTTCCTAGAGGTTTGTTTAGAACACAAGATAAAATGACAAACAAAAACTGTGCATTTTGCTTCTCTCTACACACTGAATTTTTGAACAAAAAGATAATTCATAATATAGAAATATTTGGAATTTGACTGTTATCATTGGTATTAATTTTCTCTAGACGCTTAAGCTCAACTTCAAGAGATTGGCCATTTGTAAAGTGAGAGGTCTGATGATGCTAGCCATTTATTCCAAAAGGATGGAAAGACTATGTATTAACAGCTCTTCAACGACATGAAATTAGCTACAAAAACCAGCTTTCTTCCTTTATTATCACAATGCATTTAAATACAATGTGTTATAAAGCATTTTAACCTGTTAGTAGGAAATAATTATGGGTTGGAGAAATTGTGGTGACTTTGTCTTTTCTAAACACTTCAAAAATTTTGTGTATCAGCTATAAAGATAGAGCCTTCAATGAAGCTGACTGTTAGAGAGATAAAAATGAAGCTATTATTAGGAATAAAGGTCAACTTTTCATTAAGTTCTACTTTTATCTATTAAAGTGTTAATTCAGTCATGGTTCAAGCTCCTCCTTTATTTCTTATAAGCATATTTAATAGAGAAATTTAATGAGATAGTGTTGATTAAATCTTTTACCGTGGTTTTATAATTTAATACATTGCCAGTTTTTTGAACTACAGATGCAAATCTCTTATAATTTTCTATTTGTTTCCTAAACTTTGGTGATTTAAATGCTGTGTTTATGTACTCATTTGCTTATGCTTCTTGGAAACCTAGTCTTGTAGTAAGAGAAAGCTTAAAATGCCAAAATGCTTTGGTAAATAATAAAAAGTCCATTGTATTTTTCACATTATTTAAAATACTATTGAATATAGTCTAATTCAAATTTATAAAATTCTTAATTTTTAAGTCAGGATATTTTATTAAAAGTGAAAGCTATTGGCAAATTAATTTTTGATTGTCAGAGAACCAAACAGAACTGATGTCATTAGAAATTATTTGCCCAAAGCTTGCTTTCACTTGACTAAAATTGAGAAAAATAAAGTTGTTTTTGAAACAACTGTGTGGAAACTCAAGGCTTTTAATATTTTATAATTGGCACCGGCCATAATTGGCACAAGGAAAGGAAGAGAACTAAAGTTGTGTTAATATAAACACAAATGTTTTGTTTCCATCTGAAAGGAGAAAGGTTTTTGATGTTCCTTGGTGGAGATATTTATTGCAGAGAAGTCTATTGCCAGTCTACATTCCAGTGCAATTGATTTTTAAATATGGAGCTAAACAGGAAATGTCATGAGTAATGTGACCATCTGTCAAGTGTAAATGAAGTCAGAGCAAGTAGATGGAATCTGCACAAACAAGGTAATTGCATTGGAGTTCTGTCTGACAGATTTTAAACTCCAGGAGCTATGAGTCCAGTGTATACTGTCTGTGCCACATACTTGGAGTTCCTGTGCACTTGGGTTTATTGTAGCTCTTGTCACAGCTCTGATAATTTCTGCTAAGTGAATTTAAATAGCATCTCATTCCAGTTTCATAGTTTCCATCTGATATGCTTTGGAATACCTGGAACTTCATTTCTTTAGTTCTCTTTTGAAATCCTTAGGAGTTCTTTCTTAGAGGAGAAACTTGTTTTCGTAGTAATTATAAACTGGGAGTGCAGGTAAGAGGAAGGAAGAAACACAAAAGGGTACTTTATGTAATGCCACCCCTTTGCTTTGTTCAGAGCTGTGAGAAAGGAATCAGGAGTTGTTAAAACTCACACTAAGGGATTTGTAGAAGGCATCAAATTGGTGACAAGTTACAATAAAAGTTTTCATTGTAAATGCTCTCAACTAACAATGTAAGATCTCATCTTAGTAATCAGTGGAGAAAAAGTTCTTTCAGGAGAAGTACAGTATATTCTAAGAGATTTTTTGTGAGATGTAGACAGTCTTTTAAGTAAAGCTTTAGGAGTAAACGATGCACATTTTTCTTGGAATGTGGATGCCTTTACCTTTATCAAATTACAGTTTTATTATTTCATTGCTGTTTACATTAATTTCCATTAACTCTGTTGCGATTCATAGTTTAAAATGGGACACAAAAATTGCTTTCATCATTTCACAATTTTAAATTAAGTATCAACATAAGGCTATCCTGTTCCTTTAATGGATCAGTTTAATCCTTAGTAATGTAGCCCGTTAAAGTCTACATGTCAAAGATAGCAGTTTTACTTGAAGAAAGTAAACATAGAAGAACTTTAAAGTTTTTAGTATCTGTTTCCTTTGCTGGTTTTAATGGACTTCGAAAACATTCAAGGGCAGTGGGTGGCCTCTTACTGGTAGAAGCCAGTTTTTAAATGCATGTATTTCTTCTTCCATGTTGGCCTCTTACCTGGGACATATTTACTCTCTTTTAAAATTACATATGATATATTGGCTTATTGAAATCTAAATAAGGAGATGTTCCTTTTCAGCAGTCAATTTGAAATGCTGCCCTTTATAAATTTAAAATGATTGAAAAACCCAGACACACACATTCATGCTCAGACACACACTACATATATCAAAGGATTTTATATCAGATACACTAATGATTGTATTTGTATCAGTTACAGTAATGATTGTATCAAATATGCTACTGATTATATTTGTATTAAATACACTAATGATTGTATTACTTGCATGTTATTAACAGCAAAGAATATACATTATTCACTTATACTTTCATGCACATTTTTGATGTCTTGCTAATACATTGTTAATATGAGGTACCTGATATGTACCTCTGTGTGTGTGTGTTAGTGTGCACGTGTGTGCTTGTGCACACACGTGCACACTCAGTCTTGTCCAATTCTTTGCAATCCCATGAACTGTAGCCGGCCAGGCCCTTCTGTCCATGGGATTTTCAAGGCAAGAATACTGGAGCAGTTTGCCATTTCTTGCTCCAGGGAATTTTCCCAACCGACCCAGGGATCTCTTGCATTTGTAGGCAGATCCTTTACCACTGTACTGCCTGGGAAGTCCAGAATATGTGCCAGACTCTTTGCTAACTGCATTCAGTTCAATCTATTACTTAGTTTTCGCCATAACAATTTAGGTATGTATTGTTTTAATCTCCTTTTACTAAGTGATGACATGAAAACTTACTCAAGAATAACTTACTCAAGAACATATTCCTAGAAAGTATTGACTTGACAGCTGAAACTCTAATTGGTCTTTCTGCAGAAACATAATGCATAGTGGCATCCTATAAAATCTGTTTTGTAGAATTCAGTTTCCTAAAATACTATGGGACAACTTTATTTCTATTGAATTCTGCTATAGTCCCCTCTCCACCCCACCCCAATTCATCTTTATTTTCCTTAATGGCTTTTCTCAGTCTCCTTTATTTCAAATGCAAAAGAGAACCCAAGAGCAGAGATAGGTATGTCATGAGGATATGGCTCTGGATGAGATCACCAAGAAAGTCTGGAACAAAACTAATGTTGAAGATAGAAGTTCCCAGGTGGTGCTAGTGGAAAAGAATCTGCCTGCTGATGCAGGAGCTGTGAGAGACAAGCACAGGTTCTATCCTTGGGTAGGGAAGATCCCCTGGAAGAGGAAATAGCTGCCCACTCTTGTATTCTTGCTGGGAGAATCCCATGGACAGAGGAGCCTGGTGGGCTACAGTCCCTGGATTGCAAAGCGTTGGAGGTACATGAGTCAAATTTGATGTAGTCAAATTTATGCTTTGTGGAACGAAAATGGATTGCAGTTAAGATCTACTGAGAAAGAGTATAGTAATTTATTGCGACCTCCATTCAAATGGACTTCCCAAGTGGCTAAGATAGTAAAGAATCTGCCTGCAGTGCAGTAGATCTGGGTTTGATGTCTGGATTGGGAAGATCCCCTGGAGAAGAGAATGGCTACCCACTCTAGTTCTTGCCTGGAGAACTCCGTGGTGGACTACAGTCCATGGGGTCACAGAGTTGGACATGACTGAGCAACTAACACTTTCACTTCAGATACAAGTGTCCAGTTACGTTCATGTGAGTCACTCAGTTGTGTCCAACTCTATGTGACCCCATGGACTGGCCTCCCTGTCTCTCACCAGCTCCTGGAGTTTACTCAAACTCATGCCCATGGAGTTGGTGAGGCCATCCAACCATCTCATCCTCTGTTGTTCCCTTCTCCTCCTACCTTTAATCTTTCCCAACATCAGGGTCTTTTCAAATGAGTCAGTTCTTTGTATCAGGTGGCCAAAGTATTAGAGTTTCATCATCAGTCCTTCCAAGGAATATTCAGGACTGATTTCCTTTAGGATGGACTGGTTGGATCTCCTTGCAGTCCAAGGGACTCTCAAAAATCTTCTCCAACACCACAGTTCAAAACCATCAATTCTTTGGTGCTCAGCCTTCTTCATAGTCCAACTCTCACATCCATACATGACTACTGGAAAAACCAGAGCTTTGACTAGATGGACCTTTGTTGGCAAAGTACTGTCTCTGTTTTTTAATATACTGCCTAGGTTGGTCATAACTTTTCTTCCGAGGAGCAAGCATCTTTTAATTTCATGGCTGCAGTTTCCATCTGCAGTGATTTTGGAGCCCCCCAAAATAAAGTCTGTCACTGTTTCCACTGTTGCCCCATCTATTTGCCGTGAGTTGATGGGACCAGATGCCATGATCTTAGTTTTCTGAATGTTGAGTTAGTTCTAAGCCAACTTTTTCACTCTTCTCTTTCACTTTCTTTAAGAGGCTCTTTAGTTCTTCTTCTCTCTCTACCATAAATGTGGTGCCATCTGCATATCTGACGTTATTAATATTTCTCCCAGCAATCTTGATTTTAGCTTGTGTGTCATCTAGCCCAGCGTTTCTCATGATGTTCTCTGCATATAAATTAAATAAGCAGGATGACAATATACAGCTTTGACTTATTCCTTTCCTGATTTGGAACCAGTCTGTTGTTCATGTCCAGTTCTAACTGTTGCTTTTTGACCTGCATACAGATTTCTCAAGAGGCACGTCAGGTGGTCTGGTGTTCCCATCTCTTGACATTTCTTTACCTACATCTGATACAAGTGTAGGTATTCATAAGCTTACAGTGCTTTCCATTACACTGCAGTTGCCCTTTAATGAAGTAAAACTTACTTTTCTTTCTCAATATAAGATATCAATGGCTGTTGAAGATATTGATGAAAACTGATTGATTAACATAGTCAACTTTTCAACTTCCATAAGGTTATTCACTGGGATATTGTGCCAAGGTGAATTTTTCTGAGAATATTTGCTATCTCTCTTTACTGCCAGATGCAATAGTTCCCCCTTATCTGCAATTTCTCTTTCCACAGTTTCTGTTAACCTGCTCTCAACCACAGCCCCAAAATATCAATTGGAAAAAGTTCCAAAAATAAACAATTCATAAGTTTAAAACTGTGTAGAGTTCTGAGTAGTGTGATGAAATTTCACACCATCCCACTCCATCCTGTGTGGGATGTGAATTATCCTTTTGTACAACATATCTTCCCATTAGTCACTTGTTAGGCTTTTTGATTATCAGATCAGCAGTCGAGTTATCATAGTGCCTGTCTTTAAGTAATCATAATTTTACCTAATAATGGCCCCAAAGTGCAAGGGTAGTGATGCTGTCAATTAAGATTGCCAAAGACAAGCTATAAAGCACTTAAGTGAAAGGTGAAAGCTCTCAAGAAGGAAAAACAAATCATGTGCTGAGATTGCTAAGATCTATGATAAGCATGAATCTTATGTCTCTGAAATTATGAAGAAGCAAAACATAAAATTTATTCTAGTTTTACTATTGCATCTCAGATGGGCCACGATGTGTGATAAATGCTTAGTTAAGACAGATAGTTACATTTGTACAAGAAGATATTTTGAGAGAGAGTGAGACCACATTCACTTGACATTTATTAGCATATATTGTTATAATTGTTATATTTTATTATTAGTTATTTTTAATCTGTTACTGTGACTAATTTGTAAGTTAAAATTTATCATTGGTATATAAGCAAAGAGTCATACATGACTGAGCGACTGAACTGATAATCATAGGAAAAAACATGTATAGGGTTTGGTACTATGTGCAGTTTCAGCTACCCACTGGAGGAGACATTCTTGGAATCAACCCCCATGGATAGAAGAGGGAGTACTATCAGTTCAGTTCAGTTCAGTTGCTCAGTCGTGTCAGACTCTTTGCGACCCCATGGACTGCAGCACGCCAGGCTTCCCTGTCCATCACCAACTCCCGGAGCTTGCTCAGACTCATGTTCATCAGGTCAGTGATGCCATCCAGCCATCTCATCCTTTATTGTACCCTTCTCCTCCTGCCTTCAATCTTTCCCAGCATCAGGGTCTTCTCCAATAAGTCAGTTCTTCACATCAGGTAGCCAAAGTATTGGAGCTTAAGCGTCAGCATCAGTCCTTCCAATGAATATTCAGGGTTTATTTCCTTTAGAATGGACTGCTTGGATCTCCTTGCAGTCCAAGGGGCTCTCAAGAGTCTTCTCCAATACCACAGTTCAAAAGCATCAATTCTTCTGTGCTCTGGTTTCTTTATGGTCCACCTCTCACATCCATCCATGACTGCTGGAAAAACCATAGCTTTGAGTAAGTGGACCTTTGTTGGCAAAGTAATGTCTGCTTTTTAATATGCCATCTAGGTTTGTCATAGCTTTTCTTTCAAGGAACAAGCATGTTTTAATTTCATGTCTACAGTCATATCTGCAGTGATTTTGGAGCCGAAGAAAATAAAATCTGTCACTGTTTCCATTGTTTCCCCATCTATTTGTTTTGAAGTGATGGACCAGATCCCATGAGCTTAGCTTTTTGAATGTTGAGTTTTAAGCCATCTTTTTCCCTCTCCTCTTTCACTTTCATCAAGAGGCTCTTTAGTTCCTCTTCACTCTTGCCAGAAGGGTAGTGTCATCTGCATGTCTAAGGTTATTGATATTTCTGTCAGCAATCTTGATTCCAGCTTGTGCTTCTTCTAGCCCAGCGTTTCTCATGATGTACTCTGCATATAAGTTACATAAGCAGGGTGACAATTTACAGCCTTGACATAGTCCTTTTCCAGTTTGTAATCAGTCTGTTGTTCCATGTCCTGTTCTAACTTGCTTCCTGACCTGCATACAGATTTCTCAGGAGGCAGGTAATGTTGCGTGGTATTCCTATCTCTTTAAGAATATTCCACAGTTTGTTGTGATCCACATAGTCAAAGGCTTTGGCATAGTCAATACAGCAGGAGTATATGTTTTTCTGGAACTCTCTTGCTTTTTTGATGATCTAACAGATGTTTGCAATTTGATCTCTGGTTCCTCTGCCTTTTCTAAATTCAGTTTGAACATCTGGAAATTCTCGGTTCATAAACCTTTGAAGCCTGGGTTTGAGAATTTTAGGCATTAACTTGCTAGTATGTGAGATGAGTGTGAGGGAGTATTATACTTTGATTTTAAGTATATTCATACTTCTCTGTTTAACATAAAATAATGACTTCTGGTTAACCACTTCATGGTGACTTTAGGATAACATGATATTCATTTGCTCTTCATTGAATCATTACAGGCTTTTGTACCCTTGCCCGTTGTTTTAGATGATTATGCTACTTGAGTTCTTACATCAATTCTTACATCTTACAATTGCTTTTTACAATTGGTCAGCTCTATTTTTGATGTAAAATTGGGTGTGGTCTTTGAGCCTTTCTTTAGCAGCTCATTTCTTCAAATTTGCTGTTTCTATTTAGCATAGCATTGGAAGACCAGTGTCATGGCTCAAAGAATTATCATGTTAGCAAGAGGAAGTATTTTGTGAGTGAGGTATTCCTCTGTTGTCCTGAGGAACTCCTCCATGATTACAGGTTAGTATGTGGGCTTTAGTAAGTAGAAGCACCCTGAAGGGCCTGTTTTGATCATCTGTTTACTTTGTCAGCGGAGTTCTTGATGGTTGAAATCACCAGGAATGTGGCCTCTGAATTCTGTAACCCAGATTTTTCACCCCATCATTAGAATAGGCCAGCTACTTAACGAGTAGGGGAAATCTATGCTAATAATACAGCAACATGCTTTGAGGAACTTTTAGTTTATCTGGCAGATTGTCATTCACATTTGGATCAGACTGGCAACTTCCTTGGGGATGACAGTAGAAGGTTAGAAATGTGCTAGGATTGTCCCAGCCCACTGTTCAGCCACCGTCAAAGCTATGTCATTATATTTTAGATGCTGAGAATCAGTATACAGAATAGCAGCCTCATTTTGGGGACGTAACTGTTGGTACCTTCTCAGGAAATCATGTCATTTTAAAATCTCCCTTTGTTTTGATTGAAGTAAAATTCACATAATGTACCATTAATCATTTACAAGACAGCAGCATTTAGCACATGTATATGTTGTTCAACCATCACCTCTAGTTTCAACACTTTTTCATTACCTCAGCAAAACACCACGTACCTCCAGAATTATTCACCCCCTGCCTTCTCCTTCCCACATTTTGTCACACGAATCTGCTTTCTGTGTCAATGGGTTTACCAATTCTGGATAGTACATGTAAATGAATCATATTATATGTGACCTTTTGTGTCTGGCTTCCCTCACTTAGTACTTAATATAAGGTTTTTTGAGGTTCATTAAAGTCATAGCATAAATGAGTACTTCATTCTTTATGACTGAATGTTATTCTGTCATTCCGAGTGTGTGTGTGTGTGTGTGCTTAGTCATGTCCAACTCTCTGTGACCCTGTGGACTTTAGCCTGCCAGGCTGCTCTGTCCATGGAATTTTCCAGGCAAGAATACTACAGTGGGTTGCCATTTCCTACTTCAGGGCGTCTTCCTGACTCAGGAATCAAATCCATGTCTCTTGCATCTCCTGCACTGGCAGATGGATTCTTTACCACCGTGCCACCTGGCAAGCCATATACATTCAATTTCATATATACATTGAAATATACACCCAAACTTGCAATTTATATATGCATTCATTTTTGGACAGTTGAGTTGTTTTTGTCTTTGTACTCTTGTATATAAGGGTGCTATAAACATTTGTGTACAAGTTTCTGTATAGATATATGTTTTTATTTCTTTTGGGTATATATCTATGGTGGAGTTTCTGGGTCATATAGTGATTCTGTGTTTAACTTTTTGTTATCAGGTTTTGGTATCAGGATAAAGCTGGTCTCACAGAATATGTTTGGAAATGTTTTCTCCTGTTTTTTGAAATAGCTTGAGAGAATTGGTGTTGATTCTTTTTTCAGTGTTTATGAAATTGACCAGTAAAAAATTATCTGATCCTAGATTTGTTGGGAGGTTTAGATTACAATAAACTGTGGAAAATTCTGAAAGAGATGGGAATACCAGAGCACCTGACCTGCCTCTTGAGAAACCTATATGCAGGTCAGGAAGCAACAGTTAGGACTGGACATGGAACAACAGACTGGTTCCAAATAGGAAATGGAGTACATCAAGGCTGTATATTGTCACCCTGCTTATTTAACTTATATGCAGAGTACATCATGAGAAACACTGGGCTGGAAGAAGCACAAGCTGGAATCAAGATTGCCAGGAGAAATATCAATAACCTCAGATATGCAGATGACATGACCCTTATGGCAGAGAGTGAAGAGGTATCATCTGCATATCTGAGATTGTTGGTATTTCTCTTGGCAATCTTTATTCTAGCTTGTGCTTCATCCAGCCTGGCATTTCCCATGATATACTCTACATATAAGTTAAATAAGAAGGGTATTAATACATATAGCCTTGTTATACTCCTTTCCTAATTTTGAACCCAGTCTGTTGTTTTGTGTCTGATTTTAGCTGTTGCTTCTTGACCTGCATACAGCTTTCTCAGGAGACAGCTAAGGTGGCCTGTATTCCTATCTCTTTAAGAATTTTCCACAGTTTGTTGTGATCCACACAGACAAAGGCTTTAGTGTAGTCAATGAAGCAGATGTATTTCAGGAATTCCCTTGATTTTTCTATGATCCAGTGGATATTGGCAATTTAACCTCTGGTTCTTCTACCTTTTCTAAACCCAGCTTTTTCTCAGTTCGCATACTACTGAAGCCTAGCTTGAAAAATTTTGAGCATATCCTTGGTAGCATGTGAATGAGCACAATTGGATAGTATTTTGAATGTTCTTTGGCATTTTCCTTCTTTGGCATTGGAATGAAAGCTATCCTTTCCAGTCCTGTGACCACAGCTAAATTTTCCAAATTTTCTGGTGTTTTGAGTGCAGCAGCTTAACCACATTATCTTTTAGTATTTGAAATAGCTCAGCTGGAATTCCATCACCTCCACTAGCTCTGTTCATAGTAATGCTTCCTAAGGCCATTCACATTCCAGGATGTCTCACTTTAGGTGAATGACCACACCATCATGGTTGTCCAGGCCATTAATACCTCTTTTTTTTTGTATAGAATCTGTGAATTCTGTGTATCCTTGCCACCTCTTCTTAATCTCTTCTGCTTCTGTTAGATTCTTCCCGTTTTTGTCCTTTATTGTGCCCATCCTTGCATGAAATGTTCTCTTGATATCTCCAGTTTTCTTGAAGAGATCTCTAGTTTTTCCCATTTGATTGTTTTCCTTGGTTTCTTAGCATTGTTCATTTAAGAAGGTGTCCTTATCTCTGCTTGCTATTCTCTGGAACTTTGCATTCATCTCGCTATATCTTTCCCTTTCTCCCTTGTCTTTTACTTCTCTTCTTTTCTCAGCTGTTTTTAAAGCCTCCCCAGAAAACCAGTTTGCCTTCTTGTGTTTCTTTTTCTTTGGGATGGTTTAGGTCATTGCCCCCTGTACAGAATTACGAACCTCCATTCTAGTTCTCAGGTACTCTGTCTACCAGATCTAATCTTGTGAACCTATTTGTCACTTGCACTGTATAATCATAAGTGGTTTGATTTAGATCATATCCGAATGGCCTAGTGCTCTTGCCAGCTTTCTTCAATTTAAGCCTGAGTGTTGCAATAAGGAGTTCATGATCTGAGCCACAGTCAGCTCCAAGTCTTGTTTTTCCTCACTGAATGGAGCTACTCCACCTTTGACTGCAAAGGATATAATCAATCTGATATTAATATTGACCATTTGGTAATGTCCAAGTGTAGAGTCATCTCTTGTGTGATTGGAAGAGGGTATTTCCTATGATCAGTGTGTTCCCTTGATAAAACTCTGTTAACCTTTGCCCTGCTTCATTTTGTACTCCAAGGCCAAATATGCCTGTTACTCCAGGTATCTCTTGATTTCCTTCTTTGCATTCCAGTCCCTTTTGATGAAAAAAAAAAAAAATCTTTTTGGTGTTAGTTCTAGAAGATGGTGTAGATCTTCATAGAACTGATCTATTTCAGCTTCTTCAGTATCAGTGGTTGGGGCATAGACTTGGATTACTGTTATATTGAATGGTTTGCCTTGGAAATTAACTGAGATCATTCTGTCATTTTTCAGATTGCACCCAAGTGCTGCATTTTGGAGTCGTTTGTTGACTATGAGGGCTATTCCATTTCTTCTAATAATTCTTGCCCGCAGTAATAGACATAATGATCATCTGAATTAAAGTCATCCATTCTGATGCAATCTAGATCACTGATTCCTAAGTTGTTGATCTTCACTCTTGCCATCTCCTGCCTGACCACGTCCAATTTACCTTGATTCATGGACCTAACCTGTGCAATATTTTTTGAATGGCATTTGGACTTTACTTTTACCACCAGAGACATCTACAGATGAGCCTCATTTCCACTTTTACCCATCTGCTTCATTTTTTCTGAAGCTGTTATTAATAATAATTGCCTTCTGCTCTTCCCCAGTAGCATACTGAATAGCTTCTGACCTGGGGAGCGCATTTTCCAGTGTCATATATTTTTGCCTTTTCATACTGTTCATGAGGTTCTCATGGCAAGAATGCTAGAGTGGTTTGCCATTCCTTCCTTCAGTGGACCACATCTTGTCAGAACTCTTCACTATAACCTATCTGTCTTTGGATAGCCCTGTACGGCATGGCTCATAGCTTCATTGAGTTACGCAAGCCTCTTCTCCACAACAAGACTGTGAACAATGAAGGGGTTAACTTCTTGAGATTGAGATGATCAGCTTAAAATCTTCATATAGTTAAGTCAGAGGGCTGGACTTCCCCAGGTATGGTTTCTGGGTTTTTTTCCCATTGTAAATTGGTCTTACATTCTTGTTTCCTTGTGTGCTTTGTAATTTTTGTGTAAAGAATTGAGCATTTTAAGTATTACAATGTGATAACTGTAGATATCAGATTCTTCCTCCTCCCCAGGGACTGTTGTTGCTTGAGGAAATCTTCAGTTGTCTATTTATTTAGTGAATTTTTCTATTTTTTTAAAACATGTATTTCTTGTCCCGTGTAGGCACTATCTCTGTTCCATGGTCTGCTAGTGATTTTTCAAAGAATTCCTTGAAAGCCTGGATATGATAAGAAAGGAAAAAGAAAAGTGTTCTGTTTCTGTCTATCTAAATTCCTTTGATACGTACTCCATGCTGCTGCTGCTGCTAAGTCGCTTCAGTCATATCCGACTCTGTGCGACCCCATAGACAGCAGCCCACCAGGCTCCCGCGCCCCTGGGATTCTCCAGGCAAGAGTACTGGAGTGGGTTGCCATTTTCTTCTCCAATGCATGAAAGTGAAAAGTGAAAGTGAAGTCAGTCATGTCCAACTCTTTGCGACCCCATGGACGGCAGCCTACCAGGCTCCTCTGTCCATGGGATTTTCCAGGCAAGAGTACTGGAGTGGGGTGCCATCGCCTTCTCCATAGGTACTCCCTAGGAAGCTGCTTTAGTGTAATTCGATTGAAACAATGGCCAGCCCCTATGTCGGTCAGTCAGTGAGTTGTAGACAGTTCAAAACACAGAACCCTAGATTTTGGAAGTTGTGTACTGTCGTTACTGACAGTCACCAGCCAGCTGCAACAGTACCACCATCTCTCCTCTCCGTGGCTGTCTGCCACAGGACTGGAGGATGGAAGATGGTAGCTGCTATGTGAAATATCAGAATTTTCTGAAATTCACCAGAAAGTTTATTCCCTTTTCATTTAGCACTCCTCTGAATGCTGCAAGCATTTCACTAGACTTCAGACCTCTGAAATAGTTTATTCTGACAGTTCCTTACACCTCAGTAGTTATTTCAGCAGAGAAACTAATTTCTTGAACTTTCTGCTTCCCCATCACCTAAGACATTACTTTGGTCCAATTTTAAATTTGCTTTTAATTTTATTTTCTGTAGCTGAATTTTATGACTTGTTTTAAGTCATTTGGAATTTCACTGTAAGTAATTAAAAGTCATTTAATAGGAAAGGTTAATTAAAGTATATTTACTTTTATTTAATTTTTAAGAAAAATATATATAGAATAAAAAATTATTTATTGTCATTATGGTTTTTTTCTTTTCATTGCAACTGACTGACATTCCTCAGAAATGACATACATTAAATGATGTCTGATGTTTTCTCACTTATGAGAGAATATTTTTAGGTTTTAGAGTTCTAAAACTTGGTAGATCAAACTTATAGAAAGAAGTAGAAAAACAATGTTAGGACATAGGAATATTACATGATTTCTAGAGAAGGCCGGAGTTACATAACAGGCCAGACATACACAACTGTCTTGTGTGTGTATCTTTGATAATAATGATGATGGTATAATCACAATTATCTTCCAAAATTAACTATACTCCACATTAAAATAAGTGAATAAATATTTGAGATATATTCCCGAGTAATATATGACAAACACTTTCAAAGAATGAACTATTTAAGCTAAGCCTAAGTTCACTTTTCTATATCCCTATATAAAATATTGTTAAGCAGTAACTCAGCAAATGATTAGTATCCATTAAAATATGGATTTTTTAGTGATGACATTGGAAAACCATTAATTACATAGTTGGTATTCAGTAACTATTTCATATAAGGAAGAAAGAGAAGAAAAGGTTTTTTTTTTTTTTTCTTATCTGTAAAGGCCATTGTTTTACTCAGTTACAATGGAACTAAGTAAGTAAAGTCTGGAGAGGAAGTTGCTTTTTAATATAAACTAAAGTATGATGAACATGGAGCTGTTTAAGTAACTTGTTTTTTAATACTAAGGTCCTAAAGGGCTTTGTACATGGTGTTAGTGGTAAAGAACCCACCTGCCAATGCAGCAGATGTGAGAGACGTGAGTTTGATCCCTGGGTCAGGAAGATCCCCTAGAGTAGGAAATGGTATACTCTTTAGTATTCTTGCCTGGAAAATTCCGTGTAGCCTAGCGGGTTACAGTCCATAGGATTTCTAAGAAACACGACTGAAGCAACTTAGCTTGCCCACAAAGTCATGAAAACTTTTGGTTGGGCAGTCCTTTGTGAAAAAAGACAGATGAAAATATCTGCATTAAAATTTGATTGAAATTTGTAGTTTTCAATTCACAATTTTCCTTCTGAGTTTTAAGAAGTTTCCTGTCTTAGGTATGTTATTTTTCTTTTTTTCCTCTGTAAAAATGAAATTCCATAGTATTTCTCTTTAAATTAAAAGTTATCATTCTACTTTCATAGGAAACATTTTTTATATTTGATCAACATCATATAAAACAAATTGGACTTTCTAGTCTCAAATTTGATATATGTAGTAAATTGATATATGTAGTACTTGATATATATAGTAAATTGTCATATATTTCAAAGTTCTACAAATTTAAATACTTCCCCCTTCTTTCCTTCCTCTTTTCTGCCTTTTCCCTTGCTCCCCCCTTCCTTCCTTACCTAAGGTATGACATAATGTAGCTTCTGTGTAGGTATATGCAATTGACTATTTTCTGAAACTTTATATGATTTCAAAAGATTGTTTCAGTTTATCTTATTTATGTAGATCAGGAAATGATTCCTTTGAGAGAGATTTTAGTATTATAAGCCACTGAAATATCATTTAGTTTATGCTGAAGTTGTACTTTGCCTTGTATTAATAATACATAATCAATATTTTATGTCAAGATATGTAATTAAGATCAGGAAAATTATTGATGGAATTTTGGAAATATATTACTTAAAAATTAGATATGATAAATTTCCAGTCATCATAAATATTTTGATTTTACCTTCAGTTGAATAAATACTAGGCCAAGATGAATCTTCATTTTTTTTCATTTTTTATGATAATGGTTTTATCATTCAATATAAAAAAATCCTTTCATAGAAACCATTTTAAACTCATTTCTAAAGAAAAACTGACAAAGTTTTTTCTGTGAGCTGTACTGTTAGCACTTTATGAAGATTGGTGGTACTAGTGATGGTGTGGTAGTAATAAAAGGAATAATGATGCAGGCATCTCAGTGACACAACCTATATGCTTTGGGAGCATTAATATTTTAAAAATATATAGTCCCTTCTTGTTGATAAATCTTATTTCATGTTTCGTAATTTATTTTGGTGTGTGAAGATGTCATTAGTAAATTGGAATGCTTATCTTGGAAAGCTTGTACATTTTGGTAAATACAAAATGATAAAGTATTTCAAACTTTGCCAGTCAGTTTTTCTCTGCTCAATCAAGGGTTAAAGCATTTAAGGTAAATTTTAGTAAAATTTTAATTTGGAAATTGTGTTGACTTTTACAGAGAGAAATACTTTATAGAAGTAAAATGAGTAAACTAATGTAAAATATTATTTAATATGCCAATAAATATCATGAGAGTTGCTGTTTTGTAATGTACTTGAACAGTGACTTAGGTAAAAGAGTAGTGCATATTTACTATTAAAATAGATATACATTAATGTGAGATGAAAAAGTTTGGGTATATTATTACGTAATTGGAAAATAAATGAGTTTGTAAATGTTTACTGCTTAGTAAAATGACGTATCTGTATTTGAAAGTGATTAGAAAGTAAAGGTCTTTTTAATACTGATAATAAATGTATGTTTGCCACCTTAGTGTGATACAAATTGGAGTAAAACCTTGATGGTTTTTCCATTATCTATTGATATAGGTGATATAGATAATGGATTCCTTTGATTGTGCCTTGAAGAGAATGCCTCTATTGGAAAACTCATTCTTAGATTTTTAACAGTTATTCATCCTGTATTGGAGAAGGCAATGGCACCCCACTCCAGTACTCTTGCCTGGAAAATCCCATGAGTGAAGGAGCATGGTAGGCTGCAGTCCATGGGGTCGCTGAGGGTCGGACACGACTGAGCGACTTCACTTTCACTTTTCACCTTCATGCCTTGGAGAAGGAAATGGCAACCCACTCCAGTGTTCTTGCCTGGAGAATCCCAGGGATGGGGAGCCTGGTGGGCTGCCGTCTACGGGGTTGCACAGGGTCGGACATGACTGAAGTGACTTAGCAGCAGTAGCAGCATCCTGTATTACAGAAAACTCTTGAGCGTAATGTGTGTTTTGATTATGAACATTATAAGCTGTTTAGAATTAGCTCAACCTAGAAAATACTTAAGGGCTTCCCAGAAAATACTTGAGTTTACCTGAACTCATTTAATCAGGGAAAAATGATTTATTAGGCTGGGAAATGGTATGGTGAATCTGAATAAGTTTTCTCGTGAGCTCCAGAATTTCAGGGTGCTCATTCTAGCTTCATTGCAATCAGTCAGTGCAGTCACTCTGTCATGTCTGACTCTGCGACCCCATGGACTGCAGCACGCCAGGCTTCCTGGTCCATCACCAACTCCTGGAGCATGCTTGAAAGCATGTCCATCAAGTTGGTGATGCCATCCAACAATCTCATCCTGTCATCCCCTCTCCTGCCTTCAGTCTTTCGCAGCATCAGGGTCTTTTCCAGTGAGTCAGCTCTTGGCATCAGGTGGCCAAAGTATTGGAGCTTCAGCTTCAGCATCAGCCCTTCCAATGAATATTCAGGACTGATTTCCTTTAGGATGGGCTGATTGGATCTCCTTGCAGTCCAAGGGACTCTCAAGAGTCTTCTCCAACACCACAGTTCAAAAGCGTCAATTCTTCGGCAATCAGTTCTTCATTGCAATACTTGATGGTTTTAAAACTGTCCTTCTTACAGTGGCCACTGACTACATGTGACTTTTGAGTTTGAAATATGGCTAGTACAGATGAACTTTAAGTGTAAATTGCATACAAGATTTCAAGTAATTAGCAAGGAGAAAGCAAATGCAAAATATCTCATTAATAGTTTACTATATTGGTTATATGTTGAAATGATAATTTGGGATATATTGGATTTTTAAAAAATTAAATGTTCCATCTGCTTTTTTTAAAACCTCTTTTAATGTGGCAGCTATACAAATTTAAGCTCCATATGTGGCTCATATTTATGAGTTGTCTCTTTCATTTGGACAGCACTTTCCTAGATGACCTCTTAATTGCTAGGTGCAATTTTCTCACTGGACCAATGGGGGAGTTAGACTAAAATAAACTTTGAGACCTTTTCTAACATCAAAATTCCATTTTTTTCCTCCTACAGTTAAGTTAGGTTGCTACTTCTGGTTCCCCAAATATTTATATTTCATCCGGCTATGTTTTACATTGAAAGATAAAGCAATATGGAGTGTCAGTGTAGTGCTTTGGTAAGCATTTTGGAAGACATGATATCTAGTATATCAGTCACTCCCATTTGGTAGTTATTCTGACACAGATAAGCTAATTTTTGCTTAATGGATTTAAGTTATTCTTTGAGAAACTTAATATCAAATGCTCTGGCCTTAAAGTAAATATATCTGTTGAACCCTGAGGGAGCTCGTTTCACTGCCATTACTGTTTTCCTGGCATACTAAGAAGCTATGATAATGGAATTTTGTCTTATTGTGCCTTTGTATTTATAGTTGATCCTCAGCAAATTTTAGATACTTTAATGTAAACTACTTAATAAAAGACAGGAGATATAATAATCCAGTGTGTGACAGAATCTTATTTGGGTTATTTCCTTATTGTAAGGTAGTAGGTTTAACTAGGGAGAAGGCAATGGCACCCCACTCCAGCACTCTTGCCTGGAAAATCCCATGGACGGAGGAGCCTGGTGGGCTGCAGTCCATGGGGTCTCGAAGAGTCAGACACGACTGAGCGACTTCCCTTTCACTTTTCACTTTCATGCGTTGGAGAAGGAAATGGCAACCCACTCCAGTGTTCTTGCCTGGAGAATCCCAGGAACGGGGGAGCCTGGTGGGCTGCCGTCTATGCGGTCACATAGAGTCGGACGTGACTGAAGCGACTTAGCAGCAGCAGCAGGTTTAACTAATGTAAAGATGTATATCAGTGATTTACTAACATAGCTAATGATTATAAGACCCTTAAAATACATTTATTCTTATGGGTTAATGCCAGTTCAAGGACTTGTTAAAATTTTGCCATTCAGAATGTTAGCAGTAGAATCTGCAAACTATATTTTAAATGATATTTGCTTATTGGTACATAGATTATTTAAAAAATTAAGTGAATCAAGAACTTGTAATTACAGCTTCTATACTTCACCACCATCACCATTTACTGAGTGAATAACTGGTGTAATTCATTTCACATCTCTAACCTTCAATTTCTAGCTCACTATCCTTTCAGAGCTGTATGTAAAACAAGCTCATATAATATATGTGAGTGCCCTCTGAAGCTCTGCATAAATGTAAGATATTTGAAGTCCAGGTATAGTTCTCTCCTGAGCATTTAAATGTATTCCTTTCAGCCTAGAGTATTTCCCTCCTCTTCCTACACACTAGGCTGGAGGGGATAGAGAAATCTCGTTGTGAGCACAAACCCACTATCTGTTTTTATCCAGACAGTTTTTATCCAACAGCTTGCCTGTTTGGACTGTCCATCTCTAGGTTTAATCCTCCCCAGCTCTCTAATCCATTAACTCTCCTCTTTGGGTCTTGATAAAGTGCCACCATAGGTTTCTTATTTTGAAGGTGAGTTGGATGGATGTCTCTTGCTCTGCCTCGTGTGTGGATTTGTGCCTGTCTCCAGAGCCATAGACAAAGCTATGGTATTTCTAGTAGTCACGTATGAATGTGAGAGTTGGGCTATAAAGATGGCTGAGCACCAAAGAATGATGCTTTTGAACTGTGGTGTTGGAGAAGACTCTTAGAGTCCCTTGAACCGCAAGGAGATCAAACCAGTCAATCTTAAAGGAAATTGATTCTGAATATTCATTGGAGGAACTGATGCTGAGGCTAAAGTTCCAATACTTTGGCCACCTGATGTGAAGAGCCAACTCACTGGAAAAGACCCCAAGGTTGGAAGGCAAGAGGAGAAGGGATGACAGAGGACAACGTGGTTGGATGGCAATAGTGACTCAATGGACATGAGTTTGAGCAAGCTCCAGGAGATGGTGAAGGACAGGGAAGCCTGGCATTCTGTAGTCCTTAGGGTTGCAGAGTCAGACCTGACTGAGTGACTGAACAATAACCAGACCCATGCAACACAGCTCTGGGTCAGAAGGACCTCCATAGCTAACCTCAGACCTGTGCTATCCAGACTGAGTCTGTGGTGTTAATGCATTTCTAGGGCACAAGACTGCAAAATCAGTTTTCACTCCAGTTCCAAAGAAAAGCAATGCCAAATAATGTTCAAACTACCGTGTAGTTGCACTGTTTTCACATGTTAGCCAGATAATGCTCAAAATCCTTCAAGCTGGGCTTCAAGAGTACATGAACTGAGAACTTCCAGATCTACAAGCTGGATTTAGAAAAGGAACCAGAGATTAAATTGCCAACATCCCCCGGATCATAGAAAAAGCAAGAGAGTTTCAGAAAAACACCTACTTCTGCTTCATTGACTATGCTCAAGCGTTTGACTGTGTGGACCACAACAAACTGGAAAACTCTTAAAGAGATGGGAGTATAAGGCCTCCTTACTGTTTCCTGAGAAACCTGTATGCAGGCCAAAAAGTCACAGTCACAACCAGAAATGGAACAACAGACTGGTTCAAAATTGGGGAAGGAGTACGACAAGGCTGTATATTGTCACCCTGTTTATTTAACTTACATGCAGAGTACATCATAGGAAATGCTGGACTGGATGAATCACAAGCTGGAATCAAGACTTCCAGGAGAAATATTAGGAACCTCAGATATGCAGATGATACATTCTAATGGCAAAAAGTGATGCTTTATTCTTTTCAGCCTTTTTCTGTTTCATTTTGGATATTTTCTGTTCCCAAGTTTTTGGGTTTACTGTTTTTTTCTAGAGTGTCTTATCAGGTCTAAATACCACTTACTCTTATTTAATAAAATTTGTGTATTGTTTTTCTCAGTCTTAGAAATTTGATTTTTAAAAATCTTCTATGTCACCATGTTCAATCTTTCTTCTAACTTTTTAAACATACGGACTATAGTCATAAAGATTCTCAACGCCCTTGTCCACTGGTTTTCTCATCTCTCTCATTTCTAAGTATTTCAATTAATTGATTTTTTCTCCTCCATCCAACCAGTCCATTCTAAAGGAGATCAGTTCTGGGTGTTCTTTGGAAGGAATGATGCTAAAGCTGAAACTCCAGTACTTTGGCTACCTCACTGGAAAAGACTCTGATGCTGGGAGGGATTGGGGGCAGGAGGAGAAGGGGATGACAGAGGATGAGATGGCTGGATGGCATCACTGACTCGATGGACGTGAGTCTGAGTGGACTCTGGGAGTTGGTGATGGACAGGGAGGCCTGGCATTCTGTGATTCATGGGGTTGCAAAGAGTCGGACACAACTGAGCGACTGAACTGAACTGAACTGATAGCTTCTATTTTATGTATGTGTATGTGTCTTTGTTTCCCTGGTGGCTCAGAGGTTAAAGCGTCTGCCTTCCAATGACGACCCTGTATGCAAGACAGGAAAAAAGATGCAGCTGTCTATAACGGACTTTTGGACTCAGAGGGAGAGGGAGAGGGTGGGATGATATGGGAGAATGGCATTCTATCATGTATACTATCATGTAAGAATTGAATCGCTAGTCTATGTCTGACGCAGGATACAGCATGCTTGGGGCTGGTGCATGGGGATGACCCACAGAGATGTTATGGGGAGGGAGGTGGGAGGGGGGTTCATGTTTGGGAACACATGTAAGAATTAAAGATTTTAAAATTAAAAAAAAAATAAATAAAAAACTGTGGATAGCAAAAAAAAAAAAAAAAAAAAAAAAAAAAAGCGTCTGCCTTCGAGGCGGGAGACCCGGGTTCAGTCCCTGGGTCAGGATGATCCCCTGGATAAGGAAATTGGCAACCCCCTCCAGTATTCTTACCTGGAGATTCCCATGTGTGGAGGAGCCTGGTAGGTTACAGTCCATGGGGTCGCAAAGAGTCAGACACGAGTGAGCGACTTCACTTTCATGTGTCTTTGCATGCATTGTACTAGTTGATTGGATGACAGATATCATGACATTTACCATGTTGGGTGCTGAATATTTTTGTATTCCAGCAATGTCTTGACTTTTGTTCTGAAATATATTGAAGTTACTTGAAAACAGTTTGACCCTTTGAGGCTTGCTGTTAGCTTTCTTTGGCAGGACCAGAGCCAACTTTATTCTAGGACTAATTTTCTCCACCACTGAGTTTAATACCATTTGAATGCTCTACCTGATGTACCATAAATTATGAAAATTTTCACTTCTGGCTAATTGGAACATAAACTTTTCTCAGACATGCATGAATACTGGAGATTATTCCCTCAGGAAGTTTCATCATATGCAGGTGCTGATCAGCTAAAAACAAAGAGGGACTGTCAGTAGATCTCAAAGCCCTTCTGTATGATTTTTTTCTTTCAATATTCTACCAGTGAACTACAGCTACCTTGACATTTTTGGGTGCTACACTCTATTTCTTAAACTCAGGAAGACGCTTGAATCCAACATAGTTCCTGCTCCCTGTGTTGCGACATGGAAAAACCCTTCAAGCAGTAAGTTGGGAACAATCCTAGGGCCCATTTCCTTTGTCTCTCTTCACTCACGGTCACTGTTACATACTGTTTGATATCCTCTATCTGAAAATTACTGTGTTATATATTTGGTCTGCATTTTTTTTTCATTTTTTAAATTGAAGCATAGTTGATTTATTTATTTATTTATTTATTTATTTTGAGCATCAATTATCTTTATTTTATTTTATTTTTTTAAATTTTTAAATTTTTTATTTTTACTTTGTTTTACTTTACAATACTGTATTGGTTTTGCCATACATTGACATGAATGCACCACGGGTGTACATGCGTTCCCAAACATGAACCCCCCTCCCACCTCCCTCCCCATAACATCTCTCTGGGTCATCCCCGTGCACCAGCCCCAAGCATGCTGTATCCTGCATCGGACATAGACTGGCAATTCGATTCTTACATGATAGTATACATGTTACAATGCCATTTTCCCAAATCATCCCACCCTCTCCCTCTCCCTCTGAGTCCAAAAGTCCGTTATACACGTCTGTGTCTTTTTTGCTGTCTTGCATACAGGGTCGTCATTGCCATCTTTCTAAATTCCATATATATGTGTTAGTATACTGTATTGGTGTTTTTCTTTCTGGCTTACTTCACTCTGTATAATCGGCTCCAGTTTCATCCATCTCATCAGAACTGATTTAAATGAATTCTTTTTAACGGCTGAGTAATACTCCATTGTGTATATGTACCACAGCTTTCTTATCCATTCCTCTGCTGATGGACATCTAGGTTGTTTCCATGTCCTGGCTATTATGAACAGTGCTGCGATGAACATTGGGGTACATGTGTCTCTTTCAATTCTGGTTTCCTTGGTGTGTATGCCCAGCAGTGGGATTGCTGGGTCATAAGGTAGTTCTATTTGCAATTTTTTAAGGAATCTCCACACTGTTTTCCATAGCGGCTGTACTAGTTTGCATTCCCACCAACAGTGTAAGAGGGTTCCCTTTTCTCCACACCCTCTCCAGCATTTATTGCTTGCAGATTTTTGGATCGCAGCCATTCTGACTGGTGTGAAGTGGTACCTCATTGTGGTTTTGATTTGCATTTCTCTGAGAATGAGTGATGTTGGGCATCTTTTCATGTGTCTGTTAGCCATCTGTATGTCTTCTTTGGAGAAATGTCTGTTTAGTTCTTTGGCCCATTTTTTGATTGGGTTGTTTATTTTTCTGGAATTGAGCTGCATAAGTTGCTTGTATATTTTTGAGATTAGTTGTTTGTCAGTTGCTTCATTTGCTATTATAAATTAAAGCATAGTTGATTTAGAATGTTGTGTTAGCTACTGGTGCACAGCAAAGTGATTGTTATATATATATATATATTTTTTTTTCATTATGGTTTATTACAGGATATTGAATCTACTTTACTGTGCTGTACCATAGGAACTTATTGTTTATCCATTCTATGTGTAATATTTGCATTGGTCTAATAATTACAGTTGCTTCAGACTGGGGGGTAATCTGGTCCCTGTTACTCTATCTTGTCCTGAAGTAGAAGTTCTTATACTATATTTAGACTACACTATTGGGAATAATGATCTATAATATCTGTTAATACTTGTAATGTTTATGGTTAGTGTCCTTCGGTGTGTCAATACCGTAGGGTTTGCTATGTGATGCGATTACTACAAGGATGCACGCTATATCCATATGGATCTATAGAGACTAAATGATTTGGGTGAATTGGCCAGTCAATTTAAACACTTACTTCACCAGAAACTAATTTTCCTTCTCTTTCTTTAAAATATTTTATTGAATTAACTAAGATGAACATTTTTCTGAGTATAAGTTTAGTCTAGTGGTCCTATTTTCACCAAGAGATAGGGATGCTGTAAACTGTGTACATCTTCCACTTCAGTATAAAATAAAATATGTAGTGTATAGCGAAATTGGTTGATGTTATCTGTGACTAAAAATTACATAGTATTTTAAACAGAACACAACATTTCATGGGAGAAAAGGGGAAGAGTAGATATGGGAATGATCAGAGAACAGGTCTTAGAAGAAGTAAGTTTTAAACCAGATAATACAGACCAGCTAGAATTAAACAGGTGCGTGTGCATGTGTGAAGGGTGGGTTGGGTGGAGACAACTGGGGCTCAGAGCAAAGAAGAGCTCCAATGCTAAGGAAGCATAAAGACGGTTACTTTTTTCTTGGGAAGCTTCAGCTCTTTTCTGAGTACAGTCTACATGTACAGACTATCACAAAGAACTTTATAGAACGTTTACTGCAACATTGTTTATAATTATAACAAATATGGTCAGGACCCAAATATCCTTAAAATACTTGACAGCCATCCTTTGAAGTATTATCCCATATATCTGTATATGCTCATGTATTTAGAAAATTGTCTTAATATTTGTCCAGGAGGAAAGAGCAAATGGAAGAAGACCATGGGCAGTATCATTTTTGGAGTGTGTACTTTATAAGAAATATTGGTATTGGGAGAGAGGGCAATTTTTGCTTTTTATTTTATACCCTTCTTTCCTGCTTGATATTTTGAAGTTACATATATTATTTAAAATAAATAAACAAATACTTAAAATTCAATATTTAATATAAATAAATTCAACATTTAAAATATTTGATATTTAAGATAAATAGATTTAGACTAAAATGCTCTTTCCTTCAGTTAACTAATGAGAATCTAAATCTAAGTCAGTCACATTCGTTTCTTCTTGGGTATATTCTGCTCTATTTGCCAGCCAGCCATCCAATCAGTGTGTTTATATGTACTGACTCAAAAAAACTCAGCATGTTATTTCCTCTTCCTTTGTAAGTCTACACCTGTGAGCATTTATGGGGTAGCATTGTGAAGAGGCATCTCACAGTAGTTTTCTTGGTTCACAAATCTGCTTGTCTTTTTTCTTTTTCTCATTCAGTCTCAAGATTGCCACCATATTCTTTAGTGCTGTCTTTTTTTAAATCTTGATTGTAATTCTATTCTGTTTCCTCTTTCCTAACCTATGATACTGAACATGTATGGGAGAGGGTGTGTCGATACTGTTCCTCCCTGCTCTGGATCTACAAATTGAAGTGACAAACACCAGCTGTTACCTTCTGAACAGGCAGGTTGGCAACAAACTAAAGATTTTATGGTATGCTGCAGGTCTAGTAAATTCTTTTAATATATATAGATATAGAAACATTTTCATAGCATGTAGTATGTATCAGCTGTTTTCCTTGCAACAAATAGCTGTTATAGTTAGATGATAATTGTGTGTATGCATGTGTATGTGTGTTTCCAGCTTAATGTCTCTGGCTTTAATTTTTGTTGTCTGGAATAAAAATTATGAACTCTGAAGGGCAGTGACTCTTGGTGTGTTTTTCTAAAACAGTTAAGTTCTGCTTGTACTCTGCAATTTTCAGTAGATTTGAAAATATGACCCAGAAAGTGTTTTGGAATAAAATGTGCCCAAGAGAATTGTGTTTATCCTATTCATTTACTGCTCATGCTAAATTGTTGTCTTATCGTGATCTTTATAAACGTACTGCTCTAATTGTTCTGGTTTGTATCCTCTTAGATTAAGCATTGTATGAAAATAGTGGGTGAAAAGGATTCACATAATAGGGGAAGTGTGTGTGTTTGTGTGTGTGTGTGTATACAAATGTTGAATCCCACAAGTGTTCTGATACCTCATAGATTTGCATCAGTTATTGCTAAATTAAATAAGACCTCTGAGGTGATGCGCTAACAAAAATGAGCATGTGATACCCTTTTCCTCAGTGTCCCTTTAGGGTTGCCTGATAGGATCTCACTCAGCCAACTATCATAAACAGAAAAATAAAACAAAATTCCTTTCTTTAGAAGTAAAAGAGTTCCAGAGTCATAGGACCTTCAGCTTGATCATATTGTTAAAGTACATCCTTTTGCAAACGACAGAAGTTTGGGACTGTGTTTTCTTGTCTGAGAAAGAGGAAGAGAGTCCACATTCTGCTGAGTGGAGGACGCTGTCTTCATGGGTGTGTATAGACTCAAAAGCATTAAAATGGCTTTCATAAATCAAAATAGCTTATACATATTACACAAAACATTTCAAAACATAGAATTCATATTTAATCCACAAAGGTGTCAAATTATCATTTCCTCTTTAATTTTTTTTTGAAATAAGGTATTAAGGGGATTTGTAGTTTATTTTGGAATAGGAAGGGAATTCTTTTATACTGGAATTTTATCAAGATGAGAAAAATATAAAATTATGCCTTCGTTTAAATTCCACTAGAAATCAAAATGATCACTTCTGAAGAGTCCATAAACAATGCTTATCAAGTTATTAGTTTATTGTACCCCTCAAAATTAACATTATTGTCCTGAGTGATTTTCAATAATTGAGGAAAGGCAAGTTCTTTACATATTATTTACAAAGACTGATTTAGACATTGTCTTAATATCTTTTACAGAAGAAAAGCATTCTCCATATCTTTCATAATTGTTAGTTGGCTTTATTTTAAATAAAAATTAAGGCATGATGTTGTTTCTTTTCTAATACCCAAATAATATGCATCTCACACTCAACAGATGATCAGAAGGTTCATCCAGTCTCTAATGGAAACATACTTCACATCACTAACTATAAATGTTGAAATAGAATTGTATCATCAAACATAATATTTTAATTCTACGGATACAAACTTGAATTGTTATATTATTTTGCATGAAAAATAGTACTACATTCTTATATAGAAGAGACAAATATCCTTTTTATGAAATACTCATCTGCAGGAAACAAACACCTGGTTGTTCAGAATGCCACAAAGTGAGAATTTAGTTTAAAGAAGTTGCAGGTGGGTAGTGCTTCCAGAAACCTGGGAAATACAAATCAAATTAAGAGTTAAGCATTATTAATGAGGCCTCAGAGATTCTCATAAATGAAGCTCTAATAAACATGAGCTTTAAATCAAAATTTGTAAAGCACATAAAAACACAAGGGACCTGAAAGACTTCAGATATTGGAGTAATTAGATACAGAATAGAAATATATATGTTTAATGTGATCAAGGAAATAATTGGAGGAATTGAGAATAAAAGTAGGTCAATTAAAACAGCCGGTTAAACTGGAGAAAACAAAGGTAAATAATTACTATAAGTTAAATGTATAGTAATGAAACTGTAAATGAGACAGTGGGATGAACACATCTAATGAGTGACTTAGTAAAATTTAGATTTGAAGAAGTTACCAGTAATACAAAAGAGGGATAAAGAGACACAACACATAAAAGAGAGATTAGGGGACATCACAGAGTTAGAATATTCATTGAATCAGAGTTCCAGGACAAGATACTAAGGAATGGGGTTGAGGAGGCATTTGAAAATATAATAGCTAACAATCTTCCAGATGTGATTCTGGGTGCACATATATAAAGATCAAGACAGATCAAAAGAAATCGAAACCTAGAAAGACCTTAGTGGAACTGTAGGTCATCCAAAACAGAAAAGATATTTTAATAACTAGAGAACATGAGCAGATTACCTAACAACGAGAATGACAGCTGGCTTAGCAGAAGCAGAAGCCAGTGTGATTGCTGCCTTAAAACTGAGTGATGCTTCTAAAATTGTATGCAAAGTGAAAGTATGTAACGGTTTTGAAGACAAAGAGACCTCAGAAGAACATAAACTCAAGAAAATTCTGAAAGGAGGACATCTGATAATTATCTATTGAAACTCAGTTTAAAATCAAAATAGAAATATTGAGTAAAAATACTTCTAAAATATGTGGGAAAATCTAGATTTTGACTATATTTTAAAATATTCATATTTTTGTGGGCCAAAAATGAGAAGTAAAATACTGGCAAGTGAAATATGTAACATAAGAGGAATAATTATTGGCCAGGTTTTCCAATGTCCTTGTATTTGAAAGGAAGATAAACATATGATTAAGTATTAAGTTAATTATTCATGTTATAATTTAACCATGATTAACCATGGAAATAATAGAAAATACAAACTTCAAGCCAGTAAAGAAAATCAAATGACATGGAACAAGAAAATTTAATTAATACAAAAGAAAGTTTAAAATGAGGAAAAGAAAGCATGGCAGATAAGCACGAAACACAATTCTGGAAATAAATTCAAATATATATCAATAATTACAATAAATCCATATGAACTAACCTCAATAAATAAAAACAGTTGTCATGGTAGAGACATATTTAAAACAAACATTGAACTTTAAAAATTAAAAAAGGGAAAAAAAGTGATAGAGCAGGCAAATATCAACCAAAGAAAGATGATATAGCTATGATTATATCATAAAAGTAGATTTTAGAGCAGGCCTATTACTAGAGATAAAGAATTCTAAACTTACATGTATGTAGTAATAAAGTTTAAATAGAGAAAATGCACAAATCCAAGAGCATACTGAGACTTTTAAATACATCTCTGACACTAATACTGAGTGTAAAAAATTCAGTAAGAATACAGAAGATTTGAAAGAACACTGAATGTTCAGTTAGCCTTTAATTAGCTTGATAGCTAATATAATAATAACAAGGATGGTTATTTAGTAGGAAGTTTTTAATCAGAAGCCCCTTTAAACAATGGATTACTTGAAGGCTTTAAATATCTTTATGTCTGATTATCATGGAAAGATTTATTAATTGATATTTAGAAATGATTTATTTCTTTGGTGAGATAGATTCAAAATATTTTGGTTAGGTAGAAATATTGTTCAGGTTTCTCCACTCAGGAATGAAGAGGGTTTAAGACTCCAGGGTTTCCAATGGACTTTTGGAGGACTTTGTCTTGTCCTGTGTTCATTCCTGTTCAGGGTGTTCTGCCACTTGAACTCAGTAGAAAGGCAATCGAATACTGCTGCTAGGATGGAGTTTAATCTGTTTCCATTGAGCATTTCATGCAAGGGTGCTTGTCAGTAAGAATAGTTATGTGGGCAGATAACTGAGACTTCTTACAAATTTATATTTGTATGGTTCCATTCAGCCTCAGAGCTTTTATTTGTAACATACCATGAATAGTTACAGTTTTGTTGGAGAAAAGACCTAATTATCAGCTGCTGCTGCTGCTGCTGCTGCTGCTAAGTCGCTTCAGTTGTGTCCGACTCTGTGTGACCCCATAGACAGCAGCCCACTAGGCTCCTCTGTCCCAGGGATTCTCCAGGCAAGAACACTGGAGTGTGTTGCCATTTCCTTCTCCAATGCATGAAAATCAAAAGTGAAAGGGAAGTCACTCAGTCGTGCCTGACTCTTAGCGACCCCATGGACTGCAGCCTACCAGGCTCCTCTGTCCATAGGATTTTCCAGGCAAGAGTACTGGAGTGGGGTGCCATTGCCTTCTCCAATTATGAGCTACAGATATTTATAGTCAAAGCTATGTTTTTTCTAGAAGTCATGTATGAATGTGAGAGTTGGACCATAAAGAAGGCTGAGCACTGAAGAATTGATACTTTCAAACTGTGGTGCTACAGAAGACTCTTGAGGGTCCTTTGGACAGCAAGAAGGTCAAACCAGTCAATCCTAAAGGAAATCAACCATGAATATTCATTGGAAGGACTGATGCTGAAGCTGAAGCTCCAGTACTTTGGCCACCTGATGCAAAGAGCCGACTTGTTGGAAAAAAACCCTGATGCTGGGAAAGATTGAAGGCATGAGGCAAAGGAGGTGGCAGAGGATGAGATGGTTGGATGGCATCAGTGATTCAATGTACTTGGGTTTGAGCAAACTCTGGGAGATGCGTGAAGAACAGGGAAGCCTGGTATGCTGTAGCCTGTGGGGTTGCAAAGAGGTGGACGGACACAGCTTAGTGACGGAGCAACAACAAGACCAACAACACAGATATTTACATCCAGAAACAAAAAGTAGCAATTATGAAGAATCTAATACATACAGATTAGTTCACATCACCATGGTTCCAATTCATTGACTGAAGATCAAAATCCAAAATAACTGCTCTAATTTTGTGTGGAAATTTACTCTCTTTATCTAATCAAAATAAGATCATTTCATTTCAAAACAATAACAACTTGAATCATTACCATGGATTGTAACTGGGTGATTTTGACTGATAGTAAATGAGAATATTTATGTTAAACAGAAAAAGAACCTAGAGTGTATTTTATTTTATAGAATCCTGAGAACCAGTTTGACAGCAGTTTGCTCATTTCTAACATATATCATGGGGAGAGCCCCGGCAATGGATAAAAGATATTTGTTCTTCATCTGTGAAAGTGTTATTCACTCAGTTGTGTCTGACTCTTTGCAACCCCACAGACTGTAGCCTCTGTCCATGGAATTCTCTGGGCGAGAATAAGTTCTTCATCTGAGATAACCTTTTAATTGCATTAAAGATAGTAAAAATTATGTATGTCTTTCTGAAAAGTTATTTAAATATTGCTTTTGCAAATGGAAGAGTACATGATTTAGGTCTTGGTTTAGAAGTATTCTGATTTTATGTTCTTGTTAGTAAGCTATGAGGCAGTTTGTGGAGAATGGGATAACTCAGTAGACAGACTGATACAAGGGTGGTAAATGATTTTTAGAACCAGGACAACACTAGATTGTGGTTGTGTCACATTATATATCCGTTAGCTACTGAAACTGCAAAATATAGTTTTTTTTTTCTTCTTTTAAAGAAGAAAAACACTGTGATTTTCCTCCCTACCATTGTGCGATTAGCTATCTTGCCCTTATCTGTCCAACTAAATAGATGCCACATTCCTCAAGGATAGGAAGACATTCTCTTTGGCTTTCTCACATGCCTAATCTTTCTAGCCCTTTGCCTTGCATGTAGTAAATATCTACTAAATATTTTTCAACTGACTACTCCCCTCAAACCTGGCACCTAGGGTTTTGGCAGCATCACTGGTCCCTTGGTAAACACTTCAGTGTATCAGCTATTAGTCACTGACCTTTCAGAAGCAGAGAGTTCTGGTGACTTTTTAGCCCTAAATTACATTTTGTTCCCTTGCACAGAGGGCTCCAGCAGTCTTCAGTTTTGTGTCCCTCAGCACCTAATAAAGAGCTTTCTCAGGATGCGACTTTGTATAAAGCTGTTCAATTCAAATGTGGATTCTGGTGTCTGGAGAAACTGTAGTACAGCCTTGCAGATAGTTTTACAAAGCCTTAATGGCCTGCAGGCATGCTTGAGCCACATTTTCCCCCAATCCTTTAATCAGGATCTAGTGATACTAGATCTGATGGCAGTGAAAAACCACAGTAAAAGAAGTATTCCACCATTTCCTCTGAATGCGAATTTAAGTTCATTTAAATTCTTTCTCATTCTGCTCTTTTTGGCTCCGTCCTTGCCTTCTATTAGTGTTTCATCTGTGGATCTATAGTCGTTTATTAGGCAGGAAGAATCTGTCATTCCTTCCCATTCCCTATCATTTTATAAATTTCTTACCTTATGTCACCCCTCTAGCTGATGGTGACTCTGTTTTCCATCTGCATAGGAGGCTTCATGCCCTTTGTGTGAAATGAGCTGTCTTTGATTACAGTTTGTCAGTGTGGTCTGACTGCTAACACTGATTCCCAGAAGTCAACAAACTTTGTCATATTGTTCAAGATTAGGTTTCGATGTGTCATTTTAATAGACTAAAAAGCCATTCTCAGTAAAATTGAATTCCTGTGGGAATCATTGTTAAGGATGTTTTCAAAATGAAGAAAAATGTTGTAATGTTTTGGAGATTTCACTGGGGAGGTATCCAGGTGGCTACATTTACTGATACTGCCCTTGTTTTAGCTGGATTTGATATTCTGATAATGAATTTAAAACTTGTTAGCCTTTATTTAGGTAAAACATGATTCACAGTATTTAAGCTTTATGAACTTTTTCATTTAGTCAAGTCTTAGAATGTTTTTATTTTTGTCTCTGACATAATGAAAATACTTGCTCTGTCTTTTCATTTCCATGTGTGACCCTAGCAAATTCAGGTCTAGAGCAGGACATATGGATGTCCTGATCCGGGTAGAAACATGGTGCTTTTGCCTTATTTATCTTAATGCGATATGGTCAAAGTAGCAGTTTTGGAGCCAGACTGTATGGGTTCAAATCCCACCTATGTCATTTCACTGATTGTGTGACTTTCAGTATTAGTTTCTCTGTTTCTCAGTTTTTCGTCTATAAAATGAGGATAGAATTATAGAATAAGAATTAATACACCTGTAAAATATATGTAGAACTTCTAATGTGCATCAGTTCAGTTCAGTTGCTCACTCATGTCCCACTGTTTGCAACCCCATGGACTGCAGCAAGCCAGACTTTCCTGTCCTTCACTCTCTCCTGGAGTTTACTCAAACTCATGTCCATCGAGTTTGTGTTGCATTCCAACCATCTCATCCTCTGTTGTCCCCTTGTCCTCCTGCCCCCAATCCCCCCCAGTGTCAGAGTCTTTTCAATGAGTCAACTCTTTGCATGAGGTGGCCAAAGTATTGGAGTTTCAGCTTTAGCATCAGTCCCTCCAAAGAACACCCAGGACTGATCTCCTTTAGGACGGACTGGTTGGATCTCCTTGCAGTCCAAGGGACTCTCAAGAGTCTTCTCCAACACCACAGTTCAAAAGCATCAATTCTTTGGCACTCAGCCTTCTTCACAGTCCAACTCTCACATCCATACATGACCATTGGAAAAACCATAGCCTTGACTAGACGGCCCTTAGTCGGCCAAGTAATGTCTCTGCTTTTTAATATACTGTCTAGGTTGGTCATAGCTTTTTTTCCAAGGGGCAAGCATCTTTTTATTTCATGGCTGCAGTCACCATCTGCAGTGATTTTGGAGCCCCAAAAAATAAAGTTTGACACTGTTACCCATCTATTTGCCATGAAGTGATGGGATCAGATACAATGATCTTAGTTTTCTGAATGTTTGAGTTTTAAGTCAACTTTTTCACTCTCTTCTTTCACTTTCATCAAGAGTCTCTTTAGTTCTTCTTCACCTTCTGCCATAAGTGTGGTGTTATCTGCATATCTGAGGTTATTGATATTTCTCCCAGCAGTCTTGATTCCAGCTTGTGCTTCTACCAGCCCAGCATTTTGTATGATGTACTCTGCGTATAAGTTAAATAAACTGAGTGAAAATAGACAGCCTTGACATACTCCTTTTCCAGTGTGCATACCTCATATTTATATATCAGTAAATATTATTTCCTGTTATTATTTTCTATTATGCTGTTATTGTTGATCTTTTGAAGTTGTTAGTCTCCAAAATATATTTGGAGACATTCCTCAGCCTTACATGGGAAAAGATGCAGAAGTAACCCAAAATTATAGTCTTTATTGATTCAGTGGCTTATCTCTGATACCAGCTTTGCTTTCTTTGGTTAACAAAAAGTCCTGCAGTAGAGTACAGCAGCTCTCCTTGGGTGGCAGTGTGGAGCCCTCCATGATTGCTTAAGCAGGCTTTAGGAATCTGATTTTCCTTCCTCATCTGTTCTTCCTTGAGTAAGGTTTTTAAGTAAGGTCTTTAAGTAAGGTTTCCCACATTTAAAAAGATTTCCAGTGGTGGTGTTTTGTTATTTGACAAGCATCTAAATAGGCCATCCTTAATCACCCTCTGGATATATATATATATATATATATCTCACCTAAGGCTCAGCTACCAGATCTCAGTCTCTGTTTCAGATGGATTTAGGACCTGGAAGGACTCCAAAGCAGAGTGGACTGACCTCACTAAACATTTGGTTATCTGTATAGGCTCATTAGCCACAGACATGGCAATAGAGCACTCTTAGTTAAACGAGGTCTTAATCTCTGTGTAGACTTGTTTTACAGGCAGAGATAAAGTAAGGTTTGCCTCTAGAGAGAAACTTGGTTGATTCCAGAGAAAGTCTTTATTTGCCAGAGTCTGGCTGTAGCAATGAACTTATCTTAGGGCTGCTTGTGGTATGTGCCTCAGAGTTAGGTCTGGTTGAGTCAGAGTAACCCAGGATACACTGAACTTGTGTCTTGGCTAAACTACTACACAGGGAACCCTCATCTCTGTTACAGCTGCTGCCCAGGTCATGATGTCTAGACCTTAGTCTTGCTGGCATATGATATGGATTTTGAAACTTTTTGACTGAGTCTTGCTTTACTACATCCTGTCTGCCAGATTGGGCCCTCCAGGCCCTGTTTGTTTGTTTTTTTCCCTCAGCCTTGAATGCACTGGCAGGCAAATGATAGGCCCTCAGCAGATGCTTGTGGAATGTGACTCTTGGATCTCTAGGAGCCTGTTCAGTTTGCCATGACCATGCCTTTGGCTTTGACCCTGGTGTTCCTGCACCTGTATTTCTCAATGTTTAGTGAGCCCCTAAACGTGCCAAGCACTGTGCTTATCACCTTATATTCAGAATCTCATTTTATCCACATCGAAACCCTAATTACAAGTATTTTTGTTATCATGGCCATTTCATAAATCAGGAAACTGAGACCCAGAGACACTCAGTAACTTGTCTATAGTCATTGAGGTCAAGTACCTTTAGAAGATGGGATTCAAATCCAGATCTATCTGACTGCAGAGCCAGATATCATAATCTCTACTCTGTTTTCTTTCCCACACCAGTTGAAGAGAGGGTGTTACTAGGAATCAGCCAACCCATAGATTAAGTCCATATTTCCTGCAGCTGGGCTAAGTTCCCACCACATGTGACCCCCTGCTCAGATTCTCATGAACTTGAGGCTCGTATTCTTACTGGCTGTGTGCGTTGGGAAAGGCTTTGTTTTCAGAAAGTTCAGGAATTGAGCAAGAGAGTGAGATGGAAATGCCAAGTGCTGAGCTGAATGAGCCCTGCTGGCTTCTTTAGGAGAGACCTGGAGATGGAGCAGGCCGCAGCCCTTCTTCTGTCCCCAAGGCTTTCAGTGTGCCTGTGGTCAGGAGACACCAAGATTTTCAGTTGCAAGTACCTGCCACTGGTTGTCCGAGAAGTGGCTCTGGCTCCTGAAGCCCGCTTATCTCACACGGAGTGAGGAAGCACACCAGAAGTGACAGGGGGCTCATGGTCAGGCTTCCTCAGTCAATGACCTTCAAGAGTTGGTGGATAAGGACTTAGTTTGCCTTAAACTTTAGTGTGCTTAAGCATTTTAGAGAGCTATTTAAAAATTACTAAGTCAGAGAAGAGGTCCATAATTTTTGTTTCGAACAGCTTCCAGATGATGCTAACCCTTGAATCATCCTTAGCAAGGCTCTAGCTCCTTGACTCTCATTTGGGAAAGACGTGAGGTTTATTGTATGCAATCTTCTAAGATTCTTTGAAGAACTGAGCTTTAGTTTCCCATAAATGTAACCTGCAAAGTAGTAAATGTTTGACTATTTTTTTCCCTCTCCTTCCTGACTTCCCCATCTTTACACCCATGTTCTTTGGCATCAGCATTCAGATGAACTGTCTGCACTCTCAGGCCTATCTCAGGCTCTTTTTGGTAGAGCCCAATCTAATCAGATGACTCTGCCAGCTTCTAGAATGAACAGCTCCACCAAGACGGTTGGCTGTCCCCAGGGCTCCAGATTTCAGCTGCCATGAGGTCATCCTTACAGATCTCTTCCAGAAAAGTCACATCTCACTGGACATGAGGTAGCCCAGGTTAAGGTGGTCAGAACTTGGCCTGTATTGATCTTAGAGTATTTACAGATGAGGGCATACCTGGCATTTTTCCCTTGGTGATTTGCCAGGACTGTTATTTGAGAGAAAGATACTGTGTTCCTGCTGTAGAAACTCTAGAGCCCATAAATTAAATATGAACCAAGATTTCCAAGTACTCTGGGGTAAGTTTTTCCCTTAAGAGTGGAAAAAAAAAAAAAAATGGAAATCTCCAAACCTAATGAGTTAATCCCACTCTTGAGTATTTGTCAGCTTATATAAAGATTAGGGAATGGTTAGTCACCTGTGTGCTCTCACTCTGAATTCCTGTTCCCAACTGAAGTCTCTGACTGAAGTCCCTTTTAGCTTCTCTGCCTGCTCCTGCCTCTCTCTGAGTCTCATTAACTCCAGAATTAAATATGGCTCCTCTGCTTCATTCCCATCATCCTGTTCAGTGTGTTAGACTTCTGAAGGCTTGAAGTTAAAGGATGAGAACTATTTAGAGAACACTTAATTTTCAGTATCACTAACATGCCAAATAACTAAGAGTCACTGTCATTTTCTGTGACTAAGAATCAGAAAGGTTTGGCATCTATTTCTGCTGCCAGGCTTCCCATTGTGGCGGCTAGTTGTCCTGTTGGCCCCTAGGACTCACTTTATTTCTCATCTCTGAGTCCAAGCGCTTCCCTATTAGAGCCTCCTTGCCTGGTTATTCAGGATGTAGACCGCACAACTTCTTGAGTCATGTCACATAGACTGTAAAAGGAACGACATCTCATGGAGTTTTTGCAACTTGACAGTTCTGCTTTCTGACAACCCCAAAAGTCTTAGACCCCACCCCTAGAAAGCCAGGAGAATTTGAAATTTTTTGTTATTTTATTTTATCTTGCACCTTTTATTTTCTAGGTGTACCCCAGCATCCTACTTTAGTATAATCAAAAGTCTCATTGAAGTATTTCTTGTTCCCCAACACAAAATAATTGTTCTTTTTCTGTGAAGATTTCTGTCTTCCTTCTAAGCTCAAATTGTGTCCAGCTTCTAAAATTGCAGCTTCTATGCCTTCTCTCTTGTTTAATTGAGTGAAGAAAGTTACAAATCCTGTCTAGGCTTTAATCACACACATGGCTGTGAGGTTTGCTGTCTCCTCTGTGGCCTTGGACTCGGAATTCCAGTTCCCGCCAGGCCTTGCTGGAGCCAGTTTTTCATCCTGACGTTGCCCCATATCCAAGGCAACCTTAGAAAACCTTTTAATTGATGATTCCACCTCGGCCTTCATAGACGTAGTTCTTTACACCTTTCATTTCCTTCCAAAAGACTGAAGCCACTCAAGAGGAGTTTGAGATCTAAACCATTCTCAACCACCAGGGGCAGTTGCAGGCCTCAAGAAAAAAGATCGAATTCCAGAATCTATGTCCTTATTCATGCTAGTCATGATAGGGGGTTGGGGAAGGGGGTAGCTGGAAACACAAGGATGGAGCTAAGACAAAGTTCTCAAAAGGACCTAAATAGATTTATCAGCTCTGTAAACTTTGGGAATTTACATAATATTTCAGTCAGCTGTAAAATAGAGATGTTCTTTACCTTACAAGGCTGTTATGAGGATTAAACAAGCTAATATTTATAAGGTTCTTAGCATTAGGTCTGACAGGTAACAAGTTCTCCAAAAAAATTCTGTTGCCATAGAACCTCCAAATCTGTGCTTCTAAGGGATGTTGTATCACGTTTTAGCCTGCTAGTTTTTCTTAAATAATTGAATCCACCCAGGAAAAGGAAAAATTCAATGAGGGAGAGCTCAAATCCTAAGTGCCATGTGTAGCACTTGCTCTTGGTAGAACAGTGACCCCAGATTGTGGTTATTTATAACATCTTCCTATGAAACCACTGTGAAACATGGAACCAATGGTAGAGACTCAGGCCCTGTGGGATGTGACATCATCCACAGATACAGCTATAGTCTGCTGGTGCCATTTTTGATAGTAACCAGCTATATATGCTTTAGCTGCCCTGCATTATCTCAGTAAAATAAAACAGCAATAATTTAGTCCTCAATAGCAAATCACATTGTTGTAGCTTAAGATTGTATTTGGAACCATTTAGTTTCTAGGTAAAAATTAACATTGAAAGTATCTTGGAAAACATTTATCCATGTTGAAGCCTGAGTCATTCTTTTATCTGCTTGGCCTTTGTACCTACTTTACTCTTTTGAATACAAGAAGGCACTCTTATCTTTGGTTCCCCTCTCTGGCTTTCTTTCACTTTTTTCTTTTGCCTTTAACATTCTTTTTGTAGTATCTTCTTTGACAGATCCATATCTTCCACTCTCAAAGGACAAAGTAATGATGGAAACACTGTGTTTGTCTTTTGTGTGTGTGTGAGTGAGCTCAGGAGCTGGACCGTTCTACTTGGTGTGGCCAGCCGTTTACTTAGCCATCGTCTCTGCTTTTAGTGTGTCAGGTGTAAACTACAGAACTCAGGTAGAAACTGAAAGCAGGCTTTCAACCACCCAGTATGCTGAGTATATGCTGTAGGTTATACATTTTATCAGAAAATAATCTTTTAGGTTTTTACTATCATGGAGTTCCAGACAGTACCAAGACATCCAGCAGATCTTAATGAAAATATATCATATCAACTTTATTAGACAGATCTTTAAGGAGTTTGTATATAAGGAAAGGAAAATTATTCAGGAAGAGGGAAAAATAAGAAAGGTATTAGTACATATACACCTGCCCACAATAATAATGGCAATTATATTATGTATGCATTATATATATTAATTACATATTTTATATTAATTTTTATATTACCAATTTCTGTTTCTTGAGTGTTGGGCATTTGTGTTTTTAATACTCTCAACAAATTTATGACAAGACTACTATTATTATACCAATTTTCAAATGAGGAAACTAAAGATAATCAAGGATTGGGCTGGTATTGAAACCCAGTCAATCTAACTTCAGAAACTATGCTCTTAACCACTGTGTTTTTCCATCTTCCTAAGTATGTATAGAGAAGGGTTTAGGCAAGATGGTAGGCGCTGGAACGGCAGCTGTGTGGCATGGGAGAAGCTCTATACAGTAAGCAAAAACAAGATGGGGAGCTGACTGTGTTCAGACCATGAACTCCATATTGCCACGTTCAGACTTAAACTGAAGAAAGTAGGGAAAACCACTAGACCATTCAGGTATGACCTAAATCAAATCCCTTATGATTATACAGTGGAAGTGACAGATAGATTCAAGGGATTAGATCTGATAGACAGAGTGCCCAAAGAACTATGGACGAAGGTTGGTGACACTGTACAGGAGACAGGGATCAAGACCATCCCCAAGGAGAAGAAATGCAAAAAGGCCAAATGGTTGTCTGAGGGAACCTTATAAATAGCTGACAAAAGACGAGAAGTTAAAAGCAAGGGAGAAAAGGAAAGATATACTCATCTGAATGCAGAGTGCCAAAGAATAGCAAGAGAAATAAGAACGCCTTCCTTAGTGATCAATGCAAAGAAATAGAGGAAAACAATAGAAAGGGAAAGACTAGAGATCTCTTCAGGAAAATTAGAGATACCAAGGGAACATTTCATGCAAAGATGGGCGCAATAAAGGACAAAAATGGTGTGGACCTAACAGAAGCAGAAGATATTAAGAAGAGGTGGCAAGACTAAGATCTTCATGACCCAGATAATCACGATGGTGTGATCACTCACCTAGAGCCAAACATCCTGGAATGTGAAGTCAAATGGGCCTTAGGAAGCATCATTAAGAACAAAGCTAGTGGAGGTGATGGAATTCCAGTTGAACTAATTCAAATCCTAAAAGATGATGCTGTAAAAGTGCTGCTCTCAATATGCCACCAAATTTGGAAAACTCAGCAGTGGCCACAGGACTGGAAAAGGTCAGTTTTATTCCAATCCCAAAGAAAGGCAATGCCAAAGAATGCTGAAACTACCACACAACTGTACTCATCTCACACGCTAGTAAAGTAATGCTCAAAATTCTCCAAGCCAGGTTTCAACAGTACATTAACTGTGAGCTTCCAGATGTTCAAGCTGGTTTTAGAAAAGGCAGGGGAACCAGAGATCAAATTGCCAACATCTGTTGGATCATTGAAAAAGCAAGAGTTCCAGAAAACCATCTACTTCTGCTTTATTGACTGTGCCAAAGCCTTTGACTGTGTGGATCACCACAAACTGTGGAAAAATTTTTAAAAAGATGGAAATACCAGACCACCTGACCTGTCTCTTGAGAAATCTGTATGCAGGTCAGGAAACAACAGTTAACACTGGACATGGGACAACAGACTGGTTCCAAATTGGGAAAGGGGTACATCAAGGCTGTATATTGTTACCCTGTTTATTTAACTTACATGCAGAGTACATCATGAAAAATGCTGGGCTGGATGAAGCCCAAGCTAAAATCAAGATTGCCGGGAGAAATATCAGTAACCTCAGATATGCAGATGACACCACCCTTATGGCAGAAAGTGAAGAGGAACTAACAAGCCTCTTGATGAAAGTGAAAGAGGAGAGTGAAAAAGTTGGCTTAAAACTCACCATTCAGAAAACGGAGATCATGGCATCTGGTCCCATCACTTCATGGCAAATAGAAGGGGAAACAGTGAGAGACTTTATTTTCTTGGGCTCCAAAATCACTGAAGATGGTGATTGCAGCCATGAGATTAAAAGATTCTTGCTCCTTGGAAGAAAAGTTATGACCAACCTAGACACCATATTCAAAAGCAGAGACATTATTTTGCCAACAAAGTTCCGTCTAGTCAAAGCTATGGTCAAGTATGGATGTGACAGTTGGTCTATAAAGAAAACTGAGTGCAGAAAAATTGATGCTTTTGAACTGTAGTGTTGGAGAAGACTCTTGAGAGTCCCTTGGACAGCAAGGAGATCCACGCAGTCCATCCTAAAAGAAATCAGTCCTGAATATTCATTGACAAGACTAACGATGAAGCTGAAACTCCAATACTTTGAGCACCTGATGTGAAGAACTGACTCATTGGAAAAGACCCTGATGCTGGGAAAGATTGAGGGTGGGAAGAGAAAGGGAAGACAGGGGATGAGATGTACTGACTCAATGAACATGAGTTTGAGTAAGCTCTGGGAGTTGGTGATGGACAGGGAAGACTGGTGTAACTGTAGTCCATGGGTTCACAAAGAGTCAGACACGACTGAGCAACTAAACTGAACTGAATTGAAGTATGTATATGTGCTTACCTATTTCTGCACATATAACAAATTATGTGCATTTATATACAGTGTATATTATGATATAACATATTATATAAAATTTCAAATTTCATTAAATATCTTTTCCTGTAAAATTAACATTTGTAAGTTTAGGACATATTTTTTCCTTTATCTTTAAACCATGACCATGTTTATTTTGGTCTCATGAATGAAAGGTGTCACTGGTGTTTCATAAACTTGAATATTTTATGGATTCTTTTAAAAGGAATTTTCATGGACCCTTAGTATTTACATGGATCATTTTGTATTGGAATGTTACTGTTAAATGTACAAACATATAATTAGGTGTATATTCCTTGTGCTTTTATGTCCTAAAATTATTTTAAGATAAATTTTGAGATGAGAAAACAATAAACTCATTTTAACAACACAAGTTTCATGTGATAGATAATGATGTTCTACTGAAATGTTGCTATTTGAGAAAGCATTGTGATATAGGCTTATACACAGTTGGAGTTTAGAGCTTAGCATGGCACAAGTACCGTAATTCATGTGATTAAAACATTCTTTTACTGCTTTGTTTCCTTTCCTGTTGAAAGAATTGTGAAACCTCCATTCACCCAGTGGGCAGAGGTAGCATTTTCCCTTGGTGCGGATGCAACTTTCACGTAGTCAGTGTCTGCCTTCATTTGTTCCTCTAAAATAGCGCTACTTGCTGGAAATTGATTGTAAAAGCAATATAGATGGGAACTGCCGTGACATGTCAGTACTTTATCTGAAGGGGTGGTGAGGGGGTCTTGCAGAGGACACTAATGAGCTTCTCTTCTGCCATCTATACCCTTTCCCTCTGATCTCCTTGTTTTAAATACAATCTGCTCTCTGACAGCTCCCAATTTTTATCTGTAGTCTAGACTGCTCCTCTAAACTCCAGACCTGTGTATCTAACTACCATGTCGACATCTCCACTTAAGATTTCTAAACAACGTCTCAGAATTAACAAGTTAATTTGAGCTTGTTTCGGTTTCCCCTGATTTCCCTGACCTGCTCCAAACCTGTTCACGCAGTATTCTCCATCCCTCGAGAGAGCAACCATTACATTTTTCCTGTTATTCGAGTGTCAGCCTTTTGTCATCCTTTACTTTTCCGTTTTTTTTTTTTTTTTTTTCCATATTTAAATCCAGTCAGCCTGAGAATCTTCTTGGCTTTGAAATATACCCAGGATCTGACCTCTTCTTGCCAACCTCACTGCTACCGTCTCCCCTCCCACAGCCCCAGGTCCAAAGCACTGTCACTTCTTGCCTCGATGGTTGCAGCAGCCCCCTAATAGGTCTCCCTGCCTTTCCCCTGGCCTTCCTGCTAGGTGCTGCATGGTATATGCTGCACAGAGTTGATGCTTTACGTAAAACCCATAGAAGGTTCCTGGATGATTCCCCTTCCTCAAGCCTACCAAAGGCTCCCTCCCAGAACGAAAACCAAATCCTCCCAGTGCTCTGCAAGGCCTGCTCCAGCCCTGTCTTTTCCTCAATCTATTCCAGCTTCACTTTCCCTCAGACCTGCGACACAGCTTCTCGGAGCCCTGGCCCTGCTGCTTCCTCAGGGGGCCACCTGGCTCGCACCCCCACATGCTTCTGGCTGGTGTTTAGGTACTGCTTTAACAGTGGGCCTGCTCTGAACATCTGAGAAAACATCTGGACGCCAGCCTGCCTCCTCCTCTCTCCTCCCTCACCTGCTTTAATTTTTTTCCCCACTGCATTTATCACCATGTATTATATTTGCATGTATTATATGTTACACTTTGTATATGTATAAGTGTATCAATCGCTTATTGCCTGTCTCTTTTGTTGGGAATATAAGTTTCATGAAGGCAAGAACTTATTTTTTCCTTAGGTCCTAAAATACTACATGGAACTTAGTTTGTGTGTAATAAGCATTTGTTGAATCAATCAGTGAATACTTAGTGTTTTGTTTTTACAACTATTTTTTACTAGAACAAAAGCAAAGGGAAATATTATTAGTTAGAGGTTGTAGGTCACAGGGTGAAAAAATGTATATCAGGCTGTGAAACAAGTAATCAAACTGCCAAGTGCAACTTAGATTTTATGAAGCATTAGAAATCTTTGTATTGCCAGTTCTCATTTTACCAGCTGTAACATTAGTTGGGTTTTGCAGTTGAATATGAACTTCTAACTTCCTCCAGATACTTGCCTGTTATGCTTTGTGTACATATTTACAGCTTCTTTGAAAGTTACTAATAGCATTATTCATTTGTGTGACCACTGATACCATGCTGGGCTGTTAATACAGTTAAGATTTTCTGAGAAAAAGTCCTCTTTGAAAATCAGCCGCTCCCCTGATTTTCACTTGGAACTCATCCAAATATTGACGCTACTCAGTTTGTAAGATTTCCTCAACTCCGTGGAGAACCAGTAGCCGACAGAACCAAAGCCCTGATATGCAGTGGAGGTTAACATTCAGAGGGAAGCCTGTCTGTTGAACTGTGTAACAACTATCCATGTAGGAAACCCAAACAGAGTCCAAAGAGCAAATAATTGTGGTGATTAAGCTGATAAGCTGGTGACTCAGGGGAAGAAAGTACAAATTGAAGTTTCGGCAACAAGTGTAAGGCACATGTCTTTCCTTTCCTGGTATTCTTAGGAAAGAAATACGATAGCTTGGTTACATGATTAAAATAGGCAAAGTCCAGCTGGAATCCCATTTACTACCTGTTGTTTGCTTGCTCTTTTTTCTCTTATCAGAGGTGTCGAGATCTTTAAATTGTTACAGTTTACCACTTTTTGTTTTCCTTTATCTTTAAGCCTTTATAGCAAAGTACTGTTAATATAGAGTTAAACCAAGGCTTTCTTCACATTCTTCTGTTTTATCCCCCCCTGCTGTGGTATAAATTGATGACTTACTCAAAACATTTTTAAAGTTATTATAAACTAAAATGTGTATACATTTTAATTATACATACTATAACAAATATTGCATTCATAAATACATAGTGTTTTTATATAATTTATTAACACGTTTCATATATTTGTCTGTATTGCAAGAACCTTATGAAAATAAGGGATGAAACCAAGATTTGACTTTCAAGGATAAGAAAAAGTACCTCTTCTTTTAAACAGAAAATTGAGTCACGTAAAAACCATACTTCAGTGTTGTAGGAAGGATCCTATTGTAAGCACATCTTTACTTTTTCTCTTTCCTCCCTTCCTCCATTTCCTATTTGAATTGATATTGATTGAATACCCATGTATATCAGGCAAGAAAAATACAGACTCAGTCCTGGGGATGATGTGAAAGCTAATTTAGCAATCCTAGGCTATCATAGGAGTAGCTTCTTTAAAGTACATTGGGAATTATTTGGGGTCAGCCTGCATTGGGTTGGACACAGGAAAGAAGAGGCCCGTTTTTATGAATTTTGGTTTCTGGTAGTTTGACTTTTTCCAGGGCAGTGTGCTACGTTCATTCCCCAAGGTAATGTTAATCACTTGTTAGTCTGGCTTCAGAGACTTTCATTGTCTCTCTGCTATTTTAACAAACGCACACACACATATTCTTATCTCTACCTCTATTTCTTATGAAAATCTTCCACTTCTTACAGTTCCCTTTTCATCTCAGATTCTAAGCTTCTTTTATATTTTCTTCTTAGTTCTCCTCTGAGTTTCTTGTTTTAGTTTACAGTGTTAACAGTTTATGTTTTATATTGTTGCATTTTGTTTTGAAGAAATGTTATACATTGATTCAATATGAAAATAATTGCCTTCCTGTCTAGAGATCTGAAAAGATAGAGGGATTGAATACTGCCCTAAGGTTGGATACAATAGAAAGTGAACTGTTTCTAAAGGAAATTAAACAGGCATATTAACTTATTTCCTGCAGACCATTCAGTTCAGTTCAGTTCAGTTCAGTTTAGTTGCTCAGTTGTGTCTGACTCTGTGACCCCACAGACCGCAGCACGCCAGGCCTCCCTGTCCATCACCAACTCCTGGAGTTTACCCAGACTCATGTCCATCGACTCAGTGATGCCATCCAACCATCTCATCCTCTGTGGTCCCCTTCTCCTCCTGCCCTCAGTCTTTCCCATCAGGATCTTTTCAAATGAATCAGCTCTTCACATCAGGTAACCAAAGTATTGGAGTTTCAGCTTCAACATCAATGCTTCCAAAGAACACCCAGGACTGATCTCCTTTAGGATGGACTGGTTGGATCTCCTTGCAGTCCAAGGGACTCTCAAGAGCCTTCTCCAACACCATAGGTCAAAAGAATCAATTCACTGGCGCTCAGCTTACTTTCAACTCTCACATCCATACATGACCACTGGAAAAACCATAGCCTTGAATAGACAAACCTTTGTTGGCAGAGTAATGTCTCTGCTTTTAAATATGCTATCTAGGTTGGTCATAGCTTTTCTTCTAAGGAGCAAGTGTCTTAATTTCATGGCTGCAGTCACCATCTGCAGTGATTTTGGAGCCCAGAAAAATAAAGTCAGCCACTGTTTCCACTGTTTCCCCATCTATTTGCCATGAAGTGATGAGACTGGATGCCATGATCTTAGTTTTCTGAATGTTGAGCTTTAAGCCAACTTTTTCACTCTCCTCTTTCACTTTCATCAAGAGGCTTTTTAGTTCCTCTTCACTTTCTGCCATAAGGGTGGTGTCATATGATATCTGAGGTTATTGATAGATCTCCCAGGAATCTTGATTCCAGCTGCAGACCATTAGCTAAACAGATAATGAAAGGAAAATACTTCACTGCTTACCTGATTATCTATTCCAAAACCTAACTGGAGTCCAAGGTTGTACATCCTGTTGCCAGTGTTTTCTAGGATTATACCTTCACATCAGTTACTTTTCTTTTGACTTGCATAGAGGAAATGGCTATCGGAGAGAGTTCTCTGTTTAAAAATGTTTGCTTCAACAAGAATAAGCAAGTTTCTATGCATTTTAACAAAGTGGCTATAGAAAGCCTAAAACTCTGAACCTTGTATGGGTTTCCCACAGTACCAAAAGAAGATGGGATTTTTGACTGAAACTGACCTGTAATTCAGTTCAGAGTGAGTGCTGTATTAGTTCTGTTTGGAATCCTCCTTAAAGACTTGTCCATCATAGTCAAGTCCAGGGCTCAGAATTTCTAAAAAAGATTTTAGCCTTTTAAAAAATACATTGTATGGTAGCACTTAACAGTCCTTGAGAAAAATGGTACATGTGAGATGTGATGGATTTCAGAAATTACGCCAGCACCCTCTAGTTAGTGTGTTCTTTTACTTACCCTATTATAAATCAGGAGTTTGCAGTTTTGACAGCTAATTTTTTTTTTTCTGTCAGCTGAAACTTGACTCAGCCTCTTAACTGTAAGCAAACTGGAAATGAAGAGTCTTTCTTAAGATACAGATATGTATTTTCTTTGGAAATATAATTTGAATGATTGAATGTGTGTATCTTTTAGGCTAATGTACTTAGTGGTAAACAGAAATAGACCTTTCCCCCTTCCCATTTGGAGTAAAATTTATTTAAGTATAAAATTTGATTCCATAATAAGCAAAATAGCATAGGCATTATTTTAAAACAAACTAAAGATAAAAACTAGGAGTTTTTAACAGACCTGCAATATGGGATTTATTCTATAGTTGTCATTCTTGCTGAAGAGGCTGTGGGTATTAGAATTATCCATTTGTCTACCTCAGATCATAAAATCTTTCAGTTGAGAAGATCTTTGGGAACCATCTAGTTCAACTCTGCTATTTTACAGTTAAAGGAATCTGTGGGTAAGGTTACTCCCAAAACTGTTTTCTAAAAAAAAATCCAATGTTGTTACTCAGTTCATTATCAGGCAAATCTTTGTTAGTAATTTTAACAGTTCCACTAATAATTGGCAGATAATTATACACACAAAAAAGCAGAGACATTACTTTGCTGAAAGATGTCCATCTAGTCAAAGCTATAGTTTTTCAGTAGCCATGTATGGATGTGAGAGGTGGACCATAAAGAATGCTGAGCACCAAAAAACTGATACTTCTGAACTGTGGCGTTGGAGAGGACTCTTGAGAGTCCCTTGGACTGCAAGGAGATCCAACCAGTCAATCCTAAAGGAAATCAACCTTGAATATTCCTTGGAAGGAATGGTGCTGAAGCTGAAGCTCCAATACTTTGCTCACCTGATGCAAAGAGCTGACTCACTAGAAAAGACCGTGATGCTGGGAAAGAGTGAAGGCAGGAGGAGAAGGGGACGACAGAGGACTGGATGGTTGGATGGCATCACCAACTCATTGGACATGAGTTTGATCAAGCGCTGGGAGATGATGAAGGACAGGGAAGCCTGGCCTGCTGCAGTCCATGGGAACATGACGGAGCAACTGAGCAACAGGAACAACAAATTGTCAACCTTCATAATTCTTATTGTAGGCAGGTCATCATATTTGGGCAATAATTTTCCCTGGAAGTGCTCAAATTGTAAGTCATAGAACCTGTCTTCACTGAAACAACTGGACTTCTTTCGGAAGAGGAGATGTTTTGGAATCTCTCTTGTAATAAAACACAGTGTGATGTTACATATGCTAGGATATAGCAAGGCCTGACTTCCATTTCTGCCTCTACCATCTGTTTGGGCCCTCCCTTCCTTTTCTTCTCTTCCTTTCTTCCTTGTTCACTTTGGTCCCCAAAGGAATTGTAATCTTGGTCCCCAAATGAAATGATGATTTCGCCCTTTTGGGCATTTCTTCTCACTTCCTCTTTCTGCCTGCATTGTATACCTTTCTATCCCTAACCGCACTGAGTCCCAGGGTACACACGTACACACACATACATAGGTATGACACACGCCCGGTTGTCCTGTGACCTGCTTTGGTTACAGCTTTTGGGAAAGTTGCCCTGTAAGGTATGATTGTGTGATTTCACTGTTTCGCTCTGTGCAGATCTGGAAAACATACCGGAAATGATGGCTGGCATTTCTTTGATTTCATCCATGTTAAATGGTAAAGCTAGAAGTGCTCAGTGAAGGCCCAACTCCTCGTAGGTTTTTAAAAATTGGCTTAATTCTTTAGTCCCAGTTTGAGTAATTAAATACCAAATAGATGAATTAGCAGATGTTGGCAGATTGTGTAATGTCCTCTCGTAGATGAAAATGGTGAATAGTTTAATGTAAATGTCCTATAAAATTTGGAAAAAGGTAATAATTCTATTTTCTTATTTGTAGCCTTACCATGATTTCTGCCATGGTGATGAGCAGACTTTTAGACTGGTAATTTAATGAAAGTGTTAATCAAATAATAAAATCATGTGAAGCAGTTTAATATATAATCTCAAATATGATTTAGTAGAAAATATTAAACAGCCATCTCATAAACTGACACAATTCAATATTTAATGGGTTAGAATGCAGATTAAGAGAAATATCAAAATGGGTTGAATAGTGTTATAAAAGCCGATCCTTTTAGAGCAAACTGCACTGTCATCAAAATACATGCCTATTAAATCTTAGCATTCTAATTTTATATATGACAGCAATGCTATTAACATAAAAACATGTGACTGTGGATTAATAATGTTCAGTCTGTGGCTATTTAATACTCTTTCACAGCAAGAAGCACTGTCTAGTATGTATGTGAAATATCTTAATTTTTAGAATTATTATGTACATAGAAGATTATATCCGTTGTTTTATAAAATTAAAAGGATGCCTGTTGTTGCCCTTCCAGATTAGGCATATTGGTGCAGAATTTCATCTTCCCAATATTAATTTTATACTACGCCTGTATTTTTTTGCTAAGATCAACTTGTTTTAAAAAGTTAAAGTAAGTTATTTAAAACAAGAGAAGTCTTTTGCAATTAAACATTGGTAATAGGGCTGAGTTGCAGCAGTGCTACGCTCTATGAAATGAAGTGATCGTGTCAGAGAGAGTTATTGATTAGAATCTTCCTACATTGATTAGAATCTTCTTACATTGAATTAATGGAATGTGTATGTTTATTAACAGCAGAGATAAATATGGTCATTGAAATGGTGTATCATCCAGTTTTTTAAATTAACTACAATAAGAACTTACAATAAGTGAATTTTCACTGTATAATCTAATACACCCCAGACCTAGTCCATATGGAACTTTGCTTTGGAGCTGACTCATAAACCCTGTGCTTTTGGATGAGATCATTTTGGACCTCCAGTAACTAAACACTTGAAGGGAAGTCTAATGCCTTGCTGGTTATTGAACTTCTCTCCTGAATTTGGAGTGATGCAGTGAAGAGTTGCCTTTTAATATATAATTCGTATTGCCTTAAAAAGTGAGTTAAGTACTCTTCTTAGCTTGTTATTAATGAATTGAGAGTTCAGCCTAACCTTCACAAACTGTTTAAAGCAAGTACCTATTGATATTTAAACTCACTGTAATATTTCACTTAAAGTGAATAACAGAGGTGGACATTCTAAGATTGTAGGAAGTCCACAGTTTCCTTATTATTATTATTTTTTACACTACACCAGACTTTTAGAATTTACAATCAGAATGATTTCTGTGACCTTTAAATGCCCATGGTGCTTGATTATGTTCTCATTGTTCATTGTACTATAAGGTAAAAATTTTATAAAATCATGTAGCCTGATAATACATTTAATAGCTCCACGAGAACAAAAAAGTGACCTGATGGAGAGAGATCAAGCAACAATCAGATACTTTATGTCTGAGAGATCAGAGAAAGCTTCATGGGAGAGTTGCCTTGGACTGGTCCTTGATATTAATGTGGACGGAGTTTGCTTCCAGTAGCAGACTTTATGATGCTCTGTCCAGCTGAGGACCATCGCCACTATGGACAGTTCTGGCATGCTGATAGTTTCCACCTCAGGTAGCAGAGGTGGGCTTCTGTGACTTAGGACTTTCTCTGGCACCCGAGGAGCTTGCACGGCTACACCACAGGTACCACAAGGGACTGTGAAGGAGTTATGACACCCCCATGGTTGAGCTGGGAGCTAATAAATCTCAGTGGGAGGTGGTAAAGGACCAGTGGATGAATGCGCAGCTCCTCAGATTTCTCCGGGAGTACAGTTTGGTCATGGGACCTTCGTGTTTGCAGGATTGTGGTCCTGTGGCTTACAGTGGCAACCTGCTCAGGAGCGTGGCCATTGGTGCATTTTATTTCTTTTATTCTTCTTTTTTCATTTGTACTTCTTAGGATAACTTGACCAATAAACTCTCTACTCTGAAATTCTTATCCCAGCCTCTACTTTTGATGGTACCCAAACTAAAACAGTTTGATAGAGATGAAGACGAACAGGGTGAGTAAAGATGTAAAGATTAAGTACAGTATCAGTGAGTGACTCAGTTTGCCTGAAATATCAGATTTATGGTTTCAGAGCAGTAAAATTGGTTATGTCACAAGGAAACACTGAGGATTTGCAGATTTTCTTCAGGCATTACAGGTTTTCTAAAATTTTTGCAAAGGGAGGTGACATGATCAAAGCTCTACTTCCAAATACCAGTCTGGTAGTAGTCTTTAGTGGAGATCAGAGATAAGAGAGGTAGGATGGAGGGAGAACACTGGTGAAGTCATTCTGGAGTCTATATGAGGAAATGAAGAAGAAGGATGGTGGATGCTCCCTATGGCAGTTGTGCTGAGGTGGATGTCAGGGGAATTGAAAGGCATTAGAAAAAATGCAAGTATTTCTAGCCTCTATTACTGACTGGGAGGATGACAATATTTTGTTTGAAATAGAAAAACCTAGAGGAGAAGTATGTTTAAGTGAGATAGAAAACATTCAGTTTGCTTTTTTGGAAAATCTGTCTGTATAATATTCATTCTCCCTTTATTTCTTAGTGTCAGGATCCTCATTTTGTACAAGTCGATAATGTGCCCAGCTCAGAGATCTTTCCCAACTTCTCATTACAGCTGGTTGTAGCCATATGACTAAGTTCTGGGTGATACAATGTAAGTAGAAATGTGTTAGATTTCAAGGAAACTTGCAGGTGAGAAGCAGGGTCACCTAGAGCTGTGCCCCTTCATCATGTCCTCATTCCTCTGCTATTTTATGGGAATAGACGTACAGCAGCAATCTTGGACTGGGAGGTGGCTTTGAGGATGAAGGCCATATAGCAGGAGTATGTAATGCCTGGGGAGACTACAGCAGCCCCAGACTGCCCAGCTCCAGAGCTTATTTACTTAAGAGGAAAACAAGCTCCATCTTCTCTGAGCCACTGGTATTTTATGGCACTTGTACCTAACACTACATGATGACACAGAACATGTTAAATCTGAATTAGGAACAGGTTATCCAGGGGACAGGGGCTTCCCCAGTGGTTCAGCAGTAAAGAATTCACCTGCAGTGCAGTAGACACATTTTTGATCCCTGGGCTGGGAAGATCCCCCGCAGAAGAAAATGGCAGCTCACTCCAGTATTCTTGTCTGGGAAACCCCAAGGACAGAGGAGCCTGGTGGGCTGCAGTCCATCGGGTCCCAAAAGAGTTGGACATGACTTAGGAACTAAACAAGCAATAGCAATCAGGGTGAAGATTTTCGATAGGCATTGCTATATATACATAACAATTTATCATTATATGAAATTGTTATATATATATAACAGTTTCCCTCATTATGTTTGGAAATATATATAAACAAATAAATATAAACAAACAGTTTGAAAATATAAACAAAAATAAATAAATGTAACTATAATTTGTGTGATACCAAGCATATGCCAGGTCAGGATACATAGAGTAGATTAACAGTTTGTACTGTATATGCAATTAAGTGGCATAGCTGGGGATTGAAACCCAAATCTGTCTAGAGTGTAGACTCTTGTTCTGTAATGTGGAACAGAACTCAGAAGACAGGTTATAAGAATTTCATTCTAAGGTAGGGTGATCTGAGAGAAGAAGCTGTAAAACTACCAAAGGTACAGAGCTATTCATTTGCATGCACATTTTGAAAAATAAAATTTTATTACTTACAAATCTTATGCATAATATATATAAGTTGCATAAGTAATATTATAATCAATAAATTCAGTTATCAATCTGAATTGTAACAAATGGTGAACTAAGCAAGTTTAAAAATATTTCTCTTGTCTGTTTGGAGATGTTTTATTTGGAATTTCCTAGATATAAATACATGGAGAGGTCTGTAATTAAATTTTAAAGTTGGGAAATAATTTTGAAGTTATGCAGTTCAGTGCCCTGCTTTTATAGATGAGAAACAGAGCTGAAGCAGTTGAATGGTGACCTCCTTTGCTCTTCCTGAAAAATGTTGAATATGCTCCCACCTCAGGGTTATCCCACTTACAATCCATTCTGCTTCAAGTATCTGCTGTCATTAGTTGCAGAGCTCAATTTCCCATGTCTTTTACGTGTAGTTCATGTGTCACTTTCTAGAATGTATCACTGTTGATTCTTAAAACAGGATCCTTTATTTATTTATCTGTCTACTTATCTACCACCCTTGCTAGCTCCACAAAGGTAGGTACTTTGTTTAGTTCATTGCTGTAAGTCCAATGCCAAGATCAGTATCCGCCTAACACATAGCAGTTACTCAATAAAATGTATATTGAATGGAGAGAACAGTATGTGAGGCCATCTCCTGAAAGTAATATTCCGTAACATAGGCTGTAGCATCGAGCTCACTCAATAGTCTTAGTTTCTGTTTTCTTGAAAACCACTGTGGAATTACAATAAACCAGGGGGGTTTAACATATTGAAAGCCAGATGTTCAAAATCACTCATTTGGGCACTTTGTGTATGGGGCTTTTTCAAGTCCTTCATGAGTAGCCAGCATGAGCTGTCTTGTTCTTCAGTTATTCCAAATTTCTGGAATATTCCTGCAGTGTGGCGGTAGGCCTGGGCACTCTGCCCTCATTACATTTTGGTAGTAAATGACCCTGTAGTAGCCAGAGCAACTTGATGTATTTTACTTGCTAGTAATAAAGTAAAAAGCAGAGATACCACTTTGTTGACAAAGGTCTGTATAGTCAAGTCTATTGTTTTCCCAGTAGTCATGTATGGCTGTTAGAGTTGGATCATAAAAAAGGCTAAGCACTGAAGAACTGATGCTTTTCAATTGTGGTGCTGGAGAAGACTAAGAGTCCCTTGGACAGCAAGGAGATCAAACCAGTCCATCCTAAAGGAAATCAACTCTGAATACTCATTGGAAGGACTGATGCTGAAGCTAAGGTTCCAATACTTTGGCCATCTGATGTGAAGAGCTGACTCATTGGAAAAGACCCTAATGCTGGGAAAAATTGAGGGTAAAAGGAAAAGAGATTGAGATGATTAGATAGTATCATCAACTCAGTGGGTATGAGTTTGAGCGAACTCTGGGAGATAGTAAAGGACATGGAAGCCTGGTATGCTGCAGCTCATGGGGTCACAAAGAGTTGGACGTGGCTTAGTGACTGAACAACAATGACTTGGAAGAATTTACTTCAGAATCCGAGTCTTATTTTTTTGGCATAGAGATTGCAAACTTCATTCATACAGATTCATAGTCATAGAAATGTTGTTTAGTTGGTAAATCGTTTCCAACTATTTTGTGACCCCATGGACTATAGCCTACTAGGCTCCTCTGTCCATGGCAGGAGCATTGGAGTGGGTTTCCGTTTCCTTTTGCAGCGAATCTTCCCCACCCAGGGACTGAACCTGCGTCACCTGCTTTGCAGGCAGACTATTTACCGTTGAGCCACCAGGCAGCAGGCAGTTACAGAAAAGCATTTCCTGAATCACGGCTTGTAAAGATGATGAAATGGTGATGGCGGTGATGACGATGGTGATAGTGACAGCTAGTGTTTGTTCACAGCTCACTACATGCTTTCACTGGTCCAAGCACTTCACACATGCTGGAATTTTAATGCATGTATTGCCATCAGTGGGTAGGGAAGCCTTTCTGATTGGAGAGTAACAGAGTCTGTTCCTGTTCTTAAACAGAAAAGGTAGTAGAGAGCTCTACTTACCTTCAAAGCAATTATAATTTAATTTACCAAATTAAATACTGATGGACTTTTTAAAGAGAATAAACACAAGACTTTTACTTTAGCCCAGTAAGTATATAGTATATAATGTTGTAATATGAGTAATAATATAGAGAATCAAGAGAAAAATTGACTTTCTAAAATTAAGAAAATGATAAAAATTTGTAAAAACAAAATAAATACCTAATAAGTGATTTTAGGAAGGAATCTGAGTACCTTAAAATAGAGAATTGCAGAGTAATTAGAGTGATACAGTTCAGTCCTCATCAGATGGAAGGTTGGCTGTTCCCAGCTAAACAAAGCAACCACCTTCTTTTAAGTTTCCTTCAGAGGTAAGAACCCACAAAATAGAAAATTCTAGCCACTAGCATATGGCAGCAATCCAGTGGAATGGAAAGAGAAATGGCTAGTTTACCTGAATATTTTCTCATCAAGGCATTTTGTTAGTATTCTGCAGAAGTATCTGGAGAATTGATTTGGTTAAATGTGATTTGACACAGCATTTTTTTGCAGCCTGGGAAAGCGGTTCCCAGACAATTTAAAATAGAGAAATGTGTCAGGTGATTTTTATATTCTCAGTATAGCTTTATCTATGGAAATGGCTTGCATACACAGTTAATGTTATAATACTGTGACAGAAAACACACGATTCTTTTAACCATTGTCACATATCACTGAAGACATTTATTATACTTCTAGAAGTTATAGGCAGTTTGTGGATTTTCTAAATATTTTAAGTGTCATGCATGAATGGCTGATCTTAGTTTTATTCATTATGCTTTTATTACCAGTAAGTTACAAATACATCAGATGCAAAATTAATCTTGTGATTGACTTGGCTGAAAGATATGAAACTTTAAAGTTCTCAAATTCTGTGATGCTATTCTGTATTTATTTGACATTACTTTCAAAGCAAAGACAAAAAAAATGTCAAAATGTAGCTTGTGAGATAAGTGCAAGGGATTATCAAATCAGATGAGGTAAACTGAAATTATTTTGAAACTTCTATGTATTTGAGTTATTATATTTAAGACTTTCTATCATTTTCTGACTCAGCCTAGATATTTGTTCTTCAGAAAAACCTCACTGATCTCTCCATTTACCATCACCCCCTTTCACAGGATTAGGTCCTTCTGTTATATTTTCACCTCTCCTTTCTTCCACTCAGTCCCCTCCAGTAATTGAATTAAAGTCTCTGATTACATCATGAGAAACGCTGGGCTGGAAGAAGCACAAGCTGGAATCAAGATTGCCAGGAGAAATATCAATAACCTCAGATATGCAGATGACACCACCCTTATGGCAGAAAGTGAAGAGGAACTAAAAAGCCTCTTGATGAACATGAAAGAGGAGAGTGAAAAAGTTGGCTTAAAGCTCAACATTCAGAAAACGAAGATCATGGCATCTGGTCCCATCACTTCATGGAAAATAGATGGGGGAACAGTGGAAACTGTCAGACTTTATCTTTTGGTCTCCAAAATCACTGCAGATGGTGATTGCAGCCATGAAATTAAAAGATGCTTACTCCTTGGCAGGAAAGTAATGCCCAACCTAGATAGCATATTGAAAAGCAGAGACATTACTTTGCCAACAAAGATCTGTCTAGTCAAGGCTATGGTTTTTCCAGTGGTCATGTATGGATGTGAGAGTTGGACTGTGAAGAAAGCTGAGCACCAAAGAATTGATGCTTTTGAACTGTGGTGTTGGAGAAGACTCTTGAGAGTCCCTTGGACTGCAAGGAGATCCAACCAGTCCATCCTAAAGGACATTGGTCCTGGGTGTTCATTGGAAGAACTGATGCTGAAGCTGAAACTCAAGTACTTTGGCCATCTCATGGGAAGTGTTGACTAATTGGAAAAGACTTTGATGCTGGGAGGGATTGGGGGCAGGAGGAGAAGGGGACGACAGAGGATGAGATGGCTGGATGGCATCACCGACTTGATGCACATGAGTTTGGGTAAGCTCTGGGAGTTGGTGATGGACAGGGAGGCCTGGCGTGCTGCGATTCATGGAGTTGCAAAGAGTCGGACACGACTGAGTGACTGAACTGAACTGAACTGAACTGATCCCATGTTCATTGCAGCTTTATTCACACTAGTCTATATACGGAAACAATCTAAGTGTCCGTTGATAGATGAATGGATAAAGAAAACATTCTTCTTTTTTATGGTTATATAATATTCTAGTGTTATATATTGTTTAGCCATGAAAAAGAAGGAAATCTTGCCATTTGTGAGAACATGGATGAACCTTGAGGGTATTATGCTAAGTAAAATAAGCCAGATCAAATACTGTGTGATCTTTCTTATATGTGGAATTTAAAAAGATGAATTCCTAGACTAATAGAGTAGAACAGTGGTCACTGGGCATTGGGGTTTGGGGAAAATCGGGGAGATATTAATCAAAGCGTATAAAATTCCACTTATAAGGTCAATCAGTTCGAAGGATTACAGTTAGTAATACTGTATTGTATACTTACAATTTGCTAAGAGAGTACATCTTAAGTATTCTCACCTTCTTACCACACACATACATACACACACAAAGAAAGTGGTAACTATGTGAAATGATGAATATGTTAATTAGCTTGATTGTGGTAATCATTTTGCAATGTATACATTGTACAAAGTATCATATTATACACCTTGAATATATACAGGATTTTTTCTTTGTCAGTTATACCTCAGTAAAGCGTGGGGGGCAAATAAAACCTCTCATCTTGACTTTATTACAAACTCCCTGAAGGCAGGGGTGATGTCAGTGTTACTAACAGCCTAAAGTGAACCAAGGACATGACTCTATCTGTCTTTCCTTTTCTCCTGAATCATCAGTTTCCCATTCTCTGTTGATCTGTGTTATCAGCATACACATATGTTATTATTAGTGGGGTTTTTTTTTTTTCCAAAATCTTCCTTTTGACTTCATTTCCCTCATTTCTGTTTTCGTTATAACTTTTTAGCAAAACTCCTTCAAATGCTTGTCCATACTTAAGCTGTCTTCCATGTCTTGCTTTCCTTTCTGACCCACTGAACGTGCTCCCATCACTCTGATGACACAGCTGTCATCAGGATCACCACTGAGTGCTGCTGGTCATTTCCCGTTTGCCTGTTAAACACCAGGGTCTGTTGCTGTAGGGTCCCAGTCCTCTTTCAGTTAAACCAGCTGCAAGGTGACTATGGCCTGAGGACTTCTTCCACAGATGACCTGCTGATAACGTTTCTTCTTGGGGTGACCATGACAGAACCATGAACTTGATGGCTGAAAACAACAGAAATTTGCTGCTTTATAGTTCTGATCTGATAGTCAGACTTGTTGTTCAGAGTTGAGGTGTCAGCAGCGCTGCACTTCCCTCCCAGGCTCTAGGGAAGAATCCTCTCCTGCTTCTCCCAGCTGCTGGCAGCTTTGGCGTTCCTTGGCTTGTGGCTGCCTAAGTCCAAGCTCTGCCTCCATCTCCACCTGGCATTCTCCTTGTCTGTGTCTCCTGTGAGGACAGTTGTCACTAGATTTAGGGCCCACCCTGATAATCCAGAATGACGTCATCTCAAGGTCTTAATTATATCCGCAAAGACTCTTTTTCCAATTAAACACTCATTCAAGATTCCAGGGATTAGGGTAGATCTATGTTTTTGTGGGGGAGCCACCCTTCCGTCTCCTATAATAATGATCCTGTTGTTCAGTGTGATCATTCACAGGATCATATGATATACTATTCTAATCAAAATGGCAATTTAACAACTAATCAGTTTTTTTCATGCAACAAATAGTTAATGAGTACTTCCTATATGTCAAGCACCATTCTGGGTCTTGAGAGAAAGGGTAGTTAGCATATCTCCACTCCTAACTGAGTTCCATTCGAGTTGGGGGAAATAGAATTATCCTTTGATCTATACCTATTGCTTAATGTACGTCAGTATATTTTCTAAGGTTATAGAAAACATTTTAAGTTTGTAATTGAGCTCACGAAAGTCATAGTTTTATAAAACCCAGAACATACAGAATACAAAACAGTAATTTTCTCATTCATTTCTAACAGACTATATATCAGATGTTTTACCAATGTGCTAGTGTAAAAGAGGAAAAAAGTGCCAAAAGTCTGGTCAATTTACATTTATCTGTTGATAAGTGACACAAAGCCATGATAGTGTGATTATAAGTAGAAAGTGATAGCATTATGACCCTGATTTTCATTAATGTTTTATTTATACCACATTAGTCTAAGGAAAGTTATGACCAACCTAGATAGCATATTCAAAAGCAGAGACATTACTTTGCCAACAAAAGTCCGTCTAGTCAAGGGTATGGTTTTTCCAGTGGTCATGTATGGATGTGAGAGTTGGACTGTGAAGAAGGCTAAGCGCCGGAGAATTGATGCTTTTGAACTGTGGTGTTGGAGAAGACTCTTGAGAGTCCCTTGGACTGCAAGGAGATCCAACCAGTCCATTCTGAAGGAGATCAGCCCTGGGATTTCTTTGGAGGGAATGATGGTAAAGCTGAAACTCCAGTACTTTGGCCACCTCATGCGAAGAGTTGACTCATTGGAAAAGACTCTGATGCTGGGAGGGATTGGGGGCAGGAGGAGAAGGGGACGACCGAGGATGAGATGGCTGGATGGCATCACTGACTCGATGGACGTGAGTCTGAGTGAACTCCGGGAGTTGGTGATGGACAGGGAGGCCTGGCGTGCTGCGCTTCATGGGGTCACAAAGAGTCGGACACGACTGAGCGACTGAACTGACTGACTGACTGACTGAAAGTTTAAAATTACAGCCACATAATAAATAGAAAGCATAATTAATAGCTTAAAATTTAAAAGCCATTAAATGGGCTATTTTAGTGAGATGATTTGGAAGAAGTATTGTCTACATAAAACACATATTTTTATAAAAAGAAAAATAAATGGTGATGTTTTCTAAACTTTCTACTGTTTCTCCCAGGCTAGTTTCTTTGATTGGATGATGTCATCCTTAACTATTCTCATTCTTTTATATTTCCTATCTGACTTTTCACTTCTTTTTTTTTTTTTCTTGCAGGGTTCCCTGTGCTATACAGTAGGTCTTTGTTGATTATCTGTTTTAAATATGGCAGTGTGTATTTGTCAATTCCAAACCCCCAGTCTATACGTCCTCCCAACTCTTCCCTCCAGTAACCATAAGTTTGTTCTCAAAGTCTGAAGTCTAAGAAGTTTTCCCATTAAATAATATATTTATTATCAGTGATCTTTGATGTTACTATTACAAAAAGATTATGGCTTGCTGAAGACTGAGATGATACTTTTTTTAGCAATAAAATAGTTTTAAATTAAGGTACGTACTTTTTTTTAGACATAATGCTGTTACACACTTAGTAGACTACAGGATTGTGAAACAGCTTCCCCGTTGGCTCATATGGTAAAGAATCCACCTGCAGTGCAGGAGACCTGGCTCCAAGCCCTGGGTTGGGAAGACCCCTGGAGAAGGGAATGGCTACCCATTCCAGTACTCTGGCCTGGAGAAATCCATAGACAGAGGAGCCTGGCAGGCTAACAGTCCGTGGGGTCACAAAGAATCGGAAATGACTGAGTGACTTTCCCTTCACTTCACTTCATTACATAAACACAACTTTTATATGCGTTGGAAAACCAAAAACTTCATGTCACTGTCTTTAATTGTGGTCATCTAGAATGGAACCACTCTCTCTCTGTTGAGAGAACTCATTGAGTGTGTGTTAAGGTCATAGGCTCCAAACCAATATTCTAGGGCTTAAATATAGGTTCTGCTACTTATAACTGACTTCAGGTGGAATACTTAATCTGTGTCAGGTTTTTCATTTGTAAAATGAAAATAATATTATTTACTGCTAGAGTTGTTCTGAGGACTGAATTAGTTAAATTGTTTAAAGAAGTGTTGAAACATAGAAATAACTGAAGAATAAACACTAGTCCTTACGATTATTAAGCGGAAATTGATGAAGAGATTTTTTTTTGAGAGGGCAACATGGACAAGCCGCAGAGGTAGAAATTCGTGGGGTTTTTCCAGGGGTAAGGATACTGATCGGGAGCATTGAGACAATGATTCTGGAGCCAGGACTTAGAGGTCCTGCCCTCCACATTCCAGGAGAGTGCCATATCCACAGGCTATCTCTGAGAACATTGAAGCGGACACTCAAGGATTTGAACTTTATTCTGTAGACAAAGGGAAATGTTGAAGACAGCACAGAGTCTAGTACATGGTCTTTTTTAGGAGTAGGGGATTCTATTTTTTTTTTAATATTTGTATCCTTGATTACACCTTATTAAAATTTTTAATTGGAAGATAACTGCTTTACAATATGGTGTTAGTTTCTGCCATTCCTCAACATGAATCAGTCATAGATATACATAGCACCAAACTTCCAGAAACTGATTTTTAGTTCTTTTTTTGGTACCTGCATTTCATCATTGATAATAATGATTCCTGTATCATAGGGTGTTGTGAGGATTAAATGAGGTAATGCAGGTAATGTACGTAGAACATTGTCTGGCTAATAGTAATTACTAATAGAACATTAGCTATTTTAAATTGTGAGCAATGGAGTGATGTGATTGAATCTGTGGAGCTTTACATAATTCTGGGCAAAGGAAAATACCTAAACTTCCAGATAAGAACAGATAGAGAATGAGAAGTTTGCATAAGAGTGATGCACTTGAGCAATTTTTTCAAAAGATTGGCCTGGAAAAGGTCATTGCTGAAGATACGCAGTTATTTCTGAGCATCCAGGAGACATTGGTACTGTAACTGGCCTTTCAGGAAAGCTAGAAAGCCTGACACATGAAGAGAGGATAACATGCAAAGGTCTGTTCCATGGGATACCTTTGTGCAGATTGAAAAGAAGTATGTTTTTCTCTGGGCATATTAGCCCAATAGCAGGGTGCATGGCATGGTAAGAAGAGCCTTGGACCTACCCCCTTGGCCAGACATCTATGGGTAAGATGCACCTTTTGCAGCCAAACACTTATACCCCCAAAGCATTTGACATTAGGAAAATTCTGCCTAGCTAGAGAATGTGTCCTTCATGTGTGTTTGTTTGCCAGTCCTTTGAATTTGAGGTGGTCTTGTGATTTACTTTGACTGCTAGAGTATGATAGAAGTAACTATGTGACTATGAAGGTTAAACCTTAACTGGGTTTGAAGCTTCCATTCTTACCCTCTTGGGATTCTTCTCTGAGATCACTCAATCTAACATACTAGAGGATGGGAGGTTGTGGAGGAGAATAGAACTGCCCTGTTTGAAAGCCAGCACACCCTGTCAGCTGCCTCTTTGTGAGTGGTCCCAGGCAACACCAGAGAATTCCTTCGTAGGCACAGAATTGCTTATCTGTAGGATCTTAAGATCTCTTCAAAAAAATTAGAGATACCAAGGGAACATTTCATGCAAAGATGTGCTCAATAAAGGACAGAAATGGTATGGACCTAACAGAAGCAGAAGATTTTAAGAAGAGGTGGCAAGAATACACAGAAGAACTGTAAAAAAAAGATCTTCATGACCAAGATAATCAGGATGATGTGATCACTCACCTAGAGCCAGACATCCTGGAATGTGAAGTCACGTGGGCCTTAGAAAGCATCACTACGGACAAAGCTAGTGGAGGTGATGGAATTCCAGTTGAGCTATTTCAAATCCTGAAAGATGATGCTGTGAAAGTGCTGCACTCAATATGCCAGCAAATTTGGAAAACTCAGCAGTGGCCACAGGACTGGAAAAGGTCAGTTTTCATTCCAATCCCAAAGAAAGGCAATGCCAAAGAATGCTCAAACTACCACACAATTGCACTCATCTCACATGCTAGTAAAGTAATGCTCAAAATTCTCCAAGCCAGCCTTCAGCAATACATGAACCATGAACTTCCAGATGTTCAAGCTTGTTTTAGAAAAGGCAGAGGAAGCAGAGATCAAATTGCCAACATCTGCTGGATGATGGAAAAAGCAAGAGAGTTCCAGAAAAACATCTATTTCTGCTTTACTGACTATGCCAAAGCACTTGACTGTGTGGATCACAATAAACTGTGGAAAATTCTTTAAGAGATGGGAATACCAGACCACCTGACCTGCCTCTTGAGAAACCTATATGCAGGCCAGGAAGCAACAGTTAGAACTGGACATAGAGCAGCAGACTGGTTCCAAATAGGAAAAGGAATACGTCAAGGCTGTATATTGTCACCCTGCTTATTTAACTTCTATGCAGAGTACATCATGAGAAACACTGGGCTGGAAGAAACACAAGCTGGAATCAAGATTGCCGGGAGAAATATCAATCACCTCAGATATGCAGATGACAACGCCCTTATGGCAGAAAGTGAAGAGGAACTAAAAAGCCTCTTAATGTAAGTGAAAGAGAGTAAAAAAATTGGCTTAAAGCACAACATTCAGAAAACAAAGATCATGGCATCTGGTTCCATCACTTCATGGCAAATAGATGGGGAAACAGTGGAAACAGTGGCAGACTTTATCTTTTGGGGCTCCAAAATCACTGCAGATGGTGATTGTAGCCACAAAATTAAAAGACATTTACTCCTTGGAAGAAAAGTTATGACCGACCTAGACAGCATATTGAAAAGCAGAGACATTACTTTGCCAACAAAGGTCCGTCTAGTCAAGGCTATGGTTTTTCCTGTGGTCATATATGGATGTGAGAGTTGGACTGTGAAGAAAGCTGAGCGCTGAAAAATTGATGCTTTTGAAGTGTGGTGTTGGAGAAGACTCTTGAGAGTCCCTTGGACTGCAAGGAGATCCAACCAGTCCATTCTGAAGGAGATCAGCCCTGGGATTTCTGTGGAGGGAATGATTCTAAAGCTGAAACTCCAGTACTTTGGCCACCTCATGTGAAGAGTTGACTCATTGGAAAAGATTCTGATGTTGGGAGGGGTTGGGGACAGGAGAAGAAGGGGACGACAGAGGATGAGATGGCTGGATGGCATCACTGACTCGATGGACGTGAGTCTGAGTGAACTCCGGGAGTTGGTGATGGACAGGGAGGCCTGGCGTGCTGCAATTCATGGGGTTGCAAAGAGTCAGACACGACTGAGCGACTGAGCTGAACTGAACTGAGGATCTTAAGCAAGCATAAATGGGTTTTGTTTGTAACTTGGGTTTTGTTTTTAACTGAGGTTTTGAGGTGGTTTGTTGCATAACAGTAGATAACTGATATATCTAGGCCAAAAATGAAAGATGAGGGGTAATTCTCAATCTAGAGCTCTTCTGTGGAACTTCCCTGTGGTCCAGTGCCTAAAACTCCGTACTTCTGCATGGGACGTGAGCTCAATCCCTCACTGGGGAACTAAGATCCGCAACCTGTGCTCTGTGGGCCCCTGAAATAAATACATAAAGCGCCGCTCTAATTCCTATAATCTCTCAGATTCCCGCTAAAGACATTTCCAGTGATGAGACACTGAGCCAGATCTTATTTCATCGATGGAGATATTAATGTATTATATAGATCAGTTTGGTCTGGAGGAGCAGAAAAATTGTCTACAGAGATTTCCAGGATAGTTTTTTGATACCAGTGTGGCCTAGAAATGTCTGCTGGCTGATTGCCTTTCTAGTCACTCTGTGTTTCCAGAAGACTTAATAAAAGACTCAGATGTATTAAAAATGCAGAATTGCTGAGTCCCTGCCTAGTTCCAAGCACTGTCATGACTGAGATACATTGTCAAAAGTAATGGTCCATGTTTGAAACAGAATATTCTACATGAACTAGAAATTCATGTGAGATGAGCTAGTAAAAGTACAGCAGGAATCTGAAGAATTGAAAGAAGTTAGAAACAAGTTAAATGCCCCATGAAACTGAAAATACAAATAAATTATATTTAGTTAGTAAGGAAAATTAAATGAATAGTTGAATATTTATATTTTGATCAATTCTACTGTCTTATGATTTTATAAAAACATTATTTTCTTTGATTTTTCCAGTGATGTTTATTTTTATTTATTTATTTTATTTATTTTTAAATTTTTATTTTTACTTTATTTTACTTTACAGTACTGTATTGGTTTTGCCATACATTGACATGAATCCACCACGGGTGTACATGCCATCCCAAACATGAACCCTCCTCCCACCTCCCTCCCCACAACATCCCTCTGGGTCATCCCCATGCAACAGCCCCAAGCATGCTGTATCCTGCATCGGACATAGACTGGTGATTCGATTTTTACATGATATTATACATGTTTCAATGCCATTCTCCCAAATCATCCCACCCTCTCCCTCTCCCTCTGAGTCCAAAAGTCCACTATACACATCTGTGTCTTTTTTGCTGTCTTGCATACGGGGTCATCATTGCCATCTTTCTAAATTCCACATATATGTGTTAGTATACTGTATTGGTGTTTTTCTTTCTGGCTTACTTCACTCTGTATAATCAGCTCCAGTTTCATCCATTTCATCAGAACTGATTCAAATGTATTCTTTTTAATGGTTGAGTAATACTCCATTGTGTATATGTACCAGAGCTTTCTTATCCATTCATCTGCTGATGGACATCTAGGTTGTTTCCATGTCCTGGCTATTATAAACAGTGCTGCGATGAACACTGGGGTACATATGTCTCTTTCAATTCTGGTTTCCTCGGTGTGTATGCCCAGCAGTGGGATTGCTGGGTCATAAGGCAGTTCTATTTGCAATTTTTTAAGGAATCTCCACACTGTTCTCCATAGTGGCCGTACTAGTTTGCATTCCCACCAACAGTGTAGGAGGGTTCCCTTTTCTCCATATCCTCTCCAGCATTTATTGCTTGCAGATTTTTGGATCGCAGCCATTCTGACTGGTGTGAAGTGGTACCTCATTGTGGTTTTGATTTGCATTTCTCTAATAATGAGTGATGTTGAGCATCTTTTCATGTGTTTTTTAGCCATCCGTATGTCTTCTTTGGAGAAATGTCTATTTAGTTCTTTGGCCCATTTTTTGATTGGGTCATTTATTTTTCTGGAATTGAGTTGCATAAGTTGCTTGTATATTTTTGAGATTAGTTCTTTGTCAGTTGTTTCATTTGCTATTATTTTCTCCCATTCAGAAGGCTGTCTTTTCACCTTGCTTATATTTTCCTTTATTGTGCAGAAGCTTTTAATTTTAATTAGATCCCATTTGTTTATTTTTGCTTTTATTTCCAGAATTCTGGAAGGTGGATCATAGAGGATCCTGCTGTGATGTATGTCGGAGAGTGTTTTGCCTATGTTCTCCTCTAGGAGTTTTATAGTTTCTGGTCTTACATTTAGATCTTTAGACCATTCTGAGTTTATTTTCGTGTGCAGTGTTAGAAAGTGATCTAGTTTCATTCTTTTACAAGTGGTTGACCAGTTTCCCCAGCACCACTTGTTAAAGAGATTGTCTTTTCTCCATTGTATATTCTTGCCTCCTTTGTCAAAGATAAGGTGTCCATAGGTGTGTGGATTTATCTCTGGGCTTTCTATTTTGTTCCATTGATCTATATTTCTGTCTTTGTGCCAGTACCATAGTGTCTTGATGACTGTGGCTTTGTAGTAGAGCCTGAAGTCAGGCAAGTTGATTCCTTCAGTTCCATTCTTCTTTCTCAAGATTGCTTTGGCTATTCGAGGTTTTTTGTATTTCCATACAAATTGTGAAATTATTTGTTCTAGTTCTGTGAAGAATATCGCTGGTAGCTTAATAGGGATTGGATTGAATTTGTAAATTCCTTGAGGTAGTATACTCATTTTCACTATATTGATTCTTCTGATCCATGAACATGGTATATTTCTCCATCTATTAGTGTCCTCTTTGGTTTCTTTCATCAGTGTTTTATCGTTTTCTATATATAGGTCTTTAGTTTCTTTAGGTAGATATATTCCTAAGTATTTATTCTTTTCGTTGCAATGGTGAATGGAATTGAACCTATAGAACCAGTAGTTTTGATGACAAGTTGAAAAACATGGAGATGTTTTTCACAAGTTTTTTTTTTTTTTTACTTTTTCTCCTTCCTTCTCTCTCTGTTTCCTTCCTGCCTCCCTTTCTTTTAGCTTAAAGTCTTCCCTTAAAGGGGAGTGAATGGTGAATGTCAAGCGTGTTCACACTGGATTCCTGCTGGAACTTCTCCTTGCACACCTAACACTGTCCCTCATGTAGTGCAGATCGGGCCCAACCAGTCTGCTCTGTATTTCCTAAGACTCCAGCCTGGCTGTGCTTGGTCCTCAAGGCTGGAATGTCTCCCAAGTCTGCAGTGCTCATCCCCCACAGGAGACAGTACAGGGTCAGTGACATGTCCTGTGTTCAACAATGTGACATGGATCCTTCCCCTGAGAACTCCATGTTCTGGTACTATGACCCCTTGAGCTTGGAGTTCTTCCTTCCTACAGATGAAGGGATGAGGATGAAGGGACCGCCCTTTTAGGTTAAATGAAGAGGCTACAGGGTGTGTAGCCTGTGCTCATTATGGTAATATTAGTTAGTACCAAAATGGGTAGGTTGTGGGGAATATTGTCCGATCGATTCAGTTAAGATAGAGGAAATATTAGTGACTGTATCATACAATGGCTGTGTTTGAGTAGCATGGGATCAGACGGAATCTGAATTGCGGGCACGTCATTGACAGCAGGTGGAGGAGAGTCCACCCTATTGCCGTGACACGAAATGGTGACGGGCAGACAGTAGACTTATCCTGGTGACCGCTGTCACGCACTACACTGGAAAACCGTCTCGCTATGGACACCTGAAAACGAATTAAAAAGAGAGAGAAGGAAGAAAGGAAGGAAAGAAAGAGGAAAAAGAAAACTTAGTCAGGCTTCAATTTGAGAAAAGTGGGGCTGAGGAGGGAGGGGAAATAGGGTGAGGAGGAGGAGGAAAAAGACCGATTGCCTTGAGGGGGAGGGGGGCTAAAGGGTCAAAGGAGTGGACGGGACAGTCAGGTGAGTGCTATAGGGAAAGGAAATGAAGCCAACAAACCCTCCCCATGGTGGTTTTTAAGTCCAAGATCAAGATGTGGATATCACGGTGTCATCCAGCACACAAGGACACACAGGCCTCACTTGGCAAGGGAGTTCAGGACCCTCGGATAACCCTGAAAGCTGAAGCTGAAGAAAGAAGCCATCACGTTCATCCATGGCTGAAAAATACCGCAGTCCCATGACATTCGAAAATCCTATCAAAGCATTTAAAGACTCTGTCACTCACTAACCATTAAGATGTAGAGAACAGAAAAGAAGCAAAACTGTGGTGGGTGGATGGATGGGTGGGTGGAATGGACGAATGGAGGAATTTCCATGACAGTCTTATCATGGAAACCTTTGACAGAAAAGCACCCGGCTCACTTTTGTAAAGAATACGCCTTGTCTTCTTGGCCTGGCATCGTCCCTATGTCTGAATGATTACCCCCACCCCCACCCCCCAACTTTTAGATGATCCTCCAAAACGATGCCCTTTGTGCCCTCAAGGTCCTGCCAGAACTATCTGCCAGAGTGCCCTTCTGAAGGGGAACGTTTTCACTCAGGTCGTCACCCTGAGACATCTTCAGCCTGTCCCCGCCTACCCTTCTGCCACCTGGCAGCTGGATAAATTGAGCAAGTTACTTAATATCTAAGCCCTGATCTCCTTACTCATAAAATGGGAATAATTGTAGGATGTGCCTTGCAAGATTGCTATTAGAATTGCACAAAACAATGTATTTAAAGCTTTTGCACACAGTTGGTACTTATAAGTATTATTGTGGTGCTCAGTCGCTCAATTGTGTCTGACTGTGACCCCATGGACTGGGGCCCACCAGTCTTCTCTGTCCATGAAATTTTCCAGGCAAGAATACTGGCATGGGTTGCCGTTTCATTCTCCAAAATATTTTGGCTGTGCCACACTGCTTGTGGAATCTTAGTTCCCCAACCAGGCCTTGAACCCACACCCTCTTCATTGGAAGCACAGAGGCTTAATCACTGGCCCACCAGGGAAGTATTTTATTCAGATAGCAAGGCAACTTAAATTTTAATTTATGTGTCATGTAAAATAATTTCACTGAAGCACCAACCAGCCAAGTCTCACTACTTTAAAAATGGTATATGATTCATATGATTTGTAACTAGTATCAGTGTTATTCAAAAAGTTATGTAAAACTTCTGAAACTGGAAAATATTGTTAGAGAATACAGTAAAATAGAAGCATAATGGGAGATTGAAAGATGCAATCATTTGTAATCCTGCTAGAAGGGAGTATTACTATTCATTCTTAGGGAGATACTTTTGTCAAGGGGAAATAAATGATAAAATAAATGCATCCTAATGTGTCCAAATTCTTCCAATAGCTAAATAGAGTGGTAACTTCTGAGTCCTCATCTTATCTGACTTAGCAGCAGCAGCATATGATACAACTGATCTCTCATTTCTCTTTGAAACATATTCATTATGTGTCTTCTAGGACTCCAGATTCACCTGGCTTTCCTTCTCTGTCTCTGCTCTTTATCACTCTTGCTGGTTCCTCTTCATCTATCCAGCTTCTAAATACTGGAGTGTCTGAAGAAACAGTCTTTGGGCCTCTTTTCTAACTTCATTCACTCCGTAGGTGGTCTCAGTCAGTTTCACAAATTTAATTATAATTTATATTGAAATGTAAGTGTATAAATCTACCTGTATGTACAGACCACACACTCCCCCAAACTTATATCTTTAGTATATAGCTCCCCTCTTCATTCATGATCCACATACCAAGCCCATTTTATGTCTTCACTTGAATGTCCAGATCCATATGTTCAAAATCAGCTCCTTTTGTGGTCACCATCATCTCAGTGATTACAGCTTGATGTTACCCCTGAGTCTTCTCTTTAACGCACACATAGCATCACATGGCTTATCAGCAAACCTTGTCAGTTCTACCATCAGCATATGTGTGTGTGTGTGCATGTGTGGTGGGGTGGAGGCGAGGGAGGGAGGGGGACACCACCACTTCTCACCACCCCCACAACCATCATCCTGGGCCAAGACATCATCGATGTTGGATTGTTGAAGTAGTCTCCTAGACATCTCCTTGCTTCTACTCTTGGCCTCTGTGGTTTGTTCTCAAGATAGCCGCCAAAGTGGACTGGTTAAAATTTCAGTCAGATCATGTCACTTCTCTGTTCACAATTTATCAATGACTTCCCTGACGCCTGTAGTCCGAATCCTTTTGGGGACCTGAGTCGTCTGCCCCCCATTATCTTTCTGACTTTCTCTCCTTCCGCTTTCTCTCTGGCTCATTCTGGTCCAGCCACGCTGGCCTCCCTTCTGTCTCTTGGACTGTAATGCCAGGTCCGTGAGGGCAGGATTGGTGGTGGTTTCCTTTTCTCTGCGTATCCAGCATCTATAATAGTACCTAGCTTACAATGAGGACTTGCTAAATATTTCTTGATGTTTTGGTTATTTCTGAACTTGTCTCTTTTTACATACTTTCCCACAAAGGCTATTGTACAAGGTGTTACTGCTTGTATCCGTCTTTATTAAAAATCTGGGGTAATGATGGGATTTTTTTTTCTCATACTGTTACTCTGTTTCTTTTCCTCTCAGGTTTATTAACACATCTTCCTGATTCCCCATTTTCCTGAGGGCTCTTGTCCTCGACTCTCATTCCTCCCACCCAGAACTTGATTCCCCTCAATTGCCACGCAGTGATTGTTCCCTAACCTGGACTAGGTCCATCAGAATTAGATACAGGCTTGGAAAAAAAGAATGGAAAAAACAAATTTTCCTGTTTCCTTTTCTTTATTATAGTGCTTTTATATTTGATGTTTAAAATCATCTTCAGGAAAATTCTGGGGGTAAAAGTGAAAGTATGTTTGTGTTAAGTAACTGCAGTTGCTGTAACAGATAATTCCCCAAATCTTAGTGGCTTAACACAGTCGATTTCCCCCTCATCCATATAGATTCCCAAATGGGTGTTTCTAATCACTGGGCTTCTACATGGCTTCTACATGGCTCTTTCCTCCCATCCTGCAGTTTTACCAAAGAAGAGGAAGAGAATGGGGAGGATTATTGCAGGATGTTTCTGTGGGGCAGGCCTGTGCACATCCGTCATTCCTACTCATATTCCTCTGCCTGGAACTTACTCCGTAGTCATAAGCTGATAGCTAAGTTCTGGCAAGGATGGCAGTGTGATTCGCCTTTGTGCCCAGGGAGAAGCAAAAGCAAGTTTGATAATGACCAGGCTAGAGCCTCTGCCATACATTGTATTGCTTTCCTTTCTATTTCTCACTCCTTATTCTTGCATCTCTGATATGACGATTCTCTTTTTGCTTAGTACTGTACATAAAAATAATAACAGAGCACTGAGCTGGGTAAGAGGCAGGTTTAAGAGGCATGGGATTTATGTGCATTACGGCTGATTCACATCATTGTACGGCAGAAACTAACACAACATTGTAAAGCAATTATATTCCAATTTTTAAAAGTACATTTAAAAAAAGAATAAAAACAGCAATAATAAAAACTCTGCTTTTCACTGATTATATTTTTAAATTCTTAAAAATAACTGTAAGATAGGACTGTTGTTATCAACATTTTATAGATGAGGAAATTGAGGTATGAAAAAGTTAATGTGTTTAATGTTATCTGCTATTAAGTGCCAAAGCCAAGATTGAACCAGGCTGTCTAATCTGAGTTCATCTATTTAACAAGCATACTGTATCTATTCACTGGTTTTGAAGGAATTAAAAAGCTTTTTCCACATTATATTGCTTCTCAAGGAGCCAGAATAAACCAGTTAATTTGCTGATTTGATCCCAGTGTCTCCTGTTCCTACACAAAATTACTCAAGGCCTCCCAGTTCTGGAGCACTGCACCCTCACAGAGTAACAAGTTGAGGCTGAAGGATGGGGTAAGGGAGCAGAGCCCTGTTTGTGTGAAAATTCTCTTAGAGCATTTCATGTGGCACTTTTTACAGTTCTTAACTCTCTTTATTGAAAAACATTTCACCAAACAATGCTACAAGTGATACAGTACTTATAATGAGGAAAAAAGTGAAAGTGTTAGTTGCTCTTTTGGTCCGACCCCATGGACTGTAGACCACCAGACTCCTCTGGCCATGGAATTGTCCAGGCAAAAATACTGGAGTGGGTAGCCATCCCCTTCTCCAGAATATCTTCCCAACCCAAGAATCGAACCCGAGTTTCCTTGCATTGCAGGAGGATTCTTTACTATCTGAGCCTCCAGGGAAGCCCCACTTACAATGAACTCCCTTGCAAAAAGAGGCACTTATACTAGCTATAAACAGTCTATACACTGTACCTTACCATCTGTTAATGATATAAAGTGCAAAGAAAACAAAGCCCATACATTTATATACTGATACAATAGAATATTTTGTTTAGTTTTATCTGAGCCACCAAGATATATCAGATACCAAAGTTAATGAAAAGGATCAAGTTGTCAGAGTAATAGAGGGTTATGTGAGGGTGATTTCTTTGAAAAATAAAGAAATTTCTTTGCTGTTATTTGCCACCTATCATATCATCTCCTGGTGAGGGTGTGTGTGTGTGTGTGTGTGTGTGTGTGTGTGTGTGTAGTGACTTCATTCACACCCAGTCCATAGAGAGAGAGGCTTCAAAGGAGGCCAATCTGAGAGGTTGTTGACTCTCCTGGATTTGGAGGAGCACATTTAGCTAGTGTCTGATGCCTGCATGAGGTGTCCAAAAGTGAAAGTCTAGATAAATGGCATTTGGAAGCTAAGTAGTGTTTGGACAGTAAATAAATTCCACTCTGAAGGAACCAAAGGTATATGAATCCTGAGAAACAGATATAGGACCTGGAGGAGGAAAGAGGACTGTCCTGAGTAATTGTTTCTCCTGCTTGAGAGGACTGCTAGTCAAGGCAGAGGAATCCCAGCAGAGTCTCAAAGCTGTAAGCCACCAAAACACCAGGGGCTGGGAGGGATCAGCTGCTGGTGGAATAGATAGGTCTCTCATATCACTGTAATTACAATTGAAGAAGACCAGAAAGGGAACCTCTGAGAACTCATGAAAATGTTAGAGAGAGGAAGAGAAAGAGGGAGAGATTGATTGATTTACATATCTGCAAAGCTGAGAGTTTGAAGCCCTTTCACAGTATTACCAGTCAGGTGAGAACCTTGTGTCCCCACTTTCTCTACCTCGCTTCTTTTGTTCAGGCTATAGATAGGAACTGGTCTTTAGCTAGGGGAAGTAGCGGGGAGGGTTGTCTAACTTTTGGATTAAAAGTGTTGCTTAATAAATCAGACTGAAACTTTTACTTGCCAAATTGAGGCTCCGTTCTGTGACTAAGCAATTTTCTGTTACCTAAAGTGTCCAGAAGTATCACAGGGCTTGCTAGAGTTTTCATTCACCGGTAAGAGAAAAACTCGCCCCAGTGGGAAATAAATATAAGCTGCTTTTAGATTACATGACTTAATTCCATGATTATATTCCATTGTGTAATGCTTTATTGTGTTTATAAGGAAAATATTGCTCTTTGGTAAATACAGATTTTCTAATATGAGTAATTTTTAGTTGAGTATGGATAATCGGATATATCACTTCTCTACCTTTTAGAGGGCATGAAAGTTATTACTGAATTCATTGATTAGTGTTTGGTTGATATGTACCTTAAACCTCAAATACTTTGAGAATTATTATAAATCTATAAATTAAACCCACCACTTAGAGAATCGTCTCTCTGTCATTATGAAAGTTGAGATTCTAGTTGAGGAGGCTGAAGAAAATATAGGCAGTTTCTGTGCTTTGTGTTGGACAAGAGATGCCTTAAATGAGGAGGTTATTTTCTTGTGCTGTTTTCTTCCTTCATCTAAGTCCTTTGGAAAAAGAAAGGATATTTTCAGTGTATGTTCAGACCTTGACAGATTGATTTCTTTCTACTGCTCAGTTGAAAAAGTCGCTCTAAACTAGAGAAATGAATAGGGTTTTTTTTTTTTGCAGACTGGCTTGGCAGTTGTTTTCATGGACTTTGTTGGATTGTGTCATGTAATGGATCAATCAACAGACATCTGTTTTGAGCATCCACTAAGTTCATAGCACTGTGCTTGGCACTACAAGGGTTTGGAATTCAGTCTAAGTAAATTCAGTGGATTTTTCTTGAGTACTGTCCCATGTCAACAACTGTGCTAAGCCCTAGAAAATTAACCTGAATGTTTAAACCCATGGAAGGTAGTCTGCTTGTGAAATATGAATACAATATAGCACTCTGTCTAATGATATGAGTGTCAAATTTGGTGAACAAACAAAGCTGAGTAGTAATAGTGATGAGGAAAGGATTCATTCTAACTGAAGGGTTAAAGAATAAAAATAATAATAGCTATTACTTATTGATAGCCAAAGATAGTTCAAGTACTCTTTAAGCCATTTCTGAATTTTTATTTAAAAATGCTTCTTGGGGTAGTTTTATTTTTTTAATTGAAAGATAATTGCTGTACAGAATTTTTTCTGTCAAATCTCAGCATGAATCAGCCACAGGTATACATATATCCCCTCCGCCTTGAACCTCCCTCCCATCTCCCTCCCCATCTCACCCCTCTAGGTTGACACAGAGCCCCCTGTTTGAGTTTCCTGAGCCATACAGCAAATTCCCATTGGCTATCTATTTTATATATGGTAATGTAAGTTTACTTGTTACTATTTCCATACATCTCACCCTCTCCTCCCCTCTTCCCATGTCCATAATTCTATTCTCTATGTTTCTCCGTTGCTGCCCTGTAAATAAATTCTTCAGGATCAATTTCTAGATTTCATATATGTGCATTAGAATACGATATTTATCTTTCTCTTTCTGTCTCACTTCACTCTGTATAATAGATTCTAGGTTCACCCACCTCATCAGAACCGACTCAAATGCGTTCCTCGGGGTCGCAAAGAGTTGGACACGACTGAGCGACTCAACTGAACTGAACTGAACTGAACAGTCCATTATGTATATGTACCACAACTTCTTTATCCATTCATCTGTTCCTGGACATCTAGGTTGCTTCCATGTTCTAGCTATTGTAAATAGTGCTGCAGTGAACAATGGGATACATGTGTCTTTTTCAATTTTTGTTACCTCAGGGTATATGCCTAGGAGTGGGATTGCTGGGTCATATGGTGGTTTTATTCCTAGTTTTTTAAGGAATCTTCATACAGTCTTCCCTAGTGGCTGTATCAATTTACATTCCCACCAACAGTGCAAGAGCGTTCCCTTTTCTCCACACCCTCTCCAGCATTTATTGTTTGTAGACTTTCTAATGAAGGCCATTCTGACCAGTATGAGGTGATATCTCATTGTGGTTTTGATTTGCATTTCTCTAATAATGAGCCGTGTTGAGCATCTTTTTCATGTGTTTGTTAGCCATCTATATGTCTTCTCTGGAGAAATGTCTGTTTAGGTCTTTTCCCACTCTTTGATTGGGTTGTTTGTTTTTCTGGTGTTGAGTTGTATGAGCTTCTTGTATATTTTGGAAATTAATCCTTTGTCAGTTGTTTCATTTGCTATCATTTTCTCCCATTCTGACAGTTGTCTTTCCACCTTGCTGATAGTTTTCTTTGCTTTGCAAAAGCTTTTAAGTTTGATCAGGTCCCACTTGTTTACATTTGTTTTTATTTCTGTTACTCTAGGAGGTGTGTCATAGAGGATCTTGTTTTGATTTATGTCAATAAGTGTTCTGCCTATGTTTTCCTCTAAGAGTTTTATAGTTTCTGGTCTTAAATTTATGTCTTAAATCCATTTTGAGTTTATCTTGTGTATGTGTTTTAGGAAGTGTTCAAATTTCATTCTTTTACATGTAGCTGTCCAGTTTTCCCAGCACCATTTATTGAAGAGGCTGTCTTTGCCCCATTGTATATTCTTGGCTCCTTTGTCAAAAATAAGATACCCATAGTTGCGGGGGTTTATTTCTGGGCTTTCTATTTTGTTCCATTGGTCGATATTTCTGTTTTTGTGCCACTACCATACTGTCGTGATGACTGTAGCTTTGTAGTATAATCTGAAGTCAGTAAGGTTGATTCCTCCAGCTCCATTCTTCTTTCTCAAGACTGCTTTGGCTATTCAGGGTCTTTTGTGTTTCCATATAAATTGTGATTTTTTTTTTTGTCCTAGTTCTGTGAAAAATGCCATTGGTAATTTGATAGGGATTACATTGAATCTGTAGATTGCATTTGGTAGATTAATTCCTTAATTTCTCTTTCTGATTTTTCATTGTTAGTATATAGAAATGCAAGTGATTGCTGTGTATTGATTTTGTATCCTGCAACTTTGCTAAATTCACTGATTAGCTCTAGTAATGTTTTTGATACTATCTGTAGGGTTTTCTATGTGCAGTATCATGTCATCTGCAAACAGTGAGAGCTTAACTTCTTCTTTCCTGATCTGGATTCCTTTTATTTCTTTTTCTTCTCTGATTGCTGTGGCTAGGACTTCCAGAACCATGTTGAATAATAGTGGTGAAAGTGGACACCTTTGTCTTTTCCCTGATCTTAGGGGGAATGCTTTCAGTTTTTCACCTTTGAGAATAATGTTTGCTGTAGGCTTCTTATATATGGCCTTTACTATATTGAGTTAGGTTCCTTCTATGCCCATTTTTTGAAGAGTTTTAACCATAAATGGGTGCTGAATTTTGTCAAAGGCTTTTTCTGCATCTATTGAGATTATCATATGGTTTTTATCTTTCAATTTGTTTCAGTCACATTGATTGATTTGCATATATTGAAGAATTCTTGCATTCCTGGAATAAACCCAACTTGATCATGGCATATGAGCTCTTTGATGTGTTGCTTTCTGTTTGCTAAAATTGTGTTGAGGATTTTTGCATCTGTGTTCATCAGTGCTATTGACCTGTAGTTTTCTTTTTTTGTGTTATCATTGTCTGGTTTTGGTATCAGAGTGATGGTGGCCTCATAGAATGAGTTTTGAAGTGTTCCTTCCTCTGCAATTTTTTGAAAGAGTTTTAGAAGGATAGGCATTGGCTCTTCTCTAAATATTTGATAGAATTCTCCTGTGAAGCTATCTGGTCCTGGGCTTTTGTTTTTTGGAGATTTTTGATCACAGCTTCAATTTCAATGGTTGTATTTGGGTTGTTCAACATTTCTATTTCTTCCTGGTTCTGTCTTGGAAGATTGAACTTTTCTAAGAATCTGTCCATTTCTTCCAGGTTATCTGTTTTATTTCCATATAGTTGTTCATAAGAGTCTCTTATAACCCTTTGTATTTCTGCACTGTCTGTTGTAACCTCTCCTTTTTCATTACTAATTTTGTTGATTTGATTCTTCTCTATTTTTTTCTCGATGAGTATGGATAAAGGTTTCTCAATTTTGTTTATCTTCTCAACGAACCAACTTTTAGTTGGTTCTTATTAATCTTTACTATTGTTTCTTTCATTTCTTTTTCATTTATTTTCACTCGGATCTTTATGATTTCTTTCCTTCTACTAATTTTGAGGGTTTTTTTGTTCTTCTTTTCCCAGTTGTTTTAGGTGTAAAGTTAGGTTGTCTATTTGGTGTTTTTCTTGTTTCTTGAGGTAGGATTGTATTGCTATAAACTTCCCTCTTACTGCTTTTGCTGCATCCCATAGGTTTTGAGTTGTCATGTTTTCATTGCCATTTGTTTCTAGAAAAATTTTTATTTCCCTTTTGATTTCTTCAGTAACCTGTTGGTTATTAGAAACGTGTTGTTTAATCTCCATGTGTTTGTGTTTTTTTCTTGTAATTGATATCTAGTCTCCTAGTGTTGTGGTCAGAGAAGATGCTTGATATGATTTCAATTTTCTTAAATTTACTGAGGTTTGATTTGTGACCCAAGTTGTGGTCTATCCTGGAGATGTTCCATGTGCACTTGAGAAGAATGTGTATTCTTCTACATTTGGATAGAATGTCCTGAAGATATCAGTGAGATCCATCTCATCTCATGTGTCATTTAAGACTTGCATTTCCTTATTAATTTTCTGCTTTGATGATCTGTCCATTGGTGTGAGTGTTTTGTTAAAGTCTCCTACTATTATTGTGCTACTGTCAATTTTTCCTTTTATGTCTGTTAGTGTTTGTCTTATGTATTGAGGTGCTCCTATGTTGAGTGCATACATATTTACAATTGTTTTGTCTTCCTCTTGGATTGATCCCTTGATCATTATGTAGTGTCCTTCCTTATCTCTTGTAATCTTCTTTATTTTAAGGTCTATTTTGTCTGATCTGAGGATTGCTACTCCAGCTTTCTTTTGCTTCTGATTTGCATGGAATATATTTTTCTGTCCTCTCACTTTCAGTCTATATGTGTCTTGAGGTCTCAAGTGGGTTTCTTGTAGACAGCATATATATGGGTCTTGTTTTTGTATCCATTCAACCAGTCTGTGTCTTTTGGTTGGAGCATTTAATCCATTTATATTTAAAGTAATTGTTGATATATATATATATTGCTATTTTCTAATTGTTTAGCATTGATTTTGTAGATATTTTTTCTTCTGTTGTATTTCTTGATTATATAAGTCTGTTTTACATTTGTTGTAAAGCTGATTTGGTGGTGCTGAATTCTCTTAACTTTTGCTTGTCTGAAAAGCTTTTCATTTCTCCATCAATCTTGAATGAGATCCTTGCTGGGACAGCAATTTTGGTTGTAGATTTTTCCCTTTCAGTACTTTAAATATATCCTCCGTTCCCTCTGCCCTGCAGAGTTTCTGCTGAAAGATCAGCTGTTAAGCCTATGGGGTTTCCCTTGTATGTTACTTGTTGCTTCTCCTTTGCTGCTTTTAATATTCTGTCTTTGTGTTTAGTCTTTGATTAGTATGTGACTTTGGCATGTTTCTCCTTGGATTTATCCTGTGTGGGACTCTTTAAATTTTCAACTATAATCTCTTCAAAAATTTTCTCATACCCTTTCTTTTTCTCTTCTTCTGGGACCCCTATAATTTGAATGTTGGTGTATTATATATTGTCCCAGAGGTGTCTGAGACTGTCCTCAGTTATTTAACTTCTTTTTACTTTATTCTGTTCTTCAGAGGTTATTTCTACCATTTTGTCTTCCAGCTCACTGATTCATTCTTCTGCTTCAGATATTCTGCTGTAGATTCCTTCTAGACTATTTTTAATTTCAGTAATTGTATTGTTTGTCTCTGTATGTTTATTCTTTAATTCTTCTAAGTCTTTGTTAATTGATTCTTGCATTTTTTCCATTTTGTTTTCAAGGTTTTTGATCATCTTTACTATCATTATTCTGAATTCTTTTTCAGGTAATTTGCCTATTTCCTCTTCATTTATTTGAACTTCTGTGTTTCTAGTTTGTTCCTTCATTTGTGTAGTATTTCTCTGCCTTTTCATTATTTTTTTTTAAATTTTTTTCTCATTTTTTATTATGTTTTAAAAATGTAAATTTATTTACTTTAATTGGAGGCTAATTACTTTACAATATTGTACTGGTTTTGCCATACATCAACATGAATCCACCATGGGTGTACACATGTTCCCCATCCTGAACCCCTCTCCCACCTCCCTCCCTGTACCATCCCTCTGGGTCATCCCAGTGCACCAGCCCCAAGCATCCTGTATCCTGCATAGAACCTGGACTGGCAATTCATTTCACATATGATAGTATACATGTTTCCATGCCATTCTCCCAAATCATCCCACCCTCTCCCTCTCCCACAGAGTCCAAAAGTCTGTTCTATACATCTGTGTCTCTTTTGCTGTCTCACATACAGGGTTATCATTATCATCTTTCTAAATGCCATATATATCTGTTAGTATACTGTATTGGTGCTTTTCTCTCTGGCTTACTTCACTCTGTATAATCAGCTCCAGTTTCATCCATCTCATTAGAACTGATTCAAATGTATTCTTTTTAATGGTTGAGTAATACTCCATTGTATATATGTACCACAGCTTTCTTATCCGTTCATTTGCTGATGGACCTCTAGGTTACTTCCATGTCCTGGCTATTGTAAACAGTCCTGAGATGAACATTGGGGTACACATGTCTCTTTCAATTCTGGTTTCCTCGGTGTGTATGCCCAGCAGTAGGATTGCTGGGATATGTGGCAGTTCTATTTGCAATTTTTTAAGGAATCTCCACACTGTTCTCCATAGTGGCTGTACTAGTTTGCATTCTCACCAACAGTGTAAGAGGGTTCCCTTTTCTTCACACCATCTCTAGCGTTTATTGCTTGTAGACTTTTGGATAGCAGCCATTCTGACTGGTGTGAAGTGGTACCTCATTGTGGTTTTGATTTGCATTTCTCTGATAATAAGTAATGCTGAGCATCTTTTCGTGTGTTTGTTAGCCATCTGTATGTCTTCTTTGGAGAAATATCTGTTTAGTTCTTTGGCCCATTTTTTGATTGGGTCGTTTATTTTTTTGGCATTGAGCTGCAGGAGTGGCTTGTATATTTTTGAGATTCTTTGTCAGTTGCTTCATTTGCTATTATTTTCTCCCATTCTGAAGGCTGTCTTTTCACCTTGCTTATAGTTTCCTTTGTTGTGCAGAAGCTTTTAATTTAAATTAGATCCCATTTGTTTATTTTTACTTTCATTTCCAGTATTCTGGGAGGTGGGTCATAGAGGATCCTGCTGTGATGTATGTCGGAGAGTGTTTTGCCTATGTTCTCCTCTAGGAGTTTTATAGTTTCTGGTCTTACATTTAGATCTTTAATCCATTTTGAGTTTATTTTTGTGTATGGTGTTAGAAAGTGTTCTAGTTTCATTCTTTTACAAGTGGTTGACCAGTTTTCCCAGCACCACTTGTTAAATAGATTGTCTTTTCTCCATTGTATATTCTTGCCTCCTTTGTCAAAGATAAGTTGTCCATAGGTGCATGGATTTATCTCTGGGCTTTCTATTTTGTTCCATTGATCTATATTTCTGTCTTTGTGCCAGTAACATACTCTCTTGATAACTGTATTATTATTTTTTTAACTTATTATGTTTGAGGTCTCCTTTTCCCAGGCTTCAAGGCTGAATTCTTTCTTTTGGTTTCTGCCCTCCTAAGGTTGGTCCAGTGGTTTGTGAAAGCTTCATATAAGGTGAGATTTGTGCTGAGTTTTTGTTTGTTTTTCCCTTGATGGGCAAAGATGAGTGAGATGGTAATCCTGTCTGCTGATGATTGGCTTTGTATTTTTGTTTTGTTTGTTGTTTAGATAAGGCGTCCTGCACAGGGTGCTACTGGTGGTTGGGTGATGCTGGGTCTTCTATTCAAGTGGTTTCCTTTGTGTGAGTTCTATTTTATACTCCCTAGGGTTAGTTCTCTGGTAGTTTAGGGTCTTGGAGTCAGTGTTCCCACTCCAAAGGCTCAGGACTTGATCTCTGGTCAAGAAAGAAGATTTTACAAGTGGTTTGTTATGGCATAAAGTGAGATTAACAAGAATATCCAAAACTGAGAAACCAAAGATGAACCACAGACAAATGGCAGTTACAAAATCAGGCAGACAATAATTAAAATACTGAAATATACACATATACCTATACATCAATGAGCAAAGTCAAAACAGCCCAACAAAAGTACAGTAGATTGACCCAATGAACAAAGGAAATAAAAAATTATATTTACCAGTTAAGGACAAAACTAACTAAAGCACAAAGTGGAAAACAAAACAGGTGCCAAGTGGGGAATAAAGCAGTGAAAACAAAACTAATATGTTGAGAGGAAAGGAAACAAAGAAAAGAAAGAATAGATATGCAGAGTTAAACAGAGGTAGATAAATAAGATTTATATACATTGAAGGTTAACTCCAAGGGGAAAAGAACAGTAGGCAGACAAGGGAATAAAAGTAGAAAGAATATAATAGATTAAAAAATCAAAATTAAAATTATAAAAATAGAAAAGAAAAAGAAATGGGCAAAGAAATAAGGAAAAAAAAAAAAAAGGAAAATGCCACAGAGCTGCAAAAGCCCAATGTAGAGGCAGAGGTTTATAACAACAGTAAAAAGTGTGGCTGAATACACAAATATACATATATACCCATAAGCAAAACCAAAACAGTCCAAAAAATAGAGTATAATAGATTGACCCAGCAAACAAAGGAAAACAAAAATTATGTCTACCAGAACAGAACTAACTAAAGCTCAAACTGGAAAACAAAACTAAAGCAAGGTACCAATTGGGGGATAAAGCAATGAAAATAAAACTAACAGATATGTTGAGGGGAAAGGAAAAAAACGAAGGAAAGAATGGATGTGCAAAGTTAAATAGAGGTAGGTAAAGAAGATTTATATGCATTAAAGATTAACCGCAAGTGGAAAAGAATAGTAGGAAAGGCAAACGAAGGAATGACATGTAGAAAAAATAATAATAGGTTTAAAGCATTAAAAATAATTAAAATTTAAAAAGGCAAAAGCCCAATGTAGAGGCAGAGGTTTATAACAACAGTAAAAAATGTGACTGAGAAAAAAATAAAGCTCAAAAGCTTGATTGGATTTCACAGTGCCAATAAAAGGGGGAGGAAAAAATGGGAAAAAAATCCAAAAGAATCTATAGAACAAGTCAAAACATAAGAATAATAAATGTTTTTCTTGAGTCACTGCTGTCGGGAGTCACAGTCCACCTCACCTCCCTAGGATACCCTCCAACACTGTGCTGATCTCTGGACCTGCTGTGTGGGCAGCTCAGATTGTAACCTGCTCCTACTCCTGGTGTGTGTTCTTGCCTCCAGTGTCCACAGCTATCAGAACTAGTGTGTTTTCTTTTGTGGGAGCTCTCAATGACCTTTTATATATTCCATAGACACAGACACTGCCTATTTGATCATGTGGATTTAATATGCAGCTTATATAGCTGGTGGGTGGGTTTTGGGTCTTCTTCCTTAGTCACACTGCCCCTGGGTTTCAACTGTGGTTTTATTTCCACCTCTTCATGTGGGTTGTCCACTGGGGTTTGTTCCTGAGCTGCCCTGGAGGACTTGGGTCTGCCTCAGTGAGGTCCAGGTGTGGAGGTGGTGGAGCTGCTTTTGCAGGGGCTCTGGCAGCACCAGGTACTCAGGGGAGTTGGCGGCGAGGGCAGAAGGAAATATAGTGCCCTAGAAGGATATGGCAACTAGTACTGGCCAATACACTCCAATATTCTTGCCTGGGGAATCCCCCTCCCTGACAGAGAAGCCTGGCAGGCCACAGTCTACAAGGCTGCAGAGTTGGACCCAACCCAAGCGACCCTGTGCACATAGGCCCAAGACTTTTTTAGCTCTCTCCCCTGAGAGTTGAGCGTGAAGGTGGTGCAGCTGCTTTGCTTGCGGGGACCCTGGCAGTGCCAAGTGTGCAGAGACACGGACCGCCTCCCCTGCAAGAGTTATGGCCCTATCAGAGTCTTTTTTCGAGCCTCTTGTAGCTGGAGATCAGAAGGCCCCTTTGGCCAGTCTTTCTCCATAGCTCTGCCAGTTTGGGCACTTAGAGGCTCCCTTGCCTGGGGTCCTTCTCTGTTGCTGGGTGTGTCAGGCACATAGAGGAGCCCCCCTGGGTGGGGTCCTGCTCTATAGTTCAGTGCGTTGGGCATTTGATGGGCCAGCCTCTCTACTGTTTAGCTGCCAATGCTGGTGTGTGGAGAGAGAGAGAGGCTGTGGTGATGGCTCCGCCCCCTACGCATGACTCAGCAGTATTGCCTTGCTTCCATGGCTGCCTGGCTTTCCTCCTCAGGCATTTCCCATCGCAATCTCCTCCCTCACTTCCCCTCCATCCATCTCTCTACAGTCAAAAGCAGCCCTCACCCTGGGATTGCTCCACAATCCCCAAACTCCAGCTCCCAGCTGCTGTGCCTTTCAGGAGACCCTCATCCCTGCCTGGGTTGTGTAGGGCTGCGGCAAGGACTGTCTGATTCTCATTCTGTTTAGGCTGCCACAGATCAGCTGTTTCACTCTTAGCCTTAAATGTTTCTCCTGTGAGTCAGACAGTTGCCCCAGCGTGGGGATTGGACCCCTGCTTCAGTTCCCCTGCCCGTTGAGGGCAGGTCCAGTCCTTCCAACACTCCTGCTTTCCCCCCAGTTCCTTCATCCTACTGAGTTTTGCGTGGTTCTTTATCTTCTTTTCTGCTGGTCAGGTACTCCTGTCTGCTCTCAGCTGGTGTTCTGCAAGCACTTCTGTGCCTGAAGATGTATTCCTGTTGTATCCATGGAGAGAGATGTACTCCACAGCCACCTACTCCTCCACCATCTTATTCTCTCTGCAATATATTTTTTGACCCATCTCCATGTTCCTGGCTCCTGTGTTATGTTATGTTTTTCCAGTAAAGTCTTCATTCATGATTTTCTGCAGAAAGGGGGTTGGGCAGCACCCAGATAACACTGCACCCACTGCAGTATGCTTCCTGAGGGCTCCAGGGAAGAATCCCCTAAAAGGAAAAGTCCTCAAGCCAGGTGCCATCCCAGTCCTGGCTCTGGACCCCAGGGCCGCCTGGTTCAATCTGGTCACCTCAGAAGAAAGAGTATGCTCCGCAGAAGGCCATGTGAGCCAGGTTTCCAGGCCTCCGATCTGGAGTAGTTTTCATATGCCCGTTTTTCTGACTGGAGTTTCAGTGAGAGATTAAACAGCTTGTCCAAAGCACATAGTTAATAGGTGACAAAACCAGGAACTAGAATCCAGGTCTGTTAGATTTCAAAGCCTACAGGTACTCTTTTTAGCTCCTCTGCCATATCTGAGTTTGTGGAGGATCATTGCAGATTAAAAAGGAGCTGTGAAAGTAGAAGTATAGACTCAAGAAGGAAGCTTTCAGAGATAAATTATCTGTTGTAGTTGTGCATGGCTTAGGAAGCTTGCAAAGACTGGAAGTATATTGTGGAAGATCTTCAATTCCATGCTAAGAAGTCAGGCTTCCTTCTAGATGCATAATGAGAAGCCATTAACAAAAGTTATTACAAAAAGGATAAATAAACAATGACAATATGTAACAGGTGCTAACTGTCTAATGTAACTCTCTGTTTCTAAATGTAATTTAAAAAATTGTCCTCTTATTTCTATGACATTATTAAGAAGTATAGTCCAAATCATCTTGTAATTGAGTCCAGCAAAATGACTGTGTTTGTTTGTTTTTGTGTTTATAAGCATGCTGGTGCGAAGAAGTACTCATTGGGATAATGAGAACAGAACAGAAGCAAATTTTGAATGTAAATTAGACTGTTTTAGGAAATGAATGTCAATGATGGCAGAGTACACACACTGAGCAAATGTGTTCATGTTAATTAGGATGAAACAGAGGGTGAGATCCTTATCATCCCACAGCACACAGTAGGACAGGCAGACCAAACTTCTAGGAACTTGCACCAGAGCCACACCTTCAGAGATACTAATTAACCAAAGCAAAAAATTGCATGGAATTAACATTAACTGGAAGTTCACGGTTCACATATTGCTGAAGGCTGGCTTGGAGAATTTTGAGCATTACTTTACTAGCATGTGAGATGAGTGCAATTGTGTGGTAGTTTGAGCATTCTTTGGCATGGCCTTTCTTAGGGATTGGAATGAAAACTGACCTTTTCCAGTCCTGTGGCCACTAATGAGTTTTCCAAATTTGCTGGCATATTGAGTGTACCACTTTCACAACATCATCTTTCAGGATTTGAAAGAGCTCAACTGGAATTCTATCACCTCCACTAGCTTTGTTTGTAGTGATGCTTCCTAAGGCCCACTTGACTTCACATTTCAGGATGTCTGGCTCTAGGTGAGTGATCCCACCGTTGTGATTATCTGGGTAATGAGGATCTTTTCTTTTACAGTTCTTCTGTGTATTCTTGCCACCTCTCATTAATATCTTCTGCTTCTGTTAGGTGCATACCATTTCTGTCCTTTATCGAGCCCAATTTTGCATGAAATGTTCCCTTGGTATCTCTAATTTTCTTGAAGAGATCTCTAGTCTTTCCCATTCTGTTGTTTTCCTCTATTTCTTTGCACTGATCACTGAGGAAGGCTTTCTTATCTCTTCTTGCTATTCTTTGGAACTCTGCATTCAGATACTTATATCTTTTCTTTTCTCCATAGCTTTTTGCTTCTCTTCTTTTCACAGCTATTTGTAAGGCCTCCCCAGACAGCCATTTTGCTTTTTTGCATTTCTTTTCCATGAGGATGGTCTTGATCCCTGTCTCCTGTACAATGTCACTAACCTCATTCCATAGTTCATCAGGCACTCTGTCTATCAGAAATAGTCCCTTAAATCTTTTCTCACTTCCACAGTATAATCATAAGGGATTTGATTTAGGTCATACCTGAATGGTGTAGTGGTTTTCCCTACTTTCTTCAATTTAAGTCTGAATTTGGCAATAAGAGTTCATGATTTGAGCCGCAGTCAGCTCCCGGTCTTGTTTTTGCTGACTGTGTAGAGCTTCTCCATCTTTGGCTGCAAAAAAAATTATCAGTTTGATTTCGGTGTTGACCATCTGGTGATGTCCATGTGTAGAGTCTTCTCTTGTGTTGTTGGAAGAGGATGTTTGCTATGACTAGTGTGTTCTCCTGGCAAAACTCTATTAGCCTTTGCCCTGCTTCATTCTGTACTCCAAGACCAAATTTGCTTGTTACTCCAGGTGTTTCTTGACTTCCTACTTTTGCATTCCAGTCTTCTATAATGAAAAGGACATCTTTTTTTGGGTGTTAGTTCTAAAAGGTCTTGTGAACTTTCAGATGTTCAAGCTGGTTTTAGAAAAGGCAGAGGAACCAGAGATCAAATTGCCAACATCCACTGGATCATCAAAGAAGCAAGAGAGTTCCAGAAAAACATCTATTTCTGCTTTATTGACTATGCCAAAGCCTTTGACTGTGTGGAAAACTCTGAAAGAGATGGGAATACCAGACCAGCTGACCTGCCTCTGGAGAAACCTGTATGCAGGTCAGGAAGCAACAGTTAGAACTGGACATGGAACAACAGACTGTTTCGAAATAGGAAAAGGAGTATGTCAAGGCTGTATATTGTCACCCTGCTTATTTAACTTCTATGCAGAGTACATCATGAGAAATGCTGGGCTGGAAGAAGCACAAGCTGAAATGAAGATTGCTGGGAGAAATATCAATCACCTCAGATATGCAGATGACACCACCCTTATGGCAGAAAGTGAAGAGGAGCTAAAAAGCCTCTTGATGAAAGTGAAAGAGGAGAGTGAAAAAGTTGGCTTAAAGCTCAACATTCAGAAAATGAAGATCATGGCATCTGGTCCCATCATTTCATGGGAAATAGATGGGGAAACAGTGGAAACAGTGTTAGATTTTATTTTGGGGGGCTCCAAAATCACTGCAGATGGTGATTGCAGCCATGAAAATAAAAGACGCTTACTCCTTGGAAGTAAAGTTATGACCAACCTAGATAGCATATTCAAAAGCAAAGACATTATTTTGCCAACAAATGTCTGTCTAGTCAAGGCTATGGTTTTTCCAGTGGTCATGTATGGATGTGAGAGTTGGACTGTGAAGAAAGCTGAGTGCCGAAGAATTGATACTTCTGAACTGTGGTGTTGGACAAAACTCTTGAGAGTCCCTTGGACTACAAGGAGATCCAACCAGCCCATCCAAACGGAAACCAGTCCTTGGTGTTCATTGGAAGGACTGATGCTGAAGCTGAAACTCCAATACTTTGGCCACTTCTTGCGAAGAGTTGACTCATTGGAAAAGACCCTGATTATGGGAGGGATTGGGGGCAGGAGAAGAAGGGGACGACAGAGGATGAGATGGCTGGATGGCATCACTGACTCAATGGACATGAGTTTGAGTGAACCCCGGAAGTTGGTGATGGGCAGGGAGGCCAGGCATGCTGCGATTCATGGGGTCCAAAGAGTCGGACACGACTCAGTGACTGAAGTGAACTGAACATTGATTGGAACTTCTTTGGCTTTATAGTTTTGGTATTTGTAACTCTGTAATTTGAACAAAATTTATGACTTTCTGTTGATTTTATACTTGCCTCAGTGCTATGAACCACAGTTGTTCATACCATTTTAAGTTAATATGTATTTAAATAAAAAGTAAATACTCTATAATTATACTTAAGGCTAACAATGAGGACCGAAGTATTTAAGTTCGAGAAAGATTTGAAGAAAAATTACTGTTGAGACTGTTATAAAAGTGTATGGAGAAAATGGAGATAGAGGATGGGATAGAATGCCAGATGGGTTAAGAATAGAATTAGAGATGCAGAAACAGGAGTCAAGAGGCAGCTTGGCTAGAGCATGAAGTGTTTCTCACGGTAAGTGGACATGAACGCTAGAAGAGTCATGTAAACGTTTCACGTCCCCCAAACAAGGAGTCGACAAGGACTTTTCAGGAGAAAAATGGAGTAATGAAAATATGACTTACTTTGGGCTGGTCCTCCAGAACATACCCTGAGAAAAGGATTTGAGTGAAGGAGTTTATTTGGAAGATGATCCCCGGACATACTTGTAGAGAAGCATGGTGAAATGAGACGTGGAAAGGAAGAAAGGCGATACAGAGCATGCTTGTGAAGGAAGGTACAGTGTAGTTACTCCAGCTTAATTCCACTGAGGAATACTGGGAGCAAATGCAGCTATCCCTAACCTGTTCCTTTCAGTTATCACATCGATGGACAGAGAAACCAGGGTGTTTAGATTTCTACTTTCACTCATATTTGGTTGATAGATTTTCACAGGGCACATTGATTCTGCTTGGGCAGCAATGAAAAGGTCTGAGGTCAAAGTCTGCAGGCAATGCAGTGCAAGTATTGGCTATAGAAATAGGGTCCTGTGCAATAAAGGAGTAAGGCCAAGGGGGCATGGGGGAACATCCGCAGCACCTGCTACATGGTCTTTGAAGGCTTCCAGTTTTGTATATGAAGGAAACTGACATTTCCTAGTGTCTGTCATGTGCCTTGAATGATGATGGTCACTTGCACATTTGATTCCTATAATAATAATGCAGAGTAGAGATTCTCTCAGTATTTTTTAGGGGGTAAAACTCACCCTCAGAAAAGTTTGGTAATCTCTAGAAGATCCCACAGATAAGTCATGTTAGAGTTAGAACTGGGAGTCAGGTTTTGAACCCAGGTATTTCTGATCCAGAAACATCTGATCCTTTTTCTGCTAATGGGATGGAAAAATGGAAATTTGGAGAATAGAAAGGAATAATTTATATCATGCTTTGTTTTTTCTTTATATATTATGCTTATTAAGAAATCAACCTTCCCCGTTACTCTAACTGCACATGGCCAGTTACATTCTCGTTTGTAATGTGCTAAATAAAGAAATTCTTGTTTTCTTAAATGTTTATTTTGGGGATATATAACATAGAAAATTCTTAACATCAGAGGATAGTATTCTTAATGGTGTGTTAGTGTTTCTAGTAGATGATGTATAATCTTGGGCTTTTAATACAACTAATAATAATAATAATAATAACAGCAACTACAGTAATAGCACTGTCACCTTGTATCATTCTTATAAGGCTTTTCATTATACAAAATAAAATAAATTAATTTCACTGAATCCTTGCAATATTTCTGTTATACCAGCAAGGGTACTCTTTTATAATAGATGAGGAAGCTACAGTTCAGATAAGTGGCTTATCTGGTGTGATTCAGCTCATCAGTGACATGCTGGGGTCTAAAATAGCATTATCTCAGAATTTATTTGTGAAAGGTAGGTTCAACTCCCGTTGTGCAATATGTGAGAATGAAAGTTGCTCAGTCGTGCATATGCAGTTCTAAATGAGTACATTTTTAGTACTGGGAAACTTGTTATTCAAAGCAATCTTATTTTGACTCCTTCTGTAAACTGAATTGTCTTGTCTTTGATCCTAATAAGGATTTTTCACGTTTGTTTCATTTGAAAGTGATGAGTTCTGCCATTTTGCCATGTAAATGACTATGCTTATCTCTTAGTGTGCCTCTCACATACTGACATTTTTTTTTTTTAATTTTTACTTTTACTTTATTTTACTTTACAATACTGTATTGGTTTTGCCATACATTGACATGAATCCACCACGGGTGTACATGAGTTCTCAATCCTGAACCCCCCTCCCACCTCCCACCCCATATCATCTCTCTGGATCATCCCTGTGCACCAGCCCCAAGCATCCTGTATCCTGTATCAAACCTAGACTGGCGATTCATTTCTTACATGATAGTATACACGTTTCAGTGCCATTCTCCCAAATCATCCCACCCTCTTCCTCTCCCTCAGAGCCCAAAAGTCCGTTCTATACATCTCTGTCTCTTTTGCTGTCTCGCATACAGGGTCATTATTACCATAAATTAATTTTTTTAAATTGGAGTATAATTGCTTTACAATGTTGTGTTAGTTTCTGCTGTACAACATTGTGAATCAGCTATATGTATACATATATCCCTTCCCTCTTGCACCTCTCTCCCACCCCACCTCCCCAGTTCCACCCCTCTAGGTCATCACAGAGCAGTGAGCTGATCGACATTTTCTTCTCATAGTGGTTGGGGGAGGTCATTGATAAGATGTGATCACTTTTTGACCCAAGAGCTAGACCTGTGCGATCCGAGGTCCAGCTTGTCTTTCCTTCCCTCTTCCCCTGGAGTGTGTGGTCTGAAACCTTTCCTATAGCCATAGCCATTTACAGGACGCAGACCTGAGAGTAAAGTGTTTGTGAGACCATATGAATTGAATACATGGCTGAACCCAGTTAGGGCCTTGGTATAAACCTTTAAGATTCTGGCCAGCTGATGTGGAGATCTACTCATCTTGCAGCCACCCCAGACAAGACTCACATGTAAATCCCCTTGCTTTTTAAAGCTGCCACCTGTCTATCTGGAGTCCTCTTCCTCTTTCTTTGGTGTGTCCTTGTCCTCTGGGTATGCAGCCAGTTTTTGAACCACCAATGGTTAGATTTTCCTGAGATGGCACTCCTCACTTTCGGTTGCTGCAATCTACTGCACAGTGTATAGATAGATATCATTACATTCAGTGTAATGATAGATATCATTTCTCAGCTACTGATTTCTATTACCTTATCTAGTTCCTCAGGATAAGAAGTGAAAGATACAACCTAACTGGGGGGGGGGGGGGGGGGGGAGAAGTTTTTTGAAGGAATGTCGTGCTCAAGTGCAGATGGAGGTTTTTCTTTTCTAACTTGAAAGTCATAGTCATCTACTGGCATGAATGCTGGTGCTGATGGTGTTTTTGCATTTCTGTGGATATTAGATCACCAAGGACTTCCTGTGACTTGAAATTCAGCCCTGAGGAAGCCTGTAGTTTGTCAGTGGTTTAGGGGCTACTGTTCCTGTCTGGTGCTTGTGCCTGCTCAGCACCATGGGATTAGGGTCCTTGTCTTGAGATGGTGCCACCTATCTTTGATCACTGCTGTCATTTCCTCATAATCCGCAGCTTCAGGCTGTTTGGCTAAGTCGCTTTAGAGTGGCTTTTCCCCTGCTTACCTTACATGTCATTGTTCCAGTTTGTCTCATCTCACTGTATAAGCAGCGACACTGGAATTTTGTTGTTGTCTATCTTCACATTCTTAGCCCTGGGAAACTGAGGCATAAGCAAATGCTTCAGTGATGGGAAGTTGATCAAATTCTTTGAGTACATGAATCTGTTGCTGTTTTGGATATCAGAGATGTTAGCAACCTGCATTCTTCCCCTTTGTCTTATTTTATATGACCAGCTTCACAACCAGGCAGTGGACACAGGACCCAGGAACACTGTACACTTCATAGTGTTGCGTTGTCAGGACCCAGCCCACCCACCAGCAGGTCAACACCAACTCTAGGACACCTTGGGAGCCTCAGCCAGCTACCTCGAGATCTGGCCTTAACAATCAGCAGGCCGACACCAGCTTCAGGACACCCCACACTCTGTAGCCAGTCTTGTTAGAAACCGATGCTGCCTCCCAGGGGTCCAGCATCAGCTTGAACCCCTGGAACCTGCAGTCAGAGACCCCGGGACCCAGCTCCTTCCTCTAGTGAGTCAGCACCAGCCGGGCCCTCCAGCAGCTGAGCCCAGCTCTGAGATATGTTTTATTGTAATCATTATTTAAGAACACCATGCTTACTCATCACTGTATAGAACATTATGAGACACAAGACTTATATAATATAAAAATAGGGGTACTGCATCAATGGAGATATAAAACCAAATAAGTGTCAACCAGCTGAAACCAAACTGTCAGACCAAAGCATCAACCAGTTATTGTAACAACACGATTGATTTATAGTCAATTAATTATGTGATGCAACCGCTTCTGGCAAAGATATTTAGGGCAAAAATTGAGGACATGAAGAAGACTGTATTTGTGCAAAGTATTCAACCACCTGACCAGTGGTAACTGACTTTATAAATTAGGTGGGAGAAAAGAGCGATAGATAATATTTTAAATAAAAGATATAGTAGTTGAAAACAAGTATAAATTAAGTGCCACACAGTAGGGAATGTCTGCTTTCTAAGTGAACAGAATATATCCTGTTTTTCTTAATTTCACTCATTTTAAAACCAACATCATGATTTTTGTCTTAACTATAAACTATATTTAATATTATTCTAAATAATATTCATATAGTATTTTTTCTCTAAAATAACTTGAAGTTGATTTACTTTTTATAAGTTAACTTCTTTTTTTTTTTGCTTTTCATTTATTAGCTGATTTAAAAAAATACTTTTTAATTGGAGGAAAAGTGCTTTACAATGTTGTGTTGGTTTCTGCTGTACAACAATGCAAATCAGCCATAACTATACATATATAATCTCCTTCCCATTCTCCCATCCCACCCTTCTAGGCCTCAAGCTGGGCTCCCTGTTTTATATAATAACTTCTCAGCAGCTATCTAATTTACACATGGTGGTGAATATATGTTGATACTACTTTTTTAAAGTTAATTTCTTTTAAAGTAATAATACCCATGAGCTCATGCATTTCGTCTCTAGGTATCCTTTTTAAAGCTATACTTCTTTTTAACACCTAATAATAGATATAGATCTATTGAAATACAAAATGATCTCCGTGTACCATGTAAAAATTATCAAATGCCTCAACCTTTGAGAAACACTGGCTAATACAATGAATTACTGTGAAGGTTAGTTAAGAAACAATAGAACAAATTTATGGTGACTCTTAAAATACATGAGTTAAAGAATTCTCTCACTTTCCTAAGATCATAATCAAAATTATGGCTCAGGTATATTGTCTTTCAGATAATAGCATATTAATAAGGACTTCTTTGGTATCAGTATATATTTTATACAATTTAGCTTTAAAAATAGCCTTCAAATAACAGCCTTTCATGAATGTTGAAAGGCTTTAGTTTCACTTTTAATCTTGCAATAATAGATCCCAGGAGTGAATAAAGTTACACATTTCACTTTTATAATCATATTCACTTAATCTAGTGAAGTTAGGAATGCATTAATATGGCATAGCACATTATTTCTTCTAGGCTGCTTTATAATTTTTTCAGAATGATTGCAAATCTTACTAAAAGCAATTCACATACTTCAAAAGGAACTCATCATTCATGATTGAAGACACATAAGCCTAAAGAAATATCTTCAGCTAATTTTGAAGAATCATTGAAAGATTTGGGGAAGCAGCCTTCTTAACCAAATATAACAAAATTTAGAATTCAGTTTACAGTTAGAGATATCTACATTTATATCCATTAGCTCATAATATCCAGACTATATATTAAAGGGAAACATTTAAAAATGTTGACTATTTTGAGTGGAAATATTTCTAAAATATACTATCCCCTTCATTCTTAAACAAAAAGATACTGAATATAAAATACATTTCTTTATGATTCAGGGTCATTATGAGTTTCCATTACACCTGCTATCATCAGATTCTGTGGTGTTCAGTTTCTCTGTCTCTGTTTTCTGTTTGTTTTATTTTGCAACTATTGTGCTTGTTACCCTAATAAACCTTTACCTTAACTTTCCAGTTTGCTTCCCCTGGTGTTATATGGCCACAGTGTTAGATAATATAATTTATTTAATGCTATCTGTCAAATACGAGTGATTATGAGGAGTTTGTTAAATATATCATTACAGCATCAGATAGTGGAAATTTCAGGGACCTTTCCTTCCTACTTCTAATTCAGGAAATTGTTGTGAATGATTTCAGTTGTGAGAGGATTAAAATTTAAGTAAATGAGGTTTTTGATGAAGTACTTTCTGATTTTTGTTTGTTAGTTTTGGTCCTGAATGATGACAACTCTTAGCAGTGTTTCATTAGCACAAGTAGGCTTTAGAGTTTTAGGGCACTTTTATATACGAGATTGAATTTTATCTGAGCTGTCTGTGTTTACCCTGTGTTTTCCATCTTTGGGACTGGTGCAGTGGAGACTTTCTGTAAGTGTCTAGGAAATTTTCAAGATGTACTTTTGAACTTGCTAGGACATAGCAAAGAAGTATTCCCTTTTCCCCCTAACTCTGCTAATTGGAGAACCTCCATCTCTGTCAGTGAAGTTCTTTATTCATTTATATTCCTCATGCTAGTTGTGTATCGTATTCACACATGTGCACACACTTATCCCGCACATACAGAGCAATCACATTTGTCATAATTTCCCTCATTCCCTTTGAGATCAAAAATATATTCAATGAAGAGACCCGGGAATTCTTGTTACTATGAACCAAGGAAACCTTCTAAGAGACCCTGGTTGAGGGTGCAATTTGGGAAAAGGTGATTGTTCAGTGTGTGTTCATAGTAACTCTCATTGACAAGAGAGGAGGAAAATACTGGAATTCCTATATATATATATATTTATATACATATATTCTATATATATATGAATAAATTCCTATTTATATCTGTTTAAAAGCCAAGGATGAATAAAAGTTTACTAACTTTGAAATCCAGAGCTTATCTGAAATGGTGAGGTACCCTAGAGAAAGAGCTGGAATTCCACAGTCCAAAGGGGTTTTCTCTCTTATTCATTAACCTTCCAGTTATTACAATATGTTATGGTTTACATACTGCAGGATTCCATTAATATAGTTAATTTTATACAGTAAAGATTTTTAGCATATTTTGATACTTAGAATATTTTTTAATGAGATGAGGAATGACCAAGAAAAATTTTTAAATTACATTGAGGTCTGTGGGTTTCCTGGTGACAAAGTACTTAAAGTGTTGTTTTTTCTGATGAACCATATCAATTTACGTAAAAGCAAGGGTTCCAACTTGGTTGACCTTTTTTGTGATGGTCACTGGTTGTCAGAAACCAGTTATTTTGAAAAATGAGCTATATACTTAGCTGCTCCAAACATGGTAAAGTCAATATTGTAAGAATGAGTGAACATGTAAGTGCTTTTCAAAGGGAATTAACAGAGAGCATGAAATGCATTCATCATTTTGTAATTTTGTTATTAGAAATTATGTATGTCATCCAGTAGTGTCATCCAGTAGCTTATAAATGATGGAAATAAAATTTTTAACTTTTTCAAATATCTTCAAAAAATAGCTATGTGGGTAGTGGGCATATGTTAATTGTTTTTATTTCTCTGAACCCAGTCAGAAGGTATGCTTTTATATTTTCAACTACTGAAGTCAAAACCCGCTGAATCTCTTCCTTTGGAAGATTTTTATTTTTAAGTTTTTTCCAGTGTTTTATTATGAACATTTTCATATATACAGGCCAGTTAGAGAATTTCATAGTGAACAACCATCCTAATGAGTTATCTTCTGAAATAGATGGGGCAGGAATTATTCTATTAAATTCATAGAGGAAGAAATTGAGACTCAGAAAGATTGGGAGACACTCTGCGGTCACACAGCTAATGAAACACAGAGATATGATGTGCCCTCGTTTGTAATTCTGAGTCCAGTGTCCTTCAGCAATACCACACTGCTATTAGAAAAAGCTGCAGCCTTAACAAGACTGTATAGGAGTGGTCTGAAGTTCTGTTCTGAATAGTTGGCATTTGTTAGAGTCCTCATTTTTCATCCATCTATTCATCCTTTGATTTATTCTTTTAGTCATCAATTAATATTTATTATCTCTTGTATGATAAGCTTTGTAAATTGCACATGACCTCACTAGAAATAAGAACCAGCCCTTTCTTTACTTTAAAGCTTAATGAATGCCTAAGCAAATTCATTAAATTCAGTTATTGCTTTATTATTTAGAAATACTATAGTAATAATTACAGTATTTAATTTTTTTGAGAGAAGAATAGCCACAGTTTGAGTTTCTTTAAGTTTATTTGAAACATATTTTCAGTTCATTTAAGAAAATAGCATGTAACAGAATCAGAGATAAATTTTTGGTTCTGCTGTATGTTCTTTTCTCAAGAATCTTTTAATCTTAGGCCATTTTACATACTTTATAAATTATCTAGATTAATTAACTTAGGTTAATAATGATAAGAAATGTTACAAATATAATGTAAGACTATTTAAAAGATTTGTACGTGTGTGCATATATATATATATATATATATATATATACATATACATATTCTATCCCTCAGCACCTATTTTAATAATTATTGACATTCTCAAAAGAAGATCTCTAACCCAACAGCTCTTGAATTTCATTCCAGATAAGAAATTTGTAAAGGCTATCTTTTAATATAATTTTCCATTTTCTTTAGATGTTTCTGAAATTAAGGCTTTTTCTTTATATTCATCTGAAATGATTGTTCTGCGGCTCAGAGAGTTTAAATCTCTTGTCCATGCAACAAAAGGAATTTTTGAAAAATTGTATCATTCAAAAGAAGATAAATGATAGGGTAATTCTAGGTCATAGAAATGACAAATAGACAAAAGAACTGACTTGTAACAGGAGAGCACATATATTTGTATATTAGACATCTAAGTAAATTATATATGTATATATATGTCCATGTCTGAAATATATTTATATATAAATATTTTGATGTATAACCAGATTTATATATGTGTTTGTGTGTATAGTGTGTCTATCTATGAAATACACTTTTACTTTAGAAGTTAGTTGATTAGCTTGATATTTCCCCTTTTAAAAAGAACTTGGAGTGTCACATTACTTTACCAATCTGCATTTTTACTTTATATTTTTGTTTATTTATAAAGATTTAAATACTAAGCTCAAAACTACAAGTTATTTCATAGAGCTGATGGATTTTGACATGCTGAGTGATAGCATTATAAGCTGTTTCTTGTTTAAATACTTGCTGTATGGCACGTAAGGGAGATTTAATGGGCTTCCGTTTTGTTAGAGGGTTTCTGGGACACAACTGACGTTTGAAATGATCTCTCTAAGAAATATCTTTGCTGTTTCTATTAATTGATGGTACTGTTACCAAGACTTGTGGCACTGAATTCGAGGTGCAAAATAAAAGTTCATGCTTATTTTTACTAATTTGTGTTTCATTAATTTTTGAATTCAAGTATTATGATAGAACATGAAAAAAACATTAGAAAGTCATAAATCACTGACTGACCTCAGGAGTACCTATGGGATTCCCATATAGTTGTTTGGTTGTTTGAAGCAGGAAACTACCTTAGGGTGAAACATTATTGGGGGAAAAACATGAACAATTTTTCTAAAATGATTAAATTATTATAGTAATCTTGAAAAATATATGCAAAGTGGCCATCAAGGCTTTAAGAATAATCACCTGTATTTGCTCAGGAGAAACAAGATTAGCATTCTTTTCTTTCTGTTTGCTCTGATGTTCAGCATGATTTAAATGATTCAGAGTTTGTAGGACAGACAACTGCTGGTCTTTGTTTAGTTGTTAAAAGCATTCCCTTAAGTACCAACTGAGAAAATCTTAAGATTTAGGAGGGTTTCAATAAATCATGATTTTTGGTTTAATAAATTTCTATATAATTCTCATTTATTTTAATATTTTGATTTTTCTCTATATGTAATCATTCAATAATGGATTACTGTTTGGAATAAGTGTTCCTTTCACTCCTTATAAGGAACATTTAATGTTGTAATGGGCAGGATTATCGCATTCGTATTTTTTGCTTGATTTTTATTAAGGTCTGTTTGAATACAGTTTAAAAACAATCATTTGTGTGTTCCTATTTTATTAATTTCCCAAATATTTATAGAATACTTGCTGCAAAAGAGGCATCATTTTTGATAATAAAGAGGCATCATTTTTGATAATTAAGAAGCAGTTTCTAACATATGTTGAGCACTTTACGTGTGCTGCTTAGCGCTTTAGGTAATTTTCTTTTTTAATCCTCACAACCCTAAACTGAGAGATAACCTATTTTATTGATTGGAGCACTGGGTAAAAAGATATGAATAAATCATAATCCTTGCCTTTGGCAAGTTCATAGTATAATGGAGTAGAACCTAGAAAAGCAGTGAATTGTAAGTTCATGGTAGAAACGCTGCAGAAAAGCTTGTTTTCATGCCATGGACCTTCAGAAGAGGAGTATCTGTTTGTGAAGGAATCAGCTAAGGTGTCCCAAAGGAAATGACACTGGAGGTGGATCCCAGAGGGTCGATAGAAGTTTGCCCAGGGAATGAAGACAGAAGGATGGCTTATTCTAAGTTGTGAGGTGATGAGGGGGCCTTGTAATTGGTGGTTCTGGTCGATTGACTCTGCTTGACAGGAGACTTAGTTGTTTGTGTATATGTGTGCATATGTGTGAGTTGAGAGTGTGTGTGTACACACACATGCACACAGTCGGTCTGGAAGATCTAAGGGGCTAGGAGAGTGGGATGGTGAGGCTGGAGAGGTAGGTTGGGGTCTTATGGTTAAAAAGCTTCCTCCCCAAGTTTGGGATTTGATGATCAAATTGAATGAAAGAAAAACCATGTCACTGTTTAATCCAAAGTTTTAAAAAAGGTTTTAAAAGTTGTAAGTAACAACTTTAGTATAGCCAAATTGAACCAACTGCTGAATGTATCTGTCATTTCCTTTTGGAGTTTACTCCCCTATTTTAAAGGGGCTTCCCAGGTGGCTCAGTGGTAAAGAATCCACCTGCTAATGCAGGTGACGTGGTTTGAACCCTGAACCGGGAAAATCCCCTGGAGAAGAAAATGGCAACTCGCTCCAGTATTCTTCTCTGGGAAATCCCATGGACAGAGGAACCAGGCAGGCTACAAGTCCATGGGGTTGCGAAAGAGTCAATCATGACCTAGCGGCTAAACAACAATAACAACCCCTATTTTTAAAATGGTGTTTTCTTTTACTTTTACTTTACAAAACAAATTTTTGAAGCTATGTTTATTCCATCTAGTGCCTAGAAATGGAAATAAAATATATTGCTGTTTCAAATTCTTTTAACACTAAGTATTGATGTTTCCCCAGTATTATGAAACCTCCTTGCTACCTAGACTTGATTCCTGACCAACAAATAAGTCTGTAGATCATATAGAGACCTTCACTCATTACCTTTCTCTTTCAAGACCCGAATTTTTAGTTTTTTCTTGGTCATACTCTGATTCTGCCAAAGATGAGTAAGGTGTGGATAAGAAGAATGTTGAATGTGTGTGTTCTCAATAAAGTAAACATTTATTAGTAAGAAGGATGAGTAGATTAGACCATATTAGATTGTCTGTTCCTGTTTATTTAGTTAATCCACGTTGCTTTTGTTCTTCATTAACATATTAAATCAGATGTCACTGGCTGTGTCTGTCCATTGTGTCAGTGGCAGAACGTGGGCTGAGTCACTTTGCTCAGGCTGAACAATCATTGAGACTGTCAGTCCCTCAGCCACCATGGGGGAAGTAGAGGTGACTGATAAGCAATGAGAGTTAGAGTCAGAATAATCATTTTCTTCAGTGACTCATCATGTCCAAGAACTAAGAAGACGGAAGGGGATTTTTAGGGCATCAGAAGTTGGCTGCTGGAAGCACCTGGCAGATAGTGTTCACCAAGTTACCAGGAGTTCAGACACGTGGGGAAAGGGCACTATCACATGTTGAACAGGAAGCCTTGACATTCTAGGGAGTTTACTCAAAACATTTAAAAGTTGGGATCAATTTAGTAATGGATTGTGATAACTCTATACCCGGAGAGCAGTGAGTTCTATGAGAAAGCGAGTGGTCTGTGAGATGATTTTGGCAAAATCTTTTGGCCATCACAGCAGTACTGATTGAGTAAAAGGTAAACTGTTAATAGACTTTGAAATTTTAAAGTTATAATGTAAAAATTTACATAGGAAACAGCAGGCTCTTGATATTTACATTATTTAGAACTATATGAATACTGTAGTTTTGTGTTCAGGAATTTGCTTCTTTGCTTCCACTTCACAAATTTGTATAGGTCTAGTTTTTTCCAGGGTATTTAAAACATTTTTAATAAAGAAATTTCAGAATATTTTACACTGTCTCTCCTTTGCTCCAACATTGACTTCATAATCTAGCACCATTATCATTAATGCTATATTTTATTTGAATTGTATTTGTTGGAGGTTTGATATATAATGTAAAAATGGAATGATTTGAATTTTAATTTAAAACTGCACTTAATATCCATTATTAAAGTTTCAAACTAGACTGATATAATAAAATGTTGGGGGATACTTTTCTGGTTGCCCTGGAATTGAACACTAAGGCCTAAAGCTAAGGGTCGAGAGGCATCAGCTGCCCACATTCTAAAAAGAGCCTCTAACAGCTGGTGGTCAGAGGCCCACTCCATTTAGTGATAAATGCCTCCTGAACACGCTCTGCTCTGTCCCGCTGTCACCTGCCTCCATGACTTCTGTCCCAGGTTGGGTTCTCCAGGAAGCAGACTCAGATAGAGATTAACAAGCAGGATATTTATTAGGGAGCATTCTAGGGATTAAAAACACACACACACACACACAAAATTTCGGGCAAAAGGGGAAGCAAGCAAAAGTAAATAGGGAAGAAGGTGAACTATGGTACATTTTCCGAAGGGCCCTGGGTTGAACATCTAAGGAGCTTAGCTAGCCCTTCAGAGTTGTCTTGAGTTGGGGGCAATGGCTGGGCCTTAATATTCTCATGTGGATCAATTATTGGACATGGGACCAGGCTTTTATACCCTGAAGTTATGAGATGTGAGCCACTGAGGAAGTGAGCATGACATAGGTGAGGTAACTCTTTTTAGCTAAGATAGTCCCTGGGGAGTCCACCAGCTAACCTGTCATTTGAACTGATATCCCCTTAAAGGTTATAGGTTGTGTTTTTTATTTCTCTCTGACTGTTTTCAAGATTGTGTGTGTGTGTCTTCAGTTCTCAGAAGTTTAATTATGATGTGTCTTTGCGTGGACTTCTTCGGGTTTATCTTATTTGGGATTCACCTCATGAATCTATTGGTTTATATTTTTCATCAAATCTGTGACGTTCTCAGTTGTTCCTTCTCTGGATAATCCATTGACCTTACCCTCTTCCTTTCCAGGCTCTGAGATCTATTGCTCTGTCCCATGGATTCCTGAGGCTGCGTTCATTTAGGAGACTCAAGCTCCTACTTACATCTTTAGTTTTAATAGGAACCGACTCTATTTAGGTTTCATTCACAGGTCTTGGACTACCATAGTAGGCTCTAGTTCCAATGACAACTCAGTTTTCATGGCCTTTATGATGTTATGCATTTGGTTTGATGTAACTGGAATAGGTGGGGCTCGCAGGGGTCCCTACTAGTTCTGCCTAAGTGAAGGAATTTCCTTGTGCTTCTAAATGTGAAAAGGGAAGTCTGGCCTGACAGAGCAGAGTGCTTTGGGGCCTGCCTGCTTCTTTTGGTGGGCATCCCTCTGGCCAGCTTTCCTCTGCCTAACTTCTCCCTGGATGTTTAAGTGGGAGAAAGATTCTCTGGCTTAGTGAGGAAGAAAAGCACTTCCTGAGGCAGAGCTTGTTGTGGCAGATGTCGTCTGCTCGTGGGGGATGGGAAGACTTCCTGGTCTGGGTGCCTGCTGCAGGATCCTCTTTACTGGTGCCCCCCAGCCATCCAGTGTCTCTTGCTGTAGGGGGAGAGTCTCAGGCCAGGAGGAGGAGAGCACTTTTATTGAAGGCTTATTGTCAGTGAGGCCTCTATTGATCCAGGGAAGAGGGAATCTGCCTGCACTGCCTTCTGTTACCAGGTTCTGTCAAGAGATGCTGGGCCTGGATCGCCTTCTTCCTTTGGGTGGGAGGAAGTAAGATACCTTGCACCTAGATTATTCTTCCTATCCGGGAGTCTCTGACCAGTTCACCTTCCTCAGAGGTTTTCTACGGTTGCCTCTGTATTTATTTTCCTCATTTATAGTTGTAATTAGGGAGCAAGAGGGAACGGGGAATGGAACAGGAAGAAACAAATATATGCCATCTTGTCTGAACTAGAAGTCTAAGAAGACAAAATTTTGGAAAATATATCATAAAATGGGATTTTACAGGTGGCTCTAATGGTAAAGAACCTACCTGCCAATGCAGGAGACTCGAGAGACGTGGGTTCAAGATCTGTGTCAGGAAGATCCCCTGGCGAAAAGAATGGCAACCCACTCCAGTATTCTTGCCTGGAGAATCCCATGGACAGAGGAGCCTGGTGGTGTATAGGCCTTGGGGTCACAAAGAATCGGACTCGACTGAGCACATGCGCACACACACAATATCATAAAGCACCATCAACTTGTAAAACAATGCTTTTCTTACTTCAGCATCATTCCGATAGATTCTAATATTTAAATAGTAAGTGCATTAAGTATATTATAACAGTTATAATTTATAGATTTATTTAATTGTCTGTAATTATTTAATGTGTCTATTTTACTTTCTATTTGTTCTCAACTCTTATCCCAGAGCATTCACAAATAGTGTCTGCTTAACAGATGGTTGTTAAAGAATTAAATTATAACTTATATTTAAAAGTGTTAAATGAGGCACAGAGGTCTAGGTGACCTGCCCAAAATTATATAACCAATTATTCATGCAATTTGGATTAATGTTAAATACTTTTCTGGTAGGCCCCAAATCCATTGCCTCTGGAATACCACATACATGTTCTTTGTTTAACTGTTGCTGCGTCTATTCTCTTGCTGATATTTGTATATTTCAGAGTAACATTAGAACTATAACTATATCAATAAGTATTTTTTGGTTCTCCCGTGAGATTTGTTAGGTAACCATAATTTTTAAAAGCCTCTGTATTCAGTAATCAACATCTCACCAGTGATAATACTTTTGTTTGAGATTAATGTCAATGCTTTTCAATGCACAAGAATAAAACTAATCTCTATTATAGAATCCACAGCTGGCCTGGTGGAACTGTTATAACAAAAGTAATTGGTATTTTTTGATATACAGACCATGCAAATTATAACTTGTCTCCTGCATACAGAAAAAAGGAGATCTTTTGGTAAATGACTAAGTTGATGTTGATAACATTATATTTTTCTGTGTTTCGGAGGAGTTTTTTGATGCTTGTAGTTTACATAAACATAATAATATATTTATTATGTCCTAGAGCAAAAATTTTATTGCACATTGATAGAAGACAACCATAATCTGAAATAGAGTTATTAAGATATGTAATTTAATTTAGGAAGGAGAAAAATCATAATTTTTTTACCTCAAGTTCTCAAAATTATTTTTTAACTGATAATCCTAAATTCTAAGATGAGTGCTAGTGATAGAAACTTTAGGACAAATAAAAGCATATATTTATTTTCATTTTATGTGTTTCACTATAAGTATATAAAATCTTAGGCTAGCCAGTTTGCATTTACTTGGTGAAAGCCAAATGTTAATGTATTATTACTGTTGTGATAAATATAACTGAGCTCAAGTCAAAAGTCTTTGTTAATTAAGAAATATATACCTCCATTAATGGCAATGTATATATTTTGGTTCATGTTGCCTAAAATACTGAGAATTTTCATGGTTTTGAATGCCACTTTTTAGTGTTATCAGGACAGTAAATGTGAGTTTTCCCTTCAGGTTTTATGTGATCTAAATTACTGAATATTGTGCTAGTGCTAGTAAGTGACATAGAGAAAGTATAGGTAAAGATATTTAATATTTTGTAACTTTAAGTTGTATGATGTATGTAAATACTGTCCATTCTAGTCACTAATTAGATTAAAAAACTAGTGATACTACCTTGACATTGGTGTTATTTGAATTCATTGTTTATCATGGGTATTAAAGTATCCATGCATTTTGAAATAATACTGGAGAAATGAAATGGTTCCTTAAGAGAGAATCTGGCTTCCTGTGCAGATAATTGGTTAGCTGTTTAATTAGGAGGTTCACATACTGGGTTGAATGCTAACTTACTGACTCAAAACTCTGTGGCAATGTAGTGTCACTATAGCCTTCATTTCCTCAAATGTCATAGGAAAAGTAAAATTCCATTTTGCAGGAATATTTAAAAGATGATAGATACCACACTGTTGGTGGGAATGCAAACTAGTACAGCCACTATGGAGAACGGTCTGGAGATTCCTTAAAAAATTGCAAATAGAACTGCCTCATGACCCAGCAATCCCACTGCTGGGCATATATACCGAGGAAACCAGAATTGAAAGAGACGCATGTACCCCAATGTTCATCACAGCACTGTTTATAATAGCCAGGACATGGAAACAACCTAGATGTCCATCACCAGATGAATGGGTAAGAAAGCTGTGGTACATATACACAATGGAGTATTACTCAGCCATTGAAAAGAATACATTTGAATCAGTTCTAATGAGATGGATGAAACTGGAGCCGATTATACAGAGTGAAGTAAGTCAGAAAGAAAAACACCAATACAGTATACTAACATATATATATGGAATTTAGAAAGATGGCAATGATGACCCTGTATGTGAGACAGCAAAAGAGACACATATGTGTAGAGTGGACTTTTGGACTCTGAGGGAGAGGGAGAGGGTGGGATGATGTGGGAGAATGGCATTGAAACGTGTATACTATCATGTAAGAAACGAATCGCCAGTCTATGTCCGATGCAGGATACAGGATGCTTGGGGCTGGTGCATGGGGATGACCCAGAGAGATGTTATGGGGAGGGAGGTGGGAGGGGGGTTCATGTTTGGGAACGCATGTACACCCGTGGTGGATTCATGTCAATGTATGGCAAAACCAATACAGTATTGTAAAGTAAAGTAAAAATAAAAATTAAAAAATAAAATAAAAGATGATAGATACCATACAGATTGACTCTCAAACAGTTCCTAATAAATAATAGATGCTTAGAAAATGGTCATCATGATCTATTTATATGTTTTTTAAGTTGGTTGTGATAATGGGCATATTTTTTATCTTGATACGGTTACTAAAATGTGTGTCAGCTTGTCCACTGGCTTGGTGATTCAGAGCATGACTTCCTCATAGAAATGAATTATATAATAGCTCATTTTAAAGTTTTCATAAGTTGATCATGTCACAAGGCCACATTTGGTGCAAGTAGTTAGATCAGAGCTGCTTGATGATCTAGGTATTACTTCAGGATCAACGGGAAGCTGGGTCAGCTCCTCCGTCATCTGCACACTTTAGCTGTGTAATGAGACCTCATCAAACTGGAGGAAGAATGTTGCTTTAACATGATATGTTTAGATTGGTAAGTGAAAACATAGTTCTATTGAATTTTCTTTAACATAATGTAAGTAGAATTGGCTTGCTGGAGAAAATTCTCATATACTACAGTAGTTTAGAAAAGAAACAGTTGTACTTAGCCTTGAAATTCTTACTTTTTTTGTGTGTTTTTGATCAATTTCCCTTCCATCCCTTTCTAATGAGTTAATATCTATTGAATTTCTTTATCTTTAAAATTCCAAAGTATATTTTAAATCTGCAAATAATTTAATTAGAAAGTGGAGGAAACTTTCTAATCTTTTCTAGCCAAGTTTTTAGTTTGCTTTGAAGTTCAAGATCTATCATGGTTTGTGTCTAATAAACCTAAAAAGAAAGTGTGTAAAGAGGCTCACCATCAGTTGAGATGGATTTATTATTTTTACATTAAAAACAGGCCATTTTAAAATTTATATATTTGAAATCAATCAGAAATTCAGACTGAAAATCTTTTCAAGTGTAAGTGAGAAATTTTTACTGATGTATTTTACATTTAAATCAGAGACAGTCCAGTAAAACTCATCTTCATGTCAAGACATTTTGCTTCTGATTATTAAGGTTTTATGTGCTTTCCAGGGTATACTTGTGAATGTTATATTTTTGCTTCTTTTGACTTATTTTAATATGCAAGTTTTAATAATTATTAAAATTTGGCATTTTTAAATAATTTAAAAATTATTAAGTTGGAAAAATGCATATCTTCTGTTATCCATAAATGCTTTGGAGGAATTGTTCCATAGGATAGATGCATCAATATGTAGTAATACACACACATATGATGATTTTTACTAGAGCTTTTTATATAATGGCAGAACTGGAAAAAACCTTAGTGGCCATCAATAAGGGAGTGGCTTTACTCAAATTTGTGAAAATTATCAGTTCAGTTCAGTTGCTCAGTCGTGCCTGACTCTTTGCGACCCCTTGAATCGCAGCACGCCAGGCCTCCCTGTTCATCACCATCTCCTGGAGTTCACTCAGACTCACGTCCATCGAGTCCATGATGCCATCCAGCCATCTCATCCTCTGTCGTCCCCTTCTCCTGCCCCCAATCCCTCCCAGCATCAGAGTTTTTTCCAATGAGTCAACTCTTCTCATGAGGTGGCCTAAGTACTGGAGTTTCAGCTTTAGCATCATTCCTTCCAAAGAAATCCCAAGGTTGATCTCCTTCAGAATGGACTGGTTGGATCTCCTTGCAGTCCAAGGGACTCTCAAGAGTCTTTTCCAACACCACAGTTCAAACGCATCAATTCTTCGGTGCTCAGCCTTCTTCACAGTCCAACTCTCACATCCATACATGACCACAGGAAAACCATAGCCTTGACTAGACGGACCTTAGTGGGCAAAGTAATGTCTCTGCTTTTGAATATGCTATCTAGGTTGGTCATAACTTTTCTTCCAAGGAGTAAGCGTCTTTTAAGTTCATGGCTGCAGTCAACATCTGCAGTGATTCTGGAGCCCAAAAAAATAAAGTCTGACACTGTTTCCACTGTTTCCCCATCTATTTCCCATGAAGTGATGAGACCAGATGCCATGATCTTCGTTTTCTTCATGTTGAGCTTTAGGCCAACTTTTTCGCTCTCCTCTTTCACTTTCATCAAGAGGCTTTTTAGCTCCTCTTCACTTTCTGCCATAAGGGTGGTGTCATCTGCATATCTGAGGTGATTGATATTTCTCCCGGCAATCTTGATTCCAGCTTGTGTTTCTTCCAGTCCAGCGTTTCTCATGATGTACTCTGCATAGAAGTTAAATAAGCAGGGTGACAATATACAGCCTTGACGTACTCCTTTTCCTATTTGGAACCAGTCTGTTGTTCCATATCCAGTTCTAACTGTTGCTTCCTGACCTGCATATAGATTTCTCAAGAGGCAGGTCAGGTGGTCTGGTATTCCTATCTCTCCCAGAATTTTCCACAGTTGATTGTGATCCACACAGTCAAAGGCTTTGGCATAGTCAATAAAGCAGAAATAGATGTTTTTCTGGAACTCTCTTGCTTTTTCCATGATCCAGTGGATGTTGGCAATTTGACCTCTGTTTCCTCTGCCTTTTCTAAAACCAGCTTGAACATCATCAGGGAGTTCACGTTTCACGTATTGCTGAAGCCTGGCTTGGAGAATTTTGAGCATTACTTTACTAGCATGTGAGATTAGTGCAATTGTGTGGTAGTTTGAGCATTCTTTGGCATTGCCTTTCCTTGGGATTGGAATGAAAACTGACCTTTTCCAGTCCTGTGGCCACTGCTGAGTTTTCCAAATTTGCTGGCATATTGAGTGTACCACTTTCACAGCATCATCTTTCAGGATTTGAAACAGCTCAATTGGAATTCCATCACTTCCACTAGCTTTGTTCGTAGTGATGCTTTCTAAGGCCCACTTGACTTCACATTCCAAGATGTCTGGTTCTAGATTAGTGAAAATTATAGCATATCATAAATTATTTTATTATATCCGTTCAGTTCAGTTACTCAGTCATGTCCCACTCTTTACAACCCCATGCCCTGCAGCATGCCAGGCCTCCCTGTCCACCACCAACTCCTGGAACTCGCTGTAACTCATGTCCATTGAGTCAGTGATGCCATCCAACCATCTCATCCTCTGTCATCCCCTTCTCCTGCCTTTAGTCTTTCCCAGAATCAGGGTCTTTCCCAATCAGTCTGTTCTTCGCATCAGGTGGCCAAAGTACTGGAGTTTCAGCTTCAGCATCAGTCCTTCCAATGAATATTCAGGACTGATTTCCTTTAGGATGGACTGGTTTGATCTCCTTGCAGTCCAAGGGACTCTCAAAAGTCTTCTCCAACAGTACAGTTCAAAAGTATCAATTCTTTGGCACTCAGCTTTCTTTTTTTTTTTTTCTTTCAGATGACATTATCATTTTTTTATGTTTTTTAATATAAATTTATTATAAATTTATTTATTTTAATTGTAGGCTAATTACTTTACAATTCTTTATCGTCCAACTCTCATATCCATACGTGACTACTGGAAAGACTATAGCTTTGACTAGACAGACCTTTGTTGGCAAAGTAATGTCTCTGCTTTTGAATATGTTGTCTAGGTAGGTCATAGCTTTTTTTTTTAATCAAAGAGCAAGTGTCTTTTAATTTCGTGGCTGCAGTCACTGTGATCTGCAGTGATTTTGGAGATCAAAAAATAAATTCCGTCACTCTTTCCATTTTTTTCCCATCTATTTGCCATGAAATGATGGGACCAGATGCCATGATCTTTGTTTTTTGAATGTTGAGTTTTAAGCCAACATTTTCACTCTCCTCTTTCACTTTCATCAAGAGGCTCTTTAGTTCTTCTTCAGTTTCTGCCAAAAAGGTGGTATCATCTGCATATCTGAGGTTATTGATATTTCTCCCGGCAATCTTGATTCCAGCTTGTGCTTCATCCAGCCCAGCATTTTGCATGATGTACTCTGCATATAAATTAAATAAGCAGTGAGACAATATATAGCCTTGACTTACTCCTTTATTAGTTACAGCCCTTGATATATTGATACATTAGAAAATTAGCTTGCACAATAGTTTTTATAGTGCAATAAATTTATATAGCACAATTTTATAATGCAATGATTTTTATAGTAGAATCCATTGTTTTTTAAACAATAATCCCAGGAAGGTTCAATTATGTGTATATGTTTATATGAATATGGATAAAAGTATGGAAAAGAATAGAACATAACAGGAGTTGAGATTGTTTAAAAAATGTGTTAATTCACATGTTCAAATGGACTTCCCTTGTAGCTCAGTTGGTGAAGAATCTGCCTACAGTGCAGGAGACCTGGGTTTGATTCCTGGGTTGGGAAGTACCCCTGGAGAAGGAAATAGCAACCCACTCCAGTATTCTTGCCTGGGAAATCCTGTGGACAGAGATGTCTGGCAGGCTACAGTCCATACGGTCACAAAAGTGTCAGACATGACTTAGCGACTAAACTACCACATGTTCAAATGAGTACTTCTTCTTATAAAAACTTTTTGGCAATACCTTGTGGCATGCCAACAAAGGTGTGTCTAGTCAAGGCTATGGTTTTTCCAGTTGTTATGTATGGATGTGAGAGTTGGACTATAAAAAAAGCTGAGAACTGAAGAATTGATGCTTTTGAACTGTGGTGTTGGAGAAGACTTTTGAGAGTCCCTTGGACTGCAAGAAGATCCAACCAGTCCATCCTAAAGGAAATCAGTCTTGAATATTCATTGGAAGGACTGATGCTGAAGCTGAAACTCCAATACTTTAGCCACCTGATGCAAAGAAGTGACTCATTTGAAAAGACCCTAAGGCTTCCCTGGTGGCTCAGAGGTTAAAGCATCTGCCTCCAATGCGGGAGACCCAGGTTCAATCCCTGGGTCGGGAAGATCCCCTGAAGAAGGAAATGGTAACCCACTCCAGTATTCTTGCCTGGAGAATCCCATGGACGGAGATGCCTGGTAGGCAACAGTCCATGGGGTCGCAAAGAGTCAGACACAACTGAGCGACTTCACTTTCACTTCAGTGCTGGGAAAGATTGAAGGCAGGAGGAGAAGGGGACGACAGAGGATGAGATGGTTGGATGGCATCACTGACTCAATGGGCATGAGTTTGAGTAAACTCCAGGAGTTAGTGATGGGCAGAGAGGCCTGGCGTGTTGCCGTCCATGGGGTCACAAAGAATGGGACATGACTGAGTCACTGAACTGAACTGAACTGTGGCATGCAGGATCTTAGTTCCCTGATCAGGGATCACACCCATGCCCTTTGCAGTGGAAGCATGGAGTCTTAACTCTCGGACCACTGGGGAAATTCCTTTATTTTTTTAAAAAAATATGTTTTATGTTTTTAATTAATAAGGAAAACTAGTATATTGATAATTCCCTAAACTATTCTCACTAAGAAAGTTAGTCTGTGTGATTTAGGGTAGCCTTCAGTTGTGACCAATTTGTATAAACCATATCTGTTCAATCAAATTCCCAACAGGAGCCTTGGCATAGTCAAATTAGGATACTGGGCAGCTTTTTAATAAGAGAAATATGTACAACAGTTGGAGATAGATATGGTATAGGAGAAACTCAAGGGGTTGTTCAGGAACCAAGGGCTACCAACAGCACAGTTGTTACAACTCTAAGCTCAAAGAGGTAAGTAGAGGGAGAAATATCAGAACCCAAAAGGAGAGGAAGTCATGTTATGAACTAAATGACCTTTGTTCAAGGGACATTGTCAGGTCAAGATAATCTTACAGGAGGAGAACCAGGAAAATGAATACCTACAACTCATTCTCAGCTCTCCCACCAGCTACTAACAGGGCTCCCTATTGACTGAACTCACCAGAGCCAGAGGACCCATTGATGCCATTTGTATGGTTACATCACTGGGCAGAAAACAGGGGCAGCTGTATAGAGTGGGTCTTGAAGAGAAAATAAAAATTATCTGCCTTAAAGTAACATTATTTTAAAACCAAATCATCAGAATAATCCAGAAGATGGAAGTGTTAGAATATGCAAAATAATGCCATCCATTTTCTTTACAGACATATAGATTTATTTTTAAATTGACCTAAGCCCAAAGGCAGACTTAAATATATTTATAATTTGGAGATACCCTTCTTCCTGAGTCTCTTCTGTGCAGAATTTCTTCTTTCTTCCCCAAACTCTGATGAGGGCATAGCCCAGAATTGGATTGACGGGAGAGGAGAGTAGTTCTCTGTGATGAACATGGCCCTGGTCCCTGCAAAGTGAGGATTCGTCTGAATGCCTTTAGTAAATCCCCACTATTAGTGGAGGTTTTTATGTTAACCTCTAGTGTATCTTCCAGAAGCAGCACTGTAATCAGGGTTTTGGATCGGGAACTGACATTACTGAGCCTCAGCATATTCCAGGTGCCGTAAGTGCGTTCACATAGTTGATCACTCTTTTTTTTTTTTTAAGTTTATCACTCTTAAACCTCTCAGCTAACCTGTACCATGACTGTTATTTTACCAACTGGCTGATTAATACAAGTGATTAAATAATCAATTAGAGTTTTAAGAACTTCTCAAGGACAGTGATAGAGTCTGGAATTGGGCCTCAATCTGTGTGGTTCCCTCCTGGCATAGCCTCACTTTGCTGTGAAATTGTGAAGGAGTCACTATGTGTTATTGTAACTCTCTCATCTGTCCCAAAAATATGACTTTCGCTTTCCGCCCCTCTCATTCCCCTGTCTTACATTCATTCTCTTAGTTGTGTTTTTAAGAGGTAATTATTCAGTCCCTAACTTTACTAAGAACTGTGTATGGTACCATCAATACCAACAAATATGGCATTTACCTTTATGGATATTAGAGCTTCATAACTGTTCTCAAGGTAGCAATCCTATTCCTTTCCTTTAACCCCAAATCCTTTAAATTTGAGGTTCTTTGTCTCAAGCTTTCAATTTATTTACTATAACAAAATTATTCTTTTGTCTTATTGGTTTAAATTAAAATATAAGCTGAAATAAACCTTTTATAAAAACTCATTTGCTGTTTCATTATCAGGGAGAAATAAAGATTCCATAATATTTTAAGAAAGATGAAATAAAGAAACTTTGTAAAACAGTTTTTTTTTTTAAAAAGGCCCTCTCTGGTTTTATTAAAACAAGTTAGTCTTTCTGAGAAGTGTATAAATGAGAGTGCATGTTCAGGCTTATATTATCATTAGGATAAAGTGTATCATATTCCTTCAAATAAGTGCATCTTCTGTTTTTCAAATTGAGACTTCATTTGCAATCAAAATCTTCCTTGTGAAAGACAAGTTAAAAACTTCTGTTCAAGTGTCTGGTATCATTACAACTACAAAGCTAATGTACATTTGAACTCTTTCCCCCAGCCTCCTATTTTGACATGTTTGTTCACTCTTTGGAAAGCCCAGATTGGGTTACTCGAGTAATCCCAGTTTTGTAACCGAGCCAGTGTTATCATTCTCAAAATTACAACTGATTCAGAGCACAGTGGCAAGAAGGATGATGGTACATGTTAATAGAAGCGTGCACTGATTTCTCTTATTTCTGTATTGAACTGTGAATCTGTAGAAACTGCCAATGCTTTAGTTTATTCTTTAATAGTTAAGTTAGGCGATCTTCAATAGGCTAACATTTGGTAGACTCCATGCACATTGCATTCTGTTACCATCTTTGAATGTGATTTCAGAGGAACAAGCAAACAACAATCATATATACATATGTATGTGCATATATATTTCCAATTTGAAATTGGCAATATTGTATAGTAGATCCTAGGTTCTTCTCCTAGGCCTGATCCTAGACAAGTTACCTAACATCTCTGATTCTCTTTATCTTTCCAGTTTTGTAAAATGAAGGAGTTGGACAAAATAAGTAGTTTTATTCCCATGCTGCATTATTCCTAGAAGTCTGAGCACCTAGAGTGATAGCTGGTGACATCATATTGGCAAAACAGGACGGCTCTAGCTCCTCTCTTATAGTTCAACAAGAATAATTCCATTTTGTTTCATTTGTTAATACTCTCAAGGAAGTTTTCCAATTCCTGATGACCTTCCACCTATTTATCCATAGTAGGACTTATGGTATTCTATTTTTGGCTTCAAGGTGGGTTATAGCTTATCCAACCCACACAGACCCTGGAATAATGAAGAGTTCTTTTGAATTCTGCATTGTATGACATGTAAATTATCCATCATATGTTTATGACTGGTTTCTACATGTGAAATGGTTAAGCCTATTAATTTTCTCTCCCTGTGAGCTTCAAGGAAGGAAATTACAGCATTGCCCCAAACTTGTGGCAGTCTTGATTTTGTTTAGAAGGTGTAAATCTGGAAAAACATTAACAGAGAGCTGTTGCCAAATTGATAGCTATATTTGTCTGTGTAGATTGTATTTCTACAGCTGTCAGTTGAGTTGGTTGCTCGCTGTATAAAGCGGTTCTAGAGTCATGCACGTGTTTAGGATTTTCATCTTAACAGGTGTTTTTATCCCTTCCTACTTTGAGTTTCAAAATCAAGGGACTGTGATGTGTACCATTCTAAAGGGTGATATTTTGGCTTTTGTATTTTTTAGGATAACATGTTGTGAATGAAGTGGTGTTTTAAGTAGAGCCCCTGGGGAAATTTTTTTGCCAGCAATCGTTTTGACATCCTATGTGCTCTGTTGTAATAAGAAAGCAGAATAAATAAGCTAAACTAGGTGGTCAGGATCCTGTCAGGATGAAAGCAACTATAATTTTCTTTATAATGATGAAAGGCAAACAAAAACCCTGAACAAATAGATTTAATCAATGTTTAAAGACTAGTCTCGCAGGCTGTTGCTTATTTGACAGATAGTCTTGGGTGGAGGTAGAAATGGAGTGGGAAAATAAACAATTACTAAATACAGATAATAGAAATTATTGGGCAAGTGCAATAAAAAAAAAATGTTCCAAACACTTATCAGGCCAGTTTGACTCACAGTGGATATGGGTTGTTTCACCCAGCTATGGACTGTTTCACAGACTGAATTATTTCGGACTTGGAAACACAGGAACTATTATCCATGTTAAGGTACAATGATGGTGCATATTAGATTAGCAGTTTTGTTTTTCAAGATTATTGAATCGAATTTGATTACATCAAAACCGTCAAATCTAAAAGAAGTCCTCAGATCCAGAGATCCTCAATATATGGCATGTGTACTGTCTTTTAATTCTTCCTATCCTCCTCTGACCATGACCAGCGTTATTAATTAATCGTGGCTCTCTTTCCAGCAGAGCCTGGGGTTAGCCTCCGAATCCTTCTCCAATCAGAGGTGCAGACAGTCTCTCGTCATTAATGAATCTGAATTGTTTAAAACCTGTTTGCCATCCCTGATTGATTCTAAATTTCCAAATGGAAGAAGAAAAGTAGATAGTTTTGACTATGATTTGCTCAATTCACCTGCTATTTAGTTACTGAACTAGAGTTAAAATAGAGGTTATCTGGCTCTCAGTTCTTAGTTCAGTATCCTTTTTATTACCTTATATAGGCTGCAAAGGATTTGACATCTTAGGAGGAATAGTGTTGTAAGTATCTAATAAATTAAAGCTTTGTCTTGTATTTTTAATAATGTCATGGCCTATTTCGCATCTAGGAACCTCCAGTGATATGACTACAAATATACTAATTGTATTTTTCATCATTTGATCCACAGTTTAATTCTAATTATATTCTTAAAAAGACACACACATGTAGAAGAGGGTCATTTAGGAATTTTTTTAAAAGGAAGACTACTGTAGTGTTGTAGTATAGGGTGTTGCAGTCCATGGGGTGGCAAAGAGTTGGATACTACTGAGCGGCTGAACTGAACTTACTATAGTGTAATATTCCATTTATATCTTGAGAAAACCAAAAAGAGTGATGCTAATGTCTATTAGCATGATTATTTTTCATGTAGGCTAATTATCCTATGAAAAAGATTCCTGCTTTGTTCTTAATTATTTTTTGGTTTTGATAGTTTTACAATGAATATTTATACTTGTGTATAATTTGATAATTTTAATAAAAAAATCAAAACCGAGTTTAAATGGAATAAAGCAGTTTCTCATAAACTTCAAAAAATAATCATTTGCCTAGGGTATTATAAATAAATTCTTCATATTTGTCACTTGAAATTAGATTTTGGTAACTCTTACTCAATTTATGTTCAGTGCTGTTTTTACTTTCTAAGTAGTGAAACTATTCATTTCGCTGAGTTGTTATTGTGGGAGGAAAAACTATAATAGATTCATTAATTTGTAATGCTTTATTTTAGTTTTTGATTGAATTGATCTTTGAGACAATTACTGAAGCTTGATTTTTTTCCTCTACCTCTTCTGGTAACAGGGGCATTTTATTTAGGAAAATATGAAAGAAGTTAGTGCTGGTTACTTAGAAAGCATGCTCAGGGAAATGGGGTTGGCATTTCCTACTCCAGGGGATCTCCCGACAAAGGATCAAACCTGTGTTTCTTACATCTGCTGCACTGACAAGTGGGTTCTTTACCACTGTACACATAGGAAGCTCAGTAACATACTGTCCCAGGCACTGCTGGGATTTGAATCCAGGATCTTCTGTTCAATAGACAGGCGCTTTGACCAGCTAAGCCATGGTACTGGCATGCTCAGCGGGGCCATTTTTAAATATTCTGGATGCAGCAGCGTCATGCTTATCAACTTCAAGCTTTTTTAGTTCCTTTTTAAATTTTCTTCCCCGTGAAACTCAAGGAATAACAAGAGGCATATCCAAAATTCCCTCCAACATGGGACTTAGATAGGGACATAAATATGTAAACATATTTCATATATTCTTTTAAGAAACATTTTAATTTATATTGAAGTATAGTTGGTTAGTAATGTTATGCTAGTTTCAGTACATTATTAATCACTATTTCTAAATAAAGTATAGGAGTTTCCTTAGCGGTCTTTGATTTTAGAAAAAGAAAAAGGACCAAAGTTTTCTCTTTCTAGACACTTCAGTAAACAAAACTTGTCTTCTATGTCAATAAAGAAAAAGGATTAAATCTGCCAATTATCTGACTATTACAAAACACATATTGCTGCTGCTGCTGCTAAGTCGCTTCAGTTGTGTCCGACCCCGTGCGACCCCATAGACGGCAGCCCACTAGACTCCCCTGTCCTTGGGATTCTCCAGGCAAGAATACTGGAGTGGGTTGCCATTTCCTTCTCCAATGCATGAAAGTGAAAAGTGAAAGTAAAGTCGCTCAGTCGTGCCCAACTCTTAGCAACCCCCTCGCCTGCAACCTACCAGGCTCCTCCGTCCATGGGATTTTCCAGGCAAGAGTACTGGAGTGGGGTGCCATTGCCTTCTCCGAAACACATATTGAGAGCTTATTATATGCAAACCAAACTATTTTATGCAAACCAAACTCAAATCTTATCTTTAAGAACTTCCTATCTAATTGGGATATACCTCAATTTATTGGAAGTAATTAAGTAAAAATTAAATGACTGTTAAATGGACGAAATGCTCTTAATCCATCTGATCGATAAATATTGAAAATCAGTTATATTACATATAGGGTGCTTTGTAAAGATACAATAATAGAAATCATACTAAAGATTCACTTTTATTTGCCTGCAGTTATGTCACTTTTGCCACGTTTGCCCCTATGGCTCAGTGGCAAAGAATACACCTGTAATGCAGAATACACCTGTAATGCAGGAGCTGTGGTTTTGATCCCTGGGTCAGGAAGATCCCCTGCAGGAGGGCATGGCAACCCACTCCAGTATTCTTGCCTGGAGAATACCATGGACAGAGGAGCCTTGTAGACTATAGTCCATAGCGTTACAAAAATTGAACATGACTGAAGTGCCTGAGCACGTATGCATGTCACTTTCACTGGAGAAAAAGCATTTATTTTTTAAATTTTAGAGAACAGAAGTTGATAAAATAGACTTAAATTTGATGGATTCTTTAGATAAATCATTATCAGGATTATAGTTATTAGAATTGCTTTGAATTTGATTTGAATATATTTAAGCAGCTTAAATTAAGATTCTATTACGTGAATGGTAATGCACATGAAATTATCTTAAAAATGATTGTGCACTTTGTAGATGCCACAATTTTATGAAATATTTCTATGTTGATATTAAAAGTGTAACCAGAAATGCTCATCTAGACACGAGCACACATCTGAGATAAATGGACTTGATTGTCCTCCAAACCTGGAATTCCAGTTCCTACACCTACTCCCACTCATCCACCCACATCTATTGGACAAGTGCCGGATTAAACAGATGGGACTTGGTCTGTGCTCTCCAAACAGGCAAACTCTACCTTTATTAAGCAAAGCATTGGGGAAAAATAGGTTATATTGTGTTATTGTGATTCTGGGCATGATAATTTGAGTGTAAAGCTACTCTTCATTACTATTGTTGTTTGTTGTTGGAAGTAAGTTTTTTTTATGAATGAATATGTATAAATTGGAGGACAACAGATGGAGTTTCAGGGATCTGGAAAAGCTATAGACAAGGACGGAGTTCTCAGTCAGATTTAAAAATAAAAAATCAGCAGAAGTGTGAAATGCCATACAGTTTTAAAAATTCATGTAGTTAAGATTTTTAGAAAGTGTTTGGGTTTGCCAATAGACATCATGAAATTTCCCCCATCCACTAAAGGGTATGGGCCCAAGATAATGATTGGTAATAATTTGAGAGAATAGCATTGAAACATGTATATTATCATATGTGAAATAGATTGCCAGTCCAGATTTGATGCATGAGACAGGGTGCTCAGGGCTGGTGTACTGGGATGACCTTGAGGGATGGGATGGGGAGGGTGGTGGGAGAGGGGGTTCAGGATGGGGAACACATGTACACCCATGGCTGATTCATGTCAATGTATGGCAAAACCACTATAATATTTTAAAGGAATTAGCCTCCAATTAAAAAAAATTAATAAAAAAAAAAGAATTGGTAACATCTTTCCTCATGCCTCTTCAGCAAGTTGCCACTTCAGCACAGTTTGATTTTGGGAAAATATTAAGTCCTGGATACCATCTAAGTAAATATTACATGTTTTCATTGTGAAGTCAGAAGGATTTGAGGGCTCTGAGTTGACACAGTGGCAGACGACTTGTAATATCTGAAGTGAGTTTTGTTTGCCTAATGGGATTGCTACTCAGTCCATATATGTGATGAAAGCAGTGAGGGAAAGCCAAGAGCAGCTATTATTATTAATAGATGGCCCTGTACTTGGAAGATCATATGAAATAAGATTTGATGCTCTAATATTGACATACTGAGAAAACCTTCAAAGGTGTTTGTTCTCCATGTATTTTTATAATGTTCTCCTTAGTGTTGCAATAATTAACAAACCATCACTTATGGATATAGGCATTTATTCTTAAAATGGTCCATTTTTTAAATTGATGAAATCATTAACACTCTGATATTTCCTTCTCTTACCAGGCCAGTGCATGGTCTGTGGATATTGCACTAAAATTCAAGTTAAAGATTCCTAGTATTTCTTCTTAAATGATTTCTATAATCTTTTGGTAGCTCAGATTTCTCCACGAAGAAAGACACCTTGGTTACTACATACTTTATGTTGCTCCAAGAGTTCTGTTTTCTGACTTTTGCAGTGGCTAGATTATCATAGGCATTAGCAATGGCAACCCACTCCAGTGTCCTTGCCTGGAGAATCCCAGGGACGGCGGAGCCTGGTGGGCTGCCGTCTATGGGGTCACACAGAGTCGGACATGACTGAAGCGACTTAGCAGCAGCAGCAAGGCTGCTTAATAGTTCAGCAAAAAATTGCCATGGAACTTTCTGAAAATTTGACCTCTTTAAATGGAATTGTTTCATATTTTGCTTATTGTTTGACTTCTATAATTGTGTGGGCTAGATTAATAGATAAATGGATATGAAATGACAAATCATTGTTTTACAAAAATATTTAAAATGTGTTTCTTTCCCACAAACAAAAAATTAATGCACAAAAGAATAAATCTGTTGCTATTTAAGTTCATTCTTATAGCAGAGTAACTTGAGATAGCTTTATTTGATGGTATTTAATTTAATTAAAATTATCATTATACTTTTTTGTTATATTATCCTTTGAAATTGTTGAAATTGCTTAAGTAACATTGTTATATCTCTACTTGATAAAATGGAGAAAACAGAAGATTACTTTAGATACAGAATGGTAATAAAAGGATCATAATATGTATTTTATTTTATTAGGTGTAAGAACATTGTAAAAATAGTCATTTGAAGAGAAAAAGGAGATACAAGTAGTGAATATTTACATTTTCATTCTTCATAAAACAAAGACTGTATCTTTATATGAAAGTACATATTGTGATATACATGTGTGTGTGTATGTATGGCATGATCATTACCAACTTTTTCTTGGAATACTCTGGCATAAACATATTTTAATATATTATTTAACATCTTTTGTTTGTTTTCTTTTAAACAGCAAATGCCAGTCTTCTTGGAGGTGGAGGTGGTAAGTCCTCAATATCACTTAAAATATATTTTATTACTACACCAACCATAAGATGTTTAGTAAGTTCCATGATACTTTAACAAAATTAGTTTTGCTATATATTCATTAACCATGTAAATTATAATCTTCCAGAGAATAATTCATAACAGAAATATCTTAGGTTTACCTGAATGTTATTTTAACTGACTTCAAAATATGCAGAATACTGTTGTTCTTCTCATGAAGCCTTGTGTTTCTACCTTTGGCTTAAGCTATAGCAGCAGTAAGCTAGTGAGATGAATACACATATAGGAGATAGTAGAGTCACTTTAAAAGAATTACTTTATTGAATTATAGTTGATTTAAAATGTGTTAATTTCTTCTGTATTGCAGAGTGATTCACTTATACCTGTGTATATATGTGTGTGTGCTAAGTCGCTTCAGGCACGTACAACTCTGTTACCCCAAGGACTGTAGCCCACCAGGCTGCTCTGTCCATGGGGTTCTCCAGGCAAGAACGCTGGAGTGGGTTGCCATGCCCCCCATCTGTGTGTGTACACACATATATTTTCTTCTTCCATTATGTTTTATCACAGGATATTGAATGTAGTTCCCTGTACTAAACAGTGGGATCTTGTGTATTCATTCTATGTATAACAGTTTGTGGGCTTCCCTAGTGGCTCAGTGACAAAGAATCCACCTGCAATGAAGGAGATGAAGCAGATGTGGTTCAATCTCTGGGTCGAAAAGACCCTCTAGAGAAAGATATGGCAGCCCGCTCCAGTATTCTTGCCTGGGAAATCCCATGGACAGAGGAGCCTGGTGCAGTACACGGGGTCACAAAGAGTGGGGCGCAACGGAGTGACCAGACAACAGCGACAGAATGTTTGCGAATACTGATCCTAAACTCCCAATCCACCCTCCCACTTTCACTCAGTGTTTTCAACCACAAGTCTGTTCTGTTTCTGTGAATCTCTTTCTGTTTTGTAGATAAGTTCATCTGTGTCATATTTTAGTTTCCACATGTAAGTGATGTCATATGGCATTTGTCGTTCTATTTCTGACTTACTTCACTTAGAATGCTAATCTCTAGGTCCATCCATGTTGCTGCAAGTGACAGTATTTCATTCTTTTTTATGGCTGAGTAATATTCCATTGTATATATATATATATATATATATATATATATATATATATATACCGCACCTTACTTACCCATGCCTCTTTGAATAAACATTAAGGTTGTTTCCATTTCTTGGTCATTGTACATAGTGCTGCTATGAAGGTAGGGGTACATGCATCTTTTTGAATTATAATTTTTTCCAGATATATGCCCAGGAGTAGAATTGCTAGATCATAGGCAACTCTATTTTTAGTTATGTTGAGGAACTTCCATACTGTTTTCCATAGTGATTGCAAGATAGAGTTACTTTTTTTAAAGAGTCACTTGCACTGTGAGTTCTGAAACAATGCATATGGAAACCTGTGTTTTTTCTTTCTTCATCATAACGACTAAAAAAATGTTTATAGCCTGAGGGCTTCCTATATCAGCAACTTACTGTGAAAAATAAAAAAAGAAATTAGTATTGACATTTTGCTTTTTCTTTCTTCCTTTTTAGAGGAGAAAGAGAAAGAGATCAAAGTGAGATGAGGAAGAGAGAGATTCCTGTACTAGGAATTCTTTTCTGATACTAAATTCTTGAAATAAAAATAAAATATGCTTTTTATTTCGAGGTTGAAAGGTGGAAGTATTCCTAGCCCCAGTCTATATTACATAGTGAGGTAGGAAAAACATATACAATAGAATGGGGTCCTTTTCATTTAGGGCCCAGATGGACATAAATAGGTTTATTTTCTCTCCTTCTTCCTCTTGCTCCTTCTTTTCATGTACATGGTTGAAGTAGACATGATTATACAGAGCTTTAGGTTTTCAGCAAACAAATTGGAACTTGTTTACTTGATCCTGAACTTTTAAGAAATATAATCCTTTATTAATCATCACTAGAAGTTTTCAGTGTGAATTTTATTAAAAATTAAAATTTTAACCATTGTTCTCATATTTGAATCAATAGATCTTTAAAACAGAGTGTTGGAAATAGAAATGATAGAAAACAGTTTAAACTAGAAAGTGCTCTTCATATTATCATGTCAATGTACATTCTGTAGCAAAATATTTTTCATCTTCCACAAATTTCTTTAGAAAATATATGCAAGGTTTCTCATTGTCCTACTTCTTTTTTGGTATTCTTTGGGAACTAGAAGGGAAATTTTCCTTAAGAATTTACTGGTTTTCTGGTAAGCTTTATCTCTGGGTTTCTTATATGAAAGAAGCATTCAAATAATTCATTCATAATGCTGATTTTCTTACATGACATATTAGTATTTTTACAAATTGGGCTACTACCGTTAAATAGGATAAAAATGTTAAAGTTGAGTCTACATGTACAAATCCAGACTATTATGGTTCTTGGCTAAAGAAAAATGAATTAACTAATTATATAAGTTAAATTTTAGCGGCCCATAGCAGAAAACCCCACAATAATAGTGACTTAAAAGAGATAGAAATATATTTCTGTCTCTCCTAAAAGTAGCCTAGATGTAGGCTAGACCAACTGTGTGATAATCCCATCCTGCCGTCGAGCACTCAAGCTCTGACTTTTATGGTCTGCTTCCTACTGTGTGGAACTCAGGGTCCATGAAGGCTACTGGACAGGGATACAGTAAGGGGTAAAGCAAGAATACAAAAGATGGCCTTCAAAATCAAGCCAGTTTTCTTAGAGCAGCTTTACTAAAGTCCCACATTATCCTTGAGTTGATAATGTTCATTTGTGGATAAGATAGTTTTATTCCAGGAAGCAATATGCTCATCAAAAAAAAAAAAGCAGTGTTCTCTTTTCTGTGGTTGAAGGAGAAAGTGGAGGTTTTGGCAGGCAATGGCTAGTCTCTGCCATTGTGAGAGGCAGGCAGCTGGTTCAAGCACCCTTGTCAATCTGCTTTGTCTCAGTCTACATGTACACAACTGGTGTGTACAGAGTTCACTCTAGTGAGTTAGCCTGCATTTCCTTGCGGCTCCTCCAGCCTGATATTGTAAATATTGGAAAATATTGTAAACTTTCAGCAATGGCAAGACATTCAGGAATAGGCAAACTCAGCTTTTCTTTACCCGAAGAATATACTTGAGTCTTCTAGATGGCTGATTTTGCTAAATGCATTTATTTGCCATAATTTCTCATTTCTAAGTTCTAAAATTAGCAGCTTAGTATTATTATAAAGATAAATTATAGGTATTTAAGATGGCTGTAATTTCTTTCATTAAAGTAGGTCGTTGACAGGTTTAAATTCATTTATGCACTTGTGGAGATGTCAAGATTGCTCTAAAATACATGTTTGATTTTTGGAAGGCTGCATTTAAAAATTAAATTTAAGGAATATTTTTAGCCTTCTTTGAACTTATTTTTGGCCTTTTGATTCTATGAGAGATCTTATTAATCCTGCCAGTGATATTTGTACAGCAACAGCTAATAATCATCCAATAAGGAACACTTGAACTGATATAATACTCTTGGATTTAATCAATGATTCCTTTTGCTGACTTGGATTAATATCCCTTCAAAAAATCTCTAAAGGAAATAGTTTTTTGATTGACTAAACAATTTGTCAAGAAAATTTGGCACCATATAAAAAATAATAAGGGTACCTTAAGTACCATTTTCTTAGGTTCTCAGGAGAGCTTCCCTCCAATTCTGTGTACGTTGTATTTGAAATTTAGGCAAACTCAGTCTATACAAAATTGTATTAACCATAATCTTAGCATTTTGCTGTTCTTTTTTGAGTGTTTATTAGCAAGACATCTCCTAAAAGGAGTTTGCAAATATGGTTACAATCATCCTCTCAGTTTTGGTTTTAAAGTGAGAGAATCATTTCATGTAGGTGTGCATTTTCATCTTTTGCCAGAGGTCACTGTCTTTAGAAACTTCATGTAACTTAATGTCATTGTAGAGAACACAAGTGATAGGCTTTCAACTACCTAGTCATATCAGCTAAAATACTTGGTAAAATGGATCATCTTTGTATCTATTTCCTAGATATATTAAGAGAATATAAATATATAATAATATTTAAGCTAAAGCTGAAACTCCAGTACTTTGGCCACCTCATGCGAAGAGTTGACTCACTGGAAAAGACTCATGCTGGGAGGGATTGGGGGCAGGAGGAGAAGGGGATGACAGGATGAGATGGCTGGATGGTATCACTGACTCGATGGACGTGAGTCTGAGTGAACTCCGGGAGTTGGTGATGGACAGGGAGACCTGGCGTGCTGCGATTCATGGGGTCGCAAATAGTCGGACACGACTGAGTGACTGAACTGAACTGAAGTAAGAAGTGGCTGGTCTATAGTGACTGGACTCTTATCTTTCAGGAAGCCTTTATATTGTCTAAAAATCTTAGAAGTCCTATTAATCTTTTTACAAGGTTGCCATCATTGCTCACAGTAATAACCTGTATAGCTGTATAGCACATTGATATATAAAACAAGTGAATTTTATTTTCTTATTTAGTGCTTTTGTTAGTCAGGCTAGGCTATGTTAAACTGTTCTAATGGCTTAAATTAGTAAGGTTCATTTCTTGCTCACATCATAGCCTCAGTAGCTTGATGGCTATCCTACTCAGGCTCTGCTGCGAGTGGTAACAGGGTCTCAGGTTGTTTTCCTATCTTGCGCCTGTTCTACGTGATATGAGACTCCAGTCACAAAATAGGAAGAGAGAGCTGGTGGATCTTGTGGGTTGTATTTACAGAGCAGTTCGTGAGTGGCTTGTGTCAATTCTGCTTCTTTCATGGGTCAGAATTCAGACAGGTGACCCCTAACCTAATAACTACAAGGAAGCCTGAGAAGAATGAATGGTATAGTAAATATCTAGCGCTGTCTCTGACACAGTGCACAGGTGAGATTGGTGTTTATTATTATTTTAATGCTTGAGAGAAATGCGACTTAGGGAGATTTGGTGACTTCTTCAAGGTCACACAGCCTATAAAGTGCAAAGGTCGAATGAAAAGAGAGTGTTCTTGTTTCCCATTCAGGACTGATACTGTTACTGATCTACAATTTAAAATGGCAAGCCGCTTCAGTATTCTTGCCTTGAGAAGCCCATGAACAATATGAAAAGACAAAATGATAGGATACTGAAAGGGGAACTCCCCAGGTCATTAGGTGCCCAATATGCTACTGGAGATCCGTGGAGAAATAACTCCAGAAAGAATGAAGGGATGGAGTCAAAGCAAAAACAATACCCAGTTGTGGATGTGACTGGTGATAGAAGCAAGATCCGATGCTGTAAAGAGCTATATTGCATAGGAACCTGGAATGTCAGGTCCATGAATCAAGGCCAATTGAAAGTGGTCAAACAAGAGATGGCAAGGGTGAACGTCGACATTCTAGGATTCAGCGGACTAAAATGGACTGGAATGGGTGAATTTAACTCAGATGATCATTATATCTACTACTGCCGGCAGGAATCCCTTAGAAGAAATGGAGTAGCCACCATGGTCAACAAAAGAGTCCGAAATGCAGTACTTGGATGCAATCTCAAAAATGACAGAATGATCTCTGTTCATCTCCAAGGCAAACCATTCGATATCACAGTTATCCAAGTCTATGCCCCAACCAGTAACGCTGAATAAACTGAAGTTGAACGGTTTTATGAAGACCTACAAGACCTTTTAGAACTAACACCCCAAAAAGATGTCCTTTTCATTATAGGGGACTGGAATGCAAAAGTAGGGAGTCAAGAAACACCTGGAGTAACAGGCAAATTTGGCCTTGGAATGTGGAATGAAGCAGGGCAAAGACTAATAGAGTTTGCCAAGAAAATGTACTGGTCATAGCAAACACCCTCTTCCAACAACACAAGAGAAGACTCTACACATGGACATCACCAGATGGTCAACACCAAAATTGGATTGATTATATTCTTTGCAGCCAAAAATGGAGAAGCTCTATACAGTCAACAAAACAACCAGGAGCTGACTGTGGCTCAGATCATGAACACCTTATTACCAAATTCAGGCTCAAATTGAAGAAAGTAGGGAAAACCGCTAGACCATTCAGGTATGACCTAAATCAAATCCCTTATGATTATACAGTGGAAGTGAGAAATAGATTTAAGGGCCTAGATCTGATAGATAGAGTGCCTGATGAACTATGGAATGAGGTTCATGACATTGTACAGGAGACAGGGATCAAGACCATCCCCATGGAAAAGAAAGGCAAAAAAGCAAAATGGTTTCTGGGGAGGTCTTACAAATAGCTGTGAAAAGAAGAGAAGCGAAAAGCAAAGGAGAAAAGGAAAGATATAAGCATCTGAATGCAGAGTTCCAAAGAGTAGCAAGAAGAGATAAGAAAGCCTTCTTCAGCGATCAATGCAAAGAAATAGAGGAAAAGAACAGAATGGGAAAGACTAGAGATCTCTTCAAGAAAATTAGCAATACCAAGGGATCATTTCATGCAAAGATGAGCTCGATAAAGGACAGAAATGGTATGGACCTAAGAGAAGCAGAAGATATTAAGAAGAGGGGGCAAGAATACATGGAAGAACTGTACAAAAAAGATCTTCACTACCCAGATAATCATGATGATGTGATCACTAATCTAGAGCCAGACATCTTGGAATGTGAAGTCAAGTGGGCCTTAGAAAGCATCACTACGAACAAAGCTAGTGGAGGTGATGGAATTCCAGTGGAGATCTTTCAGATCCTGAAAGATGATGCTATGAAAGTGCTGCACTTAATATGCCAGCAAATTTGGAAAACTCAGCAGTGGCCACAGGACTGGAAAAGGTCAGTTTTCATTCCAATCCCTAAGAAAGGTAATGCCAAAGAATGCTCAAACAACTGCACAATCGCACTCATCTCACATGCTAGTAAAGTAATGCTCAAAATTCTCCAAGCCAGGCTTCAGCAATATGTGAACCGTTAACTCCCTGATGTTCAAGCTTGTTTTAGAAAAGGCAGAGGAACCAGAGATCAAATTGCCAACATACACTGGATCGTGGAAAAAGCAAGAGAGTTCCAGAAAAACATCTATTTCTGCTTTATTGACTATGCCAAAGCCTTTGACTGTGTAGATCACAATCAACTGTGGAAAATTCTGAGAGAGATGGGAATACCAGACCACCTGACCTGCCTCTTGAGAATCTATATGCAGGTCAGGAAGCAACAGTTAGAACTGGACATGGAACAACAGACTGGTGCCAAATAGGAAAAGGAGTATGTCAAGGCTGTATATTGTCACCCTGCTTATTTAACTTCTATGCAGAGTACATCATGAGAAAAGCTGGACTGGGAGAAACACAAACTGGAATCAAGATTGCCGGGAGAAATATCAATCACCTCAGATATGCAGATGATACCACCCTTATGGCAGAAAGTGAAGAGGAACTAAAAAGCCTCTTGATGAAAGTGAAAGAGGAGAGTGAAAAAGTTGGCTTAAAGCTCACCATTCAGAAAACTAGGATCATGGCATCTGGTCCCATCACTTCATGGGAAATAGATGGGGAAACAGTGGAAACAGTGGCAGACTTCATTTTTTTGGACTCCAAAATCACTGCAGATGGTGATTGCAGCCATGAAATTAAAAGACGCTTACTCCTTGGAAGAAAAGTTATGGCCAACCTATCTAGTATATTCAAAAGCAGAGACATTACTTTGCCAACAAAGGTCCGTCTAGTCAAGGCTATGGTTTTTCCTGTGGTCATGTAGGGATATGAGAGTTGGACTGTGAAGAAGGCTGAGCGCCGAAGAATTGATGTTTTTGAATTGTGGTGTTGGAGAGGACTCTTGAGAGTCCCTTGGACTGCAAGGAGATCCAACCAGTCCATTCTGAAGGAGATCAACCCTGGGATTTCTTTGGAAGGAATGATGCTAAAGCTGAAGCTCCAGTACTTAGGCCACCTCATGCGAAGAGTTGACTCATTGGAAAAGACTCTGAACCTGGGAGGGATTGGGAGCAGGAGGAGAAGGGGATGACCGAGGATGAGATGGCTGGATGGTATCACTGACTCGATGGACATGAGTCTGAGTGAACTCTGGGAGATGGTGATGAATAGGGAGGCCTGGCGTGCTGCGATTCATGGGGTCGCAAAGAGTCAGACACAACTGAGCGACTGAACTGAACTGAACTGAACTTTGATCTTTAGATTTGCCTTTTCTGTGCACATGTAGGTGCGTGTTTACATCTGGAAAAATTAAGGAAAGGAAAGGGAAGCATGCAGCTGAGAAACAGATGATGCTTTCCCTGGCTTATTTTTACAAGGCTTAAGATCCGTTGACACTTTGAAAGTACATACAGTAGCCCTCTCTTCCAGTACCTGTGGACTGTCATCCAGATCCATACACCTTTTTTTGTGTATTTGATGTTTAGTCTGAGAGCACATTGCATTTTAAATGCCCAGTCACTCATCTGTAAGAAGCATGTTTTCCATGCACAAAGCCCTATGATGTTGTACTTTTGGAATATATAATAAAAGAAGACCTTTGGAGCCAGCCTTAAATTATGTCAAGAAGCAGAATTATAAAGAAAAAAGCAGAATTAAAAGGACACTTCCTTGATTTCCTTTCAGAACATTATGTAACATACTAGAACAGAAAGTACCATCTCTTAGTTTAGATAATATCTTTCCTTTTTATTGTCACAGTAATTAACATAGAACTGGAATCTGCTGATAGAACCCAAACAAGACCTGGTTTATGGGATTTGCTTCCTTTTAGGCTGTCAAAAGCTCCTGAGTACTGAAGCCTGAGGCATAATGTTAGACATTTTAAATGACATTTTCTTACAGAGTAGCAATTTAAGGTTGACTTTCTATATGCATAAATTTGTAGGACTGCTTTTTTAATTATACACACATATATATACATATGTATAGACATAGCATATATTTGTATCAATACTGTGATTCTAGACCTTATCCTAGAGGTACTTCTGTGACAGGTTAATTTTAAAAACTCTAGGCATAAGCAACTACCGCTAAATAAACTCTCAGCCCCAGATGGAATGCGTGGGAAAGCTGCTTTTCTAGAATGAGAACACAGCGTATATAATGCTATTCTCTACCTCCAAAGGCTTCTTGCTTTTCTTGTACCCCTCGATAGAGGGGCCTCGATAGACGTGAGCTTGAGTAAGCTCCTGGAGTTGGTGATTGACAGGGAGGCCTGGCGTGCTGCAGTCCACGGAGTTGCAAAGAGTCGGACATGACAGAGTGACCAAGCTGACTGAGATTTTAACAGGGTGAGGTGTCAAATGCATCTCAAAAGGAGCAAAATCATAAAACTGTTTGGTGTCATACAGTAGATGCTATCAGAGTACCTCCACTCCACCATCATGTTTCTACATACAAACACACATATGAGCACATGTTCACTCATTCATTCAACAGATACTAACTTAGTAACAACTAATTGGGACCCCCAAGTGGTTCAGTCAGTGAAGAGTCTTCCTGCAAGGTGGGAGATCTTTGTTCAGTCCCTGGGTTGGGAAGAACCCCTGGAGAAGGAAATAGCTACCCACTCCAGTATTCTTGCCTGAAGAATCCCATGGACAGAGGAACCTAGTGGGCTATATTCCATGGGGTCACAAAGAATTGGAGATGACTGAGTGACTAACACTTTCACTTTCAATGACGAAATACTAATTTAGTAACTACTGTGTGTCAGTATTGATTATTTTTTAATTAATTTTTTTAAATTGGAGGATGTTTGCTTTACAATATTGTATTGATTTCTGCCATACATCAACATGAATCAGTTATAGGTATACAAATGTCCCCTTCCTGTTGAATCTCCCTCCCAATCCTACCCCATCCTACCCCTCTAGGTTGTCACAGAGCACCAACTTGAGTTCCCTGCATCATGCAGCAAATTTCCACTGGAAATCTAATTTTCCATATGTTATTAGTATTGATTATTGATTTGGCAATAAACATAGCCCTTTATCTGTGACCAGTCATGGTGCCTGTTTGACTGAGTTGTCTGAGCAGTTATCATTCACCACGTTCTTTCAGGTGTTCCAAGAATTTTCCTTGCATGGATCTTTTGAATTAAAATGATACATTAATGTCAATAGAATGGGCTTCAAGTATCATATTTCTTCTTTAAAAAAGCAGAACAGATATGCTGAAAAATAGATTTTTCACAAAAACCCTTTCAACCAAACATTCCTAGCATGAAAAAGCAACACATTGAAAGGGCTTTTCAAGTGTGTCTAAGTGGGAGTGCTTTCATAAATACTTTCTCAACATTCACAGGAAGAGTGGAACACCTCTTATTCACCCTCTACCTACAGAATGGAATCCCTGTGGAGATTGTGTGATTCACTCTTGTTATATCTTGAGATCTGGCTGGGCCTTAGGCATGCTGGGGGTAGATCTTGGAGAGTGGTCTGCAGTGAGGGACCAAGTCCTGTTAAAGCAGGTATGGTGTTGGAGATGGCCCCTCATGAGAGTCAGTCCAGCTTGTTGGGCAGTGAGTTAGCCTGCTAGCTGCTGCTCAGTAGACGGAGGGATCCCAGCACAGTGAAAGAAACTCAGCAGATTTCCCCTTGTTGGTCAGGTGGGGACCCAGTCTCAGGAGTAGATCTTGAGAAAGGGATGCAATGCTGAAATATGGAAGATAAGGCTTAAGATCTGACTGTGTCAGGGTGATTGATCGTGGTCGCTGCAGGTGGATGAGCCTGCTAGGGCCCATCAGGAGGTTCAGAAGGAGGGGGCCAGAAGGTGGAGGGACCAGGGGCCAGGCCAGGTCTGACAACATGCAGCTACATACTGAGCCAGCCTACCATTGCCCCTCCCTCCTTCTTCTCTTCCTTTTTTCTTTCCTCCTTCCCTCTTCCTTTTTCCCTTCTTCCCTTTTTCTCTTCCTCAGTCAACAGCATGTATTGATCACCTGTTGTATACTAGTCTTGACACTGAAGTAGGAATGATTCTTATAGCCAAGTGCAGTCTGAAGTATTAATGTAAGTATTTATTTACACATTAATTTATAAGAACCAGAAAGGTTCTTAATACAGGAAAATAGAAGCAGAAAAGATGAAGCCAACATGTCAGTGTGATTAGGGAAGGTGTCCCGCAAAAGGTGATATCACTGGGGCAATCTTGGAGGATGTGTAATCATTTTCTAAGAGAGGAAAGAAATGACCCACTCCATTGTATTTTTCACTTTTTGATGTATGCGTATCATAAAGATATCTTACTGTGCTTCAGTGGTTCTCCTCACTGTTCTACAGTCAAGGTATTCAGACAATGGTTAAACAGTTTGCTCTGACTATTCAGGCATGCCACTTAAAATGGAGTGAACAGTGTTAGAACTGAAGGAAAGAGCTTCGGTACTAGCGTTGTTGGCAGCAAAGGTCCATCACAGCAAGCTGGGTAAACTCTGGTGGTCACACCAACACAAGTTCCTCCTTGCCTTGCCTTCTACTCTAACTACCTCACCTGTATCTCAGTCTAGCAACGAACTCAGATTAAATGCCCCTTCATTCTGGCCAAGCTATTGAACCTGGAAGGCAACAGTCCCCTACTAGGGCATAAGTTCTGTTCAGTCACTCAGTCGTGTCCCACTCTTTGTGACCCCATGACTATAGCACGCCAGGCTTCCCTGTCCATCACCAAACCCAAAGCTTGCTCAAATTTATGTCCATCCAGTCAGGAATGCCATCCAACAATATCATCCTCTGTCATTCTCTTCTCCTCCTGCCTTCAATTTTTCCCAGCATGAGGGTCTTTTACAATGAGTCAGTTCTTCACATCAGCTGGCCAAAGTATTGGAGTTTCAGCTTCATCGTTAGTCTTTTCAGTGAATAGTCAGTGATTTCCAGTAGGATGGATTGGTTGGATCTCCTTGTAGTCCAAGGGACTCTCAAGAGTCTTCTCCAACACCACAGTTTAAAAGCATCAATTCTACTGCGGTTAGTTTTCTTTATAGTCCAACTCTCACATCCATACATGACCACTGGAAAAACCACAGCTTTGACTAGATGGACCTTTGTTGAAAAAGTAATGTCTCTGCTTTTGAGTATGCTGTCTAGGTTGGTCATAACTTTTCTTCCAAGGAGCAAGCATCTTTTAATTTCATGGCTGCAGTCATCATCTGCAGTGATTTTGGAACCCCCCAAAATGAAGTCTGTTACTGCTTCCATTGTTTTCTCATCTATTTGCCATGAAGTTATGGAACTGGATGCCATGATCTTAGTTTTCTGAATGAGTTTTAAGTCAACTTTTTCATTCTCCTCTTCCACTTTCATCAAAAGGCTCTTTTGTTCTTCTTCACTTTCTGCCATAAGGGTGGTGTCATCTGCATATCTGAGGTTATTGATATTTCTCCTGGTAATCTTGATTCCAGCCTGTGCTTCATCCAGCTTGGCATTTTGCGTGATGTACTCTGCATATAAGTTAAATAAGCAGGGTGATACAACCTGACATACACTTTTCCCAATTTGGAATCAGTCTGTTGTTCCATGTTCAGTTTTAACTGTTGGTTCTTGACCCGTATACAGATTTATCAGAAGGCAGATCACGTGGTCTGGTATTCCCATCCCTTTAAGAATTTTTCAGTTTGCTGTGATCCACACAGTCAAAAGGTTTTGGCAGAAGTAGATGTTTTTCTGTAACTCTCTTGTTTTTCTATGATCCAACTGATGTTGGAAATTTGATTCTGGTTCCTCTTTCTTTCCTAAAACCAGCTTGAACATCTGGAATAACATCTGGAATTTCACAGTTCATGTACTCTTGAAGCCTGGGTTGGAGAATTTTGAGCATTACTTTACTAGCATGTGAGATGAGTGCAATTGTGCAGTAGTTTGAGCATTCTTTGGCATTGCCTTTCTTAGGGATTGGAATGAAAACTGACCTTTTCCAGTCCTGTGGCCACTGCTGAGTTTTCCAAATTTGCTCCATGTTGAGTGCAGCACTTTCACAGCATCATCTTTCAGAATTCAAAATAGCTCCACTGGAATTCCATCACCTCTACTAGCTTTGTTCGTAGTAATGCTTTCTAAGGCCCACTTGACTTCACATTCCAGGATGTCTGGCTCTAGGTGAGTGAATACACCATTGTGAGTATCTGGGTGATGAAGATCTTTTCTGTACAATTCTTCTGTGTATTCTTGCCACCTCTTTTAAAATATGAAAGGGAAGGAGAGAAACAAGGCAGATAGAAGGCAAACATTTCATATATAAACAGTGGGAATTCCAGAAAGTAGGATTGCAAAACAGACAATATTTGAAGAGAAGATAGCTGAAAAATTTTCACCATTGCCAAAGAAGTAAATTATCTCAAAAATAGACATTATTGATTTCTACTGAGGAAAAATTAAACCAAGAAGCGGACACATTATAGTGAAGCTATAGAAGAGAAAATAGGTAAAGACTTTTTCTTTGTTTAAATGTATTTTTAATTTGAAGTTAATTGCTTTATGATGTTGTGTTGGTTTCTGCCATATAAGAACGTGGATCAGCCATACTGTGCATTTTTCCTCTCCCTCTAAATTTCCCTCCCACCTACCCTATCCCACCTACCTAGGTTGTCACAGAGCACTGGATTGGACTCCCTGTGTTATACAGCAACTTCTTACTAGCTAGCTGTTTTACATGTGGTACTCTTGCCTGGAAAATCCCATGGATGGAGGAGCCTGGTGGGCTGCAGTCCATGGGCTTGCTAAGAGTCGGACACGACTGAGTGACTTCACTTTGACTTTTCACTTTCATGCACTGGAGAAGGAAATGGGAACCCACTCTAGTATTGTTGCCTAGAGAATCCCAGGAATGGGGGAGCCCAGTGGGCTGCTGTCTATGGGGTCACACAGAGTTGGACACAACTGAAGCAACTTAGCAGCAGCATACATGTGTCAGAGCTGCTCTCTGATTGTCCCCTTCTCTTCCCCTGCTGTGCCCCCAACTCTGTTCTCTACGACTGTGCCTCCATTCCTGCCTTGCAAATAGGTCCATCAGTACCATTTTTGTAGATTCTATATGCATGTGTTAATATACAATATTTATTTTTCTCTTTTTGACTTACTTCACTCTGTATAACAGGCTCCAGGTTCATTTATGTCAGTTCAACTGACTTAAATCAGTTGATTTGAGTTGCTTTTTATGGTAGAGTAATGTTCCATTGTATCTGTACCACAACGTCTTTATCCATTCATCTAGACAGGTAAAGATTTAAAGACATCAGAAAGAATTTTCTATAAAGAAACAATTATTAGATTGACAGATAAATTACAAATAGAAATAGATAGTAAAAGACAATGAAGTAATAACTGAGGGGAATTAGTGTTATCCTGGAATTCTTTCCCCATGAGAATGTCCATTCAATAGTGAGGCAAAATAAGGACATTTTTAGATAAGCATTGAAAAAATTAGTCATAGATCCTTGCTGAAAAAGCTGCCAAAATGTAAACTGGAGAAAAAAGGAATTTGAACCCACTTCCCACCCCCACCAAAAGACTGATGTATCAATTCTGTTATTCTTTTTTTAAGTTTTTAAGAAAATTTTAAATGTGCATATCTAGATTAAAACAGTATTATGAATTCAATTTTATCATTATGAAACTTCATCAGTTTTCAACTAATAACCAATCTTGTTTCATCTAAATCTCCATCTACTCAAGCATGTAGATTATTTTGAAGCAAATATAAGAATCATATCATTTTATCTGAAGATATTTTGATATGTACCTCTCAAAGATAGAAAGTGTATTTTTCTTAATTTTTTTCAACATCATAAAAATGTCATGTTTAAAACTAAAAAGCTTTCATATATCGTCAAATGTCCAGTCAATGTTCATATTATTCCTATCAATTTATGATTTTATTTTTGAAGTATATTTGTTGAATTGTGATACACATAATATTTATATGCTGCTTGGTTGGTATGTCTTTTTCAATGTATAGATTCCTTCTTAATATCTAATCTAAATATGTATATCTAAGGATAGTATTTCTAGGTGTTCATGCTCTCCAATGGATACTCATTTAAGTTCATTTGTTTCCACTTTATTTTTGATTTGGGGGATAGCATTTTAAAATATAGTTTCATAAATGGTGACAATTATTTTACATTTCTTTTACATTTTTGTTTCATAGTTAACTTTGGGAAAATATGAAGTTTAAGCAATTCTGTCAAGAAATATTTGGATAGGTAAATCATGCTCAAAGATAAGGAAAAATAATTACAAAATAATTTTTTTAATGAAATCTCTCTTTTCAGAAATGGAAATTCCTTCATAAGAATTCTGGACTTTTATGAATGCTCTCCCTGTGCTTAGCTGGCTAGATGGGACCTAAATGCTTAGAAGCATAGATTCATATCTAAAAACAAATAGTTTAGAATTAGGAAGTACTTTGCACAGCTGCAACGGATATGTCTATATATCTACCTAATTGTATAGTATATATATTTTTATGCTTGTGTAGCTTACCTTCTTGTGTTAAAGGTAAAATCTTTTCAAAACTATGCAAGCAAAAAATTTATTGAGCTCCTGTTTTAGATATCCCCAGGGAAACTCTGAATGTAACCTGGAAGAGCACAGTAGGAAATAAGAGTCCAGGCAATATATTGTCAAGTCTCTTGTATCCTGGCGTCACTTGATCGTATCCCTTCAGTTATGGGAGAGAACTTTTTATTGTACATGTTTTGGCTCCACAGAAATACAAGGTAGGACAATTTCTTTGAAAGCCACGTTTATAATCTGTTTAATTTCAGCACTATTAAGAATCCTTTTTTTGTTATTTGGAGCTGCCTTCACTTACCTCTAAACTGGAGATAAGCAGTGGGGGATAGGGGGGAATGAACAGTTCTGAATGGCAGTAAATCCATGGAGATCTCAGGAGTCCAGTCACAGATATTGTGCACCTGTGAACCACAATGTCCTTTCCTTTTGCTTTACATGATCACTCATTGCTGCAGCTCTGTGTTTGGACAAAAGTCACTAAAATTTTTTTAATGAGTTAAAATAAATTTGTTATTTTGTGTCCTAGTTTCCTCCTCTGAAAAGGTGGTTATAATGATATGTGACTATTTTACAGAGGTGGAATAACTAATTGCTCATTGGAAAGTGTTTTTCAGATACAAGATGATAGATACATGGTTATTACCATAGTTGTCATTATTATCATTATAGTCTCAAACTGAAAGATGCTGGGTAATTGTAAGATGTGGCGATGTTATATCCAAATAAAGAAGAATATCCTGAATTGTTGGATAATAGAAGTCCAAATAATGTGTGGCAGAGGAGAGTTTCTTTTGTGGGAAACTAATATAGATAGTGGTACCTTATTTAACCCCAAATAAGCGAAAGGATTTTACATGTAAATATAGATAGAAGGTTATCCTAATAGTAGTTCATTTCATCCTGTGTAGTACTGATTATAAAGAACCTTTCTTTCAATTATTTAAATACCCAGAGTCATAAATTTTTATATCTTGGAGTGTGATATATTCTAGCTCATGCAACCCTACTAGGTCAGAAGAAAGTAAGCTCAGGGCATCCTTTAGGGCAGGGCATGTGTTAAGGCTGTCTCTCAAAGCACAGGAAGAACAAGGAACAGTAGCATTTCCCTGTTCCAGCAATTACTTAGCACTGGGGAAGAGCTAAGGAATCCCACAGAACAGAATTGGTGGCCATGTACTGTGCAGGTGCAGCAGGCAGCTGGGCCTGGAAGTGAAAGGAGGGAGAGAGGAATCCAAAAGAAGCTTATCAGGCACAAATGTGGTAGAGGATGGTGAGCATGCTGTACTTTGGAGGGTGCAGAGAAGACCCCATATCCTTATGGGGCACCTGGCCCTCTATCTGAATGGCAGCAGCAGAGATCTGGGCAACAGTCTGAAGCCCAAGCATCAGTGCTGAGGTTGATATCCAGACTACAGTAGCTTGAAAAAGTAATACAAGTCAAGCTCCAGCTCAGAGAAGGTTCAGTTCGGTTCAGTCGCTCAGTCATGTCCAACTCTTTGCGACCCCATGAATCGCAGCATGCCAGGCCTCCCTGACCATCAACAACTCCCGGAGTTCACTCAGACTCATGTCCATCGAGTCAGTGATGCCATCCAGCCATCTCATCCTCTATTGTCCCCGTTTTCTCCTGCCCCTAATCCCTCCCAGCATCAGAGTCTTTTCCAATGAGTCAACTCTTCGCATGAGGTGGCCAAAGTACTGGAGTTTCAGCTTCAACATCATTCCCTCCAAAGAAATCCCAGGGCTGATCTCCTTCAGAATGGACTGGTTGGATCTCCTTGCAGTCCAAGGGACCCTCAGGAGTCAAAGCCACTTTATTATCTGAGTGTCCAGAACTGTCTTTGGAAGCAGAGATGAACAGAACTTATGTGTGGAGAACATCAGTGGACTCAACTGTGAACAACTGGGGGGATGAGGCAGGAGGACTGAGAAATTCACAATATTGGAGCATTCTCCAGAAGACAGTAAGCAAGAAATGATGTATCTGTCAGGAGCTTGTAGCTAAAATGCTTCCTCTGCTTCTACTGCATGGTTATTTCTGGCCAAAAAAAAGAAAAAAAAAAAAACCCAAAACAAACAACAGAGACAAAAACTCCCAGTTTTCAGAAATGGCTACAAGGGGCCCAAAACCCTCCACTAACCTAAATATTCACCAACATCTGCATCTCATTCCGGAGGCTGAGCATACCCAATGCCTCAGACTCACAGAGAGGTTATATATGTTGTCTGTGCCTGCAGGGTCAGCTCTATAGTACATATACCACAATGACATCCATAAATCTCCAGGTTCCATTTCTCCTATAGTTGGAAAAAGCATAATTCACTAGCTGGATTTCATTAAACCAGGAATGATTCTACATCTCTGTTAGTCCTAAACCCCTGGTCTATTCATCAGATGAACTCCTACTCATCCTTCAGATGTCCACTTAAGTAATTTTTCAGCAGACCCTTCTTCATGCACTGGACACATCAGAACTGTCATCTTCCCTACCGTTAGTGTATCTCATTGAAGTTAGTGTAGTTAGGTAACTATCTCCCATTCCTGATACGTTGTAGACTCTAAAATGGCATGGACTAGGTCTTGTTCAGTTTCTGTATGGCCAGAATGCAGCAGAGGGTCTTAAATGTAGTAGCTACACACCAACTGCTGGATGGATGAACAAAGGAGTGATAATGGTAGCCAACCCTATGGGTCGCTGGCTCTGTGTCAGGCCCTGTGTAAGGCTGGTACATGCACTATCTCCTTTAATTCTGGCAGTAGTCCTAAGAGATGGGTCCTATTATTATTTGAAAGAGAAAAAATTCAGAGAGGTTAGGATGACAAAATATTGGCAGATAGCATTTTAATGGAGACTCTCAGACTCTGCATCCCCCTCTTTTCACCATTGCACCATGATTCATTAATTTAAATTAACCTGGAATTAGTTATGGGATTAAGGATGTAGCCATAGATTGATGCATTTCCAAACTTTACTTTTCTGATTTCTCTGAGTAACAAATTTGATTCTTTGAGAATAAAATTCCCATGTCTCACCCCTGTGTCTAACCCTCATTCTCTGGAAATAACTTTTAACCCTCAGAGTTGTTTTCTGGGAACAGATAAATCAGTAATTTCTAGACTTATCTGCCCTTCTGAGAATCACCCCTCAGTTCAAGTAAGCTATAGCATCTATTCTTTAACCCAATACTCTTCCTTCTGTTGATACTTTGTCTTGAGCAAACAGTATTGCCAGTATTCAAAATTTATGAGGACATTCTCATATTCTTGGGAATCACACTTGGGTTTTCTCTAAGATGACAGAGTAGAACTCGTACTCATATTCTCCTGCGAGAACTCCAAAATTACAACTTGCTACTGAACAACCATCAAACGGGAATGTTGGATCCCACCAAAAAAAGATACCCCATGTCCAAGGGCAAAGGAGAAGCCCCAGCAAGATGGTAAGAGGGGTGAAATCACATTTAGAATCAAACACTATACCCTCCAGAGATGCTCAGAGGGCTCAGACAAACCTGGTACGTACCAGGACCCAGAGACTCCACAGAGACTGAGCCAGAACTGTGTTTGAGTGTCTCCTGTGGAGGTACAGGTCTGCAGTGGACTGCTGCAGGGGCAGGGGATCTGGGTGCAGTAGACGTGGGTATGGCATAAGCCCTCTTGGAGGTCGCCATTAACCCCATCATACAGCCACCAGAATTTACGCAGGACTGGAGAATTTCTTGGTGAGAATAAACAAAACCCTGTGTGCACCAGCACCCAGGAGAAAGGGGCAGTGACCCCAAAAGACACTGACTCTTAATATGCCTGTGAGTGTCCAGAAGTCTCTGGTGGAGGCGTGGGTCAGCAGTGGCCTGCTGCAGAGTTAGGGGCACTGAGTGAGGCAGTGTGTGGCCTGGACCTGTTGAAGGAGGTGCCATTATTTTCATTACCTCCACCATAGTTTGGCTTCAAGTCAAAGAACTGGGAGGGAACATAGCCCTGCCCATCAACAGAAAATTGAATTAAAGATTTACTGAGCATGGCCCTTCCTGTCAGAACAAGAACCAGTTTCCTCTGCTGTCAGTCTCTCCCATCAGGAAGCTTCCATAAGCCTCTTATTCTTCTCCATCAGAGGGCAGAAAGAATGAAAACCACAATTGCAGAAAACTAACCAATCTGATTACATGGACCACAGCCTTGTCTAACTCAATGAAATTATGAGCCATGCCATGTAGGGCCACTCAAGATAGACAGGTCATGGTGGAGGGTTCTGACAAAACATGGTGCATTGGAGAAGGGAATGGCAAACTACTTTAGTATTCTTGCCTTGAGAACCCCATGAACAGCATGAAAAAGCAAAAAGATAGGACACTGAAAGATGAACTCCCCAGGTTGGTAAGTGCCCAATATGCTTCTGGAGATCTGTGGAGAAATAACTCCAGAAAGAATGAAGAGATGGCACCAAAGCAAAAAAAAAACCCAGATATGGATGTGACTGGTGATGGAAGTAAAGGTTGATGCTGTAAAGAGCAATATTGCATAGGAACCTAGAATGTTAGGTCTATGAATCAAGGCAAATTGGAAGTGGTCAAACAGGAGATGGCAAGAGTGAATGTCGACATTCTAGGAATCAGCGAACTAAAATGGACCGGAATGGGTGAATTTAACTCAGATGACCATTATATCTACTACTGCGGGCAAGAATCCCTTAGAAGAAATGGAGTAGCCTTCATAGTCAACAAAAGAGGCTGAAATGCAGTACTTGGGTGCAATCTCAAAAATGACAGAATGATCTCTTTGTTTCCAAGGCAAACCATTCAATATCATGGTAATCCAAGTCTATGCCCCAACCAGTAATGCTGAAGAAGCGGAAGTTGAATAGTTCTATGAAGACCTACAAGACCTTCTAGAACTAACATCCAAAAATGATCTATTTTCATTATAGGGGACTAGAATCCAAAAGTAAGAAGTCAAGAGATACCTGGACTAAAAGGAAAATTTGGCCTTGGAGTACAGAATGAAGCAGGGCAAAGGCTAATAGAGTTTTGCCTTGAGAATGCACTGGTTATAGCAAACACCCTCTTCCAACAACATGAGATGACTACACATGGACATCACCAGATGGTCAATATCAAAATTGGATTGATTATATTCTTTGCAGCCAAAAATGGAAGAGCTCTATACAGTCAGCAAAAAGAAGACTGGGAGCTGACTGTGGCTCAGATCATGAACTCCTTATTGGAAAAGTCAGACTTCAATTGAAGAAGGGAAAACCACTAGATTATTCAAGTATGACCTAAGTCAAGCCCTTAAAATTATACAGTGGAAGTTGACAAGAAGATTCAAGGGATTAGATCTGATAGAGTTCCTGAAGAAATGTGAATGGAGGTTCATGACATTGTACAGGAGGCAGTGATCAAGACCATCCCTGAGAAAAAGAAATGCAAAAAGGCAAAATGGTTTCCAAGGAGACCTTACACATAGCTGAGAAAAGAAGAGAAGTGAAAAGCAAAGGAGAAATGGAAAAATATACCCATCTGAATGCAGAGTTCCAAAGAATAGCAAGGAGAGATTAAAAAAAAGTCTTCCTCAGTGATCAATGGAAAGAAATAGAGGAAAACAATGGAATGGGAAAGACTAGAGATCTCTTCAAGAAAATTAGAGATACCAAGGGAACATTTCATGCAAAGATGGGCTTGATACAGGACAGACATGGATGGACCTAACAGAAGCAGAAGATATTAAGAAGTGGTGGCAAAAATACACAGACCTAAACAAAAAATATCTTCATGACCAAGATAACCACAATGGGATGATCACTCACCTAAAGCCAGACATCCTGGAATGCGAAGTCAAGTGGGCCTTAGAAAGCATCACTATAAACAAAGCTAGTGGAGGTGATGGCATTCTAGTTGAGCTATTTCAAATCCCAAAAGATGATGCTGTGAAAGTGGTGCACTCTGTATGCCAGCAAATTTGGAAAACTCAGCAGTGGCCACAGGACTGGAAATGGTCAGTTTTCATTCCAGTCACAAAGAAAGGCAATGCCAAAGAATGTTCAAACTAATGCACAATTGCACTCATCACTAGTAAAGTAATGCTCAAAATACTCCAAGCCAGGTTTCAACGGTACATGAATGGTGAACTTCCAGATGTTCAAGCTGGATTTAGAAAAGACAGAGGAACCAGAGATCAAATTGCTAACATCCTTTGGATCATCAAAAAAGCAAGAGAGTTCCAGAAAAACATCTATTTCTGCTTCCTTGAATACGCCAAAGCCTTTGACTTTGTGGATTACAACAAACTGTGGGAAATTCTTCAAGAGATGGAAATACCAGACCACCTGACCTGCCTCTTGAGAAATCTGTATATAGGTCAAGAAGCAACAGTTAGAACCGGACATGGAACCACAGACTGATTCTAAATTGGGAAAGGAGTATGTCAAGGCTGTATATTGTCACCCTGCTTATTTAACTTATATGCAGAGTACATCATGAGAAATGCTAGGCTGGATTAAGCACAAGCTGTAATTTTGATTACAGCTGGGAGAAATATCAATAACCTTAGATATGCAGAAGATATCAACCTTATGGCAGAAAGTGAAGAAGAACTAAAGAGCCTCTTGATGAAAGTGAAAGAAGAGAGTGAAAAAGTTGGCTTAAAGCTCAACATTCAGAAAACTAAGATCATGTCATCCAGTCCCATCACATGGGAAATAGATGGGGAAACATGGAGACAGTGAGAGACTTTACTTTTTGAGGCTCCAAAATCACTGCAGATGGTGACTGCAGCCATGAAATTAAAAGACGCTTGCTCCTTGGAAGAAAAGTTATGACCAACCTAGACAGCATATTCAAAAGCAGAGACATTACTTTGTCAAAAGAGGTCTGTCTAGTCAAAGCTATGGTTTTTCCAGTAGTCAAGTATATATGTGAGAGTTGGACTATAACGAAAGCTGAGTGCTGAAGAATTGATGCTGAAGAATTGTTGGTGAATACTCTTGAGAGTCCCTTGAATTTCAAGGAGATCCAACCAGTCCATCTTACAGAAAATCAGTCTTGAATATTCATTGGAAGGACTGATGCTGAAGCTGAAACTCCAGTAGTTTGCGCACGTGATGCCAAGAACTGACTCATTAGAAAAGACCCTGATGCTGGGAAAGATTGAAGGTAGGAGGAGAAGGGGATGACAGAGGATGAGATGGTTGAGTGGCATCACTGACTTGATGGACATGAGTTTGAGCAAGCTCTGGGTGTTGGTGATGGACAGGGAGGCCTGGCATGCTGCAGTCCATGGGGTCACTAAGAGTTGGACATGACTGAGCAACTGAACTGAACTGAACCTTCATATTCTTAAATAAATAAAACTCTATAAAATTGAAAACCTTCTTTGCTTGTCTTCCCAATTTTATTTCTCTTCCATACAGAGGCCATCACTGTGCATTTCATGTGGAAGTGTTTGTTCTTTTATCATAGTTCTATATACATATGTGTCTATGAACAATCAGTAATACTGCTTTGCTTAAAATGCATAAGTATATTATATGTTATAGATATTCTAAAGTTTGTTTTTTCACTAAAAATCACTTAGGAGATCATTAATTACAAAATGGCTCCTATAAAGATACTTTCAGTTGGAAGAAGAATGGCCTCATTCCTTTTGAATGCATGTCCATAAATAATGTAGATTTTAGGAACGTACATACCAGTTATACAAAAATACATCTTAGTTATCCTGGTAAAGTCAGGTCTTTTTAGTGAAGAAAAATGGTAATAGTGGGAAGTTTACATTTTTGGGAAACCTGAAGTACTGAATCTCATCTTCCAGAAGTTAGAATGTAGCATAGTAGTACATCTGGATAACATTCAGGTTGGTGCTCTTAAATCCTTTCTAGTACTTCTTTGTACATGTCAGGAGACACTATTTTTTAGCCTAAAAATAGAAATATATTAATGCAAGTCTTTGGATCCCAGTTCAAAGATATGTCTGCCCTTAATCTTTTGTCTGTGAGATCAACCCTGGGATTTCTTTGGAAGGAATGATGCTAAAGCTGAAACTCCAGTACTTTGGCCACCTCATGCGAAGAGTTGACTCATTGGAAAAGACTGTGATGCTGGGAGGGATTTGGGGCAGGAGGAGAAGGGGACGACAGAGAATGAGATGGCTGGATGGCATCACTGACTCGATGGACGTGAATCTGAGTGAACTCTGGGAGATGGTGACAGACAGGGAGACCTGGTGTGCTGCGATTCATGGGGTCACAAAGAGTCGGACACGACTGAATGACTGAACTGAACTGAACTGAATCCTTTGTCAAATAATGCAAAATGACCTTGATAAGACAACTAAAGTATTTTTATATTTGGCTATTTTCCCTTGAAATAGAGAACTCTAACAGCAATTATTATTTTTATTAAATAAGCTCTGGATCAGAAATTCTAATCTTTGGTGTGCATCAGAATTTCTGGAAAAGCTTGTTAAAATACAGATTTCTGATGCACATATTCAGAGTTTTTGTATCAATATGTCTGGGGTGGAGCCTGAGAATATACAGCTTATAACAAGCTCTCGGTTGATGCTGGTATGCCAATATGAGAACCCTGCTTTGAGAATTTGTTCTCTAATAAAAGTGATCAAAGAACAGACCTCAGGCTATAATAGAATGAGGAGGTTGGTAAATTCTCAAACCAAAACCAATAAAAAACACCTTTAAAGCTGGACCCAAAACACACACACACACACACACAACCATTTCAGAACTCTGAAAATAAACTATGGAATACAGCAATCTGAGAAGAATTTATACTTCAAAGACTGTTGAATATCACGTAAGAATATTGGAAATTTTCACATTCTTGCTTCTACTCCCCTCTTCCCAGTTTGATAGGTATGGAAATTCTGTCAGGATGGAGCAGGCCATGGCTGCTGTGGCTGAAAGAGATTCACTTGGTTTAGATGTAAATGACAATCACACGCAGAAGAGCTGTCAGTGGAAGTGAAGATATTGGCAAGATGAAAGGTCAAAGCCTGGGTTGTCGTTGCAGTTTAGACAAACATTTCTGACTGAGGCTGAATACATGTGGAGTGGAGACTGGAGAAGTGCAAAGATTTTCATGCACTCTTGGCCATCCAAGGCTTTCCTGGTGGCTCAGATCATAAAAGGATCTGCCTACAATGCAGGAGACCCAGGTTCAATGACTGGGTTGGGAAGATCCCCCAGAGAAGGAAATGGCTACCCACTCCAGTATTCTTGCCTGGAGAATTCCATGGACAGAGGAGCCTGGTGCGCTACAGTCCATAGGGTGTGCAAGAGTCGGACATGTCTTAGCAACTAAACCACCACCAAAGGGAACATGTTTAAATAAAGGAAAGTATGACAATAATGAATTAACAAATAATTCTTAATAATTGGGTAGAAATTTTGACATTCTGGATTTAAAGAGTACAGAACTGAAATGAAAAGCCCTAACAGGGCCTAATAGCAGACTAAAGATGTCAGAAGAAAGAATTGGTGAGCCTGAAGATAGATCAGTTAAATTTTCCAATCTGAAGAACAGAGAGAAATAATTGAGGAAAAATGACCAAAGCATCATACGATTGTTGGACAAGAATAAATATGCCAACATGTGTGTAATAGGAGTCCCAGGAAGGGAGTAGAAAAAGGGAAAGAAAAATTATTTTAAGAAATAACAGCCAAATTGTCTCAAATTTGATAAGAAACATTAATTCATGCTTCAAGGAAACTCCAAGAAATATTTATAAAACAAATACAAAGATTGACACAATAGAAAAATTCATCAATATGATTAATGGCTAACTTTTATTCTGACAGTGGTAGCCAGAAGGTAGTGAAATACAACACTAACCAAAACTCCTTAAAAAATAAAGGTGAAATAAATTCATTTACAGACAAACAAAGACTGCAGACATTTCTAATAAAAAATGCTTAAAAGAAATACTTAATTCCTTAGTTCCTCAAGCTGAAGGAAATCTACACTAGAAGGTAATGTGAAACAAACAAAAAAGTACCAAAGTGATAAATGTGGTTTTATATGTTAATACAAGACTATTGAATACATTTTTCCACAGTTCTTCTATTAACTTCTTTAAAATATATAAGTTATTTAGCTTATAACATATAAATGGACAATATCTGACAACAGTAGCACAAATGAGAGGGTACAAAATGAAGATGGATGATAGCAAAGTTTATGCAATTTACCAAAATGTAGTTACTATTGATCTGAAATAGACTGTGATAAATTAATACTCATATTGTAATCCCTGGAGTAACCAAGAGGAAGATAACTTTCTTATAAAGGTGAAAAATCAAGAGCACAATTAAAGCAAGAAACTGAAAATATTTAATGCAAAAAAAGGTAATATGGGAGGAACAGAGGAAAGACAGAAACCATATAGAATACAAAAAAGCAAAGTTGCACCTGTAAATCTAATCATACAAAAGTTCCATTAAATATAAATATTCTAAATGCCACAATCAAAAGCAGAGGTAATCACATTGCATAAAAAGAGCAAGACACTGCTGTATGTTTTCTATGAGCAATCCATGTTTCACTCAAAGATACAAATATACTGAAAGTAAAAGGGTGGCGAAAGATATGTATGCAAACAGTTTTCATGAGAGAGTCATGGTTGCCCTCAGGCAACCGTTAGTACTAGAGACAAAGAGGTATAATTTATCATGTTGAAAGGGTCAGTACAGCGGGAAGAAGTAGCAATTATAAATCTACATACAACTAATAACAAAGTCTCAAAATGAATAAAGCAAGAACTGACATAATTGAAAGGAGAAATAGTATATTCATTAATAATAATTGGAAATTTTTATATCTTACCCGCAACAATTGAATGAATAAGGAGATATAAAATTAGCCTGGACATAGAAAATTGGAACAATACTTTCAGCCAATTCACCCTGACTTATGTATAGATAAATGCTCCACTCAAATGAATGCAGCATATACATTTTTCTCAAGCAACATAGAACATTTTCCAGCATTGATCATATGCTAGATAATTAGGAGACAAAGGAGACACAAATTATCAATACCAAGAATGAAAGAAGGTCTATCCTTACTGACCCTAAGGAAATTAAAAAAGATTACAAGGGAATATTATGAACAAACTATGCCAAAATACCAGTCAACTTAGATAAAAGAGGACAAATTCCTGGAAATATATATAAATTCCCAAACCTGACTCAAGAAGAAACATAAAGTCTGAATAGAACTATGACATGTAAAGAAATTAATCGCTAATAAGGTCTGCCTGTGAGTGACACTACCAAAAAATAGCAGAGCAGGGGATTCCAAATCTCCATCCCTCCAATAAAGCAATAATTTGCCAGTAAAGCTGGCAACAACTCTCAGGATCATTTTTTCCAGATCTCTCAAATATAATAGCAACCAGGGGAACACTTCAAGAAAAGGAAATATCTGAAGTCTGTGAGAGAACATTGTTGGATTTAAGTCACTTGCCTACCATCTCTGACTTCCCAGGTTAGCAGTGGTCACGAGGACAGTGGCCCACATTTCCAGTGCAGCTTACTGATGCCAGTGGGAGCAATATGGACTGCTCTCTGAGAATTATGGTTGTATGCATTGATCTGTTTGTTGCTTCCCTGATGGTCACCTGAAAGCCTTGTCTTTGCTTCACTTCAGAGCTTTCCCAGGACTTGGGGAGCATTTGTGAAAAGGGTTTAAAGACAGACGTAAGAGTTGTGGTCACCTAGGACCAGGGAGAGAAGATTGTACAAGTATCAAACCAAAACTCTGGGAAGGAAGGGTTTGGGAATGAGATACATAGGGAAACAAATGCTTTGAAAGGCTTCTGCATATACAGAAAAGGCCTATATTTCTAGAAAGCCATGCGCACGCCCAGGGCTTTATGTATTCTCAGGAGAGACCTGAGGAGATGCTTGGCTTTCACCTCTGGCTCAGCTTTAGGCTCAATGGAGAAAGGAAGTGAAGGCTAAGGCAGAGCTGTAAATAGAAGTGTTGCAGAAGAGCCCCAAGAGGAGCCAGTCTGCAGAGATGAGAGAGTACTTTTTTCTTGTCTTGTCTTTTTTTTTTCTCTTGCTTTCCTTTCCTTCCCTTTTTTTTTTTTTAGCTCCTAATATATAAGTAAATTTCTATGAAATCAGTAGTCAACGGAGCAGAAATCTCAAGGACATTCATGATAAAAAGTGCAGTCTTCACACAAGTCATTGAAGAAAGTCACTAAAGAACTAAAAATCTACAACCCACAACAAGTGACAACTACAAACCCAGAGAAATGGAGATAACGCTGATTCCTTATATATTTCTTATATCATTATAGTATTCAAATTGTTCACATTCAACAGAATATTATGAGGCATGCAGCTCTATGTTTCAGTCACTGGTGTAGGCACTAGCAAAATAAATTGGACAAAAATTCTTGTCCTTGTGAAATAGATATTTTATTAAATAAATTTTTCATTCAGTAAGATTTTTTTTTCAATATTTTATTATGGTAGAAAAGTTGAAACAATTTCACAGTAAACACTCACATGTCCATCTCCAGATCTACCACTGATGTTTGACTGTTCTTGTCCTGTCTTGTCTCTCTCCATGTAGTCATGTTGCTGTGAGACAATCCATTGTTTCCTTGTAGCATTATAATTAAGACTACAAATTAAAAACAACCAAATATACAATAGTAGGGATTTAGTTACATAAGTTAATGCACTTCCACCCCATAGACTTATCTACAGCCATTCAACTTTATCTTTTTGACTATGGAGAATCCTGTATGTAATAATAAAGATAAAACAGAATGTGAAACTGTTCGCTATGCCTTGTAATTTCAACACTATAAAACAAATTATACAAATGAAAGTGGATATGGAAAATTAAAGGACACAGTCTGTTAGAGTACTGGAATTCCTGTAAATACTTTCCCTTTCCCGTTATTGTGACTTTTATTAAAGTTGGTGCATCTTTTATTAATTATGTACTTAAAAAAATTTTAAATTAGGACAATTCAACCATTATCTATGATGTGCATTTAAAATATTTAGCAGAGCAGGTAATAAATTGTAATGTCTTTTATTAGCTAATTGTATATTGAGTAGTTTCTAGTGCCTGCATATATGATGGTGAATAAAAGGGGTTTGCGAAGAGTTGACTCATTGGAAAAGACTCCGGTGCTGGGAGGGATTGGGGGCAGGAGGAGAAGGGGACGACAGAGGATGAGATGGCTGGATGGCATCACTGACTCGATGGACGTGAGTCTCAGTGAACTCCGGGAGTTGGTGATGGACAGGGAGGCCTGGTGTGCTGCGATTCATGGGGTCAGAAAGACTCGGACATGACTGAGTGACTGAACTGAATTGAACTGATGCCCATTAGAAGCTTCCAATATGTTAGAGAGTATGTGTTCATACTGTGGAAAATACTTAAAGAGATGGGAATACCAGACCACCTGACCTGCGTCTTGAGAAATCTGTATGCAGGTCAAGAAGCAACAGTTAGAACTGGACAGGGATACAGACTGGTTCCAAATCAGGAGGAGTATGTCAAGGTTGTATATTGTCACCCTGCTTATTTAACTTATGTGCAGAGTACATCATGAGAAATGCTAGGCTGGATGAAGCACATGCTGAAATCAAGATTGCCAGGAGAAATATCAGTAACCTCAGATATGCAGATGACACACCCTTATGGAGAAAGTAAAGAAGAACTAAAGAGCCTCTTGATGAAAGTGAAAGAGGAGAGTGAAAAACATGGCTTAAAATTCAACATTCAGAAAACTAAGATCACGGCATCTGATCCCATCACTTCATGACGAATAGATGGGGAAACAATGGAAACAGCGAGAGACTTTATTTTGGGGTCTCCAAAATCACTGCAGATGGTGACTGCAGCCAAGAAATTAAAAGATGCTTGCTCCTTGCAAGAAAAATTATGGCCAACCTAGACAGCATATTCAAAAGCAGAGACATTACTCTTTCAACAAAGGTCTGTCTAGTCAAAGCTATGGTTTTTCCAGTAGTCATGTATGGATGTGAGAGTTGGACTATCAAGAAAGCTGAGCACAGAAGAATTAAAAAAAAAAAAAGAGAGAAGAAGAATTGACGCTTTTAAACTGTAATGTTGGAGAAAACTCTTGAGAGTCCCATGGACTGCAAGGAGATCCAACCAGTCCATCCTAAAGGAAATCAGTCCTGTATATTCATTGGAAGGAGTGATGCTGAAGCTGAAATTCCAATAGTTTGGCCACCCAATGGGAAGAACTGACTCATTTGTAAATACCCTGATGCTCCGAAAGATTGAAGGTGGGAGGAGAAGGGGACGACAGAGGATGAGATGGTTGGATGGCATCACCGACTCAATGGACATGAGTTTGAGTAAACTCCGGGAGTTGGTGATGGACAGGGAGGCCTGGCATGCTGCAGTCCATGGGAGTCGCAAAGATTCAGACACCACTGAGTGACTGAACTGAACTGAACTGATGTGTTCATAAAAGAAAAACTACACAATGAGCAGTGATTATGCTGCATATATTACATAATATTTTGAAAAGTCAGCTCTGAAAACAGACCTCCAATATTTGCTTCCAGGCTTCATTTCATACCACCTGTTTGATATTTGGCAAGTTACTTCTCTTTGCCTTAGTTCTTCATTTTTATTGAGGTTAAATATATTTCTGAGCTCTTAGTTTTCTGTGAGGATTAATGTTTAAAATAATATCTGACACATGATAAGTACTAAAAACATTGGCAATTTTTACTATTTAATATTAATATGTTGTTTTTAAGATTCTGCAGTGAGATAGATTCTTGTTTAACTCCTGTGAATTATATATTTTAATCCATGTGCTCTAATAAAAAACTAAAGATAACATAATTATGTTTAGATGTTTAGACTTTAAGACTGTACATTTTACTTCAAACTGATATATGCAAATGCCCTTTAAAAATCTTTATTGGGAAAACAGCTATTTAGAAATTTAAGAAATGTCCATTTCTGACGTAAATTATTATTTATGATTACTTTAGAGCACAGATTGATTGCCTGAGAAAGTTGCCTGCTTTTTAGTATCTTAGCAGTAGTACTTAATTTTTCCAGATTTATGGCAGCCTTTTGAACCTCCTCATGAATTGCTTTTGATCAGCACATGTGGTCAGATTAAAAGCAGTGTCTCTGTACTCTAAGCTTACTGCCAGTAGGAAACTATATTGAAAAGAAAAAAATGTCTCCTGGATGTTTGGAATATATTGTATAATTCCTTGATAAAAACTAATATATTTTGTGGTTAATTAAGGGAGAAATACATAAAAATTTAGATGCTTATCTCACAAATCATCAAACTAAAAAGATAACATTTATTTACTTATTTTTGTATTTTTACCTCTTTTCCATAAAGAATTTGAGATGGAAAAGTTTTTAATTCTCCTCTCTGTGGATATTTTAATGCCATTAAATGGGAATAATTTGGATCACATACAAGATTAGGATGGAAATGATGGAATGATGTAATGACTTTGGAGCAAGTTTTATCCTGTCTCAGGAGAACTCATTATTGGATTGTGTTTATGGAAGAAGATGTAGAAGGAGGAGAGATAAAAGTGGAATAATTTCTTTATCTTCACTAGACCCTCCATTCTGTATCACAGAGTTTTTCTTTTCAGGAGGGCACAAAGAACTTCTAGATACCAAGTTTCCTATTCCATACATAAAATCCTCTTAAAGGAAAGTTTCTTTTCACAAAGGGGAATTTAAGTTTTAGAAACTCTGTCCTATTTATTGTGTGTTATTTTTATGTGAGTTTCATAGAGAAACTCTGAAAAGAAAGAAGTGAGCTTTTAATAACCTGGTTTTACATGACAAATGCTGGGAAAAAACAGACTCAGGGTGTGAATGCTGTCGTAAGACTGTAAGGGGGACCAGTGCCAGAACTGCAGGTTGGTAAATGTTTTTTGGTAAATCAGAAGATAACTTAAGATAACCTACATGATTGCTCTGTTCCTCACCATCCTTTGAGATATTTGGCATGACAGAATGAAAGAATGCCAAATCTTAACAGTTAGTGAACTGCTTTTCCTTAGAGCTGATGCATTTGGTTATCTGGAAAGACTCGATAGTGATGAAGACAAGGTTGATACAAGTGAACTTGAATATAGATTAGGGTTATTTTTTAAATTAGAAAAATTGTATGTATATATTCTTTAATTGTATAAATACATATATGTGCATGTTTACATATGTACATATACATACATTATATATACTTTAAGAAAAAAAATAATATCCCTATCCAGCTAGTATGCATGGCCATTTTGGATTTTTTTTTTTTAATCCTGAAAATGGCTTTAGAGATCTTCGGAAATATTCTGAAATATATTTTGCCTTATAAGTTAAATAATTAACTTCACACCACACTTAACATCAGAGAAGGCAATGGCACCCCACTCCAGTACTCTTGCCTGGAAAATCCCATGGATGGAGGAGCCTGGTGGGCTACAGTCCACGGGGTCACTAAGAGTCAGACAGGACTGAGCGACTTCACTTTCACTTTTCACTTTCATGCATTGGAGAAGGAAATGGCAACCCACTCCAGTGTTCTTGCCTAGAGAATCCCAGGGACGGGGGAGCCTAGTGGGCTGCTGTCTATGGAGTCGCACAGAGTTGGGCACGACTGAAGCGACTTAGCAGCAGCACGCTTAACATATTTAAATATACTGTCTGTTGAGTTTGGTTTGTGAAAAGCCCAACTCCAATGGCTCTCCAACTGTTTTTTATATTTTACAGTGTAAGAATCTCCATGTAAATTATAAAATTATAGATCTCCATGATGCTGACATTGAAAAAAATTGTACATATTGTTGCGTGTTTGATTTAATCATCTTTTCCAGGGCATACTATTTTAATAATCATGAGGTATGATAAAGTTTCATTCTGTACAGAGCTTTCCATGGCACCTCTACCCTGACTTGTTCCATGAAACTATACTACACAGTTCAATAAAGAGTTAATTTCTGTCAACCTAGTTATTATTTAAGACATACAGTCTGGAGGGAGGAAAATGATTTCAGTTGGAATGAGATGGAGAGTTAATGAGACATAAAGATACAGAAAGTCTGTTCTGGCTGGCACGAATTCCCAGGGAGGTCAAGAGTAGGGTAGATAAAAATGAACTTAAAATACAGAGGCAGTGGGAAGGAAATCTGTGAAGGCCCATGATAGTAGCCAGAGCAAACAGACAGATTTTCCTTCCCAATAGGAGGATATATTTAAAGAGAAATTAAATGCAAGGCAAACCTTGGGAGTGATTTGTAGAAATCACATAACAACTGAGCTGCTCTTTGTTTTCCAGTGTGTGAGGAAACATTCTGTGTTTGTCAATTGATGAGAAAGAGCACTGAATTCTGAATCAGGGAGCTCCCACTGTGAAGGAAGAAGATACTGGTGTGTGGATAACCACGCAGCTGGGGCTGGGGGAACGGTAGCGGTGGAGGGATCCCGAGTGTAGGAAGGATTGGAGCCGCGAATAAGGAAAACCTACAGTCAGTCGAGAAGTCTAATTGGTTACTCATTTGGAAACGAATGGAGACCTAGGTGCCCAGATGCTAGAAAGTAGCTCAGAAGTGATGTTTCCTGGTGGATAAGGCAGCGGGCGAGGAGGGATTCCAGCCCCAGCGCCAGTTCTTGGGGCTTTCATAAGCGGAAGTGTACTCGCCCTGAGAGGAGACCCAGCTTGCCTGCCTACGCCTCCCATTACAGAGAAGCCAGCGGTCAAAGTTGGAAAAGATCATTTTGAGGGGAAAACCCTCTCCCACTTTAAGACTTCTTTCCGTCTTATTTCATCGCAAACCTCTTCACATAGCCAGATCCTAAGCTGTGCCGTCTGCATACCCGACTTCGTGTGCCAGTAGCAGCGCTTGATGGAATTTCACCTCAGGTCCCATTATGCCCAGGGAGGCCTCACAGGCTTCGAATGCCGGCCTTTATCTTATACATCGAGAAGCCTGTTCAAACCTTTAGGGCTGTGCCAACTTGGCGAGAAGAGCTGGCAGACTTCCCTCTCTGGGTTTCTTTCGGTGTGAAGGTTTTGAAGTGGGTCTGGGTCTGGTGAGGGAGGCCGTGATGAATGCTGTGTGGGGTCCTTGTGAGGTCTCTTACTTGTTGACTGTAAGCTTTTCATCGTCCCGGCGTGAATGAGAAGCGTCCTGCCTTTGCAAGGGTTTTCTTTTTTTCTGTTTCTTTAAAGTTATCTTAGAGACTTTTCAGTCACCATATGAAATGAAATCATAAATTCTCTGGGAAAATGTCTGTTTTGACAGAGTGCTTTGAAGATGCATGGCAAATGTTTAAACAGATTCTAATTGATAGGATTTAAATAATGTATATATTAGTTACTAAAAAAATACCTCTTGCTTTTTTTTTTTAATTTTTACTTCTCACAAGTTTTTTTTATGAATTCTTGAGTTAAACAAATTGAGGGAAGGAAATATAATTGTGTTAAATCTCCTAAGTGCTTGACACACTGACAATAAATTTTAAAGTTAAAGGTAAGTCTACAACTTGTAAGTGGGGTCTTTTTTCCCATATACCTTCTTTAAAATGGGTCTCCTGCATTGCAGGCAGATTCTTTATCCTCTGAGCCACCAGGAAAGCCCTTAAAATGAAATCCTCTAGGAGAATAAAAAAAATGCAGATAATTGCTACAGAAGTAACAAATGATTAAAAACTCACTAAATAGTAGTTGCTTGAAAGTATTTGATTTTGTATGTTTGATTGTTCCTAATTGAATGAAATAATATTTGAACAAAGGGTTTTTATGACTTTCCTGTGGATTGGTTGTTTACTTTGTGTCTCAGTCTCTATCTTCCTTAATGTTCCTCTACAAGCCTCCTTTACATTGTTCTAGTTTTTACATGACAGTGTGATGCTTTTGCTTCCCTAGTAGCTCAGTGATGCTTCTAAACTTCTCCCCCCCTTTTTTTTTTATGGTTCATATAATATTTTGCCTTATTTTATTTTATTTTTTTTTAAATTTTATTTATTTTTTTTATAGTTTATTTTTTTAATTTTAAAATCTTTAATTCTTACATGTGTTCCCAAACTAAGATAATATACCATTTTTATTTTAATTTCTGAAACCTTCTTATCCATGGCTTTCTCATCTAACTCTTAAATGCTAAAAGGAATCTCTTCCTTACTGTCCTTGTCATGAAGTGTTTACTTCTTGCTCTTTTGTCATTTCCTGTATGAAAAATAAGTTTCTTGCCTCATTATATTGTGAGGAACTTAGGGGGCAGAGCAGAAGCCTTAACTCTCTCTGAAAACTAGGATAATATGACACAGACATCTAATATAGTTCACTGAAATGTGAGCTCCCCATAAATAAAAAAGAATTATTGCCAAGAAGCAGCTACTCTACCAGATGACATTCCCCGGTCTCCCTTGCATCTCAGTGGGGCTTTGTATATAGTTTTCATGAATGGAATGCAAAAGAAAATCATGTGGGTAGACCAAGGCTGTCAGGAAACAGGTGTGACTTCTCCATGGTATATTTTCCTGTCTGCTGGCTGGTTGTAGAAGCCTCTGAGGACATAAGAAATGTCAGAGCCACAAGATTGAAGGAGTATGGGTCCCTGTATCACCACATGGAGGAAAGCTGTAGATTGACAAGAATTACATTGGACAACTGCTTGAGCACAAAATTAAATTCTGTCGTGTTAAACCACTGATTTTTTTATAGCAGGTCATTTACCTTCACCAATATAGGTGAAGAAATCTTGCTATTTGTCATTCTTGGAGGGGCCTTCCAATCTTGTTGACCCCAGAAGAATTGGAGGAAAGTTGCTTTAGTATTTTCATACTTTGTGAATTGGAGAAGTCTACCAAAAGACCTGGGTTATAATGATGCCCTCAACGATTTCCATGAAATGATGGCTGCAGAACCCAGAACAGGTGCAACTGTGATGTCCATGGTGCATTTCCCACTGCCTGAAAAATGGAACCTGTCTGGCAAGTATGTTTGATAAAGAAACATCCAGGCAAGAGAGAGGAAGGCTATTCACAATTCTTGTACGAATATTCTAGTTGAGGATCAGTAATTTGCCAGAAGAGTGGACTACCATTAAACCAGAAATAATGAAAAAAAATTGGAAGAGAACTTTATCAAGAAGAGAAAGGGATGCTCTGAAGAAAAGACTTAAGGTGGATACTTAATAACTGAGTATCCAAAAATATTCTGAAACTAAAAGAAAAATAAAAATTCTATCAAGTTCAATAGATGGGCTAAAAAAGAAAATCCTGCTGCTTATCATGAAGAATTAATGTTACAGAACATCAAGTGAAATATTTTAAAGTATTGTGAAAAAACATAAATAAAATTCATTTGATTATAGAACTGATTCTGAAAAACTATGTGAAATATATGTGGAAAGTGAAGTACAAATTTTACAAACTCTTTAAGCAGGCATCTAAGTATCCTAATTTGCTTAAGAAATATTCCTCCCTTCAGTGTTCTTAAAATATTTTCTAATGCTGTTATTTTATTTTTTGAAATTTATTTTTTTAAATATATCTTTACATATTTTGTATATTGTATGAGATAGGGGTTTAACTTTTTTTCCCCCAACATGAATGCCAAGTGTCAGTACCATTTAATAAATCAACTGTCCTATCCCAGTGATTTGAAATGCAACTTTCGTCACCTGTTGCATCTTCTAGACACATGCTCTATTCTTTTTTATTGATATTTTATCTCTTCTAGAAGCCATACCATGCTGTACTGATTATGGCATCTTTATGGACTGTTAAAATATCTGATAAGGGAAGTACTCTTTCAGTATTCTTTTTTGCAAACATTTTTGGCTTTCTAGTCAAAGCCATTTGCCAGTTTACACAGTCACCACAAAACATTGACTTTGTATTAATCATTGCATTTTTGAATTCTTTGTTTTTTATGTGATTTTAAGGTTTTGTTTGTGAAGGCATTGTAACTTTATTATGAATTCATTCTTACATATTTATAGTTTATATTGCTTTTGTGAATAGTATTTATTTTTCCCATATCCAGTAATAATTTATTGCTTTAGTAAAATACTGTTGATTTTTTTTGTATTTTTATTCAAATACAGCTATCATATTGAATTATCTCATTAACTCTTGTTTATCTATTTTGAAATGACATTTTGTCTTTTTACTTTCCAATGTTTTTGTTAATTGTTTAGTTTGAGTGTCTTATTTCATTAGCTAGAACTTCAAAGGCAATGTTGAAATTCAGTAATGGTGAGGCAAGAGTCTCTATTTTTTTCTTTATTTGAATGAAAATGATTTTAATGTTCCCCTGTATTTGGTGTTTACTGTTGAAGTTTGGTAAATAGTCTTTAAGATGAATCCTATTATTCCTTTGTTGGAATTTTATTTAAAATGGCAAATGAATGCTATCAAATACCTTTTAGGTGTTTGTTGATATAATTATATTATTTTTCTGTTAGAGAAGGTTTTGATATTATAGAATTGTCCCTCTAAAAGAGAAAAAAAGTCAAGAATGGAGTGGCACTACATATAAAAATATAAAGCCTAGTTCCTACTCTTGTGAAACATTCAGTAAGTGAGGAAGATAAGACTAAAGAGTTCATATCAGCACTGCAGAGGAGGTAATTCATATGAAATTATGCAGTTAAGAGAGGAAGCCCAGATACAGTGAGGTCTGGATTTCATAGGAAAACTGTCTTAAGGAATGACAATGTGGAACAAGATAGGACAGGCCTATTCATGAAGTTACAAAAGCAGAGAAAGGATTAAAGAACAGAAAATTGTATATGTGAGAAGAGGTTAAAAAATTATTCAGCCACTGGAAATGAAAATTAGGGAGATTTTAAATATATGAATATGATACAGAAGATAATTTGATCTTCATCACTAGAGATAAGAGAAATGACTAAACCTACCAAGTACAGCAAAGAAAAGCATAGCAATGTGAATTGTTCATCACTAAAATGTTTTACCCAAAAAGACTTTTATTGTAATTCTAGAAAATTTCCCATTTCTACCAGAAGGCAGAGATGAGGCCTTTTCTAGAGTCAAGATCCATTGATTTTAATGGAATATATTTAGGAAATCAAATAACAGTTCCATTGGTTGGTGATCTGTTTATTCCTGAAACTCGTAGGTGTCCAACACTGTAGGGAATGAAGAGATCAGAATCTATAAGTAGGTTGCTAGAACCTAGAATAATAAAGAAGTACACAAACAGGAGACTTCTTTTATTTTATTTTAATTTTTTAAAGGACTTTTAAAATGTGAATTATTTTTAAAGTTTTTACTGAATTTGTTACAATATTGCTTCCGTTTTATGCTTTTTTTTTTGGCCCCAAGGCATATGGGATTTTAGCTCATCAACCAGGTATCAAACCTGCACCCCCTGCATTAGAAGGCAAAGTCTTAACCCCTGGAACACCAGGGAAGTCCTAGGAAACTTCTTTTAAAAGTGGTGTCAGTGGCGTGTAAAGTCAATTTATATACACTGCCTTCTTTTGAAATCCAACAAAAACAACAAAAAAGAAAGAAAATTTAAGAGAAGTAAGTTTCTTTACTGTGATTTGCCATTCTTGGCTGGATTTTATCCTTATATAAAGAGCTCAAGATTCTGTATTGTTTGAGTTCTGTCTTGCGTCCTCTACAACTTCTTCTCCAGATGAGTTGAACTAGTTTTGTTTGACAGAATTGATGCACCTCTGCATGGGGATCCTTTAGTCCTCGCTCTCATCCCACCATCTTCCCTGGTGAACTACCCATTCTTTGTGACTTAGTTCAGATACTACCTACCATGTATAACCTTTCCTGACCTCTCCATGTAAAGCTGACTAGTCTCCCTTTTTCTGCTCCCATTATGCCTTCACCTTTCCTTTATTTTCCACTTCTAATGATGTACTTTTGCTTTGCTTTGTCTTGTTTTATTTATGGATCTTCTTGTGATCAATCCCTCCTCTCTCCCTTCTCTCCTCCAGAAATATCTTTCCTCTTCAACCCAGGGCCAGCCTTAAGCAGGACAGGAGCACCACACACACTCACAAACACACACACTGCAATTTAGGTTCTACTGAAGATTTCCAGAGAGGTCCTAAAGAGGATTTCCATCATGCCCTACGAAGCAGAGAGTTATAAAAGTGGATTGCATAATTCCCTCTTTCCCCCCCCCCCCCCAAGCCAAATAGCGTATGCTTTTCTTATCTCATAATACCATCGCTTCCATGTATCTTTTCAAACATGTGCTTTGTCACCTTAAGCAAATTCATTGTCACCCTCAATTTGCATAAAATATGCACTGGAGAAAAAGCTTCTATAGTTTCTAAAGCTTATGCCCTTGGGTGCCTATTCTCTGACCTTAGGTTGCTTTATCAATGTCTTTATTCTTTGGAAATTCATCTTTTTTTGGTGGTGGTGGGGGGGGGGGGAGTCAGTGAATGGGAATAGAGGATTAAGCTATTAATAATAGGTAACATTTATAGTTCATTTACCCTATGCCAGGCAATATATTGGGGCTTCCCTGATGGCTCAGTGATAAAGAATCTACCTGAAATGCAGGAGACACAGAAGATGAGGGTTTGAGCTCTGGGTCAGGGATATCTGCTGGAGGAGGAAATGGCAGCCCATTCCAGTATTCTTGCTGGGAGAATCCCATGGACAGGGCAGCCTGGTGGGCTACAGTCCATAGGGTTGAAAAGAGTTGGACACGACTGGGTGACTGAGCACAGGCCCTATACTAATGTGTGTGCTTAGTCGCTTCAGTCATGTCCTATTCTTTGTGACCCTATGGACTGTAGCCCATGAGGCTTCTGCTCCCTGTCCATGGAATTCTCCAGGCAAGAATACTGGAGTGGGTTGCCATACCCTCCTCCAGGGGGTCTCTCCTACCCAGGGATCAAACCCATGTGTTCTGCACCTCCTGCATTGCAGGCAGATATAGTAATACTATATTAAACAGTTCAGCACAGTTCAGTCACTCAGTCGTGTCCGACTCTTTGTGAACTCATGAACCGCAGCATGCCAGGCCTCCCTGTCCATCACGAACCCCCAGAGTCCCAAACCCATGTCCATTGAGTTGGTGATGCCATCCAACCATCTCATCCTCTGTGGTCCCCTTCTCCTCCTGCCCACAATATTCCCCAGCATCATGGTCTTTTCAAGTGAGTCGGCTCTTCACATCAGGTGGCCAAAGTATTGGAGTTTCAGCTTCAACATCAGTCCTTCCAATGAAAACACAGGACTGATCTCCTATAGGATGGACTGGTTGGATCTCCTTGCAGTCCAAGGGACTCTCAAGAGTCTTCTCCAACACCACAGTTCAAGAGCATCAATTCTTCTGCGCTCAGCTTTCTTTATAGTCCAACTCTCACATCCATACATGACCACTGGAAAAACCATAGCCTTGACTAGATGGACATTTGTTGGCAAAGTAATGTCTCTGCTTTTCAATATGCTGTCTAGGTTGGTCATAACTTTCCTTCCAAGGAGTAAATGTCTTTTAATTTCATGGCTGCAGTCACCATCTACAGTAATTTTGGAGCCCAGAAAAATAAAGTCAGCCACTGTTTCCACTGTTTCCCCATCTATTTCCCATGAAGTGATGAGACCAGATGCCATGATCTTCGTTTTCTGAACATTGAGCTTTCAGCCAACTTTTTCACTCTCCTCTTTCACTTTCATCTAGAGACTCTTTAATTCTTCTTCACCTTCTACCATAAGGGATACCTGAGGTTTTCTCCCGGCAATCTTGATTCCAGCTTGTGCTTCTTCCAGCCCAACGTTTCTCATGATGTACTCTGCATGTAAGTTAAATAAGCAGGGTGACAATATACAACCTTGACATACTCCTTTTCCTATTTGGAACCAGTCTGTTGTTCCATGTCCAGTTCTAACTGTTGCTCCCTGACCTGCATACAGGTTTCTGAAGAGGCAGGTCAGGTGGTTTGGTATTCCCATCTCTTTCAGAATTTTCCAGAGTTTATTGTGATCCACGCAGTCAAAGGCTTTGGCATAGTCAATAAAGCAGAAATAGATGTTCTTCTGGAACTCTCTTGGATTTTCCATGATCCAGCAGATGTTGGCAATTTGATCTGTGGTTCCTCTGCCTTTTTTAAAACCAGCTTGAACATCTGGAAGTTCATGGTTCATGTATTATTGAAGCCTGGCTTGGAGAATTTTACTAGCATGTCAGATGAGTGCAATTGTGCAGTAGTTTGATCATTCTTTGGCATTGTCTTTCTTTGGAATTGGAATGAAAATTGACCTTTTCCAGGTCTGTGGCTACTGCCGAGTTTTCCAAATTTGCTGGCATATTGAGTGCAGCACTTTCACAGCATCATCTTTCAGGATTTGAAATAGCTCAACTGGAATTCCATCACTTACACTAGCTTTGTCTGTAGTGATGCTTCCTAAGGCCCACTTGACTTTCATATCAGAGTGTCTGGCTCTAAGTGAGTGATTACCCCACTGTGATCATCTGGGTCATGAAGATCTATTTTGTATAGTTCTTCTGTGTATTCTTGCCACCTCTTCTTAATAACTTCTGCTTCTGTTGGGTCCCTACCATTTCTGTCCTTTATTGAGCCCATATTTGCATGTTCCCTTGGTATCTGTAGTTTTCTTGATGAGATCTCTAGTCTTTCCCATTCTGTTGTTTTTCCTCTATTTCTTTGCATTGATCGCTGAGGAAGGGTTTCTTATCTCTCCTTGCTATTCTTTGTAACTCTGCATTCAAGAGGGTATATCTTCCCTTTTCTCCTTGGCTTTTCACTTCCCTTCTTTTCACAGCTATTTGTAAGGACTCCTCAGACACCCATTTGCTTTTTTGCATTTCTTTTTCTTGGGGATGGTCTTGATTCCTGTCTCCTGTATTCAGTTCAGTTCAGTCACTCAGTCGTGTCCGACTCTTTGCTACCCTATGAATCACTGTACGCCAGGCCTCCCTGTCCATCACCAACTCCTGGAATTCACTCAAACTCACGTCCATTGAGTCCGTGATGCAGTCCAGCCATCTCATCCTGTGTCATCCCCTTCTCCTCCTGCCCCCAATCCCTCCCAGCATCGGAGTCTTTTCCAGTGAGTCAGCTCTTCACATGAGGTGGCCAAAGTATTGGAGTTTCAGCTTTAGCATCAGTCCCTCCAAAGAACACCCAGGAGTGATCTCCTTTAGGGTGGACTGGTTGGATCTGCTTGCAGTCCAAGGGACTCTCAAGAGTCTTCTCCAACACCATAGTTCAAAAGCATCAATTCTTTGGTGCTTATCTTTCTTCACAGTCCAACTCTCACATCCATACATGACCACTGGAAAAACCATAGCCTTGACTAGATGGACCTTTGTTGGCAAAGTTATGTCTCTGCTTTTTAATATGCTGCACAGGTTGGTAATAACTTTCCTTCCAAGGAGAAATTTCCTGTATTAATAATGTTTAATTAATAATAATATATTATATTAATACTTTAAGTAAAATTTAAATAGACATTTAAGTAAAACTCTATTTATATTCTGGTACCTATAGTTTTGTCTCCTATAGAAAGAAGATTGTGAGCATTTTCGCAGTAATGACTGTATTATTTTTCTCTGTATTGTTAATACCTGGCAACACGTCTGGCACATGGTGAGCACTTCATAAATGCCCATTGGATGAATAGGGAGACTATGTATGAATGTCATCTCATTGATGGGGAGAATCATCAGCCTGTCCCCAGTACCCTTAGTCATGATTCCCTTATATTTGCTCTCTCTTTTCACCTCACCATGGTCCTCTTCTGCTAATCTGTCCTTGTGGTCAGTGCAGGCCTTGGCTTTCACTCCACTCTCCATAGATACTGCCAGTTCTCATTTTCTGAAAGCTAATTATTCCATGGGAGATCTTTCAGTCAAGATTCTCTTTGTTTACACTGGAATGGCTTATCCTTTCTGACATACTTCTTTTCACTTCATTATGCAGTGATGCTGTTGGACTGTATGGATGGGAAGCAGCACATCCTGCCAATATAGACAGGTTAGGGTCTTCAAACTGGTGGGTACACCTCTAGGGGTTTATTGAAGCCTCTCTCACAGGCCTCTGTGATGAGAATCCTTGGTATGTTCTTGATAAAATGCAAATAACTTAGTGATTCTAAAATGTCCTTAGTTCTCTAAGGTTGATGAATATGTTGTACAGGTTATCACTAGATTTGATTACATAATTTATTATTTAAAATATGACACTTTAAAAGTGAGAGAAATGGTATTTATAATTGCATTGGGTCAGAAGTCATAACCCAGGGCTCTGGTTATGGCTGAAATCTGTTCAGAAAGCCTATCTCCAATTTATTTCAACAAATATGGTAAAATTCTTTCAGAACTCCCCTCTAAGTTACTGTCACCTTAAGGGTTCACTTTTCCTGACCCACCAATGTCATTTATAAAATAATTATGTGGTCCAAATTCAACCACCCTTTTAAAGTGTTCATATTCTTAACCACCTTCTCTATCTTAGCCTCAAAATTTGTCAGGGGCTCTAGAGATGCTCTGGGTTCCTTCTTGAACAGAAAGAAGCTGACTGGCTAAATGGAGGTTTTCTTTTCTAATTGAACTTACTAGCAAATTGGAATTTCATTCTCATTTTTGTCCCAGTCCTGAATGTGGACTAGCAGTGGCAGGGCAGGAGTGATGGGGGAAGGAAGGATAGGCTAAACGAAGGATGTATGGTACCTAGGTGTGTGTCTGTACTGGTCCTCTGCTGGCATTGGTCTTTGACTCACTGCTCCTTTGATCACCTCAAGGATTCCAGTAAAGGGGAAAGGCAGGACATGATCAGAATACTTCCTTTTGCTCTTACTTCATCACCTTCATTGATGTTCCTCAAGTCCTTGACTTTTTCCTTAGCTTCCCCAGCCCTTCCTCCTGATCCTGAGAGCTGAGTACTGCTTCTCATAACAGAGACCCTGTCCTGCTTCTTCCTGTAACTCATTCTCTCTCTCTCAATTCTTTTCATCTTGCAAGAACCCCCTCACTCTCATAGGGGTGAAAGCTTGCAGCTTGGACAATCCTGTTCTCATCTTTTTATGGATGAAAGTTTGAGCAGTTGGGAAAATCCTGTTTTCTTCTTTTCTTATCAAGAATGCAGGTAGAGAAGATGTGGTCTTGGTACCCCAATTTAAAATTTTAAATTGATTTTTATAACTGGCCATTTGGGTTTCGAATACAAACACTAATAGTCTTTGCGTATACTGGTGTTTGAGTATACTGGTGTTCGGGCTTCTCTTGTGGCTCAGCTGGTAAAGAATCCACCTGCAAAGTGGGAAACCAGGGTTCAATCCCTGAGTTGGGAAGATCCCCTGGAGAAGGGGAAGGCTAGCCACTTCAGTATTCTGGCCTGGAGAATTCCGTGAACTATACAGTCCATGGGATCGCAAAGAGTCAGACATGACTGAGCAACTTGCACTTGCATACTGATGTTTAAATAAACACCATGTTCTTATTTGTCAACTTATTCACCAACTATCATAATATTTCTATAGAAAAGCCTGCAGTTAGCTCTCCAAGATTGCTTAGATGAACTTTGGGAATATCAGTTCAGTTCCATTCAGTTGCTTAGTTGTGTCCAACTCTTTGTCACCTCATGGACTGCAGCACGCCAGACTTCTTTGTCCATCACCAACTCCTGGAGCTTGCTCAAACTCATGTCCATCAAGTCAGGAATACAGTCTGTTTATAATTAAGTCTGTCAAAGATGATGCTGTGAAAGTGTTGCAGTCAATATGCCAGCAAATTTGGAAAACTCAGCAGTGGCCACAGGACTGGAAAAGGTCAAGTTTCATTGCAATCCCAAAGAAAGGCAATGCCAAAGAATGCTCAAACTACCGCACAATTGCACTCATCGTACACGCTAGTAAAGTAATGCTCAAAATTCTCCAAGCCAGGCTTCAGCAATACGTGAATCATGTTCAAGCTGGTTTTAGAAAAGGCAGAGGAACCAGAGATCAAATTGCCAACATCCGCTGGATCATGGAAAAAGCAAGAGAGTTCCAGAAAAACATCTATTTCTCCTTTATTGACTATGCCAAAGCCTTTGACTGTGTGGATCACAATAAACTGTGGAAAATTCTGAAAGAGATGGGAATACCAGACCACCTGACCTGCCTCTTGAGAAACCTGTATGCAGGTCAGGAAGCAACAGTTAGAACTGGACATGGAACAACAGACTGGTTCCAAATAGGAAAAGGAGTATGTCAAGGCTGTATATTGTCATCCTGTTTATTTAACTTCTATGCAGAGTACATCATGAGAGACACTGGACTGGAAGAAGCACAAGCTAGAATCAAGATTGCCGGGAGAAATATCAATCACCTCAGATATGCAGATGACACCACCCTTATGGCAGAAAGTGAAGAGGAACTCAAAAGCCTCTTGATGAAAGTGAAAGAGGAGAGTGAAAAAGTTGGCTTAAAGCTCAACATTCAGAAAACTAAGTTCATGGCATCTGGTCTCATCACTTCATGGGAAATAGATGGGGAAACAGTGGAAACAGTGTCAGACTTTATCTTTTTGGGCTCCAAAATCACTGCAGATGGTGACTGCAGCCATGAAATTAAAAGACGCTTACTCCTTGGGAGGAAAGTTATTACCAACCTAGATAGCATATTGAAAAGCAGATAAATTACTTTGCCAGCAAAGGTCCGTCTAGTCAAGGCTATGGTTTTTCCTGTGGTCATGTATGGATGTGAGAGTTGGACTGTGAAGAAAGCTGAGAGCCAAATAATTGATGCTCTTGAACTGTGGTGTTGGAGAGGACTCTTGAGAGTCCCTTGGACTGCAAGGAGATCCAACCAGTCCATTCTGAAGGAGATCAACCCTGGGATTTCTTTGGAAGGAATGATGCTAAAGCTGAAACTCCAGTACTTTGGCCACCTCATGTGAAGAGTTGACTCATTGGAAAAGACTGATGCTGGGAGGGATTGGGGGCAGGAGGAGAAGGGGATGACAGAGGATGAGATGGCTGGATGGCATCATGGACTCGATGGACATGAGTCTGAGTGAACTCCAGGAGTTGGTGATGGACAGGCAGGCCTGGCGTGCTGCGATTCATGGGGTCACAAAGAGTCGGACATGACTGAGCGACTGAACTGAACTGAAATGAACTGAACTGAACTGAACTGAAACACTTTTTGCTGATTGTCATTTGAACACATTCAGTTCTAAGATGTTGAAAACAGCAATGATAACGATGATCATTAATGTTTATTAAGTACCCACCATGTAGTAGGTAATGCACTATTCAATACATTATCATTATTCTTCATAACTTTACTGTAATTCAAGCATTATTTTCATGTTAAAAATGAGGAAGGTGAGTCACAGAGAGGTAAAGTGAGGGGCTGAAAGATACATAAATGACGAAGTTAAGATTCAGGTCCAAGCTTGTCAGTCTGTGTAATTGACAACTTTCTTCAATGCCATATGGTTGCTTGTACCTGGCCATATTTTACATTATTGCTGTGCCTTTTTTTAGGTTATAAACAATTTTAGAGAGGTGCCATACACTATTCTGCATTTTTAATAACATTTAGGCATATTAATTAGGACAGTTGGATCTTAAAGCACTTCAAATAACTTTTTAGATCATATGCATGTCTAGAGTGTGATAAATAAAGATGTCAAATAAACCATATAGTCACATTAATTTCAAGTTGCCTGTAATGTTCTCCTCCTGTTCCTGCTGGCTTCCATTCAGTGGATCTAACAGAAAGATGTTGAATCCATGTTGATTACTGCTGCTGCTGCTGCTAAGTCACTTCAGTCATATCTGACTCTGTGCAACCCCAGAGATGGCAACCCACCAGGCTCCCCCGTCCCTGGGACTCTCCAGGCAAGAACACTGGAGTGGGTTGCCATTTCTTTCTCCACTGCATGGAAGTGAAAAGTGAAAGTGAAGTCGCTCAGTTGTGTCTGACTCTTAGTGACCCCATCAATTGCAGCCCACCAGACTCCTCCGTCCATGGGATTTTCCAGGCAAGAGTACTGGAGTGTGGTGCCATTGCCTTCTCCAATGTTGATTCCTAGGCTAAATAAATCTGCCCTTCTTGTGATCATGATCTTTGAGGTTTGAAGGGGCTTAAGAAGGATGGGAGAAGAATTAACCACAAAATTGATTTCTAAGTACAAGGTGGTGACTAAGACTGAAGTTAGGATACTGGTTCTAAAAACAAACAAACAAATGATCAAGACGTAGCATTTATCCTTCCATGATGGTTGTAATCAGGTATCTTGCAGAGCTTAGAGTACTATACAGGTGCAGTGAAAGTCACCAGAATGACTGTGAAATCAGTATTTTTTGTGTTTCCCTCAACTCTGTCGTGACTCTTTTAGAACTTAAATTGCATAGAAAATACATTTTTTCACCTGTCACTAAATCCTGGTTCCCTTTCTCGTTATCTTTCTTTTTACTTATCAGTTAAAATAGGATGGATAAAAATGACACAAAATCTGACACTGCAGAAGATATAACTATTTTGAGAGCATACTGACTATGAAGATTCAGTGTTGTCTTTCAGAATTTCATGTACATTTTGCTCATTCACGCTTAGACTTTTTTTTTTAGTTAAAAAAAAAAAAGCATTAGTAAATCAGGGCTGCCATCTTGTCTTGCCTATATGTTTTAAATTAAACTGTCAACTATCCTGAGTGTTTTGGGCTGAAATTTTCTCTTAATAGACAAGAAGTCTTTCAAGTCTGATTTATATTTCTTTTCAGATTACAATTTTCAGCTCATCCTTTCACATACATTGACAACTTACATCAGCTAGTTTTCCAAAATATGCTTAAAACCAAGTCTGATTGCATAGGCATTAAAAAAAAAAAAAGGCTTCTAGAGAACAACCTGAAAACCACAAATAAAATATACATCAATGGATTACATTAGCATTATAGGAAAATATGCTAACATGCCATTTCTATAGAAAGAAATCTCTAGGGACAATGACTCACACTGTGCATTGTGAAATCATGTTTCAGCGGTTTCATTTTCCGTGATTTTCATTAAAATAGCTAAGAAATAGTACATGTTTTGAAAAAGCAATTCTTAATGATCTGTTACACACATCCCAGACTGTCCTAATGTGTTCACATGTGGTTCCGCTGAGTTTGTGAGGTTTGATGACACTCTGTTCTGAAATAAATGAGTGCCCCTAAATTTGGTATTATTTTCCATGTCCACTTACAGGGCAATTATCCCATCATTATATTCAGGAAAAAGGGCTGATTAAAAAGTGTCTTTAGGAAGACTGAGTAAAACAAGCAGCCTGGTTTGCACGGAAAGGATTTGATTTGGGGGAAAAGTGGTGAGCTTCCCTTTAGCCCTGCCTTTCTCAATTCCATCCTCAATAGCCATCAGTATGATATGAACGAACATTTTATATAATCTTATTCAGTCTTAATGTAAGATACAATCTGACCTTTAATAAACTCAATTGTCCCTCAGAATAAAGTCTGTAATTCTTGACATGGACTACAAAGTTCATAATCTAGCCCCATCTGCATTTTTAGCCTCTTTGTTCACCAGTCAGCCTAGTAATTTCTGTAGCCTCACTTGCTAGTAGCTCCTCCCTCACATCCTGTGCTTTCTTACCCATTTGCCTTTGTTATACTGCTTCTTCTCCTTGAAATACCTTTTTTTTTTCATTCCAACACCCCTTCACTTTGCTTGTGGATTATTTCAAGAGTCAGTTGATTTTTCTATTGCCCAGAAAACAGATGTTGATCATTACTTAAAGCTGATTGAGCCCTCTTCTCTCATCCAGTAGCAAGGAATAATCAGCAGTTACAAAGAAATCTAACAAGCTCTTGGTAAAACCTGTGTGTGTATCGTCTCATTTGACTCCTACACCAACCTCCGAGGGAGGTATATGAGAATGGATCTTATATAACAGTAACTGGAGCACAGATTATCTCCTGGGTTTTTGTTAATTTTCCCTCCTCTATCTTTTTCTGTCATGTAGAATAGCTGTAACCAATTATATTTATTCAGTTCCCATTTTCAGTGACTTCTCAGGAAAGAGCATTAAATGCATTTGTGGCAGAGAGATCTGTATAGGAACTAATAGGTTGCCCTTACCTAGAAGGGTGAGATACTCTATGTGAAAGCATTTTGCATAATGAAAAAAAAAAACACATTTTTATTAGTTTTAGGCTGTAATTAACAGAAGATCAAGAGATTGAACAAAAGGAGATTTATTATTTCACATCCCAAGTCCAGAGATATGACTGTTCCAGGATTAGTCAATTCAATTGTTGGAAGATACAAAAAAATCCAACTTTACTTTCATCTTGCTGCCCAGCCACCCTTAGCCTGTTGTCTTTTGGTCTTCAGGTGGTCAGTTCATGCTTGTGATATAGCTACTCTAACTTCTTTACCAACTGCTTACACAATATTTACAGGCTAGGGGAGAGAATGACTCCTCTCTGTATCCTTTTTAAAGATTGAGATAAAAATTCTTGGAAGCTTCCCATTAAACTTTTACCGTTCAGGTCCTATCAGCCAGAAGTACATCTCCTGTCCATACCTAAGCAGTCTGAGAGAATGGAAATGAAAGGAACATGATTGGTAACATTAACTGGTTTGCTCCCTGGACCTGTGGGGGAGTTGGATGACCTAGAGGCACATAGGCATTCAGTGCTTGAATGAAATTGGGAATCTGGTGAAAGAAGAACAGGTCGGGATTTGCCTTTTCATTAATGAGCACTGCCTGCCACAGGAGTCTACAATTATGAGTTATCATTTTCAGTGTTGGTACATCCATATATACCATGCGGCAGTGGTTTTAGAAAGATTCACTTTTGAGGTCATTTTAAAGCAAAGAGGTTTTTATTTTATTTTTGAAAGGTAGTAATGTTCCTTGTTCCCTGTTTTTGGGTGGATTGGCTCAGAAGCAGACTCCCAGACAGGTTTGAGTGTACGTAGTTTGTTTTGAAGGTGGTTGCTGTTCTTCTTCAGTCGATCCATTGTGTATGAGTGTTTGTGACTGTGTGGACTGCAGCACACCAGGCTTCCCTATCCTTCATTATCTCCCGGAGTTTACTCAATCTCATGTCCATTGAATAATAGAATCTGACCCAGAGATTCAGGAAAGGGAAGGCAGCCTAAAGGGACCTATCAGTCAGTTCAGTCGCTCAGTCATGTCTGACTCTTTGTAACCCCATGGACTACAACATGCCAGGCCTCCCCATCCATCATCAACTCCCAGAGCTTGCTCAAACTCATGTCCATTGAGTTGGTGATGCCATCTAACCATCTCATCCTTTTTTGTCCCCTTCTCCCCCTGCCTTCAGTTTTCCCCAGAATCAGGGTCTTTTCCAGTGAGTCAGTTCTTCACATCAGGTGGCCAAAGTATTGGAGTTTCAGCTTCAGCATCAGTCCTTCTGATAAATATTCAGGGATGATTTCCTTTAGGATTGACTGGTTTGATATCCTTGCAGTCCAAGGGACTCTCAAGAGTCTTCTCCAACACCACAGTTCAAAAGCATCAATACTTTGGAGCTCAGATTTCTTTATAGTCCAACTCTCACATCCTTACATGACCACTGGGAAAACCATACCTTTGACTGGATGGACCTTTGGCAGCAAAATAATGTCTCTGATTTTGAATATGCTGTCTAGGTTGGTCATAGCTTTTCTTCTTAGCATCTTTTAGCATCTTCATAGCATCTTTTAATATCATGGCTGCAGTCACCATCTACAGTGATTTTGGAGTCCAAGAAAATAAAGTCTGTCACTGTTTCCATTGTTTTACCATCTACTTGCCATGAAGTGATGGGACTGGATACATTATCCTAATAACCTCAAGGGATATATTATCAAAACAGTTATGACTGTCGGTGACAGAAGCCATAAGGGCAGTCCTGAAAATGATTTAGACTCTGAGTCATGGCATAAGGAGTAAGGAAGCTGGGGTATTTGTAACCCAATCTCTGTCAGTCATCCATTGAGAAATTCAGGAGATTGTGTGAACATCCCCAGGCCCCTTGTGATGTGACTTTTTGCAGCTTGTGGGGAAGCTCTCAGGTCGAGAGGTAGATCCTGGAAATTAGGCATCCCAGGGAAGAGATGAGGCTCTAGGGATGTGGGCTGAGGACGGACTGCAGCTGCCACATTCCTTTATGTCCATAAAGAGGATCAAGAGCAGAAATATCAGAAAGCATGCAAAACTACTGGAAATTGTTTTGTTAGACAGGAGCAGCCATTCCATATTTTTTACTTAGCTCTCAAAAGGAATCATTTCTAAAACCGTGTGATTTATCCATGTGTTATAGTGAGCTGTTTCCCTGCACCCTGCTTACATTCAAATATTCTGCTGATTTTAATAGCTCCAAAAATAGATGTTCTCACCTGCAGAATTTGTTTTGATGCTTACTTAGAACAGCTTAAGAGGTGAAACCTTACATTAAGAATATTAGCTCTAATTGTTAGCTGAGTACATTTTGATGTTACAGCACTGGTTTAAATGCTGATATCCTTCCTAACTTCCAAGCTGATTAAGAGTTCTGAAATGCAATTTATCTTCAATTTTTAAGTGTGTTTTTAATTTTCTCATTTATGCCATACATAACAGAATGGCAATTATTAAATCTAAAATGTAAGAGAATTGCTCTTCAAATCAGCAGGCTATGCATCACTTAACTCCTACAGATATCACAGTTTAGAGGAACAAACTTGTGCATCCCAGTAGCAAAAGGTAGTTGATAATAACATAATAATCACTGTGTATACTTGCTTGACAAGGTATTTTTTCCACAGCATTTTTGTTATTTTCCATTTTTATCTTCCCTGAAATACAAACCAGTTAGCCAAAACTAAATGAAAGCTCTGGAAATCATTTCATGTTCCATTTGTAGTTTAGGAACAGAGACCATAGGAGCAGAAGGGAAGGAAAAGGATAGTGGGTTCAGTGTTGCACCCTCAAAACAGTATGTTCTCTGGAACCTGTGAGGGTGAACTTGTTTGGAGAAAGGGTCTTTGCAAATAAAATTATGGATCAAGAGATGATATCTCTCAGCTTTAGGATGGGTGTAAAGTCAGAGGGAGATCTGAGACACAGGGACACACAGAGAAGACCATGTAACATGGGAACAGAGATAGGAGTCATGTATCCCCAAGTGAAGGAATGTCTGGAGGCACCAAAGCCTAGAAAAGCAAGGAAAGGTTGTTTCCTGGAGCCCATGGGGAAACGTGGGCCTGCTGGCATCTTGATTTCAGATGTCTGCCTCCAGAACTATGACATGATAAATTATTGTTTTAGCCCACCAAATTTATAGTAACTTGTTACAATAGGTCTAGAAATGAATATAGCAGCTGTTCCCCCTGCCGCCCCGCCCAGTGGTAGAACCAGTTATGAAGATGTTACATATACTTTGCCTATAGTTTACCAAATGCTCTCATTTGTGATCCTCAGAGCCAGGTGGTGAGCTGAATGGCTCAGAGAAGGTAAATGGCCTGCCTCAGCTATAGTCATGAGCTCCAGACACAGAACCACCCACAGGAGGCCACCTCTTTGGCAGGAGGTTGAGGAGCCACTCAAGTCTGGTTGAAAGTTACAGCTCCCTGCCCAGATTTCCTGTTTTCCAACTGGCCTTATAAAAGCGTTGCCTTGGTTTCTTTCTAAAGGACTCCATGTTCACCGTATGGACATATCCCAGTTAATTTCTGTTTCTTGATGTGATGATTTCAGTTTGTGCTCACTGTAGAACCATTAATTTCTTCATTGAGTGAACATTCCCTTAGACCCTACTCGGTGCCTACATGCATGCATAGTCATTTGCTCAGTTGTGTCCAACTCTGTGAACCCATGGACTGTAGCCCACCCATAAAAGTTTATAGGCAAGAATACTGGGGTGGGTTGCCATTTCTTCTTCCAGCGGAGCTTCCCAACTTAGGAATTGAACCTATGTCTCCTGTGTCTCCTGCATTGGCAAGCAGGTTCTTTATCACGGTGTCAGCAGGGGGTAACCCTGACTTATTCTAAAGAACAATAATAATTTAGTGATTTTAAAATCCAGAGATTCTAAGAAGTGTCACTTTGATGTTTTATGCAAAAAACAACCTCTTATAACTCATAAAAATTTTAGTGTAAAATGTTTACAGTATTATAAACAATTAGTATCTGCATGTACCATGTGATTGAGGTCATGCATACCTTTTCAATATTTGGACAAGTTGGTTTTCATTAGTAGGTTTTGTTTTGTTTTTCTAATGTGCTTCCTCTTGATTAAGAGAGTACATGCTGCAAGTGTAGTGACCTGAACACCTGTTGCTCAAATATGTGCCACTGGTATTTTCTTAGAATGTCAGTCACTTCATGTCTGCTTAAATTTACTGCATATAATGCTGAATTATTGATGTGGACTTGAAGGTTCGGATCTGGTTGATGTATTGTAATTAGGCCTTTGTAGCAGAGATTACTGATGTGTGTGCTGAGCTTGTGGTATCAAGACCTTCTGTCTTGTGGAAGGGACCAAAAAATGTAAAGTTGTATTTAATCTATAAAGGACATATAGTCATTCACATGGCTTACAATTATATATCTGTAGTTTCTTGAATATTAAGACTCTCACAAATTTATGGGAAATAAATGACTGCTAGCTTTGGCTTTATGGTAGACCAGATGGTGAATCATTTGATATTGGAAAAAGAAAAAGAGTAGAAAAGGAAGAAAATGGATTCCTACCTTGTTCCTAAACATCTGATCATATTATGAGATTCTCTTTTACCTTCAACCTCAAATAATATTGTTTTAAAACTCTCTCATCCTGCTATATATCTCCTTTACCAGAATAACTATTCACTTTCTTTGCAGATATTTTCATTGGAAGTCCTAGTAGAAGTCATAGTTTGCCTTACAGTAAAGGTAAAGAATTTAAGTTGAGAGTCTTCTTACCTGTGTTTGGACATAATGTAATGTGTCAACATATATACACTGTAGTTTGAAGCAATAGCAACTACCTTAAAGGTTCTTAAATGTGCCATGTACTAATTTGATGGTCAATATCTGTGATATTAGATCTTTCCCTGCAAGAGAGTTGCTGTTTACAATTCTTGTCATCTGTTTTCAACAAATACCAGTTGAAGAAGCAGGAAATTCAGTTCTTTTTTAAAAAACCTAAATTATAAATTATACATGTGTTTCCTGAGGATTGACTGGAGCTCCAACAAAGTCCAAAGCACAGAACGGACAGCACTGTCAAATTAGATTTTTGCTTTATCCTCAAGGCTAGTTTCATCCTCTTCAAATTGGGTTCTAAGCAAAGAGGAGCTACGTGATAAAGATCATGTGCGAAATTGAGAGTGTTTTCAAGGTCTGGTAGTTGAATTTTTATTCTCTGGCTTAAGTTTTGTTTCAAATATGGTAAATTTTAAAAATTGTAGGTATTCTGATGTTCAATTTTAAACATATGGTATATTCTCACTTTTGTTTTATCCATTCTCCTGTTTTCATCCAATGACATAAAATTTTATATAAATGTATAAAAATTAATTTGCTATACTTAATAATGGATATTACATATGACTGGGAGCCAATGGGTAATCCTGTTGATCAAGAATGTCTTCATATATATTTTTTAGAAGGACAAGGAGATTGCTCTTTTTTCAGCATACATTTTTTGAGCATCTACTTTGTGCTTGGCCCTCAATGTCCAAAACAATTAAAATAATTTATTCATGCTCCAAGGGCCCAAAGTTAATTAACGGAAGAGAGAGAAGAGAGGATTTTGAAAGAGATACATGAGACAGTTACTAAACAGAGCAATGAGATATATGTTCTTTTATCTCTGGAGAAACAATAAGGGCCAATAGATGAAAGAGGCAGGGAGGAGAGTTTTGACTTATTATTAGAAAGAGCTTTTTAACAATCAAAACCATCCAAAAATGGAATGATACCCCCTTGGGAGCTAGCGAATACGTCTTTGTTAGAAATAAGTAAACAGAGAGTGAATGATTTCATCTCAGAGTACCATTACGTTTGGAGGGTTAAAAGAACCTCCAGCATCCTTTCTGAATTTAAAATTAAGCCACTATACTCTTGAATTGCTGCTGCTGCTGCTAAGTCGGCTTTAGTCGTGTCCGACTCTGTGCGACCCCATAAACAGCAGCCCACCAAGCTCCCCCGTCCCTGGGATTCTCCAGGCAAGAACACTGGACTGGGTTGCCATTTCCTTCTCCGATGCATGAAAGTGAAAAGTGAAAATGAAGTCGCTCGGTCGTGTCCAACTCCTAGTGACCCCATGGACTACAGCCTACCAGGCTCCTCCGTCCATGGGATTTTCCAGGCAAGAGTACTGGAGTGGGGTGCCACTGCCTTCTCCTGAATTAGGTATCTTTATTAAGGTGGGCTTCCCAAGTGGTGCAGTGATAAAGAATCTGCTCTGTCAATGCAGGAGTTGTGGGGAACATGGATTCAATTCCTGTGTCTGGAAGATTCCCACTCCAGTATGCCAGAATAGTCCCATGGACATAGGAGCCTGGTGGGCTACAGTCCTTGGGGTCGCAAAAATATTCAGATATGGCTTAGCAACTGAGCACCCACGCATGCTTTGTAAGGATAACCTACTTTACCTAGGAGGTGTCTTGTCAAAGACTTGAGCATTGGTTTGATTAGGTATCTAGGAAGTTATGACTTAAAAGTCACCGAAGTCTTGAATATTTAGTGAAGAAGAAGCAGCAAGAATTAATTAGACAATGAGGTCTCTCCAGCATCTTCCCTTAGCTGCCAGTGACTTTGCACGACCCTTACTTTCCTTGCACTAAACAACCTGGTAGTACTAAAATAAATTATACCAACAGACTTAAATTTGGGGGGCTAAACTTATCATATTGTATCCTAAAAAGGTATTTTAGAATTGCATTTGTGGGAGTTTTTATTTATTGTTTAATCATACCTATCTTTATAGATAGGAATAGTAAGATTAGTACTAATGTAATTCTTTGTTTATAGAGTAGTGTTTACTTATTAGGGCATATGAAGTAGTTTCAATATGATGGAAATAGTTCTCTTGTTTGTTAGAGAGAAACATGTCATGGCTTCACAACACAAAAGCTGGAGCACAGCAAATCTTAGAAGTAAAATCTTTTAAACTATTTGTCATTGGGAGAAATCACCTATAGCTTCACAGAGCTCTCACAGAGAATTTTTCCATAGTTTTCAGCAACATATATATATGGAGTATAGACTTTAAGTGATTCCCACTTAATATAAAATAATTCTCTGTTCCTGTTTTCATTTTTAAAAATTCACTAACCATTAATGTTGTTGGAATTTGGCCAATATTTTTAAATTTTCATGTCTCAAGTAGAGGATTTCTTTGAGTACAGAAGAGTGAAGTAAACTGCATAACATGAGCAGAAGAGAATTGAATTAGTTTCATATTAGCCATATTATAAAGATAGTATATGATAATTGGGGATGTAGAGACCATATGTAAAAGAGCTGGTAATTATCTATTTTATTCTTTCTGGGGAAAGATTGCCTTTATAAGTAAGTATAAAATGGCTAAATGCAAGTTCTTTAGTAGCAAAATAACAGAATTATTATTAACTTCTTATAAAATCTAAAGTAACTGGGTTTGACCTTGGCGTGTGTGTGTGTGTGTGTGTGTGTGTGTGTGTGTGTGTGTGAATTAAGTTTCATTTCTTTTATTTGTGCCTCTTTTGACTGAAGGCGGAGAGTGTTGGATAGCAGATCTGTTTGTGAAACCTTATTGGGAACATCCAGATTGGCAAAACGATTTGGTGCCCATCTGCAACAAATCAGGACGTACATCTGACTAGGTTGGGGCTTCATGCCAGTGCCTGTCTCAACGTGTTCAGTTTTTAACTGAATTCTGTCAAATTTTTGAGTCATATTATAATTAATATCACAGACATTTTATACGTCCTTCTTATGGAAGTGCCTATCTGTGTGACTGTGGTTCTGGTCAGACATGGTCTGGGTGTCTTCTTGGCCCTGATGTGACTTAGAGCACCTCCTGCATGTGATAAGCTTTCTCTCTCCCCCTTCCCGTTTTCTGTCCGCTCTACTTTCCCTCCTGGATTGATCCTGGGAAAGTGGCTGGGAAATTCTGCTGCCCTGTGGAAGGGAGCTCATGTGAGTACTGAGATGTTTAGAGGTGATTTATGTGGTATCCTAGTTTGGATTCTTCCAAAAATACAACCTGAGACAACAACTTGAATACAGTTGTTGTTTAGCCACCCAGCCATGCCCGATTCTTTGCGACCCCATGGACTGCAGCATACCAGGCTTTCCTGTCCTTCACCATCTCTTGGAGCTTGCTCAAATTCATGTCCTTTGAATCAGTGATGCCAACCATTTCGTCCTCTGTCATCCCCTTCTCCTCCTGCCTTCAAACTTTGCCAGCATCAGGGTATTTTCCAATGAGTCGGTTCTTCGCATCAGGTGGCCAAAGTATTGGAGTTTCAGCTTCAGCATCAGTCCTTCCAGTGGATATTCAGGTTTGGTTTCCTTTAGGATTGACTGGTTTGATCTTGTAATCCAAGGGACTCTCAGGATATGGTAGTTTATTTGATATTCTTAGGAAACAAGGGTGAGGACAAGGAGAGTGAGTCACCCCCCAGAAAGGGTATTTTAATGAGCAGATTAAGGATATGTACAAGTGGAGCTCAGATCTCTGGGCATCTGTGTCAGATGGCCTCAGAATTGACCATTTTCCATGCGGCATCCAAAGCAATATTTAAAACACACAAATCAGATAACACTACCACCCCTGCCTAAACCTTCAAATGGGGTCCCACAGCACTGCGTGCAAAGCCCATGCTGTTGATCCAGCTCAGCTGCCTCTGAGACTGCTCCTGCCTGTCCCCCAGCCCTCACCTCCTACCGCTGTGCCTGCACCTCGCTCAGCTCCATGCACACTGGCCCGCTTCCTGGTCCAGGCTCACCGGGAGCTGTCTCCCTCCTCAGGATGCCAGTGTTCCCTCCCCGCTGCCGCTGCCAGGATTCCCTTCCCTGCTGCGCCCTCACCTAGCTGGCCCTGCTGTCGTCCAGCTGTCAGCTCAGAAGGTACTCCCTCTGCTGACCAGCCCCCTCCCGCCCTAGGCATCTCCATCTGTAACCTCCTCACTTTTCTTCATTGCATGTATCACAGTCTGAAAGATTATCTCATGTACCTCTGAGTCCACACGTTTGTTCTCTGCCTCCCTGACCTCAGCCTCCCTCCAAGTGGAAGTTCTGTGTGAGCTGGGACTCGGTGTGTCTTGTTTCACTGCTGGATCCCTAATGCCCAGAACTTCCTGTTCCATTTGTGTAGTATTTTGAGCCAAACACATTTTCCCTGCCAAATTTCCACTGTTCTGTTTCACCTAGGGAGGAGGAGGGGACATAACAATTTTTTGCAGAGCAGAGTACCCACACATGCAGGGTGACACTTCTTTTAGCTTGTTGCTGCTGCTGCTGCTAAATCGCTTCAGTTGTGTCCGACTCTGTTCTACCCAGTGGATGGCAGCCCACCAGGCTCCCCTGTCCCTGGGATTCTCCAGGCAAGAACACTGGAGTGGGTTGCCATTTCCTTCTCCAATGCATGAAAATGAAAAGTGAAAGTGAAGTCGCTCAGTTGTGTCCTACTCCTAGCGACCCCGTGGACTGCAGCCCACCAGGCCCCTCCATCCATGGGATTTTCCAGGCAAGAGTACTGGAGTGGGTTGCCATTGCCTTCTCCGTTCTTTCAGCTTACCTGACCAAATTTAGGTAATCAGACACAAAACATAACAAATCTCCTCTCCCTCCATTCTTCCTTGACTCTTGCTTACCCAGGGGCCTGGAGGAGGTGGGCTGGTGATGGAAGAAGAGAGTGTAGGAGGGAGTGAGGGAGTAACTTGTATGAAAATGATTTGATCCCACATTTAGGGAAGGAGGGCAGTGTAAAAGCCCTGAGTGAGTAGCAGTGGGTGCTCTTCAAAACTGGGCCTGTTTTTGCACAGACGGGTATATTAGCACTCACATCACTGAGATATTTTAGAAAACGCTTCATCAGAAAAAAGGAGTTATATCTAATTTTCCCTAGTATTAACTTGAAAGAGAATTAATAAAATACATTTGGCCTGTGTACCGTAAATTATTTTTACAAGCCTTGAAAACTGAAAAACAACGCTGCTGGAATGTTGTTAGGTTGCTTCGCTTTCTTTTCGAGAGATTGGGACCTTTTGTCTTGCTTTGTCCTCAAATGCAGAGACTGTAAGTTTGGGTAAGATGTGACTTGCATGTTCCTGCTGGTTAATGGAGTGGAGGTGGGCTGGGACGAAGGATTAGACATAAAGGCTGCCATTGCCAGCTTCTGGATGTTAGGAACCTGCTTCACACGTGAATGTCTTGCTCTTTCATCGTCGGGAAACTGTCTTACAATTCTTTTAAAGGTCCTAGTAGCTTTTGATAACTCACAGATAATTATGATTCAGATTCAGTTATCTGGAATACTGTATCTTCACATACATTTTAAAGAACAAGTTGTCACGTTAGTACTCTTAATTACTAACAGAGTCGTAATCTTAATAGTTATCTGAGTTGAGTGTGGACTTCCAAAAGAGTCCCAATTTATTCAAAATAAAATTCTAAATGGACATGAGTTTGAGCAAACTCTGGGAGCCAGTGAAGGACTGGGAAGCCTGGCGGGTCGCAAAGAGTCGGACACGACTTCGCAGCTGAACAACAAATAGCAACAAAAATTCTAAAACCAGGAAAATGATGGGACGGTATCTTCATATTGCCCTTGTTTACATACAGGACATTTTCAAGTTTGTGTTGTCTAAGAACTTGGTTATGTTTATCACCCAGATGGTGTTTTACCACATGAGCAATTAATATAATTGGAGACTATGAAGTGTTTATGTCGAGGCAAGAAGCAGTGGAAGCTTCGATGTGATAATATAGACAGCTGAACATATTTTACTGTGTGCTTCTAACCTCCCCTTTCTCTGCCCTTCCCTTTCTATTTTTATATTAAATGGAAAAGAAGGGGAGTTCACAAAGGCACCCAGAAACTGGCAGTTTCCTGAAAATGTGGTATATTTCTAATTTCCATATATTTCTTTCAGTGGGATGGCCCTGGGAGCACAATTACCTTCAGTGTTGACAGGTGTAAAAAAAGCAGATTCTGCCAGTTCATGATTGAAATGTTATACTGACTGACTTTTCTGAAACTGGCATGATGGGTAACAAAAGACAGAGATGTTGCTTGGTCAGGTGATGTTGTCATAATCCCTGTTTTGAACTCCTGAGCAAGAAAATCCTATGTCAAGGTGCATTAGTACCACCTCACATCAGCCCCTTGAAGGGTTAGCAAGAGATAGGTTCTTTAACTTCCCCAGCCCTACTCTCTCTTCAGAGGGGCTCAAGGAAAGAAAATCAGACAAAAATCTCTGAACACTCTATAATAAGCTCACATTTTTTATGCTTCATCTAGACTTCACTTTCTTATGTGATAATGATCTGCCAGCCATATAGGAAGCCCCTTCCTGTTCCATGTTGCATTGTGCAGCACTTATGAATTCTCTTAGTAGGGAGGACCCATTCCCCACCAAAGTGTACTCAAACATTGTACATCATGTTATATCTTAATTATAGAATTGACATCTCTAAATATAAAGTTGTGGTTAATCCTTGCTAAAGTTTCATACCTGTAAATCCCAAATAATGGATTGTTCTCTCAGTTTGGATATACTTCATATATATTTTATGTGAGGAGATACATATACATATATATACACACACACACCATAATATATATATGTACACATCATTATATATATATATTATCAGACCCATTTTATAGGAGTGTATATGGGTGTACATTTGGCCCTTGATCAACACAGATTTGAACTGAACAAGTCCACATATTTTAAAATAAATATATTTTTAGCCAGTTCATTCTTGGATGTGGAACATGCAGATATGGAGGGCCTCTGTGAGACTTGAGAATCCTTGGATTTTGGTATCCTCAGAGGTGGATCCTGGAACCAGTTCCTTGTGGATACTGAAGGATGATTATGTTACCTGGAGTGAAAGAAACTGACTGTATTACTATTTGCTTCTGGTTTCTCTTGATGCTCATATCTCTTATAGTAGGATGTGATGCATCTCACTGCTCACATCTTAAATTTTTTTAAAAAATCATTGCTAAATAGATCCTTAAAATCTTGATTCTGAGACTCACTTGTTTACTCAAAGAATGATCTGATCATAATAAATGTATATTACTACAGGGAACTACAAGTCATGAAATAATACGAAACTCCAAGCCACTGGGGACGGGAGAACTTACAGGCTCAATTTGAACCACATCATGGTTGTTTAGATTTTACATTAACTGTTAACATTTTAGAAATTCAACATATTGTTCTTAAAATCTGTATTTGCAGCCTTCTTTGAATGATCTGAAGGTCTGACATGGCTGGAGCTAAATGTTAAAGTGTTGATTGCTGTCTCCACCGCTCCCTTCTGTATTTTTCTCACCTTACTCCTACATTTATCTTGCAGGTCTGGGCATTGCTGGCATTTGGCAAAGCATCCCTGCTCTAAACCAAATTAATCCATGGGCATCATGTCACATGCTGCTCTTTATTTAGTTGCTGTGATGGAATTGAAAAAAAAAATTATTGACGTTAAGGAAAAAAATGGTATTTGTTTTACTTTAGAATTTCTTAATATACTGGATTTTTTTTTAAAGAAAAGAAAGCTTACACACGTATTTCTTTTCTTTCCAAAATGATCTGTCACTCAATGTTCTATATCTTGAGCGGGGTTTAGATATTTATAAGTATATACATTTATTAAAACTCAAAGAATGAACAGTTATAATTTTTGCTTTTCATTGCATGCAAGTTTTATAAAATGAAAGTAAATACTGAACTATATTTAATCATATGCATACGCAGAAACATTTACGGAGAATTTTTCTGATTCTGAAAACCACTTTGCAGTGCTCCAGGATGGATTACTGAGTGGGTGGAGGTACATATAGATGCCTAGACATGTAATAGAGGAAGCGCAGTTACATGGTAATGGTAGAATCTAGGTAGTAGGTACATGGGATTTCACTTTACAATGCTTTCAACTTTGCTGTATGATTGAACATTTTCATAATTAAATGTTGGGGAAAATAATCTGCAACTAAATATGACTCTAATTTGCATGCAGTTTATGCTTTTGGGAAGATTTTTTTTCAAACCAAATGCTGTAAAATTTTACATAATGAATTAATGAAGCAGGGAATTATGGTAAATTTTTGAATCTGCCTCTCTAGGATTAATTTTCAAAGTTTTTTACATTAAAAAAAGAGTGATTTGGAAATGTAATAATAGGATATTTTTATTCTGTAGAAAACTGTCTTTTGTTCATTTTCTTCCTCTTTCCTATATCTGTTTTCCTATGACCAATATGTCTCAAATAGTGTTCCCTGGGCTACATAAATTCCAGATATTTTATACTGCATATGTGGGATACGAGTTCATTTTGACTGATGGTAGTTTCACTTTATACTTTGCAAGGTGAAGGAATTTAGGATTTAAATGTTGAATGCATATATTTTTTGTAAGTAATGGGTATATTGGTACAATTTAACAGGCAGTTTGTTTGTCTCTCCAGACTTGTTCTTCCCTACATTTAGAAACTTCTAATCTGCAATTATGGACTTCCAAGGTGGCTCAGTGGTAAAGAACCTTCCTGCCAATGCAGGAGACATGGGTTCAATCCCTGAGTCAGGAGATCCCCTGGGAAAGGAAATGGCAATCCACTCCAGTATTCTTGTCTGGGAAATCTCATGGACAGAGGAGGCTACCAGGCTATAGTCCATGGGATGGCAAAAGAGTTGGACACAACTTAGTGACTAGAACACACACACACACATACACACATGCATTCTTTGATTATAAATAGCAAGTTGTGGCACTATTAAAAGTAACTTTATTGTAAATATTTGAAATGGCAAGATGTTGAAGGCAATGGCTCAAACTTCCAGTCCTAAGCAGTAGTCTACTTTTTGATTAAACAATGAATGTTGTTAATGGTGACATCTGGATTATCAGCGGGCAGAGTTTGACTATAAAGCTGTTTCCTCCCTTTTAGAAAAGAAGAGTGAAAATGAAATTTGCTCAGTCATGTCTAACTCTTTGTGACCCCATGGACTATAAAGTCCCTGAAATTCTCCAGGTCAAAATACTGGAGTGGGTAGCTGTTCCCTTCTCCAGGGGATCTTCCCTACCGAGTGTACGAACCCAGGTCTCCCTCATTGTAAGTGGATTCTTTACCAACTGAGCTATCAGGGAAGCCATTGGAAAAGAAAACCCACCACCAGTTAGGTTATCTCCAGTGAAATGAAGTAGTTTTTAGGCTTCTAAAATCCAGAATTTTTCCCACATTACTCTAAATTGAATTTAGCTTTTTTCAAGATATTTGATTATTTTATTAAAGCACCATTTGCATTACATTATCAGAAATCTTTGAAATGCAGATCGTTCCCTGTAAATACCACCACTGGAGAGACCATACACCTCACTTCTCCTTATTTTGTAAAATTTCTATTCCTTATCAAAGAACAGCAATCTCCTCTGCAACCAAGTTGAGTCTTAGTGAAATCAGTTTTTCTCTCAAACATTTCCATATCATTAAAATTTACTAGAACTCAGGTCAGTCAGTTCATCTAACATTCAGTGAATGCCTATTAGGCTGGCTTCTGGGAATGCAAACATAAATAAGGCTTAGTCCCTGCACTTGAAGAGGCCTCATGCTCTTATAAAATGCTGCAGTGGCAAAAAGGAGACACAACGAAACATTTAATGGAGGAATATTCTAGATGAATTAGAATACTATTCATCTAATAACTCTTTTTGAAAGTATTATTAGGTTAAATGCATTCTTGACATTTATTTGTAAGTAGTGAAATAAAATTATTTCCTTCTGATATAGTTTTAGAAGATAGAGAAGAGCTCAGCATGTGGCTTTTGTTTTTAAGTCATTTTAATTTTAGTTTTTATGGGTGGTAGCATAGTACAATAGAATGAGCAGAATGGGTTTAGAATCAAATAATCTTGACTTCTATCCTTCACTTACTAACTTAGTGGTATAGATCTCAGACTTATTTAATTCCCCCATATCTCTCTTCATCAACTGTAAAATATAAGCAGAATGCCTGCCTCTTGTAAAAATTAAAATTTTCATAGAATAGTGCCTAAAAACCTCAAATCCTTACAGAAGGAATGCAATGAGTGGTAAGTATTGTTGCTGTCATCATGATGATGAGGAAGGGGATGGAGATGATGTGAAGGAGGAGGAGGATAAAGATGCTGATGAGGATGGTGATTTTATTTGAATTCCTAGAGAATCAAACCTGAGACAGGTTCTACTGTAAGAAGCTGAGGTAGAAGCTGTTCCCAAGGAGCACCGGTAGCAGAGTGAAGAAACAGGAGGGAGAAGGTAGAAAGCCGATACGTGGGTGGGGAACTGGAGTGTGAGAATGCTTAGGACTTCTGACAGGCACTGTAGAACATGGACCTCAGAGTTATCCCATCTGAGAGATGAGGGAGCTGGGGTGTTTGCTCATCAACTCCAGCCAGTCATTAGTTGAGGGCAGGTCTAATGGGCCTGAATTCCTTGGCGTTTACAGCCTGCCATGTGCATAGGCACAGTGGTCTTTGGCAGGTAGAGGAGGTGCTCAGGCAGTGATTCAGGTGTTGACTGTTGGCAGTCAGCCTTGTTTGCTGAAATGGTCAGAGCTGGAGGTATACGGACAGAACCCTGATAGCATCTGTCCATGTGATGACGATGAGACCACTTGATGAAGGTGGGGCATGACGTGTCTCTCTGAGAAATGAAATGTAAATGTAGATGATTAGATGTAGGGACAAGCCTCTCTGGGAGAAGAGGCACTATGTCTCTGCCTCCCTGCACACACTTTATCCGACAGTCTTGAACTTATTCTAGCCTCGGCCAGTGAGTCGTTTTATTTTCCCACAAGGTTCCTCTGTACACAAGATCCTCTGTCTAGCCCTGGGTGGGTTTTGTGCACTAGCAGCTGCTGCTTGGATCTGAGACTCCAGTGTTCATTATTCCAGACTTCCTTCCCAGAGTGCTGTGCCTGTCTCATCCAGCAAGCTTGGTCTGAGATGATCTACTCATTACCGCCTGCAGGATCCCTTAGTAGTTACGATTCAACTGTAACCCACACCTAATGAGCAGGAAGAAGCAGTTCCACCACTTGCTTGCATTGTTTGAGGAGGTATCCCACCATCTCCCAATTTAATTATGGGATGTGGTTTCTGGGCAGGAGAGCAAGTGAGATGTCTTTTCTGCATTTTGTTTTGCTCATAACTGAATCAGAGTAATTAAGCAATCATGTGGGGTGTCAGCAATAACTTTTGTGAACATTAAGTCTATTTCATAACATCAAAATGCTTTGTTTGTCCAAGTTCACTTTTGAGAAACTGTGGTGATTGTTAGGAAAGCACTATTAATTTGAAGGCGTGGAGGAGAGAGATAAGGCTCCTCTCCTAGAACAGTGTATGTTCAGGTAGCTATTATATTTGGGAGGCACTGAGGTGTCTTCTCTAATAAATCTCAGAAGGTATACAAGACATAAACCATTATTTACATATATGGGTATAGAGATAGCTGTATACATGTACACGTATATTATTTCAGCCATGTCCTAGACACCTAACAAAGATGGAACTGCAATGATTGTTTGCAATGTCAAAGACAACACAGTAAACTCTAACCAGAGTTCTTTTAAAAGTCACGAGTATAGTCTACGTTTTTATTTTGAAAAATGAGAGTAAGTTATTATGGGAATGAGTGTATTAGCAATAGCTCTATTTAAATAAATGCAGGAAACTAGATCCCCTTATTAATTTTTGAAGCATTAAGTGCTATGTATCCACACTGTGCAAATGAGGATTTATTGAAACCCTCTTTAAACATGCTAAAAATCTGTCACAGATGGCAGTGTGAAATGATTTCTTTAACCTTTCTTGTACTGATAGCATCAACTATTGAGGTTAGCATTTCAGTAGATATAATGCAGTCATCATAATAGGCGTGTTGTTGACTAATATGAGGTTTGCTGAAATAGAATAAAGAGTCCCCTGGGAGGAAGAAAGAAGCAAATGTTTTACAAATCTACTTTCCCACCATGATTAGAAGATGGGTAATATTTTGCTACTCTTCATAAATGGTTCTCTTAACATTCTGACTAGTTCAAGGGAAAGAAGTGTCATGAGAGTCATTATTATTCTTATTTAGGGGGCCAGTTTTAGGACGCTGGTGCAGAGAAAGTGGAGATTATATCTTGCTATCCATGTTTCCTCCTCTTCTCATCTGCACTGTCAGACAGATCCTGTCCTTCCTACTTGGCCTCTTGTCTTTCTACTCAACTCTTCCTCCACCTGGCAGGGGTTCCCCTACCTGTATAGCCAGGTCACATCATCAGAGATCTTTAAAGATTATATTCATAGAAAGGGAAATAGTAGTTTCACAACGTACTGCCTAACCCTGATGGCCTTCTCTCACATTTAGAAATCAACATGAAGACTTGGGCTCTAATCTGACAAAAGTGGGAAGTATGTCTATTGTTGTGCATCATTGTAATCTCAGTGTAATACAGTGAAAAGATCATTTTAAGTATCTTTGTTACTTATTGCTGTATGACACATTTCTTGATGACAGAATGTGGTCCACTGGAGAAGGGAATGGCAAACCACTTCAGTATTCTTGCCTTGAGAACCCCATAAACAATATGAAAAGGCAAAAAGATAGGACACTGAAAGATGAACTCCCTAGGTTGGTAGGTGCCCAATATGCTACTGGAGATCAGTGGAGAAATAACTCCAGAAAGAATGAAGGGATGGAGCCAAAGCAAAAACAACACCCAGTTGTGGATGTGAACGGTGATAGAAGCAAGGTCAATGCTGTAAAGAGCCATATTGCATAGGAACCTGGACTCTTAGGTCCATGAATCAAGGCAAACTGGAAGTGGTCAAACAGGAGATGGCAAGAGTGAACATTGACAATCTAGAAATCAGTAAACTAAAATGGACTGGAATGGGTGAATATAATTCAGATGACCATTATATCTACTACTGTGGGCAGGAATTCCTTAGAAGAAATGGAGTAGCCATCATGGTCAACAAAAGAGTCTGAAATGCAGTACTTGGATGCAATATAAAAAACAACAGAATGATCTCTGTTCGTTTCCAAGGCAAACCATTCAATATCACTGTAATCCAAGTCTATGCCCCGACAAGTAATACTGAAGAAGCTGAAGTTAAATGGTTCTCTGAAGACCTACAAGACCTTTTAGAACTAACAATCAAAAAAGATGTCCTTTTCATGATAGGGGGCTGGAATGCAAAAGTAGGAACTCAAGAAACACCTGGAAAGTGAAAGTGAAGTCGCTCAGTCGTGTCCGACTCTTTGCGACCCCGTGGACTGTAGCCCGACAGGCTCCTCCGTCCATGGGATTCTCCAGGCAAAAATACTGGAGTGGGTTGCCATTTCCTTCTCCAGGGGATCTTCCTGACCCAGGGATCAAACCTAGGTCTCCCGCATTGCAGGTAGATGCTTTAACCTCTGAGCCACCAGGGACCTGGAGTAACAGGCAAATTTGGTCTTGGAGTAGAGAATGAAGGTGGGCAAAGACTAATAGAGTTTTGCTAAGAGAACACACTGGTCATAGCAAATACCCTACTCCAACAACACAAGAGAGCACGCTACACATGGACATCACCAGACTGCCAACACTATTGATTATATTATTTGCAGCCAAAGATGGAGAAGCTCTATAAAGTCAGCAAAAACAAGACTGGGAGCTGACTGTGGCTCTGATCATAAACCTCTTATTGCCAAATTCAAACATAAATTGAAGAAAGTGGAAGAACCACTAGACCATTCAGTTCAGTTCAGTTCAGTTCAGTCGCTCAGTCGTGTCTGACTCTTTGCGACCCCATGAATCACAGCAAGACAGGCCTCCCTGTCCATCACCATCTCCCAGAGTTCACTCAGACTCATGTCCGTTGAGTTGGTGATACCATCCAGCCATCTCATCCTCAGTCGTCCCCTTCTCCTCCTGCCCCTACTCCCTCTCAGCATCAGAGTCTTTTCCAATGAGTCAACTCTTCGCATGAGGTGGTCAAAGTACTGGAGTTTCAGCTTTAGCATCATTCCTTCCAAAGAACACCCAGGGCTGATCTTCTTTAGAATGGACTGGTTGGATCTCCTTGCAGTCCAAGGGACTCTCAAGAGTCTTCTCCAACACCACAGTTCAAAAGCATCAATTCTTCGGCACTCAGTTTCTTCACAGTCCAACTGTTGCATCCATACATGAAAACTGGAAAACCATAGCCTTGGCTAAACGGATCTTTGTTCGCAAAGTAATGTCTCTGCTTTTCAATATGCTGTCTAAGTTGGACTTAACTTTCCTTCCAAGGAGTAAACGTCTTTTAATTTCATGGCTGCAGTCACCATCTGCAGTGATTTTGGAGCCCAAAAAGATAAAGTCTGACACTGTTTCCACTGTTTCCCCACCTATCTGCCATGAAGTGATGGGACAAGATGCCATGATCTTTGTTTTCTGAATGTTGAGCTTTAAGCCAACTTGTTCACTCTCCTCTTTCACTTTCATCATGAGGCTTTTTAGTTCCTCTTCACTTTCTGCCATAAGGGTGGTGTCATCTGCATATCTGAGGTGATTGATATTTCTCCTGGCAGTCTTGATTCCAGCTTGTCATTCTTCCAGCCCAGCGTTTCTCATGATGTACTCTGAATATAAGTTAAATAAGCAGGGTAACAATATGCAGCCTTGGTGTACTCCTTTTCCTATTTGGAACCAGTCTGTTGTTCCATGTCCAGTTCTAACTGTTGCTTCCTGACCTGCATACAGGTTTCTCAAGAGGCAGGTCAGATGGTCTGGTATTCCCATCTCTTGAAGAATTTTCCACAGTTTATTTTGATCCATACAGTCAAAGGCTTTGGCATAGTCAATAAAGCAGAAATAGATGTTTTTCTGGAACTCTCTTGCTTTTTTGATGACCTAGCGGATGTTGGCAGTTTGATCTCTGGTCCCTCTGCCTTTTCTGAAACCAGCTTGAACATATGCAAGTTCACGGTTCACATACTATTGAAGCCTGGCTTGGAAAATTTTGAGCATTACTTTGCTAGCGTGTGAGATGAGTGCAATTGTGTGGTAGTTTGAGCATTCCTTGGCATTGCCTTTCTTTGAAATTGGAATGAAAGTTGGCCTTTTTTAGTCCTGTGGCCACTGCTGAGTTTTCCAAATTTGCTGGCATATTGAGTGCAGCACTTTCACAGCATCATCTTTCAGGATTTGAAATAGCTCAGAGGAAAACAACAGATAGGAAAGACTAGAGATCTCTTCAAGAAAATTAGAGATACCAAGGGAACATTTCATGCAGAGATGGGCTCGATAAAGGACATAAGTGGTATGGACCTAATAGAAGCAGAAGATATTAAGAAGAGGTGGCAAGTATACACAGAAGAACTGTACAAAAAGATCTTCACAACCAAGATAATCACGATGGTGTTATTACTGACCTAGAGCCAGACATCCTGGAATGTGAAGTCAAGTGGGCCTTCGAAAGCATCACTACAAACAAATTAGTGGAGACCATTCAGGTATGACCTAAATCAAACCCCTTAGGATTATACAGTGGAAGTGAGAAATAGATTTTTGGGACTAGATCTGATAGAGTGCCTGATAAACTATGGACGGAGGTTTGTGACATTGTACAGGAGACAGGGATCAAGACCATCCCTGAGAAAAAGAAATGCAAAAAGATAAAATGGCTGTCTGAAGAGGCCTACAAATAGCTGTGAAAAGAAGAGAAGTGAAAAGCAAAGGAGAAAATGAAAGATATAAGCGTCTGAATTCAGAGTTCCAAAGAATAGCAAGGAGAGATAAGAAAGCCTTCCTCAGCAATCAATACAAAGAAATAGAGGAAAACAATAGAATGGGAAAGACTAGAGATCTCTTCAAGAAAATTAGAGATACCAAGGGAACATTTCATGCAGCAATGGGCTCGATAAAGGGCAGAAATAGTAGGGACCTAACAGAAGCAGGAGATATTAAAAAGAGGTGGCAAGAATACACAGAAGAATTGTAAAAAAAAGATCTTCATGACCAAGATAATCACGATGGTGTGATCATTCACCTAGAGCCAGACATCCTGGAATGTGAAGTCAAGTGGGCCTTAGAAAGCATCACTACAAACAAAACTAGTGGAGGTGATGGAATTCCAGTTGAGCTCTTTCGAATCCTGAAAGATGATGCTGTGAAAGTGCTGCTCTCAATATGCCAGCAAATTTGGAAAACTCAGCAGTGGCCACAGGACTGGAAAAGGTCAGTTTTCATTCCAATCCCAAAGAAAGGCAATACCAAAGAATGCTCAAACTACCACACAATTGCACTCATCTTACACGCTAGTAAAGTAATGCTCAAAATTTTCCAAGCCAGGCTTCAGCAATACATGAACCGTGAACTTCCATATGTTCAAGCTGGTTTTAGAAAAGGCAGAGGAGCCAGAGATCAAATTTCCAACATCCGCTGGATCATTGGAAAAGCAAGAGAGTTCCAGAAAAACATCTATTTCTGCTTTCTTGACTATGCCAAAGCCTTTGACTGTGTGAATCACAACTGTGAAAATTTTTCAAGAGATGGGAATACCAGACCACCTGACCTGCCTCTTGAGAAATCTGTATGCAGGTCAGGAAGCAACAGTTAGAACTGGACATGGAACAACAGACTGGTTCCAAATAGGAAAAGGAGTATGTCAAGGCTGTATATTGTCACCCTGCTTATTTAACTTATATGCAGAGTACATCAGGAGAGACACTGGGCTGGAAGAAGCACAAGGTGGATCAAAATTGCCAGGAGAAATATCAATCACCTCAGATATGCAGATGATACCACTCTTATGGCAGAAAGTGAAGAACTAAAAAGCCTCTTAATGAAAGTGAAAGAGGAGAGTGAAAAAGTTGGCTTAAAGCTCAACATTCAGAAAACAAAGATCATGGCATCTTAGTCCCATCACTTCATGGGAAATAGATGGGGAAAATGTGGAAACAGTGGCTGACTTTATTTTTTGGGCTCCAAAATCACTGCAGATGGTGATTGTAGCCATGAAATTAAAAGACACTTACTTACTCCTTGGGATGAAAGTTATGGCCAACCTAGATAGCATATTGAAAAGCAGAGACATTACTTTGCCAACAAAGGTCTGTCTAGTCAAGGCTATGGTTTTTCCAGTAGTTATGTATGGATGTGAGATTTGGACTATAAAGAAAGCTGAGTACTGAAGAATTGATGCTTTTGAACTGTGGTGTTGGAGAAGACTCTTGAGAGTCCCTTGGACTGCAAGGAGATCCAACCAAAGAGATCAGTCCTTGGTGGTCACTGGAAGGACTGATGTTGAAGCTGAAATTCCAATACTTTGGCCATGTGATCCGAAGAGCTGACTCATTTGTAAAGACTCTGATGCTGGGAAAGATTGTGGGCTGGAGGAGAAGCGGACGACAGAGGTTGAGATTGTTGGACGGCATCACCAGCTCATTGGACATGAGTTTGGGTGAACTCTGGGAGTTGGTGAAAGACAGGAAGGCCTGGCGTGCTGAGGTTCATGGGGTCACAAAGAGTCTGACAAAACTGAGTGACTGATCTGAATTGAACTGAACTGCTGTATGACTGTTGATAAGGAACTTAATATCTCTGAGATTCAGATCTACTATTTTAAAAAGCTTTGACTTATTTTTTCAACATTTGCTCATTAAATTACCTTGTTCATTTTTACATGCTTCTTTGATTTTATCTGGGTTGTGTTTTGGGCAGTGTAAGCTTTTGCTTAGAGAAAACTTATGCTGTTAAGGAAAAGTTTCCAGATAATTTTCAGATCTCTTTCAGAGGGAAAACTAAGTAAAGAAAGTTGATAAAAGGAATACATTGAAGAATGTCACAATGGTGCAGAACCCACTTTAGTGCATTCTTTCATCACCCAGTAAGGACACATTTTCTGTTGAAAGCCACTCTGACCATTTAGGTGTTTTTGAGAATATTCACAGAAATATATAGCTAGGGAGACAATCAAAGTAGGCTTAACCACTGGGAAGCAGTGAGAAACTCACTCTTTTCTAAGGCAGTGGATCAGAAAGTCCCTCTCAGTATTGAGTGCTTTCTTGCACTGAAGTGGATTCACATAGTTTTGTTTTTCTTTTACAGTCTTAAAACTATAAACTCATTGAGAGCAGGAATGTATTTTAGTCATCTTTTTGGTTCTAAACACTTTGTACCTTGCTTAGCACAAATGAAGTTCTTGGTTATTTTTTTGCTGGTGACCAAATACATAGCAGGAATAAAATGTTATGCATGTGTTAGGGGGATGATGATGCTATAGGGTCTTCATAAGTCTCGCTTCCAAATAAAAGCTATACTTAATTACACTGTCTATTGGACTGTTCATATTTACTGTGATCTTACCTTTTTACACAGGAGATGCTCAAGAAAATAAATTCCCCCTTCTCCCAGTGTAATTGTTACTAGCTTTGGATAAGTAACGTCTATAATAGAAAATCTCCATACATGCAGTAGAATTCTTGGTCTGCCTTTCTGTATATGCAGCTTTATCATGTAGACTGTTTTGGAGAGCTTGAAATTTAAGATTTGATACAACCAAGGGTTCTGTTAGATTAAGGTAGTGGTATCAGTTTCTTAAACAGTGCACAGTTGTAGAGTATAATGTAAATTAAATCAAGTCGTGATTCAGTAATCTTTTAATTAGCTTTCAAATATTTATTTCAATAGAAATATTAAATTATGCATGGTGGAAACGATGCCTTGCTTCCCTGACAATACATGAATGTCATGAAAATCTCTTCCTTCTTTTATAATTGAGTCAGATGTAGGACATAGGTTAGAAACAGTCTTCAAACTTCATAATTTCTGACACTGTAAGTTATGCTGAGGTAAAAAGAGACATTAGTTGGCAAAGGATTTTTGTTTATACATATGACAGTTGATTGTGGTACAGTTTGGAGGTGATCCATTCTGCCTGGTGGCTCAGATGGTAAAGAATCCGCCTGCAATGCAGGAAACCAGGGTTCAATCCCTGGGTTGGAAAGATCCCCTGGAGGAGGGCATGACAACCCATTCCAGTATTCTTGCCTGGAAAATCCCTGTGGACAGAGGAGCCTGGCAGGCTACAGTCCATAGGGTCACATGAGTAGGACGCAACTAAAGAGGCTTAGTTAGCATGGACACGCGCCATTGCAGTGATCTCTATTGCACAGATGGCCAAGGTAGAAGAGACTAACTTCTTTGCATACATTTTGAGGGTGGATTATAATTTCAAATGTGGCTATGCACTTGGATCATATAAAGGAACATATAAGAGAATTCTCTTTTTATTGTGTAAAATTAAAATTATAAAAGATAAAAAAGCAGCCTAATTCTCTCATTTAAATTTTGATCATATTAAACTTTGAAGTTTTTCCTGAGCTGTTCAAATAGCTGTCCAAAATAGGAAAACATTTTTTATCCAAATAGTGCTGTAAATTTTACCTATACTTTTACAACATTCTTTCATATGTATAAAAACATTCTTTATATATTTTCATGACTATATATACACTGATATATATGGAATTATTTTAAAGTTGAAACCCCATTTTTATATTTTTTAAAAGTTGTTTCATTGAATTGTTTTTCGTATAGCACTGAATGAATATTGCCTTTAATAAAAACCTTTAATTTCTCTCATCCTTTTCACAGATAAAAGTATATGCTTTTTATCTTTTCCCTTAAAATGACAAGGGCTTCTCATCAGGGAGATCAGAAAGCATGCCTGGCATGCTAAACCTAGTGTCAGAACATTTTTGTTTTTTATTCTTTATTTCATCTGACCTTGGAATGAGGTAATGACTCCTAGATCATTTTCTCAAAAATGACTCCGTTTCCCACGCATTTACATTTCAGTGGCCCTTTGAACTGTCGAACTCTTACACTGCCTGGTTTGTGTTTTTAAATGTTTATAATAAATAAAATTTAGACAATTCTTATCTTCTGGGTTGGAAGGTATGGATGCGGTTTATGGAGAAAGCATCTCTTCCTCAGAAAAGTAGGAAATAAGCACAGCTTACTCCCCAAAGGATTTAGCTACAAGAGGAGTAAAATGCACATAGAAAAAAGAGACCTTGAGATATAGAAAAAGGAAGCCTTGAGGTTCAGTTCAGTTCAGTCACTCAGTCGTGTCTGACTCTTTGTGACCCCATGAACCTCAGCATGCCAGGTTTCCCTGTGCATCGCCAACTCCTGGAGTCCACCCAAACCCGTGTCCACAGTGATGCCATCCAACCATCTCATCCTCTGTCATCCTCTTCTCCTCCTGCCCTCTATCTTTCCCAGCAGAGGTATAGGATTGAGGATTCCAAACTTTGCTAAGCTTCAGTATCAGCGGGGAGGCTTGTTAAAATATATATACGCTAAACTTATTGAACCAGAAGAAACCTAGGACATGGGCAGCTGGCTAATATCCGTCAAAGTCGGCAATACACAAGGTCAGGACCTAGCCCAGTTGAAAGTAAGAAATGGAGGAAATTTCCTGCTAAACTTAACTCTTCCACTATTCAAGTCAGTTCACAATTATGAGGCATGAATTTCCATTGGTCACAGAATTTAGGTAATTAGTTAGTGTTGAAATTCCTTGCCCTTGATGACACTAAGGATCAGCTGTCCCGAGAACTCAACTCTGTCTCATTTCCTCGTATCCTGTACAGCTGTTTGCTCTTTCTTCATCCTTTCATTTGCCAGCGTAATATCTGCTAGCAGTTCTTCTTTGGGGCTTTTAATATTTCTTCTCATGTCCCTAGGCTTTTCCTGTTTTTGTCTTCGGCCCTCGAAGTCAGTATTTGTCCTGTCTCAGAGACTGCCTCTGAATCATCCATAGTTTGGAGCTCACCCTTTGGGAAACACCAAGATTCTCATACCTTTCATTTCTCCACCCTATTAAATCAGGTCAGGAATGGCTGCTGACATTTCCCTTGACACCAAAGGGTGTGGTCAGACTAGAGGAGAAAATGCTTGTTGAATGTGGAGTACTGTGTAGCTTCACTTCTTAGCTGCGAGGGTGAAGCCTACCAGCTCAGTGATGTGCCGGGGCTGTGCAGCCCATCCGTCCTGAGCCAGGATTATAACCTGGAGCATCTGGCTTACTCTTTCAGAGAACATTCCATTGGATAAACTGGATTTACTATTTCAAGTGTTTCATGTCCCTGTTGTAGGCCAAAGAGGTAGAATTTATGACAGTAGTTTGAGCTTGAGAAACCTCACGTAACCCAGAATTGCGCTTTAGTTTATAAGAGAGCAGTGGAAAAAGGGAGGGATGAGCAAGTATTTAATTATTGAGATTCAGCTGCTTGTATGTAGGGGATATGTACAGGAGAATCTTTACCTTTTCTACACTATTTACAAATTTATTTAATCCTCTATAACAACTCTCAGGGCAAAAATAGAATTAAAACAGAAATTTGAGATTTGTCCTTAAGTATATCTTTAGAAAAGTATACTTGAAATTCAGTGATTTATAGGGAAATATTGATCTAGAAGATTAGAATTTTGGAGAATTCCCTGGAGGTTCAGTGGTTAAGACTCCAGGCTTTTAGCACAGGGGAGAGGGGTGGATCTCTTGTTGGGGAAGCATGATCCCATATGCTGCATGGTATGGCCAAAGTTTTTTTTTTTTTTTTTTTAAGTGAAGAGTTTTTATCTTTATTCTGATTAAATATATGTCTGTTTTGAGACCGAGGCTTTGTTTTGTTTTTTTAGTACTTTTGGGAGAGACACTTCCCTAGGAAAAAATAGGTCTGGGATTCCATAATGGTCTTTGGTTGATGTTCTGAATTATAGAATTGGAATTCTGCCTCTTAAATTAGAATATGGAGGAATGTCAAAGCCAATCCTGGTCCTGAGGTGTGTGAGCTCTTGCTCCACTGTTTGGTCAGTGAAAAATCAGGGGGTCAAAAATGTACTTGTTTAGCAATTTCTGTGTACCAAGATATGGTGAAAGGCACTTTATACACTTTCATCTAATCCTACTAGAGAATTAATAGCTTCCGGAGCCTGTGTGTTATGCCTAAGGAAACTGTGGCTCTGAAATGTTATGTAACTTGACCAACGTGGAACTGAGACTGAGTTTCACCCCCGCACCCCCAGCCCCATCGTCTTCTAGTTCCCACAGGACCATGTGCAGCCAGCATTCCATCACAGATACTGGCACAGAGGAAAGGCTGGGCATGCCTGTTATGCACACAAGGCTCTGACTATGTCATGCACCAGCTTGCTACATGGCTGCAAAGGTCCAAATAACAACTCTGTGTGCTCCATATCCCTTTATTAGCACATCTTCTTTTGCATGGTTATCCAGTGCGAGCTGTGGTGAGTTGGGGCTGTGGGTGGAAGCTGCTGCAATTATTTTTGCCTCAGGTAGAATGCTGACATCAGTTGTAATGAGATTAAAATCTTCTACTCAGCTGTTGCTTGAAATATTCTCTTGTGTTCTCATCCAACTTCTTTAACTAATTGAAGTGACTTAACCATATAATTATTTTCAAATGTTTACAATTACTTTTAGATAAATATAAATGAATGCTTGCCTGTTTGTATGAACAACAAAAGGAATAATTTGATACCTCTTCCCAAATAGTCTAACCTTCCTAAGATGTTGTGGGAGGAAATCAAGTATACCAGAGTGAAGTTTAAATGACATAAATGAGCATTTTAAAAACTAAAATGAATATTACTTTCATGTTCACCAAGATGTAGTAGCCCCATTCCTCCCAACTCCTCGTCCTTACGACTGAAAATCCCTATTTATCACATGACAAACAAGTGTTGGAAGACTGAAAGACTAAAAGAGGAAGGTGAGGTGGGCTGCCTGGGAACTTCAGGGACTAAACAGCAGTGAGTACCTTCAATCTCCTTTTCGCCTCTCATACACCCTGGACAGGGGGCTGCAGAAATCTCCAACCCATGACCACCAACAGGTGCAGACCAAAAAGCTCTAAGAAAATCCTGTTTTCCTTAGCCAAACGTCAAGACTATGGTGGCTAACAACATAAAATTTTGGGAGCAACGTCTGTCAAACACCACCAGTAAAACCGCATCTATAGACAAGGAAACTAAAGTTCTGAGATGTTAAATAACTTCCGCCAGGTGGATCTGAGAGTCTAAATTCGGTATACCCCACCTAAAAAGCCCAGAGTCCTTTTGGGTTTCAGCAGTGCTGAGCTGAAAGTTAATTCCCTGCACCCTCCAAATGCTGATACCATAATGTTAGAATGTGATAAGTTACATATGTTTCATTGTGTTACATATAGAGAGTAAGCGCTAAGGAAACTATACACAAGAATATACTAAAAATCACTGTAAGTCAGGCGTCGGACTCGAACTAGGGCACACAGTAGGAGGGGAACAGCACGCCAGGGAGAGAAGCTTCATGTGCTGCTCCCCTTGGCTTCCCATTGCTCACATGACCACTTGAACCATTGTTCAAATTACCTCCTGAACCATTGCGCAAAGTAAAGTGTACCAGCTGAGCTATCCACCACTCCCTAACCCCTGGTTCATGGAAAAATTGTCTTCCATGGAATCGATACCTGGTGCCCAAAACGGTTGAGGACTGCTGCTATAAATAAATCAAGATAGAAACCTTAAAAAGGATCAAATAACCCACAGGAAAGTAAGAACAGAGAAACAGAGGGAAGAAACAGAAAGCAAGTTATAAAATGACAGAATTAAACCGTAAAATACCAATTGTTGTCACTCAGTCGCTAAATCATGTCCAATTCTGTGACCCCCTGGACTGCAGCTCGCCAGGCTCCTCTGTCCTCCACTATCTTCTGGAGTCTGCTTAAATTCATGTCCATTGAGTCAGTGATGCTATCTAATCATCGTATCCCCTTCGGCCCCCTTCTCTTTTTGCCTTCAGTCTCTTAGAAGAGGTCATAGGTGTAAAATTTGTGATGTTGCATTAGGCAAGGGATTCTTAGGTGTGACACCAAATGCACAAGCAACAAAAGAAAGACAGGCACACTGCGCTGTGCTGTGCTCAGACGCTCAGTTGTGTCTGTTTCTTTGCGACTCTGTGGACTGTCGTGGGTTGCCATGCCCTTCTCCGGGGGCTCTTCCCAATCCAGTGGTTGATCCATGTCTCCGGCATTCTCTACCACTGAGCCACCAGGAAAGCCCATAGATACACTGGACTTCATCAGAATTTAAGACTTTAATGGTTCAAAGCACTTTATAAAGAAAGTGAAAAGCAGCTCACAGAATTGGAGAAAATATTGCTGATTATATGTCTGATCTAAGGGACTTGTATCCAAAATAGGTGAAGTACTCTCACAATTCAAGAAGACAATACAATTTTGGAATGAAAAAAGGTTCTGAATAGATACCTCTCTCCCAAGAAGTTATACAAATGACTATTAACATATGAAAAGAAGCTATGCATCATTAGTCATCAGAGAAATGTAAATCAAGACCCCAGTGGGTTACTACTTCTCACCCACAAGGATATATAGTTGTTATCAAAAGACAGATAATAACAACTGTTGATTAGGTTATTGACAGACTGGAGCCCTCATTCATTTCTGGTGAGAATATACGATGGGACTGTCACTTTGGAAAATGATGTGGCAGGTCTTGCTAAAAATAGAATTACCATTTGAGATTGACATATATACACTGTTGATACTATGTGTAAAATAGATAACTGAAGAGAACATACTATATAGCACAAGAAACTCTACGCATGGTCTGGAAGGGAGTGGAAGGGAATCCAAAAAAGTGGGAATAAATGTATACGTATAGCTAATTCACTTTACTGTACAGTAGGAGCTAACACAACACTGGTAACTAACTATACTCCAATAAAAATTTTAAAAAAACAAACAGAAAAACAAAAGAATCACCAATTACCATCAGACCCAGTAATTCCTCTTGGCTCTATACCCAAGTGATGCAAGAACATACATTCATACAATAAATTGTACATGAATGTTCTAGCAGCGTCATTCACAGTAACCCTCAAGTGGAGGCAACCCAAATGGTCATCAACTGATAAATGGATGAAATTTGTATTACATTCAGAAAATGGAAAATTTTCTGCAAAAATGGACTGAAGTACTGATGCGACAACATGGATGAACTTTGGAAACCTTATGCTGAGTGGAGGAATCTATTCATAAAAAACCCATGTAAGGTATAATTCCACTTCTATGAAAAGTCCAGAATAGGAAAATCGGTAGCGTCCGGAAGCAGATTGCTGGTTTCCTAGGGCTTGAGATAGGAGTTGGTGGGGGGAGGGGTGGGTTTGAGGGAAAACAGAGAGGGAATACTAATTGGTGTGGGTTTCTCTGGGGGATGATGTAAATGTTCAAAATTGATTATGGCAATGGTTGAGCAAGCCTAGGAATATACAAAACTCACTGAGCTATGTCCTTTAAATGAGCCAGTTTTATCATATGTGAATCAACAAAGCTGTTGAAAATGTAAATGGTCTAAATACTCCAATTTAAAGACAGATTTTGGCATAGTGGATAAAACACATGATCCAATAATATGCTGTCTGTAAGTTATTCACTTCAAATAAAACATAGGCTGGCTGAAAGCAAAAGGGTAGAAAATCATACGCTGTACAACATTAATTTCTAAAGGCAGTTGTTATATTAATATCGGATAAAGTAGACTTCAGAGTAAAGAAAATTATTAGCTGCAAAGAGTGGCACTGCATAATTATAAAAAAAGACCAATTCATCAGGAAAGGATAACTACTATAAATGGTACTCATTAAAACAACAGAGGCTACAAATATATGAAGAAATGAAATATTACATGAAATATTCTTAACTTCTTTATATCCTACTGCATCTGTAACAATGGTTACAGCATGTTATAATTTTTGTATCTGATTCCTCAGAGAATTGCCTCTGTCTTTTTACCCTTGTAATGCTATGCTGTGTTAGGTATTGAATTACATGTGTGTGTGCGTTGTGTGTATTTACACCATGTAGACAAAGTCGGTGATTCCATAATCATGGAATTTAGGGGTGGTGGTGTTCAGTCGCCCAGTCGTGCCTGGCTCTTTGTGACCCCATGGACTGCGCCATGCCAGGCTTTCTTGTCCCTCACCATATCCCGGAATTTGCCTAAGTCCATGGGCATTGCATCGGTGATGCTCCAGCCATCTCATCCTCCGACACCCTTTTCTCCTTCTGCCCTCAGTCTTTCCCAGCATCAGGGACTTTTCCAGTGAAAATTTAGGGTTAGGTGATCATTTTTTTAAATACAAATTTATTTATTTTAATTGGAGGTTAATTACTTCACAATACTGTATTGGTTCTGCCATACATCAGCATGAATCCGCCCCAGGTATACACGTGTTCCCCATCCTGAACCCCCCTCTCTCCCCTCTCCCCGTACCACCCCTCCGGGTCATCCCAGTGCACCAGCCCCAAGCATCCAGTATCATGCATCGAACCTGGACTGATCATTTTTAAGGCTCTTTTTATGACACATATTCACAGAAGCAGAGAATCAAGTTAATCCCATAAATATATACTGGTAATATTTTTGATGCTCTAAGCAGCAGCGTTTCTTGGGAAGTGATATGGTGGAGAACGATCTCTACCCAAAGAGACAGTATGAGCTTAAGAAATAAAGAAAAATTTCAATATTTGTGTTTGAGAGCAATAAATTTTGTGTTAGGAATGTCTATAAAATGTAGGCATACTTGCCTGCTATCTCCCTGAACCTCATAGGTAAAATAATTTTCTTTCTAATTTACTCCTCTTAAGGTATGCAAATTAAATACTCTAACAGCTTGTTATTTTACTAAACAAATAAAACAATATATAAATTTAATTTAAATAATTATATTTTTGTATAAATCAATACAAGCTGGGCTTTGGTAAATTTAATGCACTACCTATGTAAATCCTATCTACTATGATAAATAACTCCAATATAGTCATCTGTGGAAGAGAATGAGTCTCAAATACTTATAAAGCTCCTTTCATCACCATCACCCCGCATTTTATCATCTAATTTCAGTTGAATAGCTCTTTGTTTGTAATCTTTATACGTCTAGATTATATATACTCAAATCCCTACTTGATTCATCAGCTTCAAGCATTAAGCTTATATAATTATTTCTAAAGTTTCGGAGACCTAAAATATTTGTTTCCTTTATAATTATAATGTCCAGTTTTTTTTCTTTACTTATGTATGTTAAATGGCTACAGGGCTTAACTCCTAACTGTTACCGTGGACTTTGTAAGTTCACTGGAGTGATTTCTAAAGCTATGAAGCATGTATAGTTTGTAGATCCCTTTGGGAGATACTGCGACTCTCAGAGGTTTTTCATGTGTAATCAAATGAAGATGGTACTGACTTTCCCTCTCTGCCACTCTGGTGTCAAACAAGGCTCAAGGTCCAAGTATGCTGCAGTTCGGAGCTTTTTTCTCTCATCTATTCACATTTCTGTGTTTTGACCTCCTGAATGTGAAACTTTTAAAGAGCATTTGTATTTACAAATTTAAGTTTTCAAGCTCTATTGCTTAGTTCTTAATGATTGATATTCTATCTGTGCTTTTTGACCAGCCAGAGATTTCTTGGAGTGAAAGAGGACAAGTCCTTGATACTTGTTTTAGAGAGCCGATTGGAGAGATTTATAAAAAGCAGGATTGTTAGAATTTTGTTAAAGGAACATTTGAAACATTAAAAGATGAAGAGGGGTTTCCCCGGTGGCTCTGTGGTAAAGACTCCACCTGTCGATGCAGGAGACGCGGGTTCTGTCCCTGGCTGGGGAGAATCCCACATGCTGCAGAGCGACTTAGCCCTGCGCTCTAGGGCCTGGGAACCACAACTACTGAAGCTCACATGCCCGAGAGTCTGTGCTCCTCAGAAAGAGAAGCCTTCGCTAACTGCAACTAGAGAAAGGCCCGTGCGGCACTGAAGACCCAGCATGGCCAACAACAAATAAATACATAAAGTTATGTAAAAAAAGAATATCATAAGCTTGGTGGAGATGCTAGGCTGAAAGAATTGTTTGCTACTCATACCCTGGTTCTTGGAAATGTGTATGTAATGTACACAGAAACATACCCACTAACACGGATACACAGGAGGCGAAAATGGGATCAAAAACTGTCTTCCGGATATGCAGCAGGCACTATTTTGTGGCTGCCTCTCGCTTGTCATCTGGGCATTGTTATAGGAAGTACCATTCAATGGACATGAACTTGAGCAAACCTGGGGAGCTGGTGAGGGACAGGAAAGCCTGGCGTGCTGCAGTCCATGCAGTTGCGAAGCGTTGGACGGGACTTGAAGACTGAACAACAGCAACAACAGCAGCTTAAGTACAGTCCCTCTCAGGGGTTCCGAAGGGTAGGGACAGGGGAAATATGAAACTTTAAAATCTCACAGCTCATTCTATCAGGGATTCTCATCCAGCTTTACTATTTACGTAGCAACACGTCCTGTGTTTGACTGTCATAAAGAATACTTTTTCTGAAGTGGTTTTCTTGAGAGTACTCTTACACAATGGTCTTTGTGTCCTCCACTAGACCTTTGTACACCAGAGTGGGTCACATTTCGGCCATCCCATGTTACCGTCACTTTTAGGCAATATTAACTGATTTCTGGTGAATGGCAATACCTAAGTTAGCATTATTTCCAGAGTCCTTTCCCCCCAGGAACAGCACACAAACTAATAAAATATATTGAATTTTAATCTACCCTTTTACCTCTTATTCCTTGAATAAACTTTAGGATTTATTTTGTTAACATACAAGGAACCTCTGATATTATTTTCCTGGAATAAAAATTGATTCATTTTCATTCATCTGAAATACCAGATGGACTGTCAGATTCAAATGATGTTTTGCTGCTTTATGGTAATACTCAATGATTAAGATATTGTCCAGATAGATTAGCACCTAGACCCTGGAAGCCTTATAGTCTGGCATTTAGGTTTAGATATATGGTGCATTTGTAATACTGCATGCAAGCCAAAGAACATCGCTATCCATTGTTAAAATTTACATATAAATTATGTATGAGAAATTGTTTGTAATCTAAGATAGTGGTATTATTTAAAAGCATTTCGTTAGATTTAGTTTTTGATTTGTAACCTGATTTGATAACTGCTCTTTTCAAATTGTTCTTTCTAAATGTCTTGATCTTTGAGACGTTTTAGTTCAGTCGTAAACTGTCTTATGATTATGGACTGAAAACTGCTACAAGTTTGGATAAATACTTGCAATTCATACTGAAGAGCCTTTTAGTATCCAAATAGTTTATATTTTCATGGACTTTTGAGTTTTAATAAAGTGACCTTCATCTCTATGTTAGATTTTGGAACTCCATATGGGAATTTTGTATTTTTATTTTCAAAAACAATTCAAGATTTCTCTGAAAGTGAAAGTCGCTCTGTCGTTTCCAACTCTTTGCGACCCCATGGACTATGCAGTCCATGGAATTCTCCAGGCCAGAATACTGGAGTGGGCAGCTGTTCCCTTCTCCAGGGATCTTCCCAACCCAGGGATCATATCCAGGTCACCCACACTGTGGGCGGATTCTTTACCAACTGAGCTATCAGGGAACGTGAACGTGAAGTCGCTTAGTCGTGTCCGACTCTTCGCGATCCCATGAACTGTAGCCTACCAGGCTGCTCTGTCCATGGGATTTTCCAGGCAATAGTACTGGAGTGGATTGCCATTTCCTTCTCCAAGGGATCTTCCCAACCCAGGGATCGAAGCCAGATCTCCCGCATCATAGACAGATGCTTTACCATCTGAGCCACCAGGGAGCTATCCGGGAAGCCCTCAAGATTTCTCTGGGGATTTTTATTGTTCATTGGGATGGTAAGTTTTTGGGGGGGTTTGTAATGACTAAGAGACTGTGTAAATCTTGATAGTATTATTGTATTTTGTCAGTCTCCACAAGTTATACCTATGTATTCATGAGGAAGGAACGCCACTTTTAACATGTGAAATACTTCATGTGTGTTACTTGAAAATGACAAATACTTTTGTGGGTTACTTAAAAATGACAAATAAAATGCTATCATGTAATAGAAAAAAAATGCTTTGAAACATAATTTCTAGTGCTATATTTTCCCTATTATAGTTAAACTGCACTCCTCAATGGTAACCCACTCCAGTATTTTTGCCAGGAGAATCGCATGGACAAAGGAGCCTGGTGGGCTACAGTCCATGGGGTTGCAAAGAGTCGGACACAACTGAGTGACTAACACACACACACACACACACACACACACGCCCACACCCATGTTATTCATAAGAATGAGCTTTGCTGTCATTTTTAAAAGCTAAAATAATTGGGATGAGAAAAAAAAATGCCCAAGAGGTTATTCTGATAAGAATTACAAGTCTAGGTCCACAAAGTAAATAAACCAGAATTTGAGGCTTGATCATTTTTGTTTTTGTAACTTTAACAGTCCTAAAGCAATAATCAACAATTTGCTGATTTTTAACAGGAAACACATTACTCTACTGCCATCTGGACATCCTAACAGAACCTATGCCTCTGGATGAGGGAAAGGCATAATGATTAGATAGATGTTTTGGCAGAAAAGCCCTTTTTTAAATGTCTTGGGATTTGGGATGTAAAACCAATGGCCATAATTTTGAAACATCTGTCCTTTTCATGATCTACTCTACATGAAAAGAGATTAGGAAATGGAGTGTCCTCAAACACCGCTTTGTCACAGTGATCAAAAATTTTTATTTTATCCACATATGTAGATAGAGTCAAATTCACTTCTTAGTAAAACCTATTATACCAAATGTGGCTTTCTTTTTTTTTTTTTTTCTGAATTCAGCATTGTCTTCATTAACTGGATTAGTTTATTATTTATATATCCACTCACTCCTAAAAAGGAAATGAGTGATTTTGCCCTAAAAACGCATAGATATAATAAAAATGGGAACATTCACTAAGTATTTCATGATAGCGAAAGGATGATTAAACCAACATTGTCAGGGACAGTAACTATAATTGACTATGAAAATTGAGGATGTGCTCTTTGACCTTGAGTCGTTTTCTTATTGTTTAAAACTGGTGTCCAGCTGTCCTTTGGATACAAGTCCCTCTCCTGGAAAGAAAGAGAAGTGAGAATGTCAGTGAATCTAACACCATAGACCCCCAGACTGGGGGAGTTTAAAAGTGAATGGAGTGCTTTTCCCCTTCTGTCGAGTCTCTTGGCTTCCTGTGTTCTTTTAATCCTCTTTCATTCTTTCTTCTCCTCTGAGAGTAGATTCTGTGGGAAAGCCTTTCTCGGAATCTTTTTCCTGTCTTGGTCTTGTTAGTCCTCTCCTAGGGGATAGCTCTGTGTTCTGCTGTGCTAATCTTTTGTCTTGCTTTGAAACTCCTGGAAAAACTTGGTGCCATCTACATCATTCTGACCATTTTTTCTTCTGTGATGTGTGAGCTCTCAGTTCAGTTCAATTCAGTTCAGTCGCTCAGTTGTGTCCGACTCTTTGCAACCCCAGGGACTGCAGCACGTCAGGCCTCCCGGTCCATCACCAACTCCCGGAGTTTACCCAAACTCATGTCCATCGAGTCGGTGATGCCGTCCAACCATCTCATCCTCTGTCGCCCTCTTCGCCTCCTGCCTTCAATCTTTCCCAGCATCAGGGGCTTTTCAAATGAGTCAGCTCTTCCCATCAGGTGGCCAGTGTATTGGAATTTCAGCTTCAACATCAGTCCTTCCAGTGTATCACATTTCCTTTGGATCTCATTATTGCCTAGAATGAGTCAGAATCTGCAGTTACAATCTTCCTTGGATTGCATTGGATTATGGGCCTTCTCTGTGCAGTACTAGGATGGAATTAAATTTCATTCTGACCCTACTTTCCAATGCTCCTAGTCTATCTTCCACTAGCGTCTTTTCCAAGGTTGTTCGCTCCTCCTCTGCCTGTATGACTGACTGGAGGCATGTGCTAGAGTAGGTTAATCTCTTACATGAGGAAAAGGCCTGCACAAGCTTCCAGGGAGTCAACTTTAAAGGGGAAGACACATGAATTACAAAACTCTCAGAGTATAATGAAAGCAAATATAGCAGTTTACAGGGAAGAAAATAAACCCTTCAGAAGGGAACTGGAATTTTTTTTTATATTTAGAAAAAAACTCTTCATTATTCCAATCAGTCATCTATTTAAAGGTTAAGAGTATAGGTACTATAAGACACCTATTAGAAAGGCTAAATTTTAAAAATATTAATAATAGAAAATGCTGAATTCGAACAAAAGATTTTACCATTTATATGGAAACACAAAAGACCTGAATAACCAAAGCAATCTTGAAAAAAAATGGAGCTAAAGAATCAGCTCCATGACTTCAGACTATACTACAAAGCTGCAAAATATCAAAAAAGTATCAAAATAATATGATTCTGACACAAAAACAGAAATATGAATCACTGCAACAGGATAGAAAGTCCAGAGATAAACCCATGCACCTACGGTCAGTTAACCTATGACAAAGGAGGCAAGAGTATGCAATGGAGTAAAGACAATCTCTTCAAGTGTTGCTGGGAAAACTAGACAGTTACATATAAAAGAATGAAATGAGAACATTTTCTAACACCAAAAAAGTAAACTGAAAATGGATTAAAGGCCTAAATAGAGGACAAAATGCTATAAAGCTAGAGGAAAACATAGGCAGAACACTCTTTGACATAAATCACAGAAATATTTTTTTGGAATCCATCTTCTAAACCAAAGGAAATAAAGCAAAAATAAACAAATGGGACATAAACCTGGAAGTCTTTGCACAGCAAAGAAAACACCCACAAAACAAAAAGACAAACTACTGAGAGAGAAAATATCAATATTTACAAATGATATGACTGATAAGGGATTAATATCCAACATATATAAACAACTCATACAGTGCCACATCAAAAAAAAAACAAACAACCAGACGAAAAAATGAGCAGAAGAACTATGTAGACATTTTTTCCAAAGAGGAAATGCAGATGGTCAACAGGTACATGAAAAGATGCTCAACATTGCTAATCATTAGGAAAAGGCAAATCAAAACACACAATGAGGTACCACCTCATACCTGTCAATAAACACAAGCTTTTGGGTATAAGATAGGCTTAAAAATATATTGTACAGCATGGGGAATATAACCAATATTTTATAATAACTGAATGGAAAGTAACCCTTAAAATGTGAATTAAATTTTTTAAAAAATTTAAAAAAAGCAGATGCTGGCAGAGAATGCAGAGAAACTGGATCTTTCATCATTGTTGATGAGAGTTTAAAATGGAACAAACATTCTGTAAAGGAATTTGGAAGTTTCTTTTTCTATTAATTGATTTTTGAGAGAATTATACATTTACATGCAGTTATAAGGAATAATACAGAGAGATTCCATGTACGTTTTACCCAGTTTCTTCCATGGTAACAATTTGCAGAATTATGGTAAAATGTCAGTTCTATAATTTCTACTTAGTTCTTTTATATAGATATACATATATACACACACATTCGGTTTCTTTGCAGAGAAGTTCTAACTTTTTCTTTCGCAAAACAACAGTACAATATAATTTCCAAGGTGTTGAAATTGACAGTCAAGATACAGAATCCTTATGGCACCAGGATTCCTCATGTGTTCCTTTTACAGCTACAGTCCTTTCCCTTACTCCTTCTACCTCCCACCCTTTCCTTAGCCTTCATGTCATTTCAAGAATTTCATATAAAATGAATAGTAAAGTATGTACCTTTGATATTGGAGTTTTTTCTCAACATATTTTTCTATAGATTCATCCAAGTTGTTGGATGTGTCAGTAGCTGATTCCTATATACTGCCAATTCTTACCATATTCTATGGTATGAATATACAAGTTTGTTTCACTCTTCACCCATTGAAAGACATCTTTGTGGTTTCTAGATTGGGGCTATAAAGAATATAGGTGCTACATTCATGAATAAATGTTTGTGTCAAAAATCTTCTTTTCTCCAAGTTAAATGCCCAAGAATGCAGTTGCTGGATCACATGGTAATTGCATATTTACTTTTTAAAGAAACTGTAAGAATATTTCCCAGTGTGACTATAGCATTTTACATTCCCACCAACAACATATGAGTGAACAGGTTTATCTGCATTCTTACCAGCTTTTGGTGTAATCAGTATTTTTTATTTAGCCACGCTAATAGGTATTTAGCAATGCCTCACTGTGGCTTTAATTTGCATTTTCTTAATGGCTGGTCTTTTCATTTGCCTATCTGCCATTAGAATATCCTCTTCAGGAAATGTCTCTTCACTTTTTTGCATATTTTCTAGTTGAATTGTTTGTTTTTTATTTTAGTTTTGAGACCTCTTTATATATTTTAACAATTAGTGCTTTGTTGGATATGTCGTTTGCCGATATTGTTTCTTAGAAGAATCTTTCACAGAGCAAATGTTTACATTTTTATGAAATCCAATTTTCATTTTACAGATCATACTTTTGATATCAAGCATGAGAAGCCTATTCTTATCCCTAGATCCCTAAGATTCTCCTTTTTTTTTTCTTTTTTTCTTAAAGTTTTACCTTAAATTCCATGATCTATTTTGAGTTAATTTTTGTATAAGATGTGAAACATCAGTGGAAATTTTTAATACTTTTATTTATTTATTTTTGGTTATGCTGGGTCTCTGTCACCGCGCCTGGACTTGCTCCAGTTGCAGTGAGTGAAGGGGGTGCTACTCTCTACTGTGGTGCGTGGGCTGTTGGGCCCACGGGCTCAGTAACTGGGACTCAGGCTCCAGAGTGCAGGCTCAGCGGTCAGGGTGCCCAGGCTTAGTTGCTTGGCAGCATGTGGAATCTTCCTGGGCCAGGGACTGAGCCCGTGTTCCCTGCATTGAAAGGCAGATTCTTCATTACTGTACCACCAGGGATGTCCAGTCAAGGTTTGTGTTTATGTCCTTGAGTGTTCAGTTACTCCAGCACAATTTCTTGAAAAGTCTGTCTTTTCTTCATTTAATTACTTGTGCTCCTTTGTCAAGAATCCTCTGGCATGTTTGTGTGGATTTGATTCTGGGTTCTTCATTCTGTTCCATAGTCTGTTTCTGATCTGTGGGTCTATCCCTCTATGAATACACCATCTCACCCCTCCCCCCAGCCAGTCATGATTACTGTAGCTACACATATTTAACTTATCACAGCCTACTATTGTCATTTAATCAGTTGAAGTGAAATATAAAAATCTTATTTCTTCTTATATCCCTTTGCTGTACCTCATTTATAATATAATTATTCTTAAATATTTCCTCTCCATGCACTTTAGACACATTTAGATAGGGTTATGATTTTTGCTTCAATCATAATTCCTAATTTAGAAAACTCACGTGAAGAAGGAAAGCCTAATGTATTTACCCATGCTTTTTCTTGCCCTGTTCTTTTTTCCTTCCTGATGTTTCAAATTTCCTTTTATCGTTATTTCTTTCTTCTTTATAGAACTTTCTCTAGCCTTCCTTGTAATAATGTAGGTCTGCTGTTGACAAATTCTCTTAGTTTTCATTGATCTGAGAATGTACTCATTTTTCTCTTCATTTCTAAAGAATATTTTCACCACATATAGCATTCTGGGATGACAGTTCTTTTCTTTCATCCCTTGAAATAACCTATGCCACTTCCTTCTAGCCTCCATGAAATGAAAATTACATCATTGGAATTATTTTTCCCCTTTAAGTAAGGCATTGTTTTTCCTAATCTGCTTTCAAGGTTTTCTCTCTTGTCTTTAGTTTTTAGGAGTTTAGTTACGATGTGTTATGGCATGAATTTTTTTGTTTCGCTTTTTTTTATCCTCTTAGGTTTGATATGACTTCTTAAATCTGCAGTTTATGTCTCTTGCAAAATTTCGGAAATCTTCAACCTTTATTTCTTCTAGAACTCTTTTAGATCCACCCTCTTTCTACTCTTTTTTTAAGGACTCAGATGATGTAAATTCTAGGTCGCTATGGCTCTTTATTTATTTATTTGTCTCTGTTATTCAGATCTGATAATTTTATTGTTTTGTCTTTCAGTTCACTGATTCTTCCTCTGTCTCTTTCCTTGTGTTGTTGAGCTCATTCTTGATCTTTTCTCAGTTCTGAAATTTCTATTTGATGTCTTTATTGAATTTTCTGCTTCTTTGTTGAGATTCTTTTGTTTTTTTCATCTGTTCCTTTTGCTTTTTCATTTGTTTCAAGTATGTCTGTAGTTGTTCATTGCAGTTTTTTATCATGGCTGCTTTAAAATCTTTTGTCAGATAATTATAACACCCATGTCATCTTAGTTTGGGCATTTATCGATGGTTATTTTTTATTAAGTTTGAAATCTTCCTGGTTCTTGGTATGATGAGTGGTTTTTAAAAAATTTTATTTTGTTGATACCTGGAGATTTTCATATTATGTTATGAGATTCTGGATCTTATGCTAACTTCCTGCTTTAACTGAATTTCTCTTACCCTGTTCTGGCAGGGAAAGGGGGAATACTGCCTCATACTGCTAGACAAATGATGTCCAAGTACCCTCCGGGGCCTCTGTTCACACCCAAGAATGGGCCTTCTTCTTATTGCTGGATGAGAGTGCGAGTTCTGGCTCCCCACGGTAGTTTTTGTTTATGCTGTGTATGGAAGCCTGTTTATCAGCTTATGGGGCTATGAAAGTCCTAGCTCCCTGATTGCCCTTCTCTGCTGCTGCTGCTGCTAAGTCGCTTCAGTCGTGTCTGACTCTATGCGACCCTATAGACAGCAGCCCACCAGGCTCCCTCATCCCTGGGATTCTCCAGGCAAGAACACTGGAGTGGGTTGCCATTTCCTTCTCCAATGCATGAAAGTGAAAAGTGAAAGTGAAGTCGCTCAGTCGTGTCTGACTCCTAGCGACCCCATGGACTGCAGCCTACCAGGCTCCTCCGCCCATGGGATTTTCCAGGCAAGAGTACTGGAGAGGGGTGCCATCGCCTCTGACCACTCCTTAATTGGGAGAGGAAAATTGGGCATGCCTCCCTGCAGCCTTGCAAAGCTGTAAGTCTGTGTTCCTCACCTGGCTTTGCTGGTGGACAGGAACACATCTTTTCTTTTTCCTGCTTTTTTTGACTGAAATAAACTGGCTGTCCAGAATTTTGTCTTGCTCAACAGTAAGCATTTTTGTTGGGCTTTTTTGTGTCTGCATCCATTGGCATTTTTGTGTTAGTAACTTGTTCAATTCCGAGTCTGCGGCATATAGGACAAGGAGCAAACCCAGGGGACTCAGTACTCTGTCCTCTGAGTCTTGAGGTCCTTAGCTGGTCTGGTTTGCTACCCTACATTTTAGAATCTTCCTCTGTTTGTTTTACACATGATGTATAGGGTTTTTAGTTGTTTTTAGGATGAGAGAGATAGAAAATACATCTATAGAAATACATCTATTTCATCTTTCTTAGAAGTAGAAATAGCAGTTTCTTGTAAAATTAAACATAACCATCTCTATTTCAGGAGCTGCCCCTTTGGCCACTTAGTCCACAGAAATGAAGCCATATTCACCCAGAAACCTTTCATGTTCCAAGCAGCTTTATTTGTAACAGCAAAGACTGGAAATAAGTCAAATATCCTTCATGATAAGACTTCTGTGGTATATCCATGTAGTAGAATAGTACTCAGTAATGAAAAGGAGAAATCTTTTGATACATAAACTATTTGGATGGATCTCAATAATGTTGATCTCAATAATGCTGAGAAAATGGGGAAAAACAATTTAAAATAGTTATATACTGTGTATTTCTATTTATATGACATTCTCAATGTGAGAAAATTATACTGAATGAGATTTCACTAGTTGCCAAGGGTTAGAGTTGGGAGAAGAATGTAACTATTAAGGGTTAATACAATAGAATTTCTCTGTAGTGATGGAAAAATTCTGTACCTTGATTGTGGTGATATTTACTCAAATTTATACTTTAAGTGGAATTTCATAGAACAACACACAGACATATAAAGGAGTATGTGTAAAAACTGGTAAAATCTAATTAAGATATTCATCTGAGTGAATAATATTGTACTAATATTAGTTTCCTAATTTTGATAATGTGCTATGGGTATTATGTTCATCATATATTTATCTTCACTGGAGGAATCCGGGTGAAGGGCAAATAGGAACTCTATGTATTTTGCAACTTTTTGCAAGTTTTAACTGTTTCAAAATGAAAAGTTATTTTAAGCATAGCTAATAATAATGATAAAATTGTAATGTTTAGAAAGTTTTTAAAAGCTGAGGTTAAATATTTCCTGTAGTGTGTTGATTATTCTACATTTTCCATCCTCTAATTCTAAACGCTCTCTGCTCTGCTCTAGCTTATTCGCAAGAGACTTACTTTTATTGACTGTATCACCTCCTCTTCCACATCTCTATCTTTTGCTGCTGCTGCTAAGTCACTTCAGTCGTGTCCGACTCTGTGCAACCCCATAGACGTCAGCCCACTAGGCTCCCCGTCCCTGGGATTCTCCAGGCAAGATCACTGGAGTGGGCTGCCATTTCCTTCTCCAATGCATGAAAGTGAAAAGTGAAAGTGAAGTCGCTCAGTCGTGTCTGACTCCTAGCGACCCCATGGACTGCAGCCTACCAGGCTCCTCCATCCATGGGATTTTCCAGGCAAGAGTACTGGAGTGGGTGCCATCGCCTTCTCCACTCTATTTTTTAGCGGATTGGGGGCAGGAGGAGAAGGGGATGACAGAGGATGAGATGGCTGGATGGCATCACTGACTCGATGGACGTGAGTCTGAGTGAACTCCGCAAGTTGGTGATGGACAGGGAGGCCTGGCGTGCTGCGATTCATGGGGTTGCAAAGAGTCGGACACGACTGAGCGACTGAACTGAACTGAATTCTGTTCTTTCTCTTATCCCTAAGACCTAGTGATAGAGATAGCTCTCTCTTATTTTTAGAACCTTTGTTAGTTCCCTTAATGTTGTTTGTATCACTAGATATAGCCCTTTTGTTTAATTCTTTTCAGTTAAAACATCCTAGCCCCTGCTAGGATCCTGATACATTTGGCAAAAAATAATAACAATAATAAATAAATAATGGAATGACAAATGATAGGCTGGACAAATATTTGTAACTCATGTGATAAAAAATTCCTTTCTCTAACATACAAAAGACTTCCTATAAAAGGATAAGATGAAAACTAACAACCAAAGAAAAATGGACAAAGGGTATGAAAAAGCATGTCAGAGAGGAGACATTCCAAATGGCCAAAGCTTGTGAAAATATGCTCCTGCATTAGTATTTCAGTTCAGTTCAGTCGCTTAGTCGTGTCTGATTCTTTGCGACCCCATGAATCCCAGCACGCCAGGCCTCCCTGTCCATCACCAACTCCTGGAGTTCACTCAGATTCACGTCCATCAAGTCAGTGATGCCATCCAGCCATCTCATCCTCGGTCATCCCCTTCTCCTTCTGCCCCCAATCCCTCCCAGCATCAGAGTCTTTTCCAGTGAGTCAACTCTTCACATGAGGTGGCCAAAGTACTGGAGCTTCAGCTTTAGCATCATTCCTTCCAAAGAAATCCCAGGGCTGATCTCCTTCAGAATGGACTGGTTGGATCTCCTTGCATTAGTATTTAGAGAAATACAAATTAAAACAGTAATGAAATACTACTTTAACACATAAGATGGAGTCACATTCCCCTTTAGGACTTAAGAATTCTCTTTGCTGCTGAGCGTTTATGTGGCTGACAATTCTCATCTGATTACATTTCTAAGAATTTTTCTCCATCAAATGGAGTGTATTGCCCAAGAGTCTGCCCTTCTCCTGCAAGCAGTGATTCATGATGTGAGATACAAAGGTCCAATTCCAAGGTGCTCCAAGGTGGACAACTTACAGTTGTAAAGGGCTATTTTCTAGGGATCTCAACCCACAACACAGCAAGTGTGAACTTGTAGGGGTATATGAACTCTTGTAATGTAAAGTGTTGCAATCTCTTTTGGAAAGCAATCTCACATAATCATTGAAAAAGAAATCTGTATCTTTTGACTTCACCATTCTGATTTTCAGTGTTATAAACAAGAGGACATAAATGATGTGTCAGTTCAGTTCAGTCGCTCATTCATGTCGGACTCTTTGCAACCCCATGGACTGCAGCACGTCAGGCTTCCCTGTCCATCGCCAACTCCCTGAGCTTGCTCAAACTCATGTCCATTGAGTTGGTGATGCCATCCAGCCATCTCATCCTCTGTTGTCCCCTTCTCCTCCTGCCTTCAATCTTTTCCAGCATCAGGGTCTTTTCAAATGAGTCAGTTCTTCACCTCAGGTGGCCAAAATATTGGAGTTTCAGCTTCAGCACATTTACAATTTTATTTGCTGGGATAACAGATAGTAGCCTAATATCCATCAATAGAGAAATGACCTACCGTTAGAGATGGTATGTCTGTGCCCTGAGATGTGATGGTCCTAAGAAGAATGGATTAGATTTGTATCTGTGGCATGCACAAGATATCTGAATGTCGATGGCATAATGTTGTCTGACAATAAAAGACAAAAAGCAAGTTATAGTTGTACCTATGTGTGTGTACGTGCCCTGCTCATTGAAGATGAACAAAAAACAGTGACTGTTAGAAAAACATGTTTTATTGGAGCTGCTCTTCAGCCGAAACAGACTTAGATGGCCATGCACTTTGATTGGCTGGGTGTTTATTCTATTAGTCAGTGCCTGTGCTGCCCTGGTTGTTAATAATTTTGATTGTTGTCCTTACCTATAAATCTTTGCAGGCCTGTGTGTATGGTTGGCTACAGAAACAACAAAATGAAAGATTCACTAAGCCACATATGGATTCAAATTATACCACACATTTGGGTGGGAAAGGAAGTATGCAACCCAGATGTTGTATTTGTGTGACAAATATAAACAAGTTAGAATTATAATAAAAGTTCTAATTCTGTCTGGTAAGATCACTGTAATATTCACTCCCTCTGCACTGTGAATAACACATGGAAGAAGAGAAGGATCATGCAGTTTATAACTGAATACTGGCAAAGCATTATTTCTCACTACTCCCACCATGGGGCTCTGGGGGTATTGTAGCATACATTTAGGACTGCCAGATCCTGAAGTTTAGGAAATACCATTGTAAAGCATAACATATACATCAGAGATGCCTTAGGAAGAGAAAGGCAATATTTTATTAAAAGCTTTGGACTAGTGGGTAGAATAATAAGCATATTTTTGTATTAGTTGTAATGATTTATATTGCCTTTCTTCTAGAGATGCATTAGCACAATGAAAGAATATTTTGATTGGTTTTATAAATAAATAGGTGATTACTTAAAAAATAAATATATTCAGGTTAGAGTTTGTTCATTTGTGTTTGATATGATTTGACACTGCAGAAGGGCAAAGGATCTCATTATTACCCAGGTCTTTACAAGAAAGGGTCCCCAATGCATGACATGGCAATTTGTCACCTTTATTTGGATGAATTTAGACAAAGCTTGCCCGGTTAGCATTCAGTTCCTTTGACAGTACCTTTTAACATCCGTCTTATTGTTCCATTTGTGGGTCATTGCAAAGCATTCATGAAGACTTTTTGGTTTAGGGAGCAAGTGAGGCTGTTTTCTAATTTGTTGTAATTGCTTAACTTACTCAAATAGTTTAATTTACCTCTGAATATGTTCAGCAGCTTAGAAGAAAGGTGTTTGTTCAAACATGAAATCTTTATAATTAGAAAAAAATCATTATATGAGTTTGTGTTATATAAACCTTAGTGAACTTTCTCCTTGCCTAATTTAATCAATCTTTAAATGATAACATTGGTTTAGTTCTTTGTGGGGGAAGGGTGCAAGGAAAGATTATGCATGGAAGAGTCAGACTTTTCTGAGACATTAGCATGCATTTTTTAATGTGAAAGACATTTTTTTCCCCTAAATCTCTTCCTAAACATCATTTTGGCTTCTGCCTGAGGGAGTGGATTAGCTGTATCTCTCCTCACTCTCAAATTAACCACCTCCCTGCAAACTGCTACAACCCCAGTGTGCTTTTAAGGTTACCAAACCATGGGGGAGTACACAAAATGTTCTTTCTCTTTCCAACCCAATCTGTCTTTGAAGTGCCAAGGAGAGATAGTCTGGCAGCATGTAAATCTAAAATTCTCTTTTGCTTAAAAAAAAATGAAATTCTCACTCAAGCATTATTCCTTCCCTTCAAAACAGCAGTCTTTTCCTGTCCTTTGTCTAGCTCACTGTCTTTGAACCATCTCATTAGTGGGCTGGTGTTCCTGACACAATGCGTTTTAGGAGTTGAATTTCTGGCTAAATCTATGCTGCATTTTTAGTGACAAAATAGCACACAGGGAAAATGAAAAATAACACCAGAGTCTTGAATAATGTTGTTAGCTCAACTTTCATGAGTTAATTACATTTCTTCTCCTAAAAGAAAAAAAAAGAAAAAAAAAAACTATTAGAACTTCAATTTCACATTATGTTGCTTTCACAAATACAATGGTTAATAGTATAGATACTGAGCCATTACTAAAAATGAATTTTTGTTGCCTAGAGTCTATAGGCAGGAAGAATAATATAAAAAATAAAGACTTTGTATCCCTCCATGCCTATCCAACCCTTCCCACCCTAAATTAATGAAACTTTACTCTTTCTTGAAGAAATTACCTGCTAGACTTGGTTCAGCAGTCTGCCAGTATATAGATCCCTCTTCTTGTTTTTTCTTCCTATTAGTTTCTAGAAAGGCTGAAATTGACTGGATGACAGTTTCTGCCTATGCTTAAACAGTGAAAGTAAAATGGAGTTGGGCAGGTTTATTTTAACGTGAACTTAGTATCTTTTATATGCTTAAATCTACCGAGGAACTTAAACCTGAAATGCTGGGTGAACATTATAGACTGTGAAAGGTAAAGCTACAAAGGAATTTGGATCCTAAACGCCATTAATAGGGAAAACTTTTCAAAAACCAGACATAGACAATGCCAAATAAATCTCACAGTAAATGGTTAAAATGGAAAAAAAGCAATCAGCTCCAATTACTGGAGCAACTGAAGTTTTGAGGTTCTTCTCTTCTGCTGGTGAAATTGCTACCACTTCAGAAAACTAGCAGTAGAAGTGAAGCTAAGCAAGTCAAAAGCATCAACTCTTCAGCACTCAGCTTTCTTCACAGTCCAACTCTCACATCCCTGCAGGTTTGTTCTTAGGTGTACATCCAACAGAAATGAATCCATACGTTCATCAAAGGTGTGCATAGGAATGTTCATAGGAACATTCACAGTATTAGTCCCAAGGTGGAAGTAATCAAGTCAGTAGTATGAATGTATTAGGGAAGCCCCATTAATTGTGATAGCTTATTGCAAATTAATAATATAGAAAAAAGGATGAGCCAACTGTCAGTATATAGAGAGAGATGGATGGATTTCACAAGGGCAATGTTGAATGAAAGGAATTGGACACCTATGAGTATATCTTGTATTATTCAATTTATATAAACTCTAAAAAGAGGGAAAATTAACCTATAGTGTTATAAGGTAGGGTGGTAGTTAGCTTTATGGGGCAGTAACAGGAAAGGTGATTGCAGCCATTGAAATTAAAAGATGCTTACTCCTTGGAAGAAAAGTTATGACCAACCTAGATAGCATATTGAAAAGCAGAGACATTACTTTGCCAACAAAGGTCCGTCTAGTCAAGGCTATGGTTTTTCCATTGGTCATGTAGGGATGTGAGAGTTGGACTGTGAAGAAAGCTGAGTGCTGAAGAATTGATGCTTTTGAACTGTGGTGTTGGAGAAGACTCCTGAGAGTCCCTTGGACTGCAAGGAGATCCAACCAGTCCATTCTAAAGGAGATCATGCCTGGGTGTTCTTTGGAAGGAATGATGCTAAAGCTGAAACTCCAGTACTTTGGCCACCTCATGCGAAGAGTTGACTCATTGGAAAAGACTCTGATGCTGGGAGGGATTGGGGGCAGGAGGAGAAGGGGACGACAGAGGATGAGATGGATGGATGGCATCACTGACTCGATGGATGTGAGTTTGAGTGAACTCCAGGAGTTGGTGATGGACAGGGAGGCCTGGTGTGCTGTGATTCATGGGGTCGCAAAGAGTCGGGCATGACTGAGTGACTGAACTGAACTGAACTGAACTGAACAGGAAAGGAGCACCAGGTGACCGTTTGGAGTTCTGATGGTGTTCAGTTTCTTGATCTGGGTGCTGGTTACCTAATGTTTGCAAATTTATGCATAAATATGTATATCTTTTTGTATGTATATGTATGTGTGTGTATATACTCCAATAAAAAAGATTAAAAAGGAATAGTGAAGAAAAAAATACAGCTATCGAAATGAAGAGGATTGGGAGCATAAAAGTGTGTGTATTTTGGTTTTATCAACCATGGAAAAAGATCAAGAAAGATACAGGAAGATACAAGATTAAAACCTACCTGAGTCAAAGTTTTAATCTAAGCAGCCAAGGTTAATTGTTTGAATGGAATGCAACACCATTACCACAGTGTATCAAACTTTCCTGATCTTTAGAGTCTCTTAGGGAAACTTGTCAAAAATAGTGATTCTACGTCCTTCTTTGGGAGATTTAAGTTTAAGATGTTTGAGATGGGGCCAGTTATCTTTATATTTTTTTACTTTTATTCATTCTATGTTTCTTTTATTTTCTTATTCTTTGAAAATTTTTATACCGTTTTTAAAGGTTAACTCTGTTTACAGTTATTACAGCACACTGGCTATATATCCTGGGTTGTACAATATATCCTTGTAGCCCTTCTTAGACTCAGTCATTTGCACCTCTCACTGTCGCCCACTGTCTTTCCTGCCTCTCCCCCATGCTCCCCACTGGGGATCACTAGATTATCTTCTATAAATGCGAGTCTGCTTCTGTTTTGTTGTATTTGCTAGTTTGTTGTATTTTTTTAGACTCTGCCTATAAGTAATATCATACAGCATTTTAGTCTCTGTCTCATTTCACTTAGTGCAATGTCCTTCCATCTGTATTTTTGAAACATGACCTAGATAATTCTAATGGTTGGTCAAAAAGTGGAAAATGGAATTATGCAATTCCTTTGTTTTCCTATAACAGCCAAAAACAGCGTAGCCTGATTTATTCCTGTTCCCCTTTCCTTCACTCTAGTCAGCCCACCCATCCCCAATTTCAATTTGAACAGCAATCCTCAAACTTTGCTTTAAGGACTTGTAAAGATGCAAATTTCTTGGTCTCTTCTCAAAGATTCTGAATTGTTAAGTCTGAGGAGAGGTATATGCATTTTTCATGAGCACCTTAGAAGTTGTTCAGATTAGAAAGCAGCTGGTTTCAATATACTCTGAGCAACTAGGATGTGGAGGAAAAGAATACACTGGCCAAATAGATATATTTGGCTTAGTTTTCTCCTTTATGGCTGGGCTGGTTATCTAACATTGGTTATTATTAAGTCTTTAATAAATATTAAGGTTACAGAAGATAGGAAATGTCTCAGTTCCTTTTCTGGGGCAATTTCACAGCATCTGTGGATGTATTGCTAGCCAAGGAGGATTAGCAGAGTTGTAAATCCAGACGATTGAAATTCTTTTTGGCACCATTTATTATATCATTATTAGAAATTAGCCTGGAGGAACATTGTGTTTCTTATTATATTTACATCACTTTTAATAAAATAGTAATCTTTCTCCAGTCTTAAGGTTTATTGAGTATCTATTATGTGCTTTACTTCTGTAATATCATTTGGTTCCTGTCATTTCATGGGCTTTAATTGGAGGCTTAAGAGCAAAAAAGATTCATATTCCAAATGGTACAGAGCCCAAGTGGTACAGAGTCTCTTGTGTTTTTGATGTTTCAGTTATCAGAATTAGGATATAGATAAGTGTTTATCTGCTCACAGCTCTATGATAGGCTTTCTGTTAAAATCAAAAGGCAGAGACACTGTCAGAGATGGGCTTAGTTTATCTTAGTGTAGATTCACCAGCCCTTGCTAATTGCAATTGTCAGCTCTTTCTCCAATTAAAAAAGACCAAATTATTCAATCTCCTAGAAACTTTGCTTTCCTAACAGCTTGTCTTTATGCATTAAGTACTTGCTGTTATTCTAAGAGAAGACACTCTATTATTTCAGGAATGTACAGATATATGAGAATGAAAAGGGAGTAAGACTCATTATTCTAGGCAAATGATCAGTCATAGTAAGTATTTGCTTAAACCATTTTCTCCATGTTTGGGATCCCAGGTGTCCTGACTTTGTTTTGCCACCTTTATTCTGTAGTTCCTGTTGGTACCTGCAAGTGCCTTGAAAAGACGCTAATAATGAGGAGCACCAGGGTATGTTTATTTATTCTGTTGTTCCCATTATTCTAATATGAACCAGTCAGATCTGAATTTCTATGAAAACAAGAAAAATAGTGTGAACTTGTCTTACAGATAAATTGGTGTCCATTTTGAAGGCATTTTGGCACCTAATTTAAATATTTACTGCTTGGAGTGAAACTGTCAAATACCATTGGCAAGAGAGTAAATTAGTACAACCACTTTGGAAAGCTATTTGACAGTATCTATTGAAGTGAAACAGATATCCGCTCTATGGCACAGAGATACTGCTCCTAGGTATATGCTCAATAGAAATATGTAAAATATTCATCAAAAGACTGAGTAAAACCTTCATAGCAGCACAATCCATAATTGTCCCCAAATGGAGACTACTCTAAAGCCAAGCAATAGTAAAGAAGATAGATAAATTGAGTGAGAATGAACAGTCTCTAACTGCACACAGTGATATGGATGAATCTCACAATATTAAAAAAAACCATGTAAGATGCAAAAGAGTCTGTACCGTATGATTCCATTTATTCAAAGCTCAAAAATAGGCAAAACTAATTTCTGCTCTTAGAAATTAGGATAATGGTTAACCTTGGGATCTGTATAGTAACTGGAAGGGTGCCTAAGAAAGGTTTGGAGGAGTAGTGATGTTTTGTCTTTTGATGCTGCTTGGAAGGGTGTTCAGTTTATGAAAATACATTAAACTGTTACATTTATGACAAGCACCCTTTTATATGTGTATATTTTCAGCTCTAAAATTTTTGAAGATATTTATAAGCATGAGGTTGATGTGAACTGCATTCAATTTCCAGTTTTTAATATGTTAGGTTTACAGGTACCTGTTTTGGAACATGCTGGCTTTGGAGAAAAGTAGAGAATAGCAGATATATAAAGAGCATCCTGAGGCATCATAAAATATGCCTTCTTTGTACAGTGTTTAATTTAGTGTGTGATGGGGAAGTGATATAGCCAGATGGAAAAACATCAGGATTTGGTATTGAAAACAGATCTGAGTTCTGGCTCTCTCCTCGATAAATTGAGTTCTTGAGCTAGATTGCATAATCCCTCGAGGCCTTACTTTCTTCATATGGAAAAGGGGTATAATGATGTCTGATGTCTATTGTGAGTCCCTGGATTTATAGGAAAGAAAGTGATAGTCACTCAGTCGTGCCCTTCTCTTTGCGATGCTATGGACTGTAGCCTGTCAGGTTCCCGTGTCCATGGCATTTTCCGGACAAGAATACTGGAGTGGGTAGCCATTCCCTTCTCCAGGGGATCTTCTTGACCAGGGATCGAGCCCCAGTGTCTTGCATTGCAGGCGGATTACTTACCGTCTGAGCCACCAGGGGAGCCCAGAGGAAATCATCAGCAACGGAAAAGTCAACCTAGCGGCACGGGAGAAAATCCCTACAAATCGTATATTCAACAAAGGGCTAACATCCAAACTAGAAGGTAACTCATGTGACTCAATAGCAAAAGAAAGACAGAAAGAAAAATCCAAGTAACCCAATGTTAAAATAGTGAAAGTGCCTAAGTAGACATTTTCCCAAAGAAGACATTCAAATGGTCAGCAGGTGTGCAAAAACGTTCTTAGAAAGACTCATCATCAAGGAATTGCAAATCAAAACCATAATAAAATATCACCTCACACCTGTCAGAATGGCTGTCTTTAAGAAGACAAGAAACAACAAGTGTTGCCAGGATGTGGAGAAAAGGGAACAATTGCACACTGTTGGTGAGAATGTAAACTGGTGCAACTATGGAATATAGTATGGACGTTTCTGAAGAAATTAAAAATAGGAATATCATATGATCCAGCAGTCTCATTTCTGGTATACATCCAATGGAAATGAAATCATTATCTTGAAGAGATATCTATACGCCCATGTTCTTAACAGCATTAATAGTAGCCAAATATGAAACAATCTAAGTGTCTGTTAACAAGTGAATAAAGAAAATGGCATATTTTTCAGCCTTAAAAAGGAAGTAAGTCCTGAAATTTGATTGAACCTGGAGAGCATTTTGCTAAGTGAAATATGCCACACAGAGAAAGCCATACTATATGGCATCATTTATATGTGGAATCTTAAAAAAAAAAAATCAGACTAATTAAAAAAAGGTGGAGAGGCAGTCATCAGGGGCTAAGGGTGGGAAAGATAAGGAGAAGTTGGTAAAGGGAAACAAACTGCAATTATAAGATGAATAAAGTCTGGGGACCTAATATAGAGCATGGTGACTGTAATTCATAGCACTATATTATATAGGTGAAAGTTTCTAAGAGAGTAGAACTTGTGTTTTCACACACACACACACAAGTAAATGTATGAAGTGATGACTGTTATTAACTCGATGTGTGGAGGTCTTTCATGTTGTGTATGAATATCAAATCATCAGGACATGCACTTCAAATATCTTATATTGACAAATTGCTATTTGTCAATTATACCTCAATGCATCTGGGAAAAAAAAAATCAGAGCTGTGAGTCAGGCGCTTCACTCTACTACTCATTGTGGTATAGAATTAAGTTTAATCAACTATCTCTGCATTGAAGGGGATTTAGATTATAACAGTTACCAGAGTACAGCCAGGCCTACCAAATCATGGTATCATTGCCCTTCTTCCTAGAGCTACAGAATTCATTCATTCATTTATTCATTACAATATTTATTTATTAATTAAACACATATTTGTTAAGTGCCAACTCATAGTCATTAAGAGACAGACATTCAATGAGAATTTATACAAATCTTTTTTTTTTTTTTTTTCCTGAAGTCTCTGTTTATGTTCTCAATCTGAGTGCAGTTTTTTGGGGGAAACAAACAAAACAGGCAAGACCTTTTGAGTTAAGGGTGTAATGGCTAAAGAGTTGGCTTACGGCTCACCTCAGTGCAAATAAATTTTTTTTTTTTTCCAAAAATGCACCACACTAGGCACTTTTTCCGGTGTCTCTTCCAGGATGAAAGAATCCCGGATCCTAGAGAATTCTGATTGTTATGCTTCTGTCTTTGTGAGTGTTCCCCACCTCAAAATGGAGTAGATTAATGAAAACATCCCTGAACAATTCTACTTATTGAGAAATTAGATCTTTACCCAGTTGGTCTGAACAGTGTGTGGCTGGTGACTAAACCCACCGAGAGTCCATCTTTGCTGAGGCTCAGGGGATATTCTCGCCATGAGTATTCCATGGGTACCTGGGCTCATCTGTTACTTATTTCCTTCAAAATTTAGTATTTCCTCCTTCAGGATTGGCCTTCTGAGTGCATCTAAGTAGCCTCAACCATGAAGGACTGACCTTCCACAAAACTCCTGATGTTTTCAGCGTCCCATTAGAGGTGTGATAAGATGGTACTGGGCAGGTGCCAGGACCTGTGAGAGCAAGAGAAATTCCTGAGACTCTTTTTCTGCTCTCATTACTCCTTAGGTGCAAACCTCCACTTCCTGCCTGGACTTCCACGTGTCTTGTGTTTTGGATTGACCCAGTCAGACTGTTCTCTGGTCTCATTCTGTTGAACCATTCTCTTCAGTTTTATCTCTAACCAAGCAATAGCATTTACCCCACTTGTTAGAGTTATAGAAGGCTAAGCTCTGCAGGGACTCATGGGCAAGACAGACATGTGATCTGAACCTCGCCTTGATCAAAGCGCTCCCTGCTTTAGCTCCACGGGGCCCATCACAGCGCATGCTTTTCTGATTCAGCCTCTGTTCACTTGTCGAGTGCTATTCGAACTATGGCAATGTTCTGCATTTAGGAAGTAACTAGTTAAACATATAAATTGTAAATATATATATATTTAAAATATATGTATATGTAATTTATGTATATTTAAAAATAGATATAAAAATGCATTGCCTATTATAAACAAGTACTCACATATTTTTGGTATTATGACGCCTTTCCACTTTAAAAAATGATTGAGCACCCCAAAGAGCTGCTTATTATGTTATACATACAGCAATGCTTACTGAATTAGAAGGGCCTCCATGGTATCTCAGCAGGAAAGAATCCACCTGCAATGCAGGAGACTCAGGAGACGTAGGATCCTCCTGGGTCGGAAGGATCCCCTAGAGGAGGGCATGCAACCCACTCCAGTATTCTTGCCAGGAAAATCCCATGGACAGAAGAGCCTGGTGGGCTACAGTCCATGGTGTCACAAATAGTCGGACAATATTGAAGTGACTGACCATGGCATAGCACTGAGAAATTAAAGCATAATTTTAAAATATGTATTAAGTCCTTTGAAAAATAAAAAACCTTTTATATAAATAGCAAATATAAAACCCACTAATATAAGTATATTTTAAATGAAATATAATTATATTTTCTAAATAAAAAATGTAGTAAGATGAATGGCATCATTTTAGGTTTTTACAAAGACATTTACATATCTTTGGAAGGACTGACACTGAAGCTGAAACTTCAATACTTTGGCCACCTGATAAGAAGACCGACTCATTGGAAAAGACCCTGATGCTGGGAAAGATTGAAGACAGGAGGAGAAGGGGATGACAGAGGATGAGAGGGTTGGATGGCATCACTGACTCGATGGACATGAGTTTGAGTAAGCTCCGGGAGTTGGTGGATAGGGAAGTCTGGCCTGCTGCAGTCCATGGGGTTGCAGAGTCGGATATGACTGAGTGACTGACCTGAACTGAACTTACGTATCATGTGTGGCTTAATAGACAGCTGGGTTCTCCTATCTCTTTCAGCATCAATTTGTTATGCTATCACACATCACATAGCCTCTGGAAAACTACACTGTGTATTTTTGAAAAATGAGAATAAAAAGTCAAATAATTTCTTAACTATGATTATGAAAATAGTTTTGACCTCATGGACTCCTTGAAAAAGCTTCAGGAAGGCCCAGATGTTTGTGGGCCGCACTTGAGGAATGATGTAAGAAATTCATAATTCTGTTTATTTCATGTCACATTTAATTTGATCAATTTAATTTCAGTGGGTATTCATAGACTCTTAATAATCCTGTATCAAATAAGAAAATTTACTTTGCTGTATGTGTATGTGAATTTTACAAATACAAATTTTAGGTAAATACATATACATACGTAAGTAAAAATTATGATTAGTATTTAAAATTTATTTGGAATAAGGAATATTTTAAATGTAATTTTAAGCCAAAAATGTTCTATTATGTAGGTCAGTGAACTTTATAAAAATAGGCATATTGTTGCCAAGATATAGTATAATTAGATTGCCTAGACAAATATTTATCTGTTTATTAAATGATACTTATAATTCTGTAAGTACATAGACCTTGTTGGAAGTGAATTCACTGCTATTAAAATGCCCATTTGTATTACAGGCACCTAAATATGTAGCTGTCTTCATCATTAAATTGGAGAGCCTTGACTGTAAGTGCTTTATGAGAAAATGAATTTTTCATGGGCATAACAGGCTTCAGTAAGAGGTATCAGTATACTGATTTCATAATTCAGATGCCTCATCCCCACAGTCGGTATTTATGAAAGGGGAAAAGCATGTCATGCTTGATCCTCAGGCTGGCGTAGAGAGGATGTGCTGCTTGAGCCGAGGCTTCAAAACATGCAGAATCAGGCCCAGTTTTTGCTGTGGTGCGACGGCCACCAGCAGCAGAGCTGCCCATCTTCATGGGGGATTAAAGACAACAGCAGTGAGATGGCACTAGCCACAAAGCCCTGCTGCCACATAACAGGGTCTCCCTTCGATTCAAGGAAGCCCTTATGAGAGGCCTTTTAGGTGAGCCTGGTTCCCTTGCCAGAGTCTATTTTAATTTTTTGTTTTGTTTTAAATCTTTGCTACTGGATTGAAAGTGTAACTGCCATTTTCAATATGCCTCAGAGCCTCTAATGACAGAGTTGCTTTGGGGAGCCAGCTGATTAATTTAGACAATGCAAAACATGGAGGCCCCAACTCAAGAACACTCTGTAGGACTTTGCCTTATTTGGATATAATTAAAAGGCCCAGATTCAACCTAAATGTGACACTTTTCACTGACATCTGGACTTTCTGTTTGCAAACACTGTCACATAAGGGCTCTCAGAGGTCAAGGGAGCAGGAGGCCACTCTGTTTCTCATTCTTTCTCACATGTAATAAAGATGAAGACATACAAAAGCATGTTGAAATGGAATTATGTTTTAAAGACTTAGATTGAACAGATGGATACTTCTGACTCTTATATAATGCACTATAACTTATTGCAGGGTTTATTTGAACTTATCTTTAAAGTTTGTTGCTTGAACTTTGTAAACTTATCCAGTAGTAGTCGTGAATTTGAATTGTATGGTAAGCACCATGTTCTTTTGATATAATTCAGAAATTCCAGTTGTCTTTGTGAATGACCTCATAGGGAGATAAAAATCCTAATTTCTAAGCTCTTTCAGAGCATGATCCTTGAATGATAGACTCTGCTGCTATATCTTAAAGGAGTGACACCTCTTCATCAGTAATCAGATACTATTTATGATAATGTTTTTAAACTTAAAGGCTCTAGGTGACCGCATCTTTGAGTAAATGACTCTTAAGGGGTAGGTGGATTTCCAAATTTTTAAATATTTTATGTAAGTAACCTATTAATGTAGTCCCCAAATGTGCAGCTTTTTAAAAATAGTGTGCTCACTCTTGAGGAAAGCCCTATTTAATATGTAACTGTATATGCATTGATAAGGAACTAATTTTATACTGGAGATTACTTTTAATGAACCCATAAAGCATGTACTTCAAAATTATAGCTTTTTTTTACCCTAAAAGTGATTAAAACAATAACTTTGTTTTAATCTAAACTTTGCAATTATGGTTTTAGAAATTAGGTTCAGCCTTCAGAACAGTTAATATCTAAGAAGTAGCTTCAAATTAGAATTGGGGAAACCATCCCTTGACTTAGAACCCCGGGACTGGAAAAGGAAGAAGAGGAATGAACGCCCATTCCCCCTAATTAAAGATGAGAACGCTGAGGTCAAATGGCAGAACCTATTTCTCCAAGCGGCTTGTTGAGGAGCTTGGTCTAGATCTCAGGACTTCTGAAGGACAACCTGATGTTCTTTCTATTCTGTGACTCGCCACCTTCTTAAAATTTTACATAGTCAGAAAATTCATGAAATTTGAAAGCCTCTTACAAAAGGGAAGATGATTATTCATATTCAAAAAAAGGAAACATATATATATTATGCCTATGCCCGTAGCAGCTTTTCTATATGATTCTAAAAGTTGAGGGGGGATAAACTAGTACAGGTTTAAATATGATATATAAATATTAAATATGAGCGTTTATAATTGATTTAATTTTTAACTTTATGAGCTTTTTCTATAATTTGTCTTTGCACATCACGTAATTTTTTTTAACAATCTGATAGTTGGATTTTAAAAAATTAAACTCTGATGCTTTACGCAATTTGGAATATTCTGTTTATTCTTTCACTTAATTGCTAAAAATGTTTATAAAGAATTTTTCATTTATTTGGAGAAAATGAAAATATAAGAAATATTCACAGACAGGCAATTTGTTATGGAAGTTATGTGTTTTTGGAAAAAAGGTTGTGTGTGTATGTTTCATTTTTTAAATTGGAGGCAGGAGTTTTGATGCTATATTTAATGCAGGGATTAATAACATTGTGATTTTTCTTCAGCCAACTGCCTTTTAGATATGTGTTCTTTGTTAAAATGTCATTTTTTTCTCTAAAGATTTCTGTTGAGGCAAATATTTACTTTGCTTTTTAAGAAAGAGTAACTTAGGGAATCTCATCTCACCTTTTAAGTTGTTATGGAGTATAATTTCAACAACAGTGCATCTAATTATAAATACTTTTGTCTTTATTTAACCAAGACTCCAAAAATATCACAACCAAATATCAGGTATATGTAGTTACAAGCAGTTTGACTTAATTTTTGTGTGCAAGTATTGCTTCTGAATGAAACAAAAATGTTTATGTCAGATGAAGGTAAACTCATTGAAATTAGCTAGATATGACTCTATCCAGAAGATAGTTTACTTTTCTTCATCTTTGCTAATTCACAGAGTTGGGCGTATAGCTTTGCTTCACAGGTTTTTCAGCTCTTTCTTCTAATAATTCCTTTTCTTCTTCTGGTTTGCATGGTTTTCAGCGATTTCTTTTTAGAATCCTCTCATTTTTCTTGGAAGTATTTGTGAACATTAGGGGTTGTATTTCTTTCAACTTCTAGCTGAAAGCTCTCATCCTCACTTTTTACCATTTCATCCTTTTTTAGTTCTGGTATCAGCCTATAGTTTTAAAACCTCACCCTTTTTTTAACGGGGCAGCAACTGTATCCAGTTCTTTACTGTTTGTGCAACAGATGCAAGTGACATTTTATAATCAGGTTGAAAATTCATGTTTAATCATTGCTTTTTGAACTTTTCATGTAAAAAACATTTCAATATTTGATTAACACACTTTTCAGTTATCACATTTTATTTTTAACAAAACCTTAGTTTTTCTTGCACAGATATAGTTCGATTATAGTAACTTTTTCTTTTTATATGAGGTATATGAAAAATTTGAGGGGAAACCCCACTTTAATGTGTTGCCATAATCAAGGATTTCAAAATCTACTTTGCATATCTTTGTATACTTGAATTAGTATGGAAGCTTGATGAAAAGATGAGATTTAAAGTACTCAACCGGTTAGGAATAAGTAGTTTTATTGTTGATTTAAGCTGGTAGATTGAAATATCTTAGAATGCTAAAGAGGCAGAGCAGCAGGTTTCAGGTGATTAAAGAAAATCCCTCATCTTGGAGGAACTTGAAGGAACATGATGCTATTTAAGTAGAATCTAATCAGGAAGAAGAAAAGCTTGGAAGTAAAAAGACGGAATGTTTCATGTCATTATTTGCAAAGCAACTGAACAAAAGGTGAGCAAGATAATTAAGTGCCTTGCTGCTAAGTAGAATTTTTCAAAGTGGGTTGATTAGAGGTCTTTCTTAAAAAAAAAAAATTAAACATCTAAGTCTAGGAAATCTAGTTGAAACAGCTAACTCAGTTATAAAGGTAGAGACCAGTTTGGAAAAAAATCAACAGTATTGTGTATATGGTGGCAGATGTTCACAATGATGAGTTTAATTGCTCAGCAAAATCCTGATCAGTTCTGAATAGTTTTAACATTAATGATATTTTCCTGTGTTTTAGGTTTTTGAAAAATGGAAATCCAAGCAGACTTAACATGTGATGACACTAAAGAGATTATTTTCCAGTACCTTGGTTACTCCATTTTTCAGTTGATCTGGATAAATAGGACTTGATTCTTTTATTTTTCCCTTTGCCTGAAAAAATACCAAAAGCGAGTATTATCATTCTTATTATAAAATGTTATTTGTAACTGCCAGGTGAAAATGGGATGTCATTTCTTATATCTGCATTTTGTGTTTCAAGACATTTCTGATGATAACATGAGGAAACTGACATGTCCCAGATTGTGCTTTGTGAACACATGCTGGCAAGGCTCTGCCTTCTCTTGAAGGCGGGCCAGGTCAAAGCACTGATGGATGCATTATAGCTGCAAATGAAAACCAGGAAGTCATGACCTTAGGACCTACTTTTCTACTGAGGAAAGGAAGCTTGAAGCTAATAAGTTATGCCAGTCAAACACCTAGTGGGCATATGTTCTTTTACTCTTTCAACATTCTAATGACCTCAAGCTTACTTAGTAATGCATCCTTTGGGGGCAAACATCCAGCAGCAGATCACTTCATTTATTATCACTGAATTTATTTATTTCAGTTAGTCATTGTAGAGCTTTGTCTCCAAAGAATTAATTTTAAAAGTTAAACTGATCCTCAGTTACCTGGCAGTCCACTGTGAGTATAAAATGAAGAACTACCATCTGCCTTTGGGCAGTTTCAAAGGCTGGTGTTGGGACTGTCATCTTGGACTGTTGTTTAGTCGCTTCTGTCATGTCCAGCTCTTTCGTGACCCTATGGACCCACCATGTAGCCCTCCTCTGTCCACGGGATTTCCCAGGCAAGAGTACTGGAGTGGGTTGCATTTCCTTCTCCAAAGGCTCTTCCCCATCCAGGAATCAAACCCGCGTCTCCTGCATTGGCAGGCAGATTCTTTACTGCTGAGTCAGCAGGGAAGATCATTGTGATTTTGGATACCCATTTGAAAATAAAAAAATGATAACAGACCCAGACATTCTCAGCTGAAACAGATGATCTAAATACTTAAATTAGAGTAAAAATATTTTTTGGATTCTAGACCCTACTTAGTTACTAACAGCAGCCTTGGTTTTTAACTTGTGCCCTGTTTCAGCCAGTGTTCCTCAAATTTGCCTGCACATAATTACCTGGGGGAACTTGAAAAAATTCTTATGTCCCAGGCACACTCCCCTCCCAGACCAATCAAATCAGACTTTATATGGGGTTGGACTTGGGAGCACCATGATTTGGGGTTTATATTATTTTTACATTAATTAAGTGCATAAGACTTTGTCACCGTGGTTTGATTTATATGGGCACTTTGGTCGACAGAGGATACTTTTTAATACGAGTGTTAGACATCTTTTATGCTCAATATTATATATTGCTAACCCAGTTTTTTTTTTGCCTTATCTATTCCTGCTGTGGGCTTCCTGGTGACTCAGTGGTAAAGAATCCACCTGCCAATGCTTAGCGACTAATCAATAACAATGTTCCTGCTGCATTAGATGAACAGAGATGTAGCTTGATGACCCGTCAGCTAGTCCAGTGTATTCACGTATGTGATCAGAGTGGGATAGGAGCAAATGGTCCCATGCCCCTCTTTTCTGTCTCAGACAGCCAGTCCTGAATTGTGTCCTAGACATTTCCTAAGAGAGGGTCCTCGATAAGTTGAGTCCTGGTTGCTCACATTTGCCAATGATTCAACTGCCCACTCTTAGATTGGCTTTCCTCTTTCTGTTTCATACTTCTACCATCTCAATCTCCATTCTTGTTTCTAGGGAATCACTTCCCCCAAATAAACTACCTGCATGCAAGACCTCATTTCAATCTGATGTTTACTCCATGTAAGCTGAATCAGTCCAGATGGGGAAAATTACGGTAGGCATATTTTAGTGTGTGGTCCCTTTTTTGTTATGATTTTTGATCACACAATTTTTGTATTTAATATGTTGACTTATCAAATATGATAGGAAACATTCTATTTCCAAATCTTCAATTCCAGGCAATTCCAGATGAGACCTTTGTCCCCACAGCGTTAGTTTGTGGACCTGATGCCATGGGCTCCTTTTCCTGCCTTCATCATATGCAGTGATTTGATCTTGAGTTCTCTTCTTTGTGTCTCTCCTCCTAGCATTTTGCCCTGTGCACTTGATCAGTGCCCATAACAACACTCTTTCCTTCCAGACCATGCAGCAAATGTTTTACAGATTCAAACCACATAACTCAGTAGCATCAGCATAAGACTAAATGAAATGGGGAGATTTTGCAGAAAGCAAAATGATGCTGATATGGTGTGATGCTATTTGTGTAATGGAAAGGCAAGCACTTTATAGTCAAGGTCCTGGTGGGGTAACTGCATCTTTTGTGGCCGATAAATAATACAGTTAACATATATTAAAAAGAACAGCACATCAGTTTTCTTCCTCCAGCATTGAGATAGATTTCCTTCTCCTCAGCTGAGTACCAGATGTATGAGAACACACATACTGTAACATGATGATGACCTTCTTTGCTTTGAAGTATTCATATGGTAAGAAGAGTTGCAGTCCCCACGTCACACTGACTCTGGGGCATATGCACCACGTGAAATGGTGTCAGAGGCATCTGAACCCTTGATCATTTATCTCTGTCTGCCTCCTTTGGCTGGGTACATGGAGTTGAGTACGTGAAAGTTACAGGCATGGATGATGCAGTTCCATTATCTGGGCTCATTTCCAGGTTCAGCAGCTGAGGAACTGTGTGACTGTCACAGATGATTCTGCTGTATCGTGCCACATATCCTTGGCTCCTCTCTGATTTCAGGCACAGATGCAGTAGACAGTTCTGTGCAAGCTCAGGTTCACCTCAGGCTAACACGAGCATGTCTGTGGCCTTCCTGCCCATGTGCTTTTCTGTTGTCAGAGCTTCTTCACCCAAATATCAGTAGTAGGGCTGGAAGGAGGAGGACGCTAATGCTCCAGGGGAAACCATTAACCAGTGGGATTGGGAACCCCGGATAAACTTTTCAGTCTCTCAGCATTTAGATGGGCAACTCTGGGAGGCATGTGTAGTCTTTGTAGGAGATTCCCATGGTTCAAGCTCTGGGGAACCCACAGCAGTAACTTCAGTGATGGGTCCATATACTGACCTCTCCTTTCTCCGTCTCTCATTATTCATATAACCTCAATCCTGTTTCCTGGGGTCACCTCCCAAATAATCCGTCTCTATCCGAGTCTTCGGCTCTGATTTCAGGAGACTACAAACTAATATGGTGATGTTAGATATGTTATGTAATCTGAGTCAATACTATTTATCTATGAAATGGAAATATTAAGGTTTACCTGACAAGGTTGTTGAGAGGACTGGATATAATTTATACAAAGAATTTATCCCTAACTGTGGTACACAACTCACTTTAAAAACTTATAGGTAGATAGTAAAAAAACAGGCAAATACAAATTTGAATACCTCCTCCTAACATACTTCTTTAGCAAAGGCAGAAGATAGAACAAATTAGAGATGTTACACGCATGAATATTTACCATTTTTCCATTCTGTCATCCTGAGAGAGTTACCACAAGATGTGATCAAGCTTCACAGTCACCTTTGTACATGAGTTACCTTGGATGGGGCGCCCTGTTGTCCTGTTTTTATTCTGTCCTCTAACAACTGTTTTCAGGATTTATGGGCTTCGTTTTCTTACATCACTCATCTCTAACCATTCTCATTACATTTTATGCCAACCAATGAGGTCTTCTCATGAGGTGGCCAAAGTACTGGAGTTTCAGCTTTAGCACTATTCCTTCCAAAGAAATCCCAGGGCTGATCTCCTTCAGAATGGACTGGTTGGATCTCCTTGCAGTCCAAGGGACTCTCAAGAGTCTTCTCCAACACCACAGTTCAAAAGCATCAATTCTTTGGCGCTCAGCCTTCTTCACAGTCCAACTCTCACATCCATACATGACCACAGGAAAAACAATAGCCTTAGCTAGACGGACCTTAGTCAGCAAAGTAATGTCTCTGCTTTTGAATATACTGTCTAGGTTGGGCATAACTTTTCTCCCAAGGAGTAAGAGTCTTTTAATTTCATGGCTGCAGTCACCATCTGCCATGATTCTGGAGCCCCCCAAAATAAAGTCTGACACTGTTTCCACTGTTTCCCCATCTATTTCCCATGAAGTGATGAGACCAGATGCCATGATCTTCGTTTTCTGAATGTTGAGGTTTAAGCCAACTTTTTCACTCTCCTCTTTCACTTTCCTCAAGAGGCTTTTTAGCTCCTCTTCACTTTCTGCCATAAGGGTGGTGTCATCTGCATATCTGAGGTGATTCATATTTCTCCTGGCAATCTTGATTTCAGCTTGTGTTTCTTCCAGTCCAGCGTTTCTCATGATGTACTCTGCATAGAAGTTAAATAAGCAGGGTGACAATATACAGCCTTGACATACTCCTTTTCCTATTTGGCACCAGTCTGTTGTTCCATGTCCAGTTCTAACTTTTGCTTCCTGACCTGCATACAGATTTCTCAAGAGGCAGTTAGGTGGTCTGGTATTCCCATCTCTTGAAGAATTTTCCACAGTTGATTGTGATCCACACAGTCAAAGGCTTTGGCATAGTCAATGAAGCAGAAATAGATATTTTTCTGGAAATCTCTTGCTTTTTCGATGATCCAGCAGATGTTGACAATTTGTTCTCTGGTTCCTCTGCCTTTTCTAAAACCAGCTTGAACACCAGGGAGTTCACGGTTCACGTATTGCTGAAGCCTGGCTTGGAGAATTTTGAGCATTACTTTACTAGCATGTGAGATGAGTGCAATTGTGTGGTAGTTTGAGCATTCTTTGGCATTGCCTTTCTTTGGAATTGAAATGAAAACTGACATTTTCCAGTCCTGTGGCCACTGCTGAGTTTTCCAAATTTGCTGGCATATTGAGTGCAGCACTTTCACAGCATCATCTCTCAGGATTTGAAACAGCTCCACTGGAATTCCATCACCTCCACTAGCTTTGTTTGTAGTGATGCTTTTAAGGCCCACTTGACTTCACATTCCAAGATGTCTGGCTCTAAATTAGTGATCACATCATCATGATTATCTGGGTCATGAAGATCTTTTTTGCATAGTTCTTCCGTGTATTCTTGCCACCTCTTCTTAATATCTTCTGCTTCTGTTAGGTCCATACCATTTCTGCCCTTTATCAAGCCCATCTTTGCATGAAATGTTCCCTTGGTATCTCTAATTTTCTTGAAGAGATCTCTAGTCTTTCCCATTCTGTTGTTTTCCTCTATTTCTTTGCATTGATCACTGAAGAAGGCTTTCTTATCTCTTCTTGCTATTCTTTGAAACTCTGTATTCAGATGCTTATATCTTTCCTTTTCTCCTTGGCTTTTCACCTCTCTTCTTTTCACAGCTATTTGTAAGGCCTCCCCAGACAGCCATTTTGCTTTTTTGCATTTCTTTTCCATGGGGATGGTCTTGATCCATGTCTCCTGTACCATGTCATGAACCTCAGTCCATAGTTCATCAGGCACTCTATCTATCAGATCTAGGCCCTTAAATCTATTTCTCACTTCCACTGTATAATCATAAGGGATTTGATTTAGGTCATACCTGAATGGTCTAGCGGTTTTCCCTACTGTCTTCAATTTAAGTCTGAATTTGGCAATAAGGAGTTCATGATCTGAGCCACACTCAGCTTCTGGTCTTGTTTTTGTTGACTGCATAGAGCTTCTCCATCTTTGGCTGCAAAGAATGTAATCAATCTGATTTCGGTGTTAACCATCTGGTGACGTCCATGTGTAGAGACTTCTCTTGTGTTGTTGGAAGAGGGTGTTTGCTATGACCAGTGCATTTTCTTGGCAAAACTCTATTAGTCTTTGCCCTGCTTCATTCCGCATTCCAAGGCCAAATTTGCCTGTTACTCCAGGTGTTTCTTGACTTCCTACTTTTGCATTCCAGTCCCCTATAATGAAAGGACATCTTTTTTGGGTGTTAGTTCTAAAAGATCTTGTAGGTCTTCATAGCACTGTTCAACTTCAGGTTCTTCAGTGTTACTGGTTGGGGCATAGACTTAGATAACTGTGATACTGAATGGTTTGCTTGGAGATGAACAGAGATCATTCTGTCGTTTTTGAGATTGCATCCAAGTACTGCATTTTGGACTCTTTTGTTGACCATGATGGCTACTCCATTTCCTCTGAGGGACTCCTGCTCTCAGTAGTAGATGTAATGGTCATCTGAGTTAAATTCACCCATTCCAGTCCATTTTAGTCCGCTGATTCCTAGAATGTCAAAGTTCACCTTTGCCATCTCTTGTTTGACCACTTTCAATTGGCCTTGATTCATGGACCTGACATTCCAGGTTCCTATGCAATATTGCTCTTTAGAGCATCCGATCTTGCTTCTATCACCAGTCACATCCACAACTGAGTATTGTTTTTGCTTTGGCTCCGTCCCTTCATTCTTTCTGGAGTTTTTTCTCCACTGACCTCCAGTAGCATATTGGGCACCTAATGACCTGGGGAGTTCCTCTTTTGGTATCCTATCATTTTACCTTTTCATACTGTTCATGGGCTTCTCAAGGCAAGAATACTGAAGTGGCTTGCCATTCCCTTCTCCAGTGGACCACACTCTGAAGCTGGGAGGGATTGTGGACAGGAGGAGAAGGGGACGACCGAGGATGAGATGGCTGGATGGCATCACAGACTCGATGGATGTGAGTCTGAGTGAACTCCAGGAGATGGTGATGAACAGTGGAGGCCTGGTGTACTGCGATTCATGGGGTCACAAAGAGTCAGAGACAACTGAGCGACTGAGCTGAACTGAATGAGGTCTTCAGCCGAATATTTTCCCATTTAATCAACTCAGTTGGGCCCAAATCTTCTCCGAGTATCTCTTTTCCCAACATAGTTTGGCTTGGAAATTAATTCTTCCCGGGTCCAAAGGATGATGAGCAGCTGAGCCTCTTTAAGGTATGTTTGTTTTAGAAGTACAGTATTAAACCTTGAACTATTTATTTGAACTTAAAAATAGTAAGTATTGAGGGTGACAGATCTTTCAAAATTAGTGCATACATTTCTACCTACAATCATAGAATAGATTAAGTCTAATGTAAAGTTTCTTGAGAGTCCCTTGGACTGCAAGAAAATCCAACCAGTCCATTCTAAAGGAGATCAGTCCTGATTATTCATTGGAAGGGCTGATGCTGAAGCTGAAGTTCCAGTACTTTGCCCACCTGGTGTGAAGAACTGACTCATTTGAAAAGACTCTGATGCTGGGAGGGATTAGGGGCAGGAGGAGAAGGGGACGACAGAGGATGAGATGGCTGGATGGCATCACTGACTTGATGGACCTGAGTGTGAGTGAACTCCGGGAGTTGGTGATGGACAGGAGGCCTAGCGTGCTGTGATTCATGGGGTTGTGACAAGTTGGACACGACTGAGTGACTGAACTGAACTGAACTGAACTGAATGAAAAATTGAAAAATATTATTATTCAGGGTTATCATAAGTAGAAATCGGATGATCCTTTAGTTAATGAGAAGCCTTGACAAGAAGTTATTGTTGATTCTATACTAGTTACTTAATGAATTCTTGTTGAATAAGTTATTGGGTGATCAAATTAATGATTCTTCCCTGAGGTTTCTTTGAACTGTAAAATTCTGTCCTTCTGTTATCAATGAATCCTTTGAGGACAAATCTTTCAACAAAATTGGCCTAACATCCTACAGAAATCTGGAGATGCCAATCTCCTTGTCTTAATCGCTAAGGACCATAATTTAATCTGTCAGGCAGGTTTTGCTGGAGTAGCTTCATTCTGAGTGGGCTGAAGGGGCAGTTTGACTCTGAAGTTTACATGTTCAGACCAAAACTGTTACATAGAAGGAACAGTGTAGTTGGAAGGGGACCTAGCAGGCTTGTCTTGGAGCTAGTTATACATAAAAGTATGTTGCTTTTTACTTGGCAGGTATGGTTTTTTTCAGGTTATAGGATTTATGAAAATTGTGGAGTGTGAACACCTCCCAAACATATATGCTATGCCTGAGATAGAGCCCTATCTCTAAAGAATTGAAACTAAGCCTTTTAGAGTTATGTTGTAAAGTACCAGAGTAAATTCTGACTGAGGGTCTCAGAGGATGTGATAGCAGGAATATGCAAGCCCTTCAGTCTTTGTTTGGGCTGCCATAACGAATTACCCTGGACTGTGGGGGCTTAGATAAGAAATATTTCAGAGGCGGAAGTCCAAAGCAAAGCATGAGCGGGTCAGCTGTCTCTTGAGGGCCCACCCCTGGTGTGCAGATGAATGTCTTCTCATTGTTGGGCTTCCCAGATGGCGCTAGTGGTAAAGAACCTACATGCCAATGTCCGTAGATATAAGACATGTGGGTTCAATCCCTGGGTCAGGAAGATCCCCTGGAAGAGGACATGGAAAGCCACTCCAATATTCTTGCCTGGAGAATCCCGTGGACAGAGGAGCCTGACAGGCTCCTGTGTCAGTCCCTATGGTCACACAGTCGGACATGACTGAAGAGACCTAGCATGCACGTACTTCTTGTCACTGTATTCTCACATGGTAGAAAGCAGAGAGAAAAGCATCCTCTCACACGTCTTTTCTTGTAAGGGCGCCAATTCCACTTACAAGAGCTCCACCCTCAAGATCTAATGAACTCTCGAAGGTCCTACATCTAAATACAGTCATATTGGGGACTAGACTTCAGCATATGAATTTCAGAAGGATACAGAGCTAACATATGCATTATCTTTAGCGCATCATTCACAAAATAGTTATTGCATACATTTGCTGAGATAATTATTGCCAAAAGTCAGTAAACAAAACAGTTTGGTTTCTGGCCTCATGGTGCTTGCAGGAAACCTTTGATCTGTGAAGTGTTTCTCTGCCACTGAGGAAACTATCCTAAAGACTCTGTACACCTTTCCATAGTAGAATAGTTATTTGGACACAGTTCTTCTAACGTATAGAATCTTGGTAGATTAAAATATTTGTGTCTATGTTAAAATATTTTTAAAGAAAATACTGACCTTTAGGTATAGTATTTAAAGTGTGTAGCTTTCTGTATAGGAAAACTCATGGGTTGGTTGCCCAAAGGGGACTATTTATTAATGAATCGAGAACCATCAGGCAGCATGTATGTTTTTCTCTTGCTAAGTAGAGATGTTCTCTAGACTTGTGATGAAGGAGGATGAGTTGCAACTTAGGTGGCCATGTAAGTGTGTGTGTTTTAAATGTTAATTCTGATGATGGGTCCTTGGGTATTCTTTGAATAAACAAATCTTTTATTTTTTTCTTACTCTTCTAGATAAGTTGATTTATCCAGTAAAATCTTTCTCCAAGTTTCCTAATTCTAGTGTCCCACGCAAACAGATGCAGAAGTATCCTTTTACACAGCACAACTTACACAACGTCGTAAGCTGCACAGCTTACACAGTTGTGTTCCATTTGTAACTTCCAGCTATGTGACAGCAAAAAGTATGACACTAAGGGATGAATACTTTCTGTTGTAATGATGAAAAATTAAAGTACTAGTTTCAGTACCAAGAGACTAAGAAAAATCCTTCTGCAGAACTCTGCACAGGGAATGTTAGTTTTGCCTTTTCTGTAGCTGCTGCTGCTGCTAAGTCGCTTCAGTCATGTCTGACTCTATGCGACCCCATAGACAGTGGCCCACTGGCTGGAAATGCAGATGGTGACTTTATCAAATTTCAAACCCTTAATTAGCATAGTTTTGCTCTGCACACTTCTTTTATTTTATATCTCCCAAATCACTCCCCACAAAAGTTAGTCACTTATTAGGTTGGCAATCCTGTCTTTCTCTCAATGTTTTGATATGCTACATTAGTTATATATATATATATTACAAATATATCTATATGTATATATATACACACATGTATATGTATATATGTATACACATGTATACATATATGTATATATACACATATGTATATGTGTATATATGTATATGAGTTTATTTCAGATTTCTGTCACTGATCTGTCAGTTATGAGCTCTGGTTTCAAGTTATTTTAATTATTATGGCCTCATAGTATTTGGAGAAGCCCATATTGCCTCATTATACCTCTTTCGGAAACCTCCTGGATTTCTACATCATAGATATTTTCTTCCATCTAAGCTAGAAATTATTTCAAGTTCTAAAGAATATTTTTCTATTTTTGCACTTTGTTTTATGTCCGTGAATATGTTCCAGTGTTTCCTAGGTTATAGTCCATGTGAACGTGAATAAAATTTATATTCTACTGTTCTGTGCATGCATGCGTGCTCTGTGACTAAGTCACGTCCGACGATTTGTGACCCCATAGACTGTAGTCTGCCAGGCTCTTCTGTCCAAAGGATACTCCAGGCAAGAATACTGGAGTGGGTCGCCATTTCCTCCTCCAGCTAATGCGTGGGAATTGTATAAATCTTAATTATGTTGGATTGGTTCATGGTGCTTTTCAGGTCTACGATATCCGTCTACTTTTCTATATATTTACTCTGTTGATTTTTGCACATTTGATATTGAAACTCCAACTAAAATTCTTAATTTATCTATCTAAAAAAAAAAGAATTGTAATATGGTCTGTATTTTCCAAGTCTCCTGTAAATGTGTTGTCATACTTTCATAATTTAAAAAATAAAAAAGAAAGAAAAATATTCTTCTGGTGCTTGTAGTTGATTTTATAGCTTAATATAGGGAGGACAGATTTTTTTTATAATATTGACTTTTATTTTCAACTAACAACATACATGTTTTCTTTTATCTGTATCTTTTTTAACTTCTATAGAATTTTATACTTTGCAGATCATTATGTTTATTTCTAAGTGTTAATTGATTTCTCTGCTATTGTAATTAGAATGTATGTTAATTTTTAATTTGGTAAGTGTTATTAAATATCAAATAATAATTTTCTGATATCTAGCTACTTTCGATTCCATTTTGTACTAAAAACTTTTTAGTTAGTATTTTTATTTCCCATGTTAGCTATTAAAATATTTTCTGCATGTTATCAGAGTTTTGTCTCATTTTGCAGCATCTGAATGATTTTATTATTAAATCAGTTAGGGCAGAGCTCCATTTTTGTATAGTATCACTAGTAGTGACATTCTTACCTAAATTCTGACATAAATGACAGTCCTTCTAATATTTCATCACTAAAAGTTTTTTTTTTTAAGTTTCAAGAAGGTATCTTTTTTTAGGTCAAGTTTTTAGAATTTCCCTATTATACAGCATGATTCTTCAAATTATAAATGGATTTTTAATTCATAAATAAGGAATTGAATTTATATATGTATTTACACATGACACATGTACACATACCTTTTAAATGAACTAACGAGGAATTTCATTAGTAAATTTCATAATATTGAATCATTGTTGTGTTTTTGAGATCAGTTCAGTTCAGTTCAGTCGCTCAGTCGTGTCTGACTCTTTGCGACCCCATGAATCGCAGCACACCAGGCCTCCCTGTCCATCACCAACTCCCGGAGTTCACTCAGACTCACGTCCATCGAGTCCGTGATGCCATCCAGCCATCTCATCCTCTGTCATCCCCTTCTCCTCCTGCCCCCAATCCCTCCCAGCATCAGAGTCTTTTCCAATGAGTCAACTCTTCCCATGAGGCGGCCAAAGTACTGGAGCTTCAGCTTCAGCATCATTCCTTCAAAAGAAATCCCAGGGCTGATCTCCTTCAGAATGGACTGGTTGGATCTCCTTGCAGTCCAAGGGAATCTCATGAGTTATACTGGTATGTTAACCTTTGGATATATTGCTGTATTTTCACATGTTATTTTAAAATTAATGTATAATTTACACACAGTAAACTTCACCATATTTGATGTGTAATTCTGAGTCTTGACGAGCACATGGCATGGTGTTGCCACCACCCATTCATGTATATTGCTTTGATTGCTGTAATTTATGCCTTTACTTTCTAATCCTGTAAGGCAAATAGGACCACTTTTCTATTTTTTTATGTAATTTATCTTTATCTGGCCTGATGTCAGGTTCATTTTAGCTTTATGGAAGGCATTAAGAACTTTTGCATCTTTTCATATGTTCTGGAGCAGTAAATAACATAGTGATCATCTGCTTCTTAATAATTTTGCAGAAGAACCTGCTTCTTCCTAGGTGTAGATTATTTTCTCCTCATGGCTGTTTCAAGTTTCCAGATTTTCCTATTTTATGTATATTTTTAAAGAAAATTATCTGTTTTATTTAATTTTTTTAGAATTATTGGCAAAAATGTTTGACCATTATTTGCTTATGTTTGCTTTTATTTTAATTTAGTTTATACTTATGACCCCTTGTTAATTAATTATATTTTCTTCTTTAACTTAATGAATCTTGAAAAATATATTTTATATATCTTTTAACAGGACAAGCTTTTGCTTTTATAATTAGATATTCTTTGATTTTCTCCTTCATTTTTTTCTGGGTTCATATTTCTCTTTTCTTTCACTGATAATTTCTCCCAAATTTACTATTATTGTGGGGTTGTTTTTAACTGGATTTTTAGTTCTAGACATTTTATTTTCTAACATATACATTTAAGTTACATACTTTCCCTATTACATAGTAAGTATCATAAAACATGAGTCTGTAGCACCTCATTAAAAAATATTTTTACTTCATCTCAGACCTTTAGGTACATATGGTTCATTTTGTCATTTATTTCTAAGTAAGTTGTAATGTTATTTTTAGTTTCTCTTTTAACCAGCAATTATTTAGACTTTAAAGAAAAAAATCATGAGCAATTAAATTATTTTAGAAGTTCAGTTCAGTTCAGTTGCTCAGTTGTGTCTGACTCTTTGTGACCCTATGAATCACAGCAGAAGTGGGAATATTTAATTTTTACTGTTAATTTATAATGTTATTCCATTGCCTCAAGAAAAAGGTTATCTATAGGGTTTTCTGTTTTTGCGTTGAAATTTTCTTTCCTAACAGATGATATTTTTATTTAAAAATAATTTATTTCTTGATTTATGGGGTTCTATTTCTAGGGTACATTATTTTATATGTATATGTAATGATAAATTCAAATTTGCTGTAATTAGTAAATATTTGAATTCCTTAATTATTGTTATATACTTAAATGACCAATTTCTGAGGGAGATCAGTTATCCTTGTAAAGTTGTCCGTGGCTCTGTGTTTCTATTATTGCCTTATAAGTTTTGAAGCTTGTTAGCATAGAGTTTCAATACATGAAATATTATTTGACTCTAACTTTTGTCAAAATAAAATAGCTTTCTTGGTTTCATTTTATGCTTTTCACATAGAATTCTATTACATGTTATAGGATTCTTACCATTTATTCTTGCTTTTTATTATCTCTTGCCTGTTACACTATTATATCTTCTGGTTAGTATCTTTCTGTAACCATTTAATTTACATATGTAATCTGCCCATTCTAAGAGTCTTTATTTTTTAATAACAGACTTTAAGCCATTCACATCATACTGGTTGAAGTATTTAGAATTATTGCTATCATTTTATTTTTGATATTCTCTGTACTGCTCTTCCCAGCTCTGGCTGTATTACTTGTGGCTAGCCAGATGCCACAAGTAAAATCTATTTTAAATAGATTTAAAATCTATTTTAAATTTAGAGTGCAGTGTTCTAACACCAACCAGCTGGAAAATGGAGCATCAGCATGCAGTTTACTGAATGTTACATAGTCTGTATGACATAAATATCTGCAGCATTTTATAAAAATATGCTGCCCTCATATGCAGAGGTATATGACCTTTCCATCTGTGAGACATGTGCTTTGACCTGCTTTTCATTTGTTGGTGAAGAGTTGTGTTGAGCCGTGCATGTATTCATATGACAGCTACTTGAGGTTAGGATTTAGAACTATGGATATTCGACAGTTTTTCCTCTTTGCAGCCCTACAAAAATTATGCGTTTAGCATCACAATTTATATCTCTTGACCACTTTTAAGCTATTTTGACTACTTTAACGTGACTATCCATACCATAATGCTTTCTATTCTGAAAGGGGGCACTACTAATAATTAATACTGTGGAAACAGATATAGGTCATCTGGGGCAAGACAGGATGTAAAGTCATTCTAATCCTGCTGCTGCTGCGTCGCTTCAGTCGTGTCCGACTCTGTGCGACCCCATAGACGGCAGCCCACCAGGCTCCCCCGTCCCTGGGACTCTCCAGGCAAGAACACTGGAGTGGGGTGCCATTTCCTTCTCCAATGCATGAAAGTGAAAAGTGAAAGGGAAGCCGCTCAGTCGTGTCCGACTCTTCGCGACCCTGTGGACCACAGCCTACCAGGCTCCTCTGTCCATGGGATTTTCCAGGCAAGAGTACTGGAGTGGGGTGCCATCGCCTTCTCTGTTTAATCCTACTAGGAAGAAGGAAAAAAAAAATGTAGAGATGATATAAATGAAAATTTGTTCCCACAGCTCTCTGTCCATAAAGATACTAGACAGGTAGCAGGAAGTTTAGTCTGGATTTGGAGCTTTGTGGAGTATCAGTGAATGAGAAGAGAGATTATGATGCTGTGCCATGGCTTAGGTAGGACTCAGCTCCTCGCACACCCTGCACATTTGAACTGTGAATACATCCTTCCTGAGAAAGGCATAGGAATCCAAATTCACTCATTTTGCCCAGTGTGCTAGAGGTCTGATTTCACTCTTGCATTTTTACTTCTTTTTTTTTATATATGCATTATGGTCATATTACCTTTTCTCCCTTATCTATATATCTTAATAGTTATTTTATTTTGAATGGCCCTGCTTACCCGGTTGTACATTGGCTGAATTTTACTTTATTTTGAATAGCTGGTGCCATTGAACTTCTTTCTGTATTCTAAATTTAATGCATTTAATCAGTTTTCTCCCTCACTGCCTTCTTCTCCAAAAGAATACAAGGCTGTTAACAGAATTCTTTAATCTGGGGATTTAAGAGCCTCTAGGCAAATCATCATATATCAGCTCTCTTTGCTTTCTCTTTTTCTTCATAGTTTCCTTTTTGTAAATTGCAGAGTACAGCTAGGTTGGCTCCTTGTCAGTATATTTCATAGGATAAAAACAAACAAACAAACTTAAGATATTTCCAGAGATGCCTGTTTTAAAAGTGATTTCAGCAGCAACTATGCTTAAATCTCGCCACCTCTAGTTCCAGGGAAATTTTCAGAACACCAAAAGCCAATGATGAACTGGACATCACCACTTCATGCCTGCAAGAGAAGAACATTAACTTACTACAGTTTGATGTGTAGAAGAAAATGTACAGCCTCATAAAGTTTGAAGAGAGCTTTTTATGTACTTTAAGCTTCCATATAATGCCTTTCTTAGACAGGTTCTGGGAGCAGGAGCAGTTATTGTCTTCAAAAGCTAGCTGCTGTTACAACAGCCTTTTGCTGCAACAGTCAAAACACATTTGGGTGTTAAAAGCCAACTATATACCAAGCACTATGCTGAGAGTTCTGGAAATACAGAAAAATATGAAATAATGTATGACCATGTAATTACCAAATGAATACGTATACATTTAAGTACTCTAGTATTTCCACAAATGGAGAGCTCAGTTCTTGGCAAGGAGTTCAGATAGAATATGAAGGTAGCAGGAGATTGCTGAATAGACAGAAAGAAGACACGCTGGATGGAAGAAACTGGATGTGAAAGGGCTTGGCAGATAGGAATGTAGAGGGCATGACTGGATACTCAATTGTATTTGTTGGAGAATCACTACAAATACATTTGAGTGGAAAAGGAGGACTCTATTTGTTTGGAGTTTCTTTTAAACTAGGTGCAAAAAAAGAAAAAAAAAAAAACACATAATGTGGTAGATAAGAGAAAGCCTTGAAGGATATTTGAATGAAAAGATGACATGAGGCCTCTTTATTTCAAAAAGTTAAATATAACTGTACAGTGGTTAGGCTAAATTGGAAGAAGCAGCTCAAAAAGTAGAGACTCACAGTAGCTTGTGATGTAGTTGTGGTGTTTAGAAATTTGGGGGCATTTAACTTGGCCTGCTAAAAGAAGGGAAAATTAGAACAGAGGAAATGCATATTCTTAAGTGTCTCCCGTATTTTAGACAGACTACTTTTATTGGCAAGCATAGGTATCACTTACCAGCAATAACTACAGCAGCTCTCGACCTCCCTGCTAGGTCAGTGGTAAAGAATCCACTTGCCAATGCAGGAGACGTGGGTTTGATCCTTGGATTTGGAGGATCCCTTGAAAAAGAAAATGGCAACCCATTCCAGTATTCTTGCTTGGGAAATCCTATGGACAGAGGAGCTTGGTGGGCTACAGTCCATGGGGTCACAAAAGAGCTGGGCACAGCAGCAAGCAGCTCTGTGTCAACTGTAATAACTAGCACAGCATTGTTTTCTAATGTAGCTAGTACAGAATAGAACATTTCTGTTATGGTTTCTGTCTTTTTATTATTTTCTCATATTTAGAAAATTTGGTGCCCACAAGTTATTCCTTAAATTTTGTCCTTGAATGATCCTGAAACATTTCTGGGATAGTTTGAGATTTAGGCAAATGGTAGATGTTTGTATAATCATTATTACTCCTGTATTAATTATGATAAAATTTTAGGTCAAAATTTTATTTTGAAGACATATAGTATGTGAATCATTTTTTTATAAATCTTATAAAAACTGAGGTACATTTTGATGTTATCCATAGCTACATTCTTCTGAAATCATACCAGCTACTAAATATGCCAATGATATCTTCCAAGAATAAAATATTAAAACTTTAAAATTGCTCTATAAAATATATTTTATTATAATCTTCACATATTGTTACTAGTTTTTTTTTTGCTTGATTAGAGGAAAATTTTGGCTAACTCTTTTGTAAAAAGCAGTTGAATTAAGAGTACAGATTGTATATGATAATAAAATATATTTGTGCAAGTAACATTCTGATTTGTACTTTAATTGCTGTTTATATGCCGTGTGAATTAAGAATAGAACAAGGTGAGGTGAGGGAGGGAAGAATGAATAAGGGAAATAATTAACAGACTCAGTAGTTTTGCATTATAGTTGCTTTAATTAACAGCTTTGTAGTGGCAAAACAAAATGTGATTTGGAAAAGCTAAGAATAACTAGAATCGTGGCAGCTTCTTTGGGAAAAAAGTTGTTTATGTTCTCAATGTTTATTTAATTTTTTTGATACACAGGAGAGAAATAAGTTATATGACATATTTGTGTTATAGAAGATATTTATATTTATATTATCAATTTCACCAAATTGTGTGCATTATTAATACATTTGTTCATTAATTCAAATAGGTTTCAGAATATTATTAACATATTTATTTTTATCCTTCCAGAACTGTAGGTATATACAGTATTTACTAGGGCTTCCCTGGTGGGTTAGATAGTTAAGAATCTGCCTGCAATGAAGGAGATCCAGATATGACCCTGGCTTGGGAAGATCCCTTGGAGAACGGGATGGCTACCCACTCCAGTATTCTTGCTTGGGGAATTTCATGGGCAGAGGAGCCTGGCATTCTACAGTCCATGGGCTGCAAAGAGTCGGGTGTGAATGTATGAATAACACCTTCCTTTTTTAATATTTATTTTTAATTGGTTGATGATTGCTTTACTATATTGGTTTGATTTCTGTCATACATCAGCATGAATTAACCATAGGTGTACGTATGTCTCCTCCCTTTTGAATCTCCCTCCCACCTCCTGCCCATTCCTACCTGTCCAGGTTGTTACCGAGCCCCAGTTTGAATTCCCTGAGTCATACAGCAAAATCCCCTTGGCCATCTCTTTACATCTGGAAGTGTATGTGCATCCTTGCTGCTCTCTCCATTACCTCACCCTCTCCCTCTTCTCCCCAGCCCTTGCCCATAAGTCTGTCCTCTATGTCTTCGTCTCCATTGCTGCTCTGTAAGCAGGTTCCGCAGCACCACCCTGCTAGATTCCATATATACGTGTTAATATACAATATTTGTTTTCCTCATTCTGACTTGCCTCACTCTGTATAATAGGCTCTAACTTCATCCAGCTCATTAGAACTGATGCAAATGTGCTCCTTTTTTATGGCTGAGTAGTATCCTGTTGCATATATGTACCACCACGGCTGCTTTATCCATTCATCTGTCTGTGGACATCTAGGTCGCTTCAATGTTCTGGGTATTGTAAATAGTGCTGCAATGAACATTGGTATGCGTGTGTCTTTTTTTAGTTCTTGTTTCTTCAGGGTATATGCCTAGAAGTGGTGTTGCTGAGTCATATGTTGATTTTATTCCTAGCTTTTTAAGGAATCTTCATATAGTCTTCCATACTGATTGTATCCATTTGCATTCCCACCAACAGTGTAGGAGGCTTCCCTTTTCTCCACACCATCTCCAGCACTTATGTGTGGATTTTTTTTTCACAAATAAAGATGAAATATTTAATCTTACTTTCTTTAAAATAAATATTTGTGTAATATATATTTGTTAGAAAAAACAAAGAGAATTTAGCATTTCTACTATTACTTAGTACTATTATAGTAACACTATTATTAATATTTGGAAGGAATGATGCTAAAGCTGAAACTCCTGTACTTTGGCGACCTCATGCAAAGAGTTGACTCATTGGAAAAGACTCTGATGCTGGGAGGGATTGGGGGCAGGAGGAGAAGGGGATGACTGAGGATGAGATGGCTGGATGGCATCACTGACTCGATGGACGCGAGTCTGAGTGAACTCCAGGAGTTGGTGATGGACAGGGAGGCCTGGCGTGCTGCGATTCATGGGGTCGCAAAGAGTCGGACACAACTGAGCGACTGAACTGAACTGAACTGAACTGGTTATTAATATTAACTGAACAAAGTGGCGAAACTCTCACAAAGATATGAACATGTAAGACTTAATTAAAGCTATTACTGAGAACTGGTTTTCCTGAATGAGCTTTTTTCCTGTTAATTAGTTACCTTACCGTATTATGATTATAGTCTGTGGAAAATAGTTTTTGTCTTCTTTTGTTACTTTTGTTTTTGTTTTTGCACTTCTACCTATTCTGGTGAACAAGTAAATTAACCAAATTATTGTATGACTGTTTAGTACACTATTAGAGGTAGCAGTGTATAAAGAAATTGGAATCTGAAGACCCAGTCTGGATTCCTTTGATCTATTACACTGTTCCCAGTTTCTCTAAGATTCAGTTTTTCCATCTATACAATGGAGTGAAGAAACCTACCTTATAGGATTGTTTGGAGAATCAAATGAGATGTGTTTATAAATGTGATTTGTAACTGGTACAGTCCTACGCATGTGCCATCTACTATCATTTGACCATCTCACTTTGAGAATTTCATCCACCATGTAAATTATTATGATTTGAGATTTGCTGTTTAGTGTCATAGTTTTAAACATTGGTTTACTGAAAATTTATAATGAAGTGACACCTTTTCAGAATTCCTATTCAGTTCCAGAAATATGATTTGCAAAGGCAGTAAGTTTGAAGATCAATTCTTACAGTCTTTTCTCCCTCGAGGGATGAAAATGATAAATTCTTGATGAAATTACATCATTATTGCTTACACACAGTGGATATATTTCCATTACTGTGTAAATAAATTACTATGTAAACATATAGTTGAAACCAAGTAAGTTTTATATGAGAATAAAGGCAGTTTGTTGTTCTTGGCATTCCATTTCTTCACCAGAGCCTTTCTTAATCTTTTAATTTCCAAATACAATCGTGTTTTTGAAGAAATGTAGAGGGAAGAGTGCTCAAAGAGCGAGGTGACTTGGAAACGTTTATTTAAACCTCAAAAAACATGTGAAAAATATCAAGAAGCTTTGTCATCTTCAAATCTGGAATCATTTTGGAAGATCTACTTTGAAAATTAAGCTTCTAACACTAAGAAACTGCCTTACCCACCTATCTTGTTTCAAGGAAAATAGAGAAGGCAAGTTGGCTGAAATGAAATCTGGTTGATTATTCACTAGCCTTAGGGATAATCACATTTAGGGGCAAGGCTTTAGTTAGCTCAATTGTTGCTTTTTACCACATGTGTGGCAAAATCCAATTGCCTCTTCTTTCATTTTCCTTTTTAAAAATATCTTCTAATATTGTTCCCAACTTATATATTTCAGACTTGGCGATTCTAATAGCAATTATTATTCAGTTATATGTTTTCAATGACATAACAAATTCAAATTTTTATTATCTTTAAAACTTGTGCTTTGGAGTTATCTATTGAACGTTATATTATACTCAGTTACCTTGTTGGTAACTGGCCATGTCCATTTAAGAGTGACTAAAATATACTCTTTTTATCAAAAGTCTCCAATATAAACAAATCTGTGCTTCTCTACCTTTGCTTGCTTCAGCCTCCAGTAAGGACTACGGTTGAAAGTTTATTTTAATTAGAGTTTAAAAGTGATGTGCTTTACAATCAAACATATGGACGTTCCCAGAAGCATTTCTGCCGCAGTACATTCATCTGCAGATTCACTTAGCCTCATGATCATATTAAAAAATCCCTTGTATTTAAAACCATCTTACTTCAGCAATGTATACATTTCTCCTATACTTCTTCTGATATTTGTAGTCTAAAATGTAAAAAGTCTTGTCTCTTTTATTTATCCTTACATTCATAGTAATCATTTTTACCAGAGGTGTTTATCTTTTTAGAATTTCAAATTGACTCTCACTGTGACTATTCTACAATTTCTATTATTTAAGTAGAGTTAAACTACTAGGAAATTTAAATCCTACAATCTATGACTTTAAAAAAATGCTAGTTGTAGCATGGAATGTAATTTTATGAGTGATATTAATTTTTATGCACAGGGCTTAAGTGTATTACGTTTATATTTTGAATTCTTAGTTCTTCATGTTAATTTAACCAGTTCTCTGGAGAAACTAAATATATTAATGATTTACATATTAATTAAGTAATTTTCACTAGGAGTACTTACTAGGAAAATGATAGAATTTATTCACCATGAAGCTTTAATGATGTAAGTGCATATGAAGAACTGTAGTAAGGAAAGCTGTTTGAGGCTTAGGAAATGCCTTTTATGAAGGATTTTAAACTTCTTATTGCCCAACAATTCTTCATGGTGCTGCAACACAGGCCACACACTTTTGGCTAGATTCAAAAATGAACAATTACAGCATATAAATCATCAGCTTGATAAAATAAAATTTATCATACCATCATATATTCATTTTATATCTGTATTATAATCACAACAATAAGATACTTTATTGGCTTTGGATGTATGGCTTAAAAAGTTTAATATGAAGTATAGATATAAATGGGGATAATTATATTGATAATATACATATTGATTAATAGAATATGTTTGTGCTGAACTCCACATGGTAAGGAGTTTACCAGCTTGGGGACAGACATTTCCAAATATTATAAAACTGTGTATTTAATATAATATAATTTAATATAATAATAAAGGTATGGAAGGCAGAGGAAAGTGTAGGACAGGGGCAGAGGTTGGGATGCAAGTCTGGGATGGCAAAGGCTTCCAGAAGAGTTCACACTTATGTTGAGCCCTTTTAAAATACATAATGTGCTGTGTACCCAGTCACTTCAGTCATGTCCAACTCTTTGCAACCCTGTGGACTATAGCCCGCCAGGCTCCTCTGTCCATGGAATTCTCCAGGCAAGAACACTGGAGTGGGTTGCTGTGCCCTCCTTCAGGGGATCTTCCCAACCCAAGGATGGAACCCAGGTCTCCAACATTGCAGGCAGATTCTTTATCCCTGAGCCACAAGGGAAGTCCAAAATACATGACAAATACTATTAAGATGTTGAAGATAGGTATGGTGGGAAGAGAGGGAACTGGTAGAATACAGAAAAATTGTTGGAAGATGGTGCATTTGACTGGCGCTTTGGACAGTGAGTAGAATTCTATCATGTGATAAGAAAGTAAGATTTTAAGGAACAAATGATTAAAGTTTTGAAAATGTGACAAGACCATCATCATCCATCCAAAACACTCCCGTATCTTCATCAAATTACTTAATATTTCAATAGCTTACTTTTCTCAGCTAAAAAGTAGGGAAAATTATGCCAATTCCATATCTATTTTCTAGAATCTGGGATTGTTTTAGTCAGATATCTAAAATGGGAGACTGTGTACATATATATGTCTTTTGTTATTATATTGAGAAAACTCCAAAAATAAACAGAATATAGCTAGTATTTTAATTTTTTCAATTATACACTGTAAGATGTTCTAATTACAAAGATTTATAAAAAATTATTAGCTTTTAGTAAGTTTATACTCTGTGCCAGGCACAATTCTAAGTACCATTCAAGTGTTAAATAATTTAATCCTTAGCACCAGGACTTTCCTGGTGGCTCAGACAGTAAAGAATCCACCTGCAATGCAGGAAACTCGGTTCGATCCCTGGGTCAGGAAGAGCCCCATGGAGATGAGAATGGCTATCCTCTCCAGTATTCTTGCCTAGAGAATCCTGGCAGGCTACAGTCCACGGAGTCACAAAGAGTAGGGCACGCCTGAGTGACTAACACTTTTACTTTCAGTTTGAATTAACACCATAACGTTTTATTGTCTCTTTTATAGAAAAACAAGGCTCAGAGAAATGAAAATATAGCATTTATGAAGCTGACACTCAGGCTTCAGAGCTAAGCTCCTAGTTAACCGTTAGTTCTTGGTGCCTTCACCTTGAATAGACTCCTGCTTCAGACCATGCTTCATTCTGTGACTGCATTTGCATGAATGTGGCCTTCTGCATCGCCACATTGCAGACGCTGTCTCTTTTTGAAGTTCCTGAGGTCTAGATTCGTTGCCTTGGCTTTCACACAGACTTGTCTCCTCATCTTTAAGGTGAGTCAATTGAGGGCTGGTAGCATGTATTATAAGGGAAATATTGACATGGCAGGTGACAGTGAACAAGCTTTGTATCTAGTCCAAATGCTTGGCTTATTAAATCTGAGCATGCTGTCTCGTTAACTGTGTGACCTTCAGAAAGTTTCTTACCCCCTTGAACTCTGTTTCTTCATCTGTAAACACTGAGATGTAGAGAGAGGTAAACAACAATATATGTGTGAAATGCCCCTGTAATGTTTGGCTCATAAAAATCCATCACCGGGTATGTCATTCACTGAGCACAGTTGGCATGGTGTAAAGAATCCACAACATTTTTTAGGGACCCACAAAAATGTTTTAATTTCTCTTCAAATCAGAATTTTAAAAAAAAGGACTTTGAATAAAATTAAATTTTATTTAATGTGTTTAATTTTATTCAAATTTATTTAATTTGAATAAAATTAAATTTTGTTTAATGTGTATCAGTATATTTATTTTTATGTTTTTTGTTCATCTATTGAGATCATCATGTGTTATTTGTTTTTTATTCTATTGCTATTTTGTATCAACTAGTTAAAATATGGAAGAAAACCTTGCTTTCTTGATCTAAATGCCTCTTGGTCATGGCATATATTGGGTTGGCCAAAAACTTTATTCAGGTTTTCCTGTATGATGTTATAGAAAAGCCCAGATGAACTTTTTGGCCAACCCAATAATTATTTTTGTAAGTTGCTAGATTCAGGTTTTTTTTTTTTTTTGTTATTGTAATAAAATATACATAACATATAATCCTATGTTTTAACCATTTTCCAAGTTTATATATTTTCTTTTATTTTCAGCCTATTTGTATTTTTACTGTGTGTCTCATTTTTTTTTCCTTTTTCATTGAAATATATCATTGATTTACAATGTGTTAGTTTCAGGTGTACAGCAAAATGATTTAGTTATACGTAATAATATATTCACTTTTATACAATGTAATTGAAAATGTAATTTTAAAAAGTTTTTAACGGAGCAAAATTGGCTTGGGTCCACAAAAGTCATAACATGTGCTCAGTCGCTCAGTTGTGTCTGACTCTATGTCTCCCCATGAAATCTGATCCCATGTACAGTTCCTGGGATTATCCCCGCAAGAATCCTGGAGTAGGTTGTCATTTCCTCCTCCAGGGGATCTTCCTGTCTTACGGATTGAACCCTCGCCTCCTTGGCAAATGGGTTCTTTACCACTGTGCCACCTGGAAGTCCCAAAGTCATAGCACAGTCCTGGCCATTTCTTCTTATTTTAGATTCCTTAGAACTCTTCTAGTATCTGAGCCATATGCTTTCCCCATACATTTTGGTTAATTGAGTCGTTAGCCAGCCAGTTTCTAGCTTAAGTAAGTTAAAATAAACCTAAAACTGACATTTACATTCCTTCATCTCCTTTCATTGTTTCCTTTTCTGGGCTACCACTGTACTGTGTGGTTAAACTTCTCACCACATTTAAACAATTTATTTACATGTCTGTCTTTCCTACTAGACCATCAAAACGTTTTTAGAACGTGGACTGCATCTTATCCATTCCTGAATCCCCAATAAATAGCAGAGAACATGGGCCATAGAAAATTATTCATAAAAGTTTGGTGAAATAAATTGATTCTGTTTGTTACATTGATGTTGTATTGCCTGCTATAGTGCTAACTCCTGTTTGTAGATGTGCTTTGTATCTAAGATTTCACCTGAAACTTTTGACACCGGAAATGAAAAATTGTCATCTACTCTGCAAAATGATAACTTTTCTATACTTTTCAGCACTACTCTCTCCCATCCTAATTATTCCTTAAAAATTGAAGTGAAATAAATTAGTTTGTCAAGACTTCTTCCCTTCCTTGCTAAATTAATGTAATTAACCAAGGGCCTATGAATATAGTCAAGGCCTTTTGATATCTCCATGTATGCATTTCCATGTTATAAATAGATCCCATGTCTCACTGATCTAATGAGGCTACAATGTGAGTGAGAAATGAGTCTGAATATTTCAGGACCAAGGCAGACTAGCATTATCTAGTTGTAGAATAGGAGAGAACGTATATCACCTCTTAGGGGTTAAGCACCTGTTTAAGTGGACAGTATTTTTTCTTATTTAACTTCAACTTTATTTATAAATAAATTACTAGGACATTTGTTGGTGATTATTTTGCACCATATAATAGTTTTATTTTTGTTAAAGAAACTGCCAAGTACCACTTGGTTTTTCAGTTTTATTTTTCCTACTCTCTGATTTATAACTTTCTCAGACTTGAAAAGTTTTTATATCTTTAATAAGTGATAAAGTGAAGTCACTCAGTTGTGTCCAACTCTTTGCGACCCCATGGACTGTAGCCTACCAGGCTCCTCCCTCCATGGGATTCTCCAGGCAAGAGTACTGGAGTGGGTTGCCATTTTCTTCTCCAATAGATTGTGGTATATAGAAGATTGAAACACTAGAGGGGAAAAGAACTGTTTGCAGTTTGGACGATTGTGGATGATAGTACCAGTTACATCAGAGAAGCTGGAGAAAAGGGTGATTTTTGTTCTTTGTCAAGTCTGGTCCTGAACAATAGCCTGAAACAGGCTTGACTCTTTGCTGAGATTTTTTTCCATTCTTAATATCTCTTTGAAAGAAAAGTGACTCGTTTTAGCTGTAGAAAACCAATGTTTGCTCATGAATAGAGAATGAAATTTCATAATTTTGGCATGGTCTCATACTTGTAGTCTCATGTTTATTGGACTCTTCTAAGGAATAATAATTATCCTAAGGAAGGATAATTGATGAGGAAAATAAGTAATTATTACCTTGTTGTCAAGTTTTACTGGATAATTTTTTTTTTCATTTTAGTAATAACAATTGATAGTATCTACTATCAGCAGGACATTTTTCAGCTAACACAGCACTTTCAGAGGCATTATTTCTTTCTATGCTTATAACCACACAGGAGAATATTATTATCATCAATATTTGACAGATGACGAAATTGAGCTACATGGACTTTAAGGACTTAGACAAGATTTCACAGTAACCAACAGAATCAGGACCAAACTCTGGGTCTTACTGAAATTCTCTCATTATTTATGACTTCCTTCCTTGTAAGCCCTTTAAGTCAATAAGATCTAACAAGAGACCTCCTGGCGTGTTTGGAAGGCAACCTTTCTCTGACTCTTCCCAGAATCACTTACCTTAGACATCTTTTCCACCTTCATTTGCTGCTTGAACCTTGATTTACCCTTCTGTTCCCTCTAATTTGGGTATTATATGTGTTCGGTATGGTATTTTGAATTTGACTTGAAACGTTCACATTTATTTGTCAAATTAATAGCTCAAACAGTTACATATTAGCAGGAATCCAGAAGCCTGTAAGTCTAAAAAGAGGCTTTCTACGCTACAACTGCCAGCAGAGAACAGATCTGAGTTGTTCATTCACTCCTACCATTGCTTCTGGCTGCCACGCGGTGTTGCCATGGTAAACACACCTCAAACAATTCTGTAGCTAAAACTTATTCCCTGTGGCCAAGTGCCTGATAGGTATGCATCCCTTTTTAGCTCTCAGGGATACCTCTTGTTACATGCCTTGATTACAGCTCTTGTTGACCACGTTTCCAGGCCCAGGCATTATTCCCTGAAGCAGCGTGGCCTTGTTGAGTTTGGAAGGGTTCCCTGCATATGCCTCCAGCTACCTCATCTCTCAGAAACATCCATATGTCCAAATCCAAGCCTGCAGCTGACGTGCTCTCTTTCTTCAAGGCAATTTTATTTTAGTGACTTATTGCTCTTTCCTGCCTCAGACTTTTGTGGGGTCTGTGGCAGAAAAGAGATCCTGATCCATCTTAACAGGTCTCTCAAACTTTGAATTTTAGGGAACAGGTAGGTTCTTTCTTCTAGAAGAATCACGAGTCTCAACAGATGGCAGATTTGTTCATAGTACACCCTCTCCCTTTTCCAAGGAAGAAGTTGCCTTCATGCCTCACGTTCACAAAACTAAGAAGACACCTTCAAAGCCAGGAAAAGGTCTCTAACTCTATCTGTGGAAAAGTTGGTGTAAGCTTAAAATAAATCTGCCTTGGGCAGAGTTGGTTCCTTCTCAGAGCTGAAGAAAAATCTGTTTTATGCCTTCTGATAGCCGTGGGAGTTCCTCTGGCTGCTAGATGGTGTCCTCCCTATAGCATCACATGGTCCTCCCTCTATACATGCCAGTCTGTGTGTCCAAATGCCCCATTTATATAAGGATGTCTGTCTTACTGGATCAGGACCCACTCTAATGACCTCATTGTACCTTGTCATCTGCAAAGACACCATTTCCAAATTATATTCACAGGTACTGAGGGTTAGGACTTCAACGTCTTTTATGGGAGACAAAATTCAATCCACAGAGGGAGGAAAGCGCAGGAAGTAAATTAGGTTTTCTAACACTAAGTACCATGGGATTTGTACTGTATTCTGAAGTCTCATAATTTTTTCAATAGCTATTAAAATGTTTATTCAGAAATGTACTTAGTCGTCATAGATTTAATGGCTTCTGATTTTTCTAAAAAATATGTTTTTAAAAAAATTTTTCTTTTAAAGAATTTTCAACTGAATCTTGACTTATTGCCTTACTATTATGTAGACGGTTTTCTAAGCATTACTTTTAAGTTTCTTTGAAATACATTTCTTAATAAAAAGACTTTGGGGCTTTAAAGAGAAGCAAATGGGGAACAATACCTGTAGGCAATATAGAGTACCCTTATTTATAATCTTAGCTTTGCATGTATTTTGTCTATTCATATTACCCAGGGATAATAGAATGAAACATTTATTCACTGTTGCTTGATTTTCCTTGTAAGCTTACAGAGATACCTCATGAGGATGTAATTTTAGAGATATAAAATAGAATGGATACTTCTTACTGTTTACAAATATGATCTAGAATAATATTGAGATGCTTCCTAAATTTAAACAAATGAATTTAACAGTCGTTATCTTTTCTATATCCATTTAAGTAAAATAAAACAGTAGTTAAAAGTAAATATAATATATGTATAAAACTACTTAGAAAAAAAGTCTTTCGGTTCAGTTCAGTTCAGTCCCTCAGTCTTATCCGACACATTGAGATCCCATGGACCACAGCACGCCAGACTTCCCTGTCCATCACCAACTCCCAGAGCATATACAAACTCAGTGTCTATCGAGTTGGTGATGCCATCCTACCATCTCATCCTCTGTAGTCCCGTTCTCCTCCTGCGTTCGATGTCGCCCAGCTGCTGCTGCTAAGTCACTTCAGTCATGTCCAACTCTGTGCGACCCCAGAGACGGCACCCCACCAGGTCCCCCCGTCCCTGGGATTCTCCAGGCAAGAACACTAGAGTGGGTTGCCATTTCCTTCTCCAGTGCATGACAGTGAAAAGTGAAAGTGAAGTCGCTCAGTCCTGTCCGACTCTTAGCGACCCCATGGACTGCAGCCTACCAGGCTCCTCCATCATAGGATTTTCCAGGCAAGAGTACTGGAGTGGGTTGCCATTCAGGGTCTTTTCCAGTGAGTCAGTTCTTCACACCAGGTGGCCAAAGTACTGGAACTTCAGCTTCAGCATCAATCCTTCCAATGAATAATCAGGATTGATTTCCTTTAGGATGGAGTGGTTGGATCTCCTTGCAGTCCAAGGGACTCTCAAGAGTCTTCTCCAACACCACAGTTCAAAAGCATCAGTTCTTTGGCGCTGAGCTTTCTTTATAGTCCAACTCTCACTACAGTACATGACTAGTGGAAAAACCATAGCTTAGACTAGATGAATCTTTGTTGTCAAAGTACTGTCTCTGCTTTCTAATATGCTGTCTAAGTTGGTCATAACTTTTCTTCCAAGGAGCAAGCATCTTTTAATTTCATGGCTGCAGTCACCATCTGCAGTGATTTTGGAGACCCCCAAAAATAGTCCGTCACTCTTTCCATTGTTTCCCCATCTATTTGCCATGAAGGGATGGGACCGAATGCCATGATCTTAGTTTTCTGAATGTTGAGTTTTAAGCCATCTTTTTCACTCTCCTCTTTGACTTCAAGAGGCTCTTTAGTTCTTCTTGACTTCTGGCCATATGGGTGGTGTCATGTGCATATCTGAGGTTATTGATATTTCTCCCGGCAATCTTAATTCCAGCTTGTGCTTCATTCAGCCTGGCATTTCTCATGATGTACTCTGCATGTAAGTTGAATAAGCAGGGTAACAATATATAGCCATGATGTACTACTTCCCCGATTTGGAACCAGTCTGTTGTTCCATGTCCTATTTTAACTGTTGTTTCTTGACCTGAATACAGATTTCTCAAGAGGCAGGTCAGGTAGTCTGCTATTCCCATCTCTTTAAGAATTTTCCAAGTTTATTGTGATCCACACTGTCAAAGGCTTTGGCATAGTCAATAAAGCAGAAGTAGATATTTTTCCAGAACACTTCTTGCTTTTTAGATGATCCAAAGGAGGTTGGCAATTTGAACTCTGGTTCCTCTGCCTATTCTAAAACCAGCTTGAACATCTGCAAGTTCATGGTTCGTGTACTGTTGAAGCCTGAATCGGAGAATTTTGAGCATTACTTTGCTAGTGTGTGAGATGAGTGCAATTGTGCAGTAGCTTCAGTATTCTTTAGCATTGCCTTTCTTTGGGATTGGAATGAAAACTGACCTTTTCTAGTCCTGTGGCCACTGGTGAGTTTTCCAAATTTGCTGGCATAATAAGTGCAGCACTTTCTCAGCATAATTTTTTAGGATTTGAAATAGTTCAATTGGAATTTCATTACCTCCACTAGCTTTGTTCATAGTGATGCTTCCTAAGGCCCACTTGACTTCACATTCCAGGATGTCTGGCTCTAGGTGAGTGATCACACCATCATGGTTATCTAGGTCATGAAGATCTCTTTTGTATAGTTCTTCTGTGTATTCTTGCCACCTCTTCTTAATATAGGACACTATATTAGGATAGGACATATATATATCATATATATCAGGATAGGACACTGAAAGATGAACTACCCAACTCAGTAGGTGACCAGTATTCTACTGGTAAAGAGTAGAGGAATAACTCTAGAAAGTTTGAAAAGATGGAGCCAAAGCAAACCCAACACCCCATTGTGTATGTGACCAGTGATGGAAGTAAAGTCCGATGCTCTAAAGAACAATATTGCATAGGAGCCTGGAATGTTAGGTCCATGAATAAAGGCAGACAGGAAGTGGTTAAACAGGAGGTGGCAAGATTGAACATCAACATGTTAGGAATCAGTGAACTAAAATGGAAGGGAATGGGTACATTAAACTCAGTTCAGTTTAGTTCAGTTCAGTTCAGTCGCTCAGTCGTGTCTGACTCTTTGCGACCCCATGTACCGCAGCATACCAGGCTCCCTGTCCATCACCAACTCCCAGAGTCCACCCAAACCCATGTCCATTGAGTCAGTGATGCCGTCCAACCATCTAATCCTCTGTTTTCCCCTTCTCCGCCTGCCCTCAATCTTTCCCAGCATCAGGGTATTTTCTAATGAGTCAGCTCTCCTCATTAGGTGGCCAAAGTATTGGAGTTTCAGTTTCAATATCAGCCCCTCCAATGAACACCCAGGACTGATCTCCTTTAGGATGGACTGGTTGGATCTCCTTGCAGTCCAAGGGACTCTCAAGAGTCTTCTCTAATACCACAGTTCAAAAGCATCAATTCTTCGGCACTCAGCTTTCTTTATAGTCCAACTCTCACATCCATACGTGACCACTGGAAAAACCATAGCCTTGACTAGATGGATCTTTGTTGGCAGAGTAATGTCTCTGCTTTTTAATATGCTGTCTAGGTTGGTCATAACTTTCCTTCCAAGAAGTAAGCGTCTTTTAATTTCATGGCTGCAGTCACCATCTGCAGTGATTTTGGAGCCCATAAAAATAAAGTCTGACACTGTTTCCACATCTATTTGCCATTAAGTGATGTGGCCAGATGCCATGATCCTAGTTTTCTGAATGTTGAGCTTTAAGCCAACTTTTTCACTCTCGTCTTTCACTTTCATCAAGAGGCTCTTTAGTTCTTCTTTACTTTCTGCCATAAGGGTGGTGTCATCTGCATATCTGAGGTTATTGATATTTTTCCCATCAATCTTGATTCCAGCTTGTGTTTCTTCCAGCCCAGCATTTCTCATGATGTACTCTGCATAGAAGTTAAATAAGCAGGGTGACAATATACAGCCTTGACGTACTCTTTTTCCTGTTTGGAATCAGTCTGTTGTTCCATGTCCAGTTCTAACTGTTGCTCCCTGACCTGCATACAGATTTCTCAAGAGGCAGGTCAGGTGTTCTGGTATTCCCATTTCTTTCAGAATTTTCCACAGTTTATTGTGATCCACACAGTCAAAGGCTTTAGTTTGTAACTCAGATGACCATTATTTATACTACTGTGAGGAAGAATCCCTTAGAGGAAATGGAGTAGCCCTCATAGTCAGCAAAAGAGTCCAAAATGCAGTACTTGGATGCAGTCTCAAAAATGACAGAATGATCTCTGTTCATTTCCAAGGCAAACCATTCCATATCACAGTGATCCAAGTCTATGCCCCAACCAGTAATGCTGAAGAAGCTGAAGTTGAACGGTTCTATGAAGACCTTCAAAACCTTCTAGAACTAACACCCCCCAAAAGATGTCCTTTTCATTATAGGGGACTGGAATGCAAAACAGGAAGTCAAGAGCTACCTGGAGTAACAGTAAAATTTCGCCTTGGATTACAAAATGAAGCAAGGCTAAGGCTAATGGAGTTTTGCCAAGAGAACACACTGGTCATAGCAAACACCCTATTCCAACAACACAGGAGAAGACTCTGCACATGAATATCACCAGATTGTCAATACCGAAATCATATTGATTATATTCTTTGCAGCCAAGGATGGAGAGGCTTTATACAGTCAGCAAAAACAAGAGTGGGAGTTGATTGTGGCTCAGATGAAGAATTCCTTATTGCCAAATTCAGATTTAAATTGAAGAAAGTAGGGAAAACCACTAGACTATTCAGGTATGACCTAAATCAAATCCCTTATGATTATAAGTGGAAGTAACAAATAGATTCAAGGGATTATCTCTGATAGAGTGCCTGAAGTGCTATGGACAGAAGTTTGTGACATTGTACAGGAGGCAGTAATCAAGACCATCCCAACAAAAAGAAATGCAAAAAGGCAAAATGGTTGTCTGAACAGAACTTAAAAATAGATGAGAAAAGAGAAGCAAAAGCCAAAGGGAAAAGGAAAGATATACCCATTTGAATGCAGAGGTGAATAGAATAGCAAGGAGAGATAAGAAAGCCTTCCTCAGTGATCAATGAAATGAAATAGAGGAAAAAGGTCTTTGGAGTAAGACAAATAAATATTGTTTAGTATCAACTTAATGTTATTTGAATAGCGCTGGGTAAGTAACCTAACTTCCAAACCTCGATTTTCTCATGTCCAAAATTTGGATAATAATTTCATTTTCCTAATAAAACTTACGGAATAATTGTTTTAAAATTATGTGTACCCTGCTTACAGCAGTGCCAGAGCAGTGAGCAGAAAATAAACATCAGCTATTTTGTCAATATACCAATTAAATTAATCAGTTTCTTTGAAATTATACTTACTATTTTACTCTGTTAAAACCCTGAGCTGAAGAGCAAGGGCTGCTGTGACTCTGTGCTTAGAGCAATACTAGAGGTATAGTTGGCAATGAATTGTTGCTGTTTTATGTCAGAGAGTGTACCTATGGTTCTGTTTTTTAAATAGTTCGTTCTGTAAGACTGATAGTTTTAGTTGAGTTAGAACCCACCCTGAGTCATAATATTAAAAACATTAAAAACATTTATCTCATCATTTGGCTGTTTCTTTATCATTAGACACTCTTTCCTATGCTTTTATTCTCAAAATTTTTTGGTATTTTAGTTTGTTAATTAGAGAATCTGCATTTCTTATTGTCACATACTTTTATTCTTTAAGTGGTTGTTTATTTTTAAAAGTTATAAAAGCAAAAAACCCTTATGCAAACAAATCTCCATTATATAAGTAATACATGTTCATTGTGTGAATAAATAGATAGGTGTGCGCACACACACATATACATGAATCAGGCCACCTATAGTCTCACACTCCATACAGAATCAATGTTTGCAGTTTGAGAGAGCATCTCTTAATATTATGTCTGACTCTTACAGTGTCTTCTGGTCAGTTACATTCCATCTTCATTGATACCTGCTCTACCTGGCCAACTCTTTTGGTTGTAGCAATATACAGGAAAGAACCTAGACAGCAAGAGGAGCCAATAGGGGTTTTATATTCATTTCCCAGCCCCAGGGCCTTTTCATATTGAGATGGCTCCCTGTAGGACTGCTGAGGTAGCAGACATTCAAATTGAAATTTATTTTCTTTGCCTAATATTGTAAACTGGAAAGACACAAACTCTGAGACACCTGTTTTCCAGATGAGAGAAATGGTCACCCTAGTTCAGCCCATGTGAATTTACCCTCTATTTACTGTCTGTCCATTCTCTGCAGCTCTTTTCCCATCTGTCTTTCAAAGTGAAGCTAAAGGCAGTTTATTTTATTACATATGTTTCTCATTTTACTATTGAAGACTGAAAGTCCTTAATCTGCAATTCTGAAATTTCGTTTTCATACCCTAAATGTTCTAAGAACGAAAATATTTCCATAATTAATATGAAGCATTCACAGTTATTATTTATGATATTCAATGTGAATATTCAAATGTCAGACTACCAAAGTATAAATGCACTTGATTACAGAATATTGCCCCAGATTCCTCTCCAGGTGGTAGGTAGCCTGTGTTATCTGCGCTAGATTACCTCTCTAAAATCCAAGAAAGTCTGAATTATAGACAAAACTGGCCCTAGAGGTCTTGAAAGAGTCTTCAGCCTTTATTAGGCCAAAGAGGGGGGCTAAGGACTGGTATAATGAAGGGAAGGGCTGAGGAGGATGGTTTCATTTCAACTGCACCAGCATTCTATGAACTTCAGCTCTGTACTCACCCTATGATAATGGAAGTGTAAACTCTTTGCAGTCCCCTCCTTCTTTATTTTGTCCATTTCTTACCATGTTTTGCCAACTGAGACACGTTTCTTGAATTCCTACACATAATGCTTTTTATTTCTACTAATGACACAATATATTTCCTTCCTCAAATAAAATATAGATTTCCTTTGCAATCAGTACCACACAACAGTCAGGCTAGAATGATCCTTTGCTAGAACTATTTTATGTGTGGTACCTATTTGTGGGGGACAGTAAATCAATAAATCCATGTCATAGTTTTTATCTCTGAGTTCAGAGGATCCCCCAAGAAATAGTGAAAGATAGCACTTAAAGGCTATAGAAAGAAGAGAATAAAGAACAAAAGCAGAAGATGTAGGAACAAAGGGATTTCCTTTCCATGGCAGACAGTCGAATTATTTTTAGTCGTCGCTGTTAACATTATTTGGAAAATACCTACCAATGATATGTCATGTTTTTACCCTATAACACACTGTGAGGACTTTGTATTGTTTCCCCCTTGATATCCATAAATATCAGAGTAATGCCCTTCTGCTAGTTACCGAGTTAAAGGAACTAAAAAAAAAAAAAAAAAACGTTTCTCATTCCAAGTTTTTCCTACAATGCCAGGTGTAAAAATTCAGGTACAAGTGAGGACTGTAAAGCGGGTTTTCTCAGTCTCAGAACTATTATTTTGGGCTGGGGAAGATCTTTGTTGTCCAGGGCTGTCCTGGAAACTGCAGAAAGTTAGCAGCTTTCCTAGTCTGTACCCACCAAATTACCAGGGGTACTCCCTCTCCCCCAAGTTGTGACAAGGAAGATTATCTCTACATATAGCTAAAAATGCCCTGAAGGCAAAATCATTCCTGCCTCCCCAACTGAGAACCACCTTCTATGGGTTAACTCTTCTGTGTTTTAGAGGTTTCTGTAGGGAGAGTTAGTGCTGCCATTGTGATGGCTTGATAGCTGAGGTTGGGGATAATCCCTGGCCACATGTTCTTCTGAATTTTACTTTGCATTTCTTTCACTTTGCTGTATTTGTTTGTCACTGATGCTGAGCTAAGGCTTTTGCTGGGTGCTGGAATAGTAGTGATTAAGAGAGCAAGGTCCCTGATCTCATGGGGTGTGCCTTCTGAAAGGGGGTGGGGTGGGCGAGTGACAAGTGTAAATAATCAGTGCATGCATGCGAGCTTGCTCAGTCCTGTCTGACTCTTCATGACCCCATGGACTGTAGCCCACCAGGCTCCTCTGTCCATGGGATTTCCCAGGCAAGGATACTGGAGTGTGTTGCCATTTCCTCCTCCAAGGGATCTTCTCCTCTATTCGCAGGCAGATTCCTTACAACTAGCACCATCATCAGCAACCAAGTGTATGAATAATATAATTTCAAACACTCAAAGATGCTATAAATAAAATAGATAATTGGGCAGCATGATTGGAGGACAGTTGATTGCTACTTTAGACAGGAATCAGAGTTTTCTCTCACCTCTGAGTTGATAAAAAGAAAGATCTAAGGAAGATGTGTGATAGAAAGTGTGAACAAGTTAGTTTTGCTCAATGGCAGTGAGAAGGCCAATGTGGCAGGAACTGAGAATTTACTGAGAGTGGTACTCCATGAAGTTGCAGATAGGGAAGGTCTGTGTGCCACAAAAAGCAGCAGTTTGATTTCACTGTGATTGCAATGGGCCACCATTAGACGCTTTTAAGCAGAGGAACAGAATTAGCATGTTCTCACTTAAGATTTTCTTTTTTCTTTCTTTCTTTCTTTTTTTTTTTTTTTACTTTACAATACTGTATTGGTTTTGCCATACATCAACATGAATCTGCCACAGGTGTACACATGTTCCCCATCCTGAACCCCCCTGCCACATCCCTCCCTATACCATCCCTCTGGGTCATCCCAGTGCACCAGCCCCAAGCATCCTGTATCATGCATCAAACCTGGACTGGCGATTAATTTCTTATATGATATTATAAGTTTTGATGATATTATATTATTAGTTTCTTATATGATATTCATGATATTATACATGTTTCAATGCCATTCTCCCAAATCATCCCACCCTCGCCCTCTCTCACAGTGCCCAAAAGACTGTTCTATACATCTCTGTCTCTTTTGCTGTCTCACATACAAGGTTATCATTACCATCTTTCTAAATTCCATATATATGCATTGGTATACTGTATTGGTGTTTTTCTTTCTGGCTTACTTCACTCTGTATAATCGGCTCCAGTTTCATCCATCTCATTAGAACTGATTCAGATGTATTTTTTTAATGGCTGAGTAATACTCCATTGTGTATATGTACCACTGGTTTCTTATCCATTCATCTGCTGAGGGACATCTAGGTTGCTTCCATGTCCTGGCTATTATAAACAGTGCTGCGATGAACATTGGGGTACACGTGTCTCTTTCAATTCTGGTTTCCTCAGTGTGTATGCACAGCAGTAGGATTGCTGGGTCATAAGGCAGTTCTATTTCCAGTTTTTTAAGGAATCTCCACACTGTTCTCCATAGTGGCTGTACTAGTGTGCATTCCCACCAACAGTGTAAGAGGGTTCCCTTTTCTCCACACCCTCTCCAGCATTTATTGCTTGTAGACTTTTGGATCACAGCCATTCTGACTGGCATGAAATGTTACCTCACTATGGTTTTGATTTGCATTTCTCTGATAATGAGTGATGTTGAGCATCTTTTCATGTGTTTGTTGGCCATCTGTATGTCTTCTTTGGAGAAATGTCTATTTAGTTCTTTGGCCCATTTTTTGATTGGGTCGTTTATTTTTCTGGACTTGAGCTGCAGGAGTTGCTTGTATATTTTTGTTTAAAAAGATCATTTGGGGGACAAAAGTGAAAGTAGGTGAAATGCATTAAGAGCCTTTTGAAGAAATGAGTGATGGTGGTGGTTTTAGTTGAGTTGAATATTAAAAACAGAGAGATTGGAAGATTCAAAATGTATTGCTGCTGCTGCTGCTGCTGCTAAGTCGCTTCAGTTGTGTCTAACTCTGTGTGACTCCATAGACGGCAGCCCACCAGGCTCTTCCATCCTATTAGAGCAGCTGAACTGCTAATAGTTGCTGTTGTATTGATGAGATAACAAGGTGATTCCTGTGTTTGAAGCTTCAATAATTAGAAAGCTGATACTGCTGTTTACTGAGATAGGGAATCCTTTGGGGGGAACAGGCTGGTTTAAGATGCTGCAGGCATTTGGGGGACTCCTTAAAGGTCACCTCTTTCCCCTCTTGTAACTTTTGCTTTGTGATTACTCAAGAAATGAGACTATCCATCTTTTTTAGATGCTCTTTCATGAACCTCTAACTTGGAATCCAGTGAACCCTAATTTTTGAAATACCAAATACTATAAAGCATTGTTCTTTTTTTTTTTTTCTCTTTGTAAAAGTATTTATGTAGATGAAGATTACACAGATGACCAATTCTCAGTAAATCGTGTGTTCAGAATTGTGGTTCCAGAAAGATGGTGGATTTATATGGAAACAGGTATCCTCCTGTTGCAGCATCTGCCTTTGATCTTTGACTCATGAAGGTAAGGTGGCTGTCTGGAATCACACGCCGTGGAAGAGAAAGAAGCTTCTTTTTCTACACTGGAGAGAGAATTCCAAGGGTCTGTGTTTTAATATATGGAATTTACCCAGAATAAAAAAAGAAAGAAAGAAAGAAACTTAACATCTTTCCAGTAAATTACTAAGAGATTTCTGTTCCTCTCTCCTTTTATTTCCTAAAGTTAGCCTAAAGCCTGTGTATACTGAAGGGTCTTATAACACTCTCTTGTCCTTAAATTTCAGGCAGCAATAAGCAGACTTTTTCTTGTAACCAAATGCAAATGTGCTTTAAATTGAGAAAATCTGATATGGCAAACAAATGAACAACAGCAACAACAAAACAAAATTAATAAGATGCATTATTTACTTTAGGAAGGGGCTTCTCATGGGATATCTTTAAGAAATGAACAACACTAGAGGATTTAAAATGTAATTTTATAAACAGCTTCTCTGAGACACATTTATTTCATCTAACATGGACCTTCTATAGTGTGCTCAGTCGCTCAGTTACGTCCCACTCTGTCACCCCAGGGACTACAGCCCGCCAGGTTCCTCAGTCCATGGGAATTTTCCAGGCAAGAATACTGGAGTGGGTTGCCACACCCTCCTCCAGGGGATCTTCCCAACCCAGGGATGGAATCCAGGTCTCCCACAGCACAGGCAGATTCTTTACCGTCTGCACCACCAGGGAAGCCTAATACCGTATTGGATCTAAATGTCTCACATTAATGCTTGGTAAAATGGCCATGGGGATTTTTTACTTCCTTTTCCAAGAAAATACAATGTAGTCTTTAGTTTTATTTTTCTTAATGAATAAAGTATTTGTCATTGTTCAGTTCCTCCTACATTTTATTGTAATATGAGTTCTTCTGGTAAGTTTCCATTTCTACCTGGGGTTTCTTTTTACTCACAGATGAGTTTATTTCTCAGGTTGGTAATAATGTTGGGATAAATTCATAAATAGTTATTCTTTGAATGCTGAGAAGAAATGTCTTTTATTCCTGAATAAATACAGAATTTACTTGTTGTAGATATTATATTTGGGGGGCAGTACACAGTTTCTTTTTCCTGTTGTATATTTTAAGTGATCCTGAAGATACAGAATGACAGAGTTTAATCAGTTAGATCTAGTATGGGTTGAGGTTTTCTTTGTGTGTGTGTGTTTTGCAAGGTAATACATGTGAAAACAGATAATAAAATGAAAGCAAATAATAAAATAGTTGGGTTCACATGAAGATGCTTTGAAATGGTACAAACATGCAAACATGTTATTTTTCTTAGTAGTAGTATTCTTTGTGATCATTAAGGTGTGCAAGACACGGTTGTTGGTGTGGTTTCTAATTCAGGCATTAGACCAAAAGAAGCCAAAGTATAGTTGATTTTTTAGTGAAGACTCATTTCATAAGCATTTTTTAAAAGTACTTTTTAGGAGTTTCATAAAAGTCTTTGGTGGGACTGCATTTCTTCTAGACTTACATTCTTGGAATACCAGTCTTCAGAGTTTTTCATATGGTGGTTGAGAATGTGGCTTATAGTGCCAAACTGCCTGGTTTCAAACCCCAGCCAAATTTCTTAATAACTGTAAGAGCTTAGACAAATTTTATAGCCATTTTGTACTTATATTTCCTTATCTGTAAAATGATGATAAATAAACAGTACCTAGTTTTGAGGTTTAAACAAACAATATTAGTCAAACATTAAAAGAATGTCCAGCATATAGTGAAAGACAAACGTTTGCAATTATTATTTCTTGAAGAAGCCTGATAAAAATTCAGGTTTACTGGTTATTAAACTGCATTGGACCTATTTGGAGTCTTCTTTGTTATGTGCAGAGATTGGTAATGACCTGTTTTTGTTTCGGTCATAATTTGCCTAATTATTACATCTTACATAAAAGAAAAACAAAAAGCAACAACAAGGCTTGAGCCTTCAGAGGGACAAAAAAGGCAGCATCTCAAATCTGTGCTCTACACAAGGTCTTGGCCCGAGCCTCATGCGTTGAAGACCCTCTGTCGTCGGCAGCCAGAACTCTGACCTATGATAACATAGGGACTTGCTTCTTCATTCTTAGCAAATCTGAGTAGCATTCTTATCTTAAATTTGGCCTTCAGCTGTAGGGAAATCAGAAAATTTGAAAGTATAGTATTATGGCTGAAAGACTAAACTTTTTTAAAAATACATGCTTTAGTTCGTTTATCTGTCTAATATTTTCTGTTCTCAAATTAGCTACCTTTAAAAATGTATGATTTTAAATTACATACTGGATTATGCAGGTACTCATCTAACACTTAAAATGTAAACAATGTCAATGTTTCTTAAAAGGCAAGAGGTAGGAGATTATTATATGTGAAAGGAAGTAGAATTATGGTCTTTTAAAATTCTAGCTTGCCTTGAATTTTTCAGTTTAATCAACTTGGCATTTAAAAACACTGGGCTCACAGTTCTGTTAAGAACTGTGTGTTGTTTGTAGAGATTTTTAGGTGCAAATTATCTAGCCAGATGTTTAAACACTAAGGGGGGAGATCAGTTAAATACAATTAACATAGTCCTCATTTATCAAGTAGTTAATTCTCAGCAGTAGACCACAAGCTTTTTATCCCCATTTATAGATAGGTAGATAATATAAAAGGAAAGATCCAAAAGCCTGATTTTGAAACTGTATGTTAATAATAACCCTGTATGTGAGACAGCAAAAGAGACACAGCTGTATAGAACAGACTTTTGGACTATGTGGGAGAGGGAGAGGGTGAGATGATTTGGGAGAATGGCATTGAAACATGTATACTACCATGTAAGAAATGAGTCGCCAGTCTAGGTTCGATACAGGATACAGGATGCTTGAGGCTGGTGCATGGGGATGATCCAGTGAGATGATATGGGGAGGGAGGTGGGAGGGGGGTTCAGGATTGGGAACTCATGTACACCCGTGGCAGATTCATGTCAATGTATGGCAAAACCAATACAGTATTGTAAAGTAAAATAAAGTACAATTATTAAAAAAAAAAAAAAAAGAAACTGTATGAACCTTGCAAAATTAGGAAACATTCTATTCATTATAGGTGGCTTCCCACATTTAGGTTATTGATTGCTTTCGACTTTTCTGACGATTCAAGACTTTAATGAATATTGGAATAAATATTATGTTGCATTGTAATTTCCCACCAAGTAAATTATATGCATTGATTATGAGCCTATGAAAATATCTGAGAGTACAGTCAGGTTGGGGGTGCATACACACACACACACACACAAAATATAAAAATTATATTGCATAATATTGCTTTATTTCAGTTGCCTAATTGCAGCCCAACTCAACTTACCTGTAAGACTGTATTAATGTGGATATTTTAATATGTTTAATATGCTATGAAGTGGGTGATCCTAAACTAATCATGCTGGGAGTGAAATAGTTCTTAAAATAGTTCTGATTATTGTCAATTTTAATATGTTCTTTATAATTAGTTAAAAGAAAGTATAAAAGTAATATAAAAGTGCAGAAGTTTTGGGTTTGCAAAACAAAAAAATTTACTACTACTTAATAAAAAATGTGTGCACTTAATAAAAAGCATGCAAACAGTGAGAGTTTTACTTCTTCTTTTCCAATTTGGATTCCTTTTATTTCTTTTTCTGCTCTGATGTACACCCGTGACGGATTCATGTTGATGTATGGCAAAACCAATACAATATTGTAAAGTAAAAAATAAATAAGTAAATAATAAAATTTTTAAAAAATAAATAAAAACTATGTTAAAACTAAAAAAAAAGAAAAAAACATGTGTGCCCTATTATATGCGCTTCCTATGCGGCACTAGTTGTAAGAAAAAACTCTCCTGCTAGTGCAGGAGATGTATGAGACGTGAGTTCAATCCCTGGATCATGATGATCCCCTGGAGAAGGGCATCACGACCCACTCCAGTTTTCTTACCTGAAGAATCCATGGAGAGAGGAGGCTGGAGGACTATAGTTCATAGGGTCGCAAAGGGTCAGAAATGACTGAAGCAACTTAGAAATCACCCTATTATATATCTATATCGTCTCTTTTACCCCTATCTGTTTGTATCTCCCATTTTATTTTCAGTTTTGAATTCATTTCTTATATGCATTTACAAGGCTATTGTAAATATTCTGAGTTGTATTATATATGTTCTGAGTTCTTTAATCTTCCTGAGGAAGAGCTTAAAAATATGTTGAGTTTTATAAGTCTTATTGGAAATCTAGGGAGTTATTTTCAAATATTAATTTTGAGCCTAACATTTGAAAAAGTATTAAAAGCAGTGACATAGTAGAAATTATATTACAAATCAGGGGCTTATGTTCAAGCCAAATTTCGTAAAGATGAAAGTTTGAACTTGGTTATTGTAGCTTCCTCTAGCTCTATCATTTGAGGTCTGGGGTACATCGATGCTTTGAAAATACAAGTATGAAGCCATGAGAATAAGTTATCATCCACGTGGCTTCCATAAAACCATGCTCTAAGCTTAACAGAGCTTTATAGACATCTTTTTCTGTTATTTTATTTCACTGTGATGGACTGATTTATTTGGGGCAGGGAGAGGCTTTCTGTTTCTATTTGTTAATGTTGTTGTTGAGCCGCTCAGTCATGTCTGACTCTTTTGCGACCCCATGGACTGTAGCCTGCCAGACCCCTCTGTCCGTGGGATTTCCCAGACGAGAATACTGAAGTGGGTTGCTATTTCCTTCTCCAGGGGATTATCCTGACCCAGGGATGGAACCTGCATCTCCTGCTTGGCAGGCGGCTTCTTTAGCACTGAGCCACCTGGGACACGTTTGTTTATGAATACAAGGAGAAACAGAAGGTAACAGGAAGGACTGAATGGGAGATGAAAAGGGCTTGGCAAGTGAGGATGAGAACAACTGAGAGGAATACAGCAACTTAAGGATACAATTATTTATTTGACAACTATTTTCCAGTATGTTAACTCGGGAAATAAGCAAAGGTTGATAGCAAAGAGAGTCAAGTGTTAAGGAAACAAAGAATACGCAGTGGAAAAAGGACACCCCACTATTTTTGTCTTGTTCCCATGGTTTCCATTATTTCTTGTCCCGTTTTTGCTTGTTGCTACTTTCTGGACACGAAGGAGGGAGTATCTTTAAATTATTTGTGTGGGTGCTCAGTCACTGAGTCGTATCTGAGTCTTTGTAACCCCATGCATTATAGCCGCCAGGCTGCTCTGTTCGTGGGATTTTCCCAGCAAGACTGTTGGAGTGGTTTGCCCTTTCCCCCTTCAGGGGATCTTCCCAACCCAGGGACTGAACCCACGTCTCCTGCATCTCCTGCGTTGGAAGGCAGATTCTTACCTCTGCGCCTCCTAAGGCCCTAAACCACCTGGGAAGCTCTAGACAGTTAATTAACCCAGTAGAACAATAGTTTTAAGAAACTACAAAAAGGTATTCCGTTTTCTACAACACAATTAAATAAGAATCAATTTTAGTCCTAAGTGGCACAGCGCTGAACAATTTATTTATCTTGCTTATTTTCACCCCATCTGCCTATGTAGACTCATCCTTATTCTTAGCCTCCCTTAAAAATGAAATTAGGTTTTCTTCTTATTCTAATAGAGTCAAAGGACAATCCAGATGTCAGAAGTTTATGTTGTTTTTTGTTTCCACTATTGAGTACTCCCAATTTTCAGGTGGTAAAACATTTATATAAAGCTATAATATTCAACGTAAATTAGTTTGCATTTAACTTTGTCTCTGCAAGTGATGCAGAATAGCAGAGCAATGAAGAGCCACATACTCAGAGCCTGGGTGTGGAGGTTTGAATTCTAACTCCACACCGAACCAACCAGAGCTTGGACAAATGGCTTCTCTCTTCTTTGCCTTAATTTCTCTGTCTATAAAATGATAGTACTTATAACATTGTCTTCTTAGTGTTGTTATGAAGATTAAACTAGTTAATTTAAGCTAAGTACTTTGAACACATAAGCTCTTCATAATTCCATGGTTCTCAACTTTGTGACACATTCGAATCACCTAATGAGCTTGTGGCCAAAGCCACGCACCAGATCTATTAAATCTGAGTCTTTGGAGGTGGGTACCAGAAGTGAGAGTCATGCAAACTCTTTGGGTGACGCTAATGAGCAGACAAAGCTGAGAACCACTACTACAAATGTGGGCCGTAATTATCCTGCTGACTAAATGATAAACTTCCTGAGGGCAGGGAGAACATTGCGTTTATTAATACACTCCTCAGAGCAGCTATCTCAGTGTCTTATTTGTAACTAACACTCATTAAATACGTATCAATTAAGGAAAACATGTTGATGATTCTTTAGATGTGTAAAGACGTTGCAGCACCACAGAGGTGCTGATTTTAAGCCTTAATTATTTATTCCCTTGTTTATTCATTCATACACACTTCACAGTTCTGAGTCTTGATTTACTAGGCTAACTGCTGCAGGCATACACAATTTGAAAATCCAGTCCCTGTTCTGAAGAGTTTATAGCCTAGTGTGTGATGGGGAACATGAATAAACACAAACAACGTTAATAGTAGGAAAACTGGCCATATTTAAGTGCCCTATTGTAATTCAGATTCCCTAACAGACTGCCTGTAAGATGGAGCATGCAGAGTTTGTGTCGAAGTGCTCTTGGAATCAACAGCTCTGCCTGAGTGGTGAGAGAATGGGAGGGGCATGGAGAAGCATGATTGGGCAGGGAGAAAAAGTTACATTTCGCTGTATTGCCAACAGAGTGTCCAGACAACCCCACAAAGAGCCCTTCAGAACTGTTTCGAGTTGGGCTGCATGTTGTGTGAATGACCAGAGTTCTTGGTCTCCTTAATCAACAGAAATTGATAAGAGGCCAGAGAAGAAATTCAGGCAAGGCCTGATTGGGAGCCATGGGGGAATGAGAACAAGTCACAGGTTCCTTTGGTCTCTCCCTTAGTTGGAGGTAAGCTGCTTCCTTATCGGGGGTTAGGCCAGAGGGGTGGCTTGGGTGGTCTGCCCATCCCCTTGGTGGTGCTAAATGCAGGGATCATGTATGGATCAACCTGATTTTGCTCCTCACTCCTCAGAAGTGGCAGTTGATTTTGGATCTTTTTGTATCTGTTGTTGATAATTCGCCCCAACTCTACATGCACCCAATTATATTTAGTCTCTTATAGTTTCCTTGTATGTTGTTGCTCAAGGAGACGTTTGTCCAGGTACAAGTACCACAGCCAAGAGTCTCCGGTCCCAGGGTTCAGGTCCCACCTGTCTCAAAAGGGCCATTTTTGTTCTTCCATGTTGATCAGTACTTGGATACAGGGGCTGGAAGACGTGACCTTGGTAAAACACATTTCTTTAGCCATCCCCAAGTAGACCTGGCAGCTCAGAGTGTCTTCTGGTAGCTTTTCCAAAAAATAGGGGAATACATCCTTCATTCCTAATGGGGGATTTGGGAAAAGCATTACAGTATCACCATATGCAATATAAGAGATTAGTTCTAACAACCAAAAAGACTACTCTTGACTCAAAGAAGGGAGAAGTCACATTTGCTTAAGGCAAGAGAGAGGAACCAAAGGTGAAGTGAGAGACTGCTTTCTGAAGTAGACAGTTAATATTTCAAGAGGCTGGGATGAGGTGCAGAGTATTTCAGGTAACATCAGAGTTAAAGATGGGGAAATCTGCAGTTATAGGTTTGTTCAGAGCTTGTGTCTAGAAGCCCAGGATAAACAGTGGAAGCTTAATTTGGTTGCCATTCAGGAGCAGGGAGAAGACCAGTGTGGGCCAGTGCGCTTTAGCAAGATCAGTCAGGTAGCGATATGTAGGTATAGGAAGGGACAGAGCTTGAAGTCAGGCTTATTGGGGAGCAAGCCAATGAAACTGTACATCAAGGACCTGCCTAAGGTGGGGGGTACCTGTGACAGGCAGGCACAGAATGGCAAATGACTGAATGGGTTTAGGAGGCAGTGCAGGCATGAGACCAACAGGCTTGATAGCTGACTGAACTCAAGATGGTGTGGGTGATTAGCAGGTCGGGGATGGCTACAGTGAGGAAAGGCATCACGCCAGAGAAGCAGCGCAGAAAGGGCAGTGACTTTGATCCATTATTAGGACCGAGGAGACAAATGTGGCCAAGGTTTTGCATCGGGCACAGGAGAACATGAATGCACCTTGTTCAGGCTGACTTGCATCCTTGATTCTTGTGTAACTGTCTGAGGACTTCCTGACAACATCGGGCCGTTGTATCCTGGTGACTAAGGGAAAGCACATCCGTGTCTGAGCCCAGTTGGGTCAGAGCACTGTCCTACCTGGTGCTCGGTAAAGCTGTGAGATACCTGATGTTTGTTCCCGGAATGCCAGCCTTCTCTTTTAAACTCTCAGAGTATTTATCCTCCTCCGTATTCCCCATTTTCTGCCACAACTAGTCAATTATACCACAGGGTTGGTTGCTCCAAATATCTGTTATCTACTCTGGAAGAATCTATGATGGCAGATTTAGACTCTGGCTCTTTCATAACACATTTCAGCACATGGTATTATTTTAAGCAAGAGGATTTCTGAGCCTCTGAATATTATGTTAAGTGTAAGGTCACCCTCAATGATTTAATTTTGAGGACCAGCATTTTCAGGATTTGAACAGAATGAAAAATTAAGCCATACTTGGAGCTTCTTAACCTTGGCAGGAGATCCTGCAAGCTTCTAAACACTGACTTATGGGGGACTAAACTGTGGGACACAGTATGCCATAACATGGTTATAATTTCTCTCCCCCACAGAAATGAAATGGATGAACTGATCATCCGGTAATTTTTTTTTTAATGGAAGAACTTTTCCTACTTTGTCTTAATGTCTATGGTGTTTCATTTAAGAAGAGCTTAACTGAATCCTATATCGAAATGAACTGTGTTGCAATAGCATTAGTTCCCAGCTGGTTGCTCCGTGAAGGCAGAGTACATGGCATAATCTCCCTGCCCATCTTGGACTCTTTTAAGAAAGTTACCTGTCTTAAGAAAGGTACAGACACTTGACAGTCTCTCTCTCTTATTTTAAATAATGATTTTTTATTGAAGAATAATTGCTTTATAATATCATGTTGGCCTCTGCCATACCTCAACGTGAATCAGCCATGGGTATTTTATTGCTTTGCAAGGAAATTCCAGTTTAGCATTTACCTGGTTATGGTCCCCAAATATTTCTCAAAGGAAGCTCAATCAAGCTTGTTGGGAAGTTCCTAGTCATATGTTATCCAGTCTCGTTGCCTGAACAACCTTGTTTGACATTGTCAGTGTGCACACTTACACGACTGTGATGAGAACTCCATCTCGGTTTGCTTGGTAACTCACCCTTCTTGCCTCTCTCTCTGTCCGTCTCTTTCTCTTTCTTTCTTCCCTGACTTGAAGATTCAGTGCAATTCTTTGAAATGATTTATATTTCATCCTAAGTCATTAGTGTGTATTTCCAAGTGGCCAATCTTTCCTGCTTTGTTGGTTAATGTTTACAAGAAATCTCTTGGAATAATGACTCACTGTGATAATTTATCACTTGCTTGCCTCCAGTATCAGTGATGAGTTTATGTTTGAGACTTTACCCTTCTCTCTCTGTCATTAAAACAAATTCTGTTCTCAGACTGGTGAATATGATTCTGCACCTGATCTATGGGGAACCATAAAGCATTCTCTATCTATTAGCAAAGATAGATGTGTGCTACCCTTCTCTGCTTTTCTGCAAGGATTGTTCTTTAATCTAAGACCAAGAAACGAAAGGCAAGACCCATTTAGATTACTTCAAGATGCTTAGTAGTACTTACATTAGAAGTCACATTAAAGGATAATAAATAACGATTCTTTTTACTAAGCCTTTTTCCATTTGAAGAACTGTTCACACAACTATCTCATCAATTTTTATGTCTAGTAAATTAAAAGAAAATCTACTTTCTTTGCTTAGTAATAGAGTCCAAATGCTGTGAGACTCTGCTGAATTTGAATTCTACCTGGTACTGAAACTCCGAGTCCTTATAGATGACATTCAGGAGAGGAGAGCCTTTTCCAAATGACTTCAGTCAGAGCCTCACAATAACGAAGGGAAGAGGGAGCTCTGTGGCGCTTATTTGTGCAGGTGGCGAATTGTACCCAACTAGGATTCAGAGTCTTGAAGCTGACGGGTACCATGAAGGGAAATGTCTCCAATCCCCCTTATTTTAGGTAAAGAAGAATGTCCTCCTGACTAAAGTGATACGGGAACTAACAGTCTGAGTAATGATTTACCCAATGTCATTAGAAGGCATCTGCAGTCCACACCCTCAACTGCTACCCCCAATACTGTTTTCTTCACCAGTTTATCCCAAGTACCTAAAATAATGCCTAGTACTTAGAAGGTCCTGTGGGTGAACTGATGAGCAAGAGCCAAGGGGAATACAGAATAACAGTTACCTTCCTTATGAGGCAATATTACTTCATCTGTTTTTAATTTATTTTATTTTTTTATTCTTTTCCAAAGTATTTTCCCATTTGGATTATTGCAGAATATTGAGCAGAGTTCCCTGTGCTATACAGTAGGTCCTTGTTGGGCATCTATTTTAAACACAGCAGTGTGGATATGCCAAGCCCAAACTCCCAGACTATGCTCCCACCTCCACCTTCTCCCCGCTGATCACCATCATTTGTTTTTGTTTTGTTTGTGAGTCAGTAAAGCAGGATGTTCAAGTATATAAGTTCTGGAGCCAGATTGCCTATATGGAAATTCCTGCTGTGTGATCTTCAACTAGTTACTTACTTCACTAAGCCTCAATTTTTCTGTAATGTATGGACCATATCTCATAAGGTTGTTGTGAGGATTGAATGAGTTTAATTAATTAAAGGGATTAAAATGAGACCCAGTTTATGGTCAGGGTTTCATGTCTGTTAGCTGTCACGTTAGAAGTGAGGGCAGTCAGTAGCACGTGGTGTAACGCCCGGGGCTCCTCCTGTGGAGGAATCTGGCATCTGAGAGGTGCTTCTCAATCAGGGCAGAATCGTGGGCACTCAGGGTGGGACCCTGGAGACCTGCATCTTTGCTTCTCTCTCCTCACATTCCATATCAGTCACCAGACTTCTGCCACCACAGCTGCTGTGCTTAAATCTCATAACCAGTGTGAATATACTCAGATGGTAAAGAGCTGAGCATTTGAAATTGAGGCAGTGAGATGCAGGAAATCTGATGGGCCTTAATCCCACCCGAACCTGGGATTGATACTGGCTCAGAGACCCCTTAGCTGCCTGTCCTGGCAAAATTGTTCATACTCTTGTAACTTTAGCTTCTTCATCTATAAATGAGATAAAGAAAAATACCTCTTGTATGCTATAAAAGATTAAAGAAGACAATATGTACATTTAAAGTGCCAGGTGCACCATAGGGATAGGTGCACCATAATGAAGGCTTGATTTTATTGCTTATCACAATAAGAAAACCTAAGGCCCAAGGAATTGGCAAGAAAAACAATATCCATTACCATGTAAAGATGCCACGACTTCATCTGCTTGCTGCTTCAGAAAGTGACAGGATAGACAGGTTTCTAGAGAGCAAGTACCATGAAAGTATTTTGTCTCAGAAGCAAATAGCTTTATTCTTGGAACTTTGAGTCTCATCTTTGAGCTGCTTGTTAAAATGATTCTATGACTTGTGGGACATCTCTAATGCTAAAATCTCACTCCAACTAGTATGTTTTTAGAAGGATTCCAGTGTTCAAAAAAAAAAAAAAAAGAGAGAGAGAGAGAGAGGAGGAAAGGAAGGAAGGAGAGAAAAGACTCTCTATTTTCCATATAATGGAAATTGGATCTTGTTGATAATGAAGCTTTTCATTTGACTTTAGTGAGATAAATCTGGGTGTCATCAAAGACGAGGTACTAATCAGAACTATTCACAATAGCCTGAAACAGCAAAACCCCAGAATCTCAGGACTTACATCAACAACAAGAAGAAGACAATTTCTTGTTTCTACCACAGTTCGCTACTGATTGATAGGGACGCTGCCACACCTCATCTGTACTGGGGATACAGGCCCACACAAACTCCCTATATGAAACGTGCCAGGAGGGGACAGAGGAAATCGGCAACACTGTGGTTGGACTCTTAACACATCTCTTTGGCCAAAGGATCTAGCCCTGGCATTTATCACCTTGAGGCAGGAAGTAGACTGGAAGAGGAATGAGCCAAATATTTGATGGCAGCCAGTACTGCAGTTCTTATGTATTCTGATCCTCCTCCTCAACACACATGGCGGGACTGCACCTCTCTGCCCACTCCGATTAGCCACAGTTACGTAATTTGCTTTGGACAGTGAAGCGTGAATGAGGATAATGCGTCACTTGCAGGTTGCAACTTCAAGATCCAGTGTGCAGTTGTAACACTCTTTCTTCTTGTCAGGGTGACTCAGATGCTTAGGGCTCTACCAGTCTGGATCTCTGAGTGAAGGGGAAAATGGAGACCCAGCACCACCCCCGCCATCAACCTAAGATGGGCGTGTTGTTCCAGCATAGTGCATTTGTGCTATGTCATTGAGATATAAAAATCGTTTGTTACTTTAACATATCCTAGACTATTCTAACTGATTCATATAGGGAGCATATTAGGAAACATTTTCAAAAGCTAAAAAATTTTTTCCTTTTACTCACGTAGATTAATATATCATCAAAGTTAAAGAGTTCAGGGGTAATTTTTTACAATCAGAGAGAGAAGAAAAAGATTACCTAAATAACCTGAGATTGGTTCGTTTGGCTAGTGGCTGTGGTACTTGTGTTAGTGGGTAGTCACACTTGGGAGCAAGGAGCAAGGAGGCTGTATTAATTTCAGCTGTAGGGTAAGGCTGGTGTGGCAACTCCTGCTCTACTAGAAACAGCACACCCTTCAGTGGAACAGGAACAGAACATCCTTAGACCAAGTACATCTGGTCTAAGGACAGTGATCGTGCAGACCACACGATGTTTTTAACATGCTGTTCTTTTTCTTTGATTTAAATGAGTTCACTCTGCATTTAGATGTTTTAAAGGGAAGGTTCCTAATTTCTTACCTTTGTGCTGTAGTACTCAGTGAGCACAAGAGAGGACCACTAGTGAGTGGAGACAAGTCTTGTAGTTCAAGCAGCTGGTCTGTGGATCTGAAGATTTTCCGCATTCTCTGCTACTCCTGAAAATGAGAGAGAGAGTGCTGTGAATTCAGGTACAGATCCTATTACTGATTCACTGTGTGACCTTGGGCAAGGTACTTAATCATTTTGGATCTCAGTTTTCTCATCTTTAAAATGAGGGTGATAATACTGGCATAGGTCATAGGGATGTTGTGTGGATAAACTAATTAATGATTGTAAAATGCTTTGAAAGTGCAAAGCGTTGTATAATTGTCAGGTGCTATTATGAAGAAGTATTATTAGTGTGTTGTGTTTAATTTTTGTGAGGGCTTCTCTCTGCTTTGAAGTTAGTATCCACGTGGATTGTGGGGTAGGGATAAGTTTACAGATGTTCTGCTATCGTCCCTCTTTTGCCCGTAGAAAGTAGCTAGGGTAATCATCATTATAAAGAGTGTCTCTTCAAGATAAAAAGATAGGAAATGATCTTCCTTTTTAAAAAAATGGAAACTGCTCTAACTTTAAAAGTATCAATGAATTCTTTAAAACCTCACACAGCCCTATGTTTCAATAAAGTCTAACAATGTGCAGAATTGGAAACTTCAGGCATTTTCTGCTTCAGCATAAGATAGGAAATGTTCTTGCTCAGATAACTTTAAATCAGCTGAACCAGCTTTTTCTAATTTTCCCACAGTGTTTGCTTCAAGGATGAAAACAAGTGAGGTATCCTACAGAGGAGAGAAATTCTGATCTGTGGGTGTGTTTTGCATTTTCAAAAAGTTAAAAAAAAAAAGCTCCAATTAATTTTCATTTGCTTTATAGACTCTCTTGGGAAATGTGTTTCTAGGTACATTAAAAACAAGCTGTTCTTTTGAAGGTCATCTATATACCATGTTTATAGATGACTACACGGTACAGCTAAATAACACTGGCTTTGAGGCGAAAAGTCCGAGGTCAGGCTTTGGGAAAATGTGCTTTTAGTTGTGTGTGTTTTGGCAAAGTAATTTAGTATCTGTCTCCATTTCTTTTAATAGGTGCGTGTGTAAAATAGTTCCTGCTGGACTCAGGGGGCTCTGGAAAGGATAAAAACAGGTAGCAATCTTTGAGAAGGTTTACAAAACAAACTAAGCTATTCAAATTGTATTATTAATATTTAGCATTTTATTTTACATTTAATTTGTTCTTGAGTTATCAATCCCTTAAATATATTTCAGTGGGTAATAAATATATTAACTTTGACTGTGTGGATCACAACAAACTGTGGAATATTCTTAATGAGATGGAACACCAGACCATATTACATGCCTCCTGAGAAACATGTATGCAGGGCAAGAAGCAACAGTTAGAACTGGACATGGAACAATGGACTGGTTCCAAATTGGGAAAGGAGGACATCAAGGCTGTACATTGTCATCCTGCTTATTTAACTTATATGCAGAGTACATCATGCAATATGCCAGGCTGGATGAATCACATGCTGGAATAAAGATTGCTGGGAGAAATGTCAACAACCTAGATATGCCTAAAACCACTTTGATGACAGAAAGCAAAGAGCTAAAGAGCTTCTTGATGAAGGTGAAAGAGGAGAGTGAAAAAGCTGGCTTAAAACTCAACACTTATAAAACTAAGATCATGGCATCTGATCCTATCATTTCATTGCAAATAGATGGGTATAATGCGGAAACAATGTCAGATTTCATTTTCTTGGGCTCCAAAATCAATGCGGATGGTGACAACAGCCAAAAAATTAAAACATGCTTGTTCCTTAGAAGAATAGCTATGACCAACATAGACAGCATATTAAAAAGCAGAGACTTCTTTTTGCTGACAAGGTCCATATAGTCAAAGCTATAGTTTTTCCAGTAGTCATGTACGAATGTGAGAGCTGGACCATAAAGAAGGCTAAACGTGGAAAAACTGATGTTTTCGAACTATGGTGTTGGAGAAGACTCTTGAGAGTCCCTTGGACAGCAAGGAGATCAAATCAATCAATCCTAAAGGAAATCACCTTGAATATTCATTGGAAGGATTGGTGCTGAAGCTGAAGATCCAATACTTTGCCCACCTGTTTTGAAGAGCACGCTCGCTGGAAAAGACTCTGATGCTGGGAAAGACTGAGGCCAAGAGGAGAAGGGGTTGATGGCAAGAGGGTTGGATGGCATCATTGAATTGATGGACACAAATTTGAGCAAACTCAGGGAGATAGATAGTAAAAGACAGGGAAGCCTGGTGTGCTGCAGTTCATGGGGTCACAAATTATTGGACATGACATCAACTGAACAGCAACAACGAAGATATTAAAAACTCAACTAATTCCCTTGAAACTTTCTTTTGCCCGTGTCTTTAGTCTTTAACCCTATAGCATGATGAGAAAGAGGTTGATAAGCACTTTCTGAGAAATTGTCCAATAAGCAGTTCCAAGTGATGTCAGCCATTTGAATGGGCAGTTTTGCATTAGCTTTGCTACTATTACATTAAAAAAAAAAACATGCTAAAGCCCAACTCTTAAACTATGTTCTGAGAACATCTGTATTACATTATTTCAGTGAGGAAATTATACTTAGGATAATTTAGGTAACAAAAATTAAACAGTCATACTAATTTAAAAAAAAAAAACCAAAAAACACACAACTCTTTGTGCAGACCTCTACACCATTACATTTTAAAATTACTAGAAGCAGATCAGCCGCCATCATGAACGACACAGTAACTATCCGGACTAGGAAGTTCATGACCAACCGACTGCTTCAGCGCAAACAAATGGTCATCGATGTTCTTCACCCTGGAAAGGCAACAGTACCTAAAACAGAAATTCGGGAAAAACTGGCCAAAATGTACAAGACCACACCAGATGTCATCTTTGTATTTGGATTCAGAACTCATTTTGGTGGTGGCAAGACAACTGGCTTCGGCATGATTTACGATTCCTTAGATTACGCGAAGAAGAATGAGCCCAAACATAGGCTTGCAAGACATGGCCTGTATGAGAAGAAAAAGACCTCAAGAAAACAGCGAAAGGAACGCAAGAACAGAATGAAGAAAGTCAGGGGGACTGCAAAGGCCAACGTTGGTGCTGGCAAAAAGAAGGAGTAAAGATTCTGCAGTGACTGTATCTGTGGTGATTGTGCAGATTTTTCATGAAAGAGAAAATAAACTAAGACCTTTTACATGTCAAAAAAAAAATAAATAAATAAAATAAAATAAAATAAAATTACTAGAAGCTGTGAATAGGGAAGTCTGGCATGCTGCAGGGTTGCAAAGAGTCGGACATGACCGAGTGACTGAACAACAACATGATGAGCTAAATCTTTGCGAGAAGGACAAATCCTGCAGTCCATCTATTTCTTTCCTAAAAATGGTGGCTTCATGAAGTGGCTTCCCTGGTGGCTCAGATAGTAAGGAATCTGCCTGCAATATGGGAGACCTGGGTTCGATCCTGGGTTGGGAAAATCCCCTGGAGAAAGAACTGTCAACCCACTTCAGTATTCTTGCCTGGAGAATCCCATGGACAGAGGAGCCTGGTGGGCTTCAGTCGATGGCGTTGCAAAGACCCAAATATGAATGAGCAAATAACACACATGAAGTGACAGCCAATATACCAGAGCTGTCAAAGATGTCACAGGTATCAAACAAGGGAGAAATGGTGACTTTTAAAGATTTATCTCATTATTTTTAGGCCCACTGGCATACAACCCAGAGTGAATGCCCCGGTGTGCCACTCAGCTCCCCATTTCGGAACAGAGACAGTCATTCCCCTATTACTGGTAGTGTTATCTGCTGATGACTCAAGCTAAGGTTCTCTATTGGTTGTTGTTGTTCAGTTGCTATGTCTTGTCCAACTCTGAGACCCCATGGACTGAAGAGAATGTTTTTCTGGAGCTCCCTTGCTTTCTCCACGATCCAGTGAATGTTGGCAATTTGATCTCTGGTTCCTCTGCCTTTTCTAAACCCAGCTTGTACATCTGGAAGTTCTCAGTTCGCACATTACTGAAGCCTACCTTGAAGGATTCTGAGCATTATCTTAATTACCGTGTGAAATGAATGCAGTTGTACAGTAATTCTTTGAAATTGCCCTTCTTTGGGATTAGAATGAAAGCTGTCCTTTTCCAGTCCTGTGGCCATTACTGAGTTTTCCTAATTTGCTGACATATTGAGTGAAGCATTTTAATAGCATCATCTTTTAGGATTTGAAATAGCTCAGCTAGAATTCTGTTACCTCCCCTAGCTTTGTTCACAGTAATGCTTCCTAAGGCCCACTTGACTTAATGCCCCAGGATGTCTGGCTCTAGGTGAGTGACCACACCATTATGCTTATCCAGGTCATTATGACCTTTCTTGTATAGTTTTTCTGTGTATTCTTAATACCCCTTCTTAATCTCTTCTGCTTCTGTTAGGTCCTTACTGTTTCTGTCCTTTATTATGCCCATCTTTGCATGAAATGTTCCCTTGGTATCTCTGATTTTTTGGAGGAGATAACTAGTCTTTCCCATTCTATTGTTTTCCTATATTTCTTTACATTGTTCACGTAAGAAGACATTATTATATTTCCTTGCCCTTCTCTGGAACTGTGCATTCAGTTGGGTGTATATTTCTCTTTCTCCCTTGCCTTTCACTTCTCTTCTTTCCTCAGTTATTTGCAAAGCCTCCTGAGACCACTACTTTGCCTTCTTGCATTTCTTTTTCTTGAGGATACTTTTGATCACTACCTCCTGTACAATGTTCTGGACCTCTGTCCATAGTACTTCAGGTACTCTGTCTACCAGACTTAATCCCTTGAATTTGTTTGTCACGTCCACTGTATAATCATAAGGGATTTGATACAGGTCATACATGAATGGCCTAATGGTTTTCCCTACTTTCTTCAATTTAAGTCTGATTTTTGCAATAAGGAGTTCATGATCTGAACCACAGTCAGCTCCAGATCTTGTTTTTGCTGACTGTATAAAACATCGTCATCTGTGGCTGTGAAGAACATAATCAATCTGATTTTGAAATTGACCATCTGGTGATATCCATGTGTAGAATCGTCTCTTGGATTGTTGGATAAGGGTGTTTGCTATGACCAACATGTTCTCTTGACAAAACTTTGTTATCCTGTTGGACTTGTAGTCTGTTGAAGGATAGAGAAGCCTGGCATGCTCCTGTCCATGGGGTTGTAAAGAGTCAGACAGGACTTAGTGACTGATCAATGACAACAGCCCCCTCGGAGGTCATTCTTGCCTCCTGGGCCTAGCTCGGTTCAGTGGCTGTTAATTTAGACAGTATAAACCACATCTACTTGCCTTGATGGGAAATGACTCTGAAGGACTCTCCCAATACCAGAGCTTCCTGTAGGATTGGCTTAGGCCTATTTCACAGCTGAATTGTAATTTAGTTTCTTTATTCAACCAACTTCCAGGACGTGAAACTCAGATCTAGGATCAATTTACAAAATAACATGGCCAAGGAAATGCTGGGTATGCTACAGTCAAAAGTCCAAAGAGCTATAGACCCCAGCTAACATGTCCTAACCAGAACGAAGAGAGTATTTGGGAAATTGGATCTGGAGGATGCTGGCTCTAAATGACTGAAACATAAAGTTGGATATGGGAGAGCGCTCCCATAATATGAAATTTAGTAGCCTGTCAGTGACTTTGGGAGATGATGTTAAAATATTGCTGGGGTGGGTCTTAGAAGCTTGGAGACAGTGATGGCCTACAGAATGAAAAATAGAATTGCTGTGGCAGACCGTAGATGAAGGAAGTTGCCTTGGTGGATCAGATATACATAAGGCTGGAAACGCAACCAGGTGGTCATATTCTGCACGGAGACCTAGAGGGTGCTCCATTTACCAAAGCGATACTGGTGAGAGGAGCACCATTATCTCTGAGGAGCTCAGTGGTACCTATTCTCTGTTGGCCAAGGCTGACGGAAAAGATGCTGTTACAGAACTGGACTTTCTGACAGCAAAGTGAGTGATGATGGACCTAAGTCTAGCCTCTATAAAAACCAAATAAACCCTGGTGAATTACAGAGGTCTACCACAAACTCAGTTAGGCTCCAAGTATATGGTTTGCAGCTATTGATCAGGCAAATACATTCTTTCCCATCCCTATCCAGGAAGATGAACAGAAGCCCTTTGTATTCATTTGGGTGAGATGGCAGTTAAAATTTAAATCTCTCTGTCTTTCCCTGGAAGTGGCCTGGACTGTCGATATTTTGCTGAATATCACATTGGTCTATTACTTGATGACACTGTGTTTATCAGATGAATTTGCAGTAAGTGGCAAGCCTCTGTGTAACCCAGAGGGCAGGAGATAAGCCTTGTGGAAATTCAGAGGCCCTCTGGGCCAGTCAAGTTGTTAGGTGTCTGAGATACACTGAGACATCTATACCACCCACATATTTTTTTCAGGAATGAGACATTCATTCCCTCAGTTGCTAAAGGTGTTGATTACTGATTATTCAAAACTGATTATCTCAATAGGAATCGAAAGTAACTCTCTTCCCAAGGTCATGACCGACACTCATGAGTGTAGCTGCAGCTATGAAGGAGCACAGAAGCCCCACCCCATTGCCTTGATGGGGGCCAATTCGGCAGGGCTATCCCAGATTCAACATGCTGGTAGGATTAGCTGAGGTCTCTGTTGCAACCACACTGCAGTTCAACTTCCCCTTCTGTTCAGTCCTGCTTTCCTCACTTCCTTATAAACAAAGTTCCTGAGATGACCTCTCAATAAATGTGCTGTACACAAATATCCGCCTCAGAATCTGTTTTGAGGGGAGCAGAACTTAGGACCTTATCCTCAACATCAAAATGCAATTTAATTTAAAAATACTTAAATTTTGTATTTTTGTTTATTATTTTTAGTATTTGTTTATTTTAGTTGATAAAGTTTCACTTTTAGCACATCTACAGCATTCCTGTGCATTCTCCTTACACATTTTTGATTCTTAAGATCGGTGTCTTATTTTTTTTTTAATTCTGATTTTTAAAATTTACTTATTTTTGTTGTTTTTCATTCTTTTTTAAAAAATTATTTATTTTAATTGGAGGCTGATTACTTTACAATATTGTGGTGGTTTTTGCCATACAACGACATGAATCAGCCACAGGTGTACATGTGTCCCACCATCCTGAAACCCCCTCCCACCCCCTTACCTACCCCATCCATCTGAGTTGTCCCAGAGCACCAGGTTTGAGTGTCCTGCTTCATGCAAGACTGGTGTCTTTTATTCATTCTATTTGATTCAACATTTTAAAAGTGCCTGCTATGTAATAGGCACTGTGCCAAGCATTCTGGATTTAATGGCAAATAATGCCTGACCAAATGGTTGAATGGGAGAAATGGTTAAATTAACAGATAATTAAATATACTATGATTCATAGAGCATGCTGAGGGAGCCTAGACATAGGACATTGAGTTTAGATTGTTGAGCAGCTAACAGTGAAATCTGTAAGGTTTTCTGAAAAAAGTGTCTCATCTGAGCCTTCAGGATAAGTGAGAATTTTGTGGATAAAGAAATTAACATGTTCAAAGAGTAGAAGCAGTGAGAGGAAAGTAGAGAGCAGGTTTGGAATTTAGAAAGCACTTCCATAGAGCCAGATGTGGTAGATAATGTGGTACAAAGAACTGACGGCATTCATTGAATTGCTCCCGACAGAGGGGAATACGGTCAGGTTTTAATTCTGGAGTTAATATTCTAGTCTAGCAGAAGTATATAGGATAAGATAGATAGATCCAGTTAGGAGCTCCTTGCAACAATATAGCTAAAAAATAATGGCTTCAACCACCGTAGTGACAGAAAAGATGGAGAAAATAATGGATTCCTGAGACAGAAAGTCAAATCAATAAAATATTCTGATGGATTGATATGGGAAGGTAAAGGGTTAAAAGTGGACCTTGGCATCTATCTGCTTTGAGCAAGTAGAAGCATCATTTAACAAAATAAGTGGTGGAGGTGTGGGCAATTGTGGTATATGTGAATCTGTACGTGTTGGGTGGACTGCAGGAAAGCTGAGATATGATGACTCTTATTTTGATAATTCTTTCAAGAAACTTTCCATCCAAAGATATCCAGAGATATTTCCATCCAAAGGTAAATGGATGTGTGAACAGAGAAATTTGGGCTTTGGAGATCACTCATGTTGATAATAGTTGACCTGGGAGAATCTCATCTAAGGAGCAAATGTAGAGGGGGCAGGAAATGACGCTGAAATTGTCTTCAGCAAAGATAGTGAGAAAAGCTGTCTGTGTTCGTCATCCTCTCTGTCGGAATTTTAAGTTACAGAAACTATTTAGTATGGTCTTCTCTCCAGGGTCAGTAATCCAAGCTTTCTGAATCGTTCCTCATAGTTCTAACGGTACAGTTCTTTGAAATGAACTGCTGGGTCATAAGGCAGTTCATTCAGAAGGCAATATGGAGATTCCTTAAAAAATTGCAAATAGAACTGCCTTATGACCCAGCAGTCCCACTGCTGGGCATACACACCGAGGAAACCAGAATTGAAAGAGACACGTGTACCCCAATGTTCATCGCAGCACTGTTTATAATAGCCAGGACATGGAAACAACCTAGATGTCCATCAGCAGATGAATGGGTAAGAAAGCTGTGGTACATATACACAATGGAGTATTACTCAGCCATTAAAAAGAATACATCTGAATCAGTTCTAATGAGATGGATGAAACTGGAGCCTATGATACAGAGTGAAGTAAGCCAGAAAGAAAACACCAATACAAGTATACTAACACATATATATGGAATTTAGAAAGATGGCAATGATGACCCTGTATGCAAGACAGCAAAAGAGACACAGATGTGTATAGCGGACTTTTGGACCCAGAGGGAGAGGGAGAAGGTGGGATGATTTGGGAGAATGGCATTGAAACATGTATACTATCATGTAAGGAACGAATCGCCAGTCTATGTCCGATGCAGGATACAGGATGCTTGGGGCTGGTGGACGGGGATGACCCAGAGAGATGTTATGGGGAGAGAGGTGGGAGAGGGGTTCATGTTTGGGAACGCATGTATACCCGTGGTGGATTCATGTCAATGTATGGCAAAACCAATACAGTATTGTAAAGTAAAATGAAGTAAAAATAATAATTAAAAATATGTATATATAATTACCATTAAATATTAAAAAAAGCAGATGGCACACAATTATCTTTAACAGTGGGATAAATTTCATGCATTGCAGTCTTTGTTTATTAATTATTTAGAGAGATGTTAAATGATTTTTAAAACTCTTTTTACCTGAAATGATTATATAATTCATGTGTAAAGTATTTCAGCCACATACATTGACTATGAAGGTGTAGGAAAGGTGTCTGTTCTAAATCTGGAATGACTGATTTCAGCTGTCCCCCAGGTCCTTCTCTCCAAGTCTACAGAAGGGGTAATGAATGCACAGATGCTGGACAGTATCCTTCTATAGAGATGTGCTGTGCGTTAGTCTGAAGTCTGGATGTTCTTCCTCTAGCCAAGCCCTTTTCTTTCCTATCCTAAAGAACCGTTTGTCCATCTTTTTATTTCCTGGCTGATCTTAACATTTATAACGTTTAACTTTAAAACACTAAGGTTTGTTCTCATTTTTTCTGTCTCAAAGAGACATGTACAAAACAATCAGTGCAGTAACTTCTTATCATTTTCTACTATGTGCCCAGCTCTCTCTGTTTATTAACCCTTTTAAGACTGACAATAATCCCCTTAGTTGACACTGTTATTATGCTCCCTTATTAGATGAGAAAATGGAGTCATGGGAAGGTTTAGTAACTTGTTTGAGATCTTGTGCTAGAAAGTGGTGGGACTCTGACTGAAGTCTTGGTGTTGAGGCTCCAGAGCGCTTCCTCTTAACTATCGTGTTGTCCTGTCTTTCAACACTGTAAGCTTTTAAAACAACCCAAGATACTTGGTGTGTTGCAGAATGCAATTGGGAGATTTGGGCAAGAATGGAGGGGAAAAAGAACTATTTTTTGCAGGTGGCTAAGATTAAAAGTTTCATTGGGTTAGTAAAGTAATGCTCAAAATTCTCCAAGCCAGGCTTCAGCAATACGTGAAGTGTGAACTTCCAGATGTTCAAGCTGGTTTTAGAAAAGGCAGAGGAACCAGAGATCAAATTGCCAGCATCCGCTGAATCATGGAAAAAGCAAGAGAGTTCCAGAAAAACATCTACTTCTGCTTTATTGACTATGCCAAAGCCTTTGGCTGTGTGGATCACAATAAACCGTGGAAAATTCTGAAAGAGATGGGAATACCAGACCACCTGACCTGCCTGTTGAGACACCTGTATACAGGTCAGGAAGCAACAGTTAGAACTGGACATGGAACAAGAGACTGGTTCAAATAGGAAAAGGAGTATGTCAAGGCTGTATATTTTCATCCTGCTTATTTAACTTATATGCAGAGTACATCATGAGAAATGCTGGGCTGGAAGAAACACAAGTTGGATTCAAGATTACCAGGAGAAATATCAATCACCTCAGATATGCAGATGACACCACTGTTATGGCAGAAAGTGAAGAGGAACTCAAAAGCCTCTTGATAAAAGTGAAAGAGGAGAGTGAAAAAGTTGACTTAAAGCTCAACATTTAGAAAACAAAGATCATGGCATCTGGTCCCATCACTTCATGGGAAATAGATGGGGAAACAGTGGAAACAGTGTCAGACTTTATTTTTTGGGGCTCCAAAATCACTGCAGATGGTGATTGCAGCCATGAAATTAGAAGACACTTACTCCTTGGAAGGAAAGTTATGACCAACCTAGACAGCATATTCAAAAGCAGAGACATTACTTTGCCAACAAAGGTCCGTCTAGTCAAGGCTATGGTTTTTCCAGTGGTCATGTATGGATGTGAGAGTTGGACTGTGAAGAAGGCTGAGCGCCGAAGAATTGATGCTTTTGAACTGTGGTGTTAGAGAAGACTCTTGAGAGTCCCTTGGACTGCAAGGAGATCCAACCAGTCCATTCTAAAGCAGATCAGTCCTGGGTGTTCTTTGGAAGGAATGATGCTAAAGCTGAAACTCCAGTACTTTGGCCACCTCATGTGAAGAGTTGACTCATTGGAAAAGACTCTGATGCTGGGAGGGATTGGGGGCAGGAGGAGAAGGGGACAACAGAGGATGAGATGGCTGGATGGCATCACCGACTTGATGGACGTGAGTTTGGGTGAACTCCGACAGTGGTGATGGACAGGGGAGCCTGGCGTGCTGCAATTCATGGGGTCGCAAAGAGTTGGACACAACTGAGCAACTGAACTGAACTGAACTGAATATTAAAAGAGCCCAAGAGCATCTCACCGGTTTCTAAAATTTAGGGTGTAGGAGAAGTGAAAAAAAATTTTTTTTGTTGTTGTTGTTTCTTTTTTATTTGTTTTCTGCTTGTTTGTTTAAACTGTTACACAGTAGAGGAAGACAATTTTGAAAAACTGAACTTCTTTGAGGCATTAAGAAATAGACCTCTGAGACTCAAAGATCAAATGGAAGGATGCTAAAGTTAGTCATTTTTTTTCTAAAAATTCATGTAATTCTTTAGGCCTTCTGTATAACATAAATCATATATACAGATTTTCTCTAACTATAGTGTTTTTCTGTCTAGATTATTGAACTCTTACACAATAGGATTTTAGTTAGTTCTTACTAGCCTGCATGCTTAGGGTTTAAGTAAAAATATGCCCATTGTCAAGAAAATGAGCTCACTTATATATTTATAAGTATTTCAAGAATGATAACAAAATTTAAATATAATCAAGTCTTGTTATCTACATTGGGAAGAGTAGCATGCTGTCTAATCTCTTCTGAAGTATGTTTGGGACAACCTTTCAAGGAGATAATTCACAAATCTTTAGTTGAATCCTATGATTTAAAACACTTCCCCTGATCTATCGATTGTTTTTTTTTTTTTTTTTTTTTACATTTCCCTGCTTAATAAGAATGTAATTCACTTATGGAATTACTTTTGTGGGTCATTGGACTTCTAGAGTTCCAACCGCTATGATTTGTCCATTACTTACTAAGCCAGTTTGGGATTATCAGTACATTTCAACTGCCTTCTTTTAAAATTTATTATTGGTATTTTAAAAAATACGTGGGATTCATCATGAACTCACACACCATGTGTCTCCTCTGTATCTTTACAGCTTGAACACATTTGCTAATAGAATGGGTCGACCAAGTGGAATCTTAGAAAATGACCATCTGAAGAGGCAAACATTTTGGTTGCTTCTAAAAAATTTTAAATGTAGCATGTAATTTGTAATGTATTGAAATGCATTTAAATTTCCAGACTGTCTTTTCCCTGAGATTCAAAAGTCTTTTCAACAGCTTTTCATTTAAGATGACGTGTTTTAAACATAGGGAACGTTGGTTGCAATGTTAGTCTGAGTGAAGCTCAGAGAGCAAGGTGAACAGACAAATTTGGATCATGAATGATGTTACTTCTTTCCATTCAGGGTTGCCATTCAAAATCTGCCTGAAAAAGGGAGAATTCTGACCAAAATCTTAATATATTTAGGATTTAGTTTAAAGACTATGTGTCCTAGAGTCAAGATTGAAAGATAGGAGCTATGAAGAAGTGAAGAAACATGCAATATGAAAGTGTGCTTCCTTCATGCTACCCTTGGATTATATGGTGGGATAGGGAAAGAACAAATTTTCTACATAGAGCAGATATGGAGAATTATAAGAAATGGTCAACTGTATGTATGATTTGTGTGGGGAAAGGGTTTTTTGAAGCAGCCCTGTTCTCTTGAGTACATAAGGGTGAGTGTCTGTCTGTCCCACGAAGTCCCTTTCCTGTATCTGTGGCTTTTGTATTTGTTGTTTTTATGTCACACATATTACAGTTGATGGTGTCTCAGAACTATTTTGCTGCTGTTGATTCATGATATCCCTTATTTAGCCTGGAAAGTAAGAAGGCTAGATAAAAGTTCTCTGATGCAGAGATGTTTCTTTAAAAGTGTAGCATACACAATTAAGTAATTTGGAGGTTTACATTTGAAGCAGAGTTTCTCTAACTCTAAACAACTCTGACAAAAATGGTCTCTTAAGATACTATTATAAATAAAACAAGAAAAATATTTTGAGAAAATTAATCTCCAACTTCTTTGACTGTTTGATTAATCGTTTCATTAATTTACTAATCAATGTTTCACTGATTATTGATCATTATTTTGATTGTAACCATGTGAACATCTATTGAGATTTTTCATTTATATGATAGAAATTACAAATTTGTAAGTGTGTTAGGTTCCCATGACTTCTGTAACAAATTACCAAAAACTTAGTGTTTTAAAATAATAGAAATTTATGCTCTTATAGGCATATAAGTCCACTGAGACTTTTCTAATGCAAGTTGTTAAGGCTGAGACTTCATAACAGCCTCCAAACTGGCCACACTATGTCGAATTTCCCCCATTCCATTCTGTCTTGCACCCACCAGGTTAATATTCCTAAACCTTGGCCGTCTAATTTTCCTGCAGAGATGTATGGTTGGGCTCCTGATTTCATACGAGCTTAGGTGTCAACTCAGACTAGCCCTAATCTACTTTTTCCACTTTATTTCTGATGTCTTCCTTACCTCATCCTTGGGTTGTAGGTAAACTGCTCTGCTCAAAGCTCCCTGAAAATGCCATTTTATTTTCCCATCTCCAACTCTTTACATACTCTTTCCCTTTCTAGACATGCCTTTTCCCACTTTGCCTTTGAAGTCTACTCACCTTTCAAGACTCCTCAGATACGTGGCCTGAAATATGGCTTTGCCCTCACACTCCTTAGTGATGTCTGTAATCTTCCAGTTGTACTTCTGTAATCTTGAGTTGCACTTATCAATAAGGAAGTCATCCTTTTGAGGGATGGATGCTTAATGGATATGGATTATGTCCTGCCCTTTGTTATAATTCTTTATAGTGTTCTGCATAGAGTAGTCATTTAATGACCGTCTCTTAAGTGAACTTTTTAAAGGCCACAACTTGAGATGAAATTTGCCATTTCCATGCTGCTGTATTTCTCTTTAACTCCGTGTGTTGCTCTGATCACATACTGTTCATGAAATCTGTGACTCTTTACAAATTTTAAATAAACACATTTTTTTTAAATCATTGATGTTCTTTCTCTTGAAAGTAAATTCATTATACTTCTCTTAGATATCTGTGTTAAATGGAGACCAGCATGGGTAATTTTTTTACAAGTGAAGAAAATTTATATAGTACATGGTCATTAAAAATTCAAACGATAAAAAACAGTGAAAGTGGAAATTATTGATGCACACATTGATTTAATCAGCAAATTGAACATTTTAGTGTAAGTTTTGGAGAAATTTTTTTCTTATGCACAGAAAAATATTTCAAAATTTAAATTCCTGTTCCAAATATTTACTATGTGACAGGCTAGGCTTTGCTTGGGTACCTAAAGCTACTGGGGTACTTGTTTTGTGTTTCTCATCCTGAGACCAAGCTCCAGGAACAGCCCCAGTCTGGGATATGACAGAGCACAGGAAACAGAGGAATGGAGAGAGAGAAACTGAGAAGAAACATGGAATTTTAAGCTTCTTTTGCACTGTGGCAAGTATCATGTCTCCTCATAGTCTGTTGGTTTAAAACATGCCTTGTGATTATTTTCCATGCCTGACATTTGACCACAGTGTTGGCTCTCCTATTTGTTATGCCCCACTCCCAACCAGGGATGCAATTTATTTTCATCTATGGTTCCGTCAGCAGAATTGTTCAGAGAATTTGAGCAAAGCCAGACTTCATGAGAGGGTTTTATATAACATGCATCTTAGGCTACTAGTATTGTGGGGAAGGGGGTGATCACACAGTTTATAGGAAAGGCCTCTGGTTTTCAACATTGAAGGCTTTCTGTTTTCAAGATAACCAAAATAGGGATAACATGTAGAAGTCAATGCCTTCAACCTATTCTCTCTTTAGTCTGAAAATACGTGCTTGCCTAAGACTAACAGCTCTGGACAGGAAGCTGTGTCCTTGAGGCTTTCATCCTGAAAGGGGGAGAATAAGCAGTTTCAACTCAGGCCACCCTGCAAACCTCCTTGTGGTCTGCAGGGAAAGTTTTTCCCCTAGTCTTGTCTCCCAGGCAGAATTCTGGAGTTAATATTCTAGTCAACAGTCCTCCGACCACAAAGTTCAGCAAGGATAGGAGATGAAGATGCATCTTTGAAGAGCTATGTCATTGACTGGTCTGAAAAAAAAATAGAACAACTATAGGCAAATCCTAAAGAGAGTGTTAAAATGCAAATATCTCAGCTGTATAATCACCATGTAATTATTTCTGTGTTTTTTCAGGATCAGGCAGCAGCACCAGCTCCCTGGCATTGTAGTAGCATTACCACTGTGTGCTGATTGCTTTTACAGTTTACCACTTCATTTTCCCCACTACAGTTATCCCACTTCTAGACCAGGGGTTGCTTCACCAACAAAGTGAAGGTCCAGGAGATGTCACTATAATGTTCCTTTTCCAACCTTCCAAAAGTAGAAGCTGTATTGGTCATACTTATAGTAGATAAAGCTCACTGATGCTGAATTCTTGGTGCTAGAATGTTCCATTATACTAGTGTTCAGAAATGAGAGAGTCTGCTTTGAGAAGAAATATAAAAAATGCTAACATAAAATTATTAATTGTCCTGAAAATTTTTATTAATGGATTATAAGAATTACTTTCTGACTGATGGATTTATCATTAAAACAGACGTAGGGATTTACTTCAATCTTTTGAGAAATCTTTTGTTTTGATCAATAGTATATTTATATAGTAAGTCCCTACTCATATTGTAGTCTTAATTTAAGTTGAAGTCTTGAAATGGCAACTATTAGGCATATGATCCAGAGAAGGCAATGGCACCCCACTCCAGTACTCTTGCCTGGAAAATCCCATGGATGGAGGAGACCGGTGGGCTGCAGTCCATGGAGTCACAAAAAGTCAGACATGGCTGAGCAACGTTACTTTCACTTTTCACTTTCACGCATTGGAGAAGGAAATGGCAACCCACTCCAGTGTTCTTGCTTGGAGAATCCCAGGGACGGGGGAGCCTGGTGGGCTGCCATCTATGGGGTCGCACAGAGTCGGACACGACTGAAGTGATCTAGCAGGCATATGATCAATACTAACCATTGAGTGAAGCATCTTTTGAAAAATCAAGAAGATAAAAGCGAAGTCAAGAGTATAAAATTAATTCTCACATAATATTAGAACAAAAAATGTAAGGATGTGATGACAAATGGTAATAAATGCTGAGTTTCCCTAATGATATGGGACACATTGGACAGAATACACAATTTTAAGAAAATTTTTATAAACTATCTTTTTATAATGTTCAATGAAAAAATAGAATTTGATTTATTTATGTTTTGCTTTACTGCATCTATTAATGTTTAAATACTTTGCAGTTCGTTTTGAAGGTTTATTTCTCTTCATGTTTACTTGATATAATTCTATTGCTTATTACAATACACAGACTAGTCAGCTACAAGAACAAGAATTCTATTAAAATGTCATTTTAATGTGATAGTGAATGGAAGAGGAGTTTAATTCTGATTTATTTTTCATGATAGAATTTGTTACACAAGTTCCTCTTAACCAGAAATATTTGGGAATAATGTTGACATGGTGGATAGATAGATACTCTCTGTCATTTTGTCTGTAAAACTGAGATGAAACAAAGCTCTAAACAGATACCTATTCATCCTCTGATATAGTTTTTAGAGACTATAATTACTATGACCTGAAACTATGCATAGTTCTCCCCACTTCACCCCTAAAATTCCCCCATTCCCTACCCCCAAGGGCAGCCCCCAAACTTCCCAACTTCACACTCTCCAATCACCATCCCTAAAGTAATAAAACCAAATCATGCTCAAAGCCATATTGTCTAAAGCTAAGTAATAGACAGTTTGGAAGTGAGTGGGGCTTAAAGATGAAGTAAAGAGAGAATGGGTATAAAAGGATACTTTTCTCCTATGGAATTTCATTAATCTGGAACAGACAAAGGGTTAGAAGATTAGTTTTTCTCCTCTCCTTCTCTCTCCTTTCTTTAACTGAGAGTCACTGTAGCATTTACACTGTAACAACTGCATCCCTTTCTGGGGCTCAAGAGGAAACACCTGCAGCACTGAGACAAGCAAGGCCAGAGTGACCCTTGGAACCCAAATGGCAGTCCTGTGGAAGAGAGAAAAGGATGCAGAGACCTTGTTTTAATCCACCACCAGGTTGACTAGTTGCCCAACCTTGTAATTATTCATGAGGTATGCAGCTGTGCTCAGACGTTTCTGTACGTTGTCTATTTTCGTAAGAAAATAGAAACAAAATGTTCTAGAACAATTTCAGGCTCTTGTACTTTATACCTGCAAGCATTTTCTGAGCACATGCTGTGTAAGGGACTGTGGCTTCTGTCAGAGATTCAGAAATCAATAAAATATGGTTCCCTATTTGGGGAAGAAGGTCAAAAGCAGATCAATTACAGGCAAGAATAATGAAAGCTAGAGGAAGAAAACACTAATGCTGATGGAATCTCCTTACATAAAGTTATTGAATAAAAGTGATTAAAACACATATGGAGACTAGAATTAGAGAGTACCAATAGTCAGGATATATAATAATGCTGGTAGATAAGAGAGAATCGAATCATTGAATAGAGTCGTTGAGATGGTTTTCCATCTTCACAAATAAGATGTGTCAATATAACACACGTATAAAATGAAAAACTGAAGAATACCATCAAGAGGAGAAAGGACTTGAGAAACCAGGGTGGGAGGGGAGGAAAGCTCTGAAATCTTTCCATGGGATGCTCTTAGAGCTGCCTTTCTTTATGAGCTTTGAGGATTAGCTTGCCTTGGCTTAACATATTTCTAAATTTCAGCTTTGCGGGTATACCTTGACTTCTCTAGCTTTAAGAAGAAAAAAATTTTCCACTCTGAAATGGACATTATAATCACTTTTTAGTCAGTCATATAGAAGCACAAGTCCTGTACAAGTTGACAATCTTACCAGGGTCATTGATTTGTTATCATTAAAGTGCCTAATTGGTAGTTATGTTGAAAAGAAGAGGGAGAGGGAGAGGGTGGGATGATTTGGGAGAATGGCATTCTATCATGTATACTCTCATGTAAGAATTGAATCGCCAGTCTATGTCTGACGCAGGATACAGCATGCTTGGGGCTGGTGCATGGGGATGACCCACAGAGATGTTGTGGGGAGGGAGGTGGGAGGGGGGTTCATGTTTGGGAACACATGTAAGAATCAAAGATTTTAAAATTAAAAAAAAATAAATAAATAAAAGAAAAAAAAAAAAAAAAAAAGAATTGAATCGCCAGTCTATGTCTGACGCAGGATACAGCATGCTTGGGGCTGGTGCATGGGGATGACCCACAGAGATGTTATGGGGAGGGAGGTGGGAGGGGGCTTCATGTTTGGGAACACATGTAAGAATTAAAGATTTTAAAATTAAAAAAAAGAAGAAGAAGATTGCGTGAAATATTAAAGTTAAGACCAGAGGGAAACATTGCATCTGAGAATTGTAAGTTGTCACCGTGCTCGGTGTCTCTGTTCTCCAGCACCCTGAAGGCCTAATCATGTCTTCTGTGGAGTTTTACATGTGTAGGCTTTCTCTTCATTACCATTTTCCAATTCCCTATTGTTCACGCTGTACTAGAGCAATAATCTTTGTCACTTTTGAATTGGTGTCCAGGTGGCTGCTGTCACATTACATCCATTTTTAGATGTTCCTCAAACCCACGGAGGTGATATGCAGTTTTCTGACAAAGTGATTTTTTTTTTTCAAGTTTTGTCTCTTCCGTGGAAGAGAAACTTGCTGTCGTCTTTGACAGCTGGACAAGGAGAGATTGCAATCTCATTTCCCTCTCAGTATTTTCTACCTTGCCAACATCATGAATAAGCAACATTTTAGACGGTTGACTTCCAGAAACCATCCTGACAGGATGGTTTCCTGTCAAGCTCCTGTCAGGATTTTGCAAGTCAGAGAACAACTTATTTTCAGTTGTGATTTTCTATAATTTTGTTTTTGAAATCTGAATGATGATTTTTTTTTTTCCTTTCTGAAGTTTAATTTTTCCATAACCTAAAGCTGGGAGGAAAAGGAAGCTTAATTCCTTCTTGTGTTTAGTTTGATAATGGAGAGTATCCTCTGTGTCAGTGGTACCTCTATATTAATGGGATCCACTAGTGGAAATCTATGTTATCATCTCTTTTATTAGAAGTTTAAATTACTATTGTTACATTTTAAATTTAATTCTGTCTTTCACAAGTCAATGTCTAGATGACTTTGCAGTGACCATTTTCAGGATATCTGTGATCTTTAAAAACCCCATTGCATTTCACACACACAGATATAGCATAACATTGAAAGAAACGGAAGAGGTAACACTGTCCTGTCCTGCAGACCTTTCAACCTTCTGTTTTCTCCTCGGTCCTGACACTTCTTAAGAGGAAAGGAGGAAAAGAAATTGGGAACTATTAAGTGTTTCCAAATTGATCTCAAAGAATGAAATGGAAGTCTTTTAAACACACCTGAAATCTTTTCCTGTTGCTTTCTTCCTGACTTCAAAGCTACAACTTCCCACGGTCACTCTGGGTTACACTTCTACAGTATTGTTTCTACAGAGGGGACTCAAAATAGTTGTTGAAAATATGGTCTTAGAAACCTGCCCCCAAACCTGATCCTCCCAGAATCTGTGTGACTCTGAGCAAGTTCCTCACCCTCTCATTCCCCCAGTTTTCACATCTGTATAATGGAGATCCTAAAAAAGAATGTTCATATCTTTGAGCTGTAGTTAGAATTTAATGAGCGAGTCTCTGTAAGGTGTTTAGGTAAGCAGCACAGAGCAGGCATTATGCATGTGTGATAAAGAGATGCATACATACTTAATGTATGAAGTGAAAAGTGAAAGTGAAAGTCGCTCAGTCGTGTCTGACTCTTTGTGACTCTGTGGACTATACAGTCCATGGAATTCTCCAGGCCAGAATACTGGAATGGGTAGCCTTTCCCTTCTCCAGGGGATCTTCCCAACCCAGGAATCGAACCCAGGTCTCCCACACTGCAGACGGATTCTTTACCAGCTGAGCCACTAGGGAAGCCCACTCAACGTATATCCAGCCTCGTATTTTGGTCCAGGGCCACTGGACATCTTATCCACCAGTGATAGCATAGGTTTAACCTTGGCAGTGGTGTGTTCGCTCACTTGTTTCCAAACAAACCCCCTGGGTTTCTTGACTAATGTGGAGGAATTAATAAGGGTAAGCTCTTTGCATTTAAGCAAAGTCTAAAGTATCTCATCCCACCTTCTCTTTTTTCTCTTGTGAGTAGACTTACAGTTGTTCCTAGTAGATCAAGTTCATCTCTTAAAGGAATTAGCACATCATTAAGATCCAGGTACCTTCTCCTTGAATTCAATTCGCTCATTCCATGCCCAGTTTTAGGTATTGTAATCAATCCTCCCCTGCTCTAAAATGTTTATTATTATTTATCCAATTATCTTAGAAGGCTCTCGTGGAGTTAATTCCTGTGGCTAGGGAAACTCCTTCCATCAATAGTCTTACAATGACCTGTGGCCAGGCAGGACGGTTGTTTCTCTCAGCTATAATCTGGATGCACTTACAGAGCTCAGTGGGAATTTCTCCATCATTTTTTTCCCCTTCGGAAGCTGATTACAGCAGTCAATAAAAAATCTAAAGGCTTGTCTATCTAATTCTCTGGCAGTTCACAGCCCTTTGGCCAACTACAGATGTACACCCTTAAAAGTAGCATTTACTGAGCTGTCACTCAAATTCCTTCTCCATTCAAGTTCTTAACCTTCAGGACTGCTTCAGCATTCGGAATGATACAACAGCACACAAAGTATTGCACAGTATTCTAGAGGGGAACACCAGTCTTTATAACCTCAGAGTAGGACATTGTCTGGAGAAGGCAATGGCACCCCACTCCACTACTCTTGCCTGGAAAATCCCATGGATGGAGGAGCCTGGTAGGCTGCGGTCCATGGGGTCGCTGAGAGTTGGACATGACTGAGCGACTTCAGTTTCACTTTTCACTTTCATGCATTGGAGAAGGAAATGGCAACCCACTCCAGTGTTCTTGCCTGGAGAATCCCAGGGACAGCGGAGCCTGGTGGGCTGCCGTCTATGGAATCGCACAGAGTCGGACACGACTGAAGTGACTTAGCAGCGGCAGCAGGACATCGTCTTTATCACTCCTAAGTAACTGGACCACCAATAGGATTGTAAAGAATTCTCCTCGTCACCCCGTCCCTTTCCATTCTCTCCTGTCAGGCTTTAATAGGAGCTGCTTAATACTTTTTTGTGTGTGTATATGTGTGTTTGACCTCTTGGTACCTGTGGATTCTTCTTCAGAATAAAGTACAAATAGAATAAAGTACAAAAATTTACTTAAGAAACCAATTATATAGAAATATTTACCAAAAATTTAAAATAAAATTTTGAAACATTAATGTATGTTCTTTTATGTTAACACATTAAATATCAAGAGCTAACAGCAGGTCTAAAAATCACTCTAATTCCTGAGCAGTGATGAGTATAAATGATATTCTGGGATCTCTGCATCAACTGGAATGCAACAGGAAAGTATTTGTGATTTCTCTTGTTGATAAAAATCACTGGATTTCCTGAAGCCAGTTTGATTTGTTCCCAGCATTCACAAGTGAAAGAAATGGTATGTTTAAGTTAGGTTCATAGAAATAAGGATTTTTTTTCCCATCCAAGTTCATGGCTCCTAAGTCTCTGATGGTACAGAGACGTATGACTCGTTTTCTACCCTTGAGGAACTTAGAGTCTAGTGGAAGAGGCTGGTGGCAGGGTCAAAGAGTGTCCAGAAGGGGCGGGGATGTAACACCACCGTAATATCTATCAGCTTTCCAAGTACACCCCATAGGTATTGTAACATTAAGAAGTGGGACAGGCAGGGACCTGGGACCCTTTGCTGCAATGCTTGTACTGGGACAAACCCCTCAAGAAACAAACTACAAAGAAACCCTAAGGGACTAAAAATAACTGCCTGCAGTTGGGGCAAATTCTGGATAAAAGATACAAAAAGACCAAAAAAAAACCAACTGCCTCTTCTGAAGAGCTGGGAGCAAAAGTAAAGTGTCAGGAGCAAAACCAAGGTATTGCATATAACCCCTGTGCTCAGTACCACCTTAGGGGTGGGCAAATGACCTAAGTCACCCCTCTGGCCCAAGACCTGGATTGACCCCTACACTCACCCCATATAAGGAACAAGCTCACCCACCCCCACTTCAGGGAGCAAGTGAGCAAGGAAATGTTTCCTGTTCTTGTTCACCCTGGTGCAGCAGGGGCCCCACAAAAGCCCTGCCTGAATTTCTTGTCTGGCTTCTGATCAATTTTTATTGATTGAGGAGACCAAGAACCCTGGCCGGTATCAGACTGAGTGAAATCTTAGGTTAAATATGAATTAAGTACTCCTTAAAAAACATAAATATTTTTGCTGTTACATGACACAAAATCCAAATAAAATTTGCATGTTTTCCGTGGAAATAGAACATAACATCCCCTAGCTCTGCTTTCAAAATATCATAGCTGCCTACTGCGTGTCCCCTTCCACCTGTCCTCCTGTATAGAATCTTGGTACCTTCCTTGGGTTAAATAAAAAGTAAATGGATAAATTTAATGACAGTCTTCAGAAATCATCGTTAAGTCAGTGCTGTAAACTTGGAGGCTAAGTGACTGGGTGACTATTACAGAGTGATCATTCGGGCATGTCGTGAACCTGGAGCCCTTATAACATTCAGAACTCATGCTATTGCAGGCTTATGTGGCAACGCACACCTGGTATTTTTGTTTACAAGTGCAAGTGGTACTGTTACTTCGTGAAAATCCTTTAAAAGTGTAAGACATTTAGTCTATTTGAAATTAGGCCATCTTGATGAGCTTTGGGAGCAGTCACAAAATTAAATTTTACAAGCAAAGTGAGGTATTGAAATGTTTCATCTTACTTTATAAAGTATCATAAGTTGCTCTTCCTGAAAGGAAATGAAAAAAGGAAAAGCAACATGAATTTAATGGTGTTGATGACATAGAAGTTTAAACTGGTTTTCTCTTGTTCAAACAGTAATGCCCATGTGCTGATTGACAAATGGTGGGCTGGGGTTGAGAAATACGTGGCCCCTTTGGTGACTCAGGGTGCCTTTTTCACAGCTACAGCCTCAGCTCCTGCCATGATGCCTGACATTTGGTGATCTTCAAATATTTGGTGAATGAATGTATGAGTGAGTGAATAAACAAACTGATGGATGTCTAGATGTGTGGATGAGTGGAATTAAATAAACAAGTACACTAAGCTTCAGTTCCTCCCCTGGGACATGGGAATATAATACCTATTGGATGGGATTATTGTGAGAATTAAAAGCAATAATGAACAGTCATCCCTCTGTATCCTGGATGATTGGTTCAGGACCCCCTCAGTTAACAACATCTGCAGATGTTCAAGTCCCATATATAAATGGTGTTATATTTGCAGATAACCTACACACATCCTCTTGTGTACTTTCAATTTTCTCTGGATTACTCAAAGTACCTAATACAGTGTAAATGCTATATTAGGAGTTACTGGCATGTGGCAAATTCAAGTTTTGCTTTTTGGAACTTTCTGGAACTTATTTTTAAATATTTTTGATCTGTGGTCGATTGTGACTGCAGGTGCAGAACACTTGTTTACAAATGGCCGATTGTATATAAAGTATTTAGCAAATTGCATGTAAGCACTAAATAAATTATGGCTTTAATGAAATACAAAATTCTGATTATTTTAAATAACTGTATTTTTGTCAGCCATTAAAACTGCTCCTGTGAGTCTAAGAAACAGAGGTGAATTTGGATTGTAGTTTTTTATTCTTTGTGCCTAGTAAGTGATGTTTCATCATGAGGAAAGGGCCTTCTTTTCATGACTAAGACCCTGACACAGCTGCTTGACAACTGTTAGTAGCAATGGAAAGATCTGAGTCTGTTAGCTGAAAGCATGATCAATATATGTGAGTGCTGATCTTCAAAAGCCCATTTCAAAGCTCTTTTGCTACTTTGTAGTAGTTTAGTTGCTTTTTCTTAGCAACTCATTAAAATAAAAAATTGGATCCATCATCATCGAGCTTTCAAAAATTATTTATTTATAATTTAGTATTCTAATAATATTTTATATGTATAGATTATTATATGATAATTTTTCTTCTGAAATGTTACCCTGGGGTAGATTAATATGTCCTTATTATTGCAATTTTCAAAATTATCTAGATAAATATCTTTGAGTCAGATTCCCATTTTACTTAAGTTTATCAAATATGCAATGAATGCACTATATTTAAAATTAATGCTTGCATGACAGAATCTGCAGCTGTACATAGTCCATATATGTAACACAATCTTATTTCTATCTTGTCACTTGACTTTTGGCTACAGAGGCAGAATCGTATCACTCTTGTTCTCACATATCAAATATTGGGTTGACCAAAAATTTTATTTGGGTTTTTCCATCACATTTTATAGAAAATATTGAGCAAATGTTTCAGCTAACCCAATATTGTAGTAATACCAGATACCCTTTGTATTTGTGTGATGCAGAATGGGTGGCCAAAAGCAAATGACAATAAGGAGAAATAAACAAGCCCAGGGTAAAGGCAGGTAGAAGCAAAGTCATAGAAAGGGCATGCAGAGGAAAAAGGCCAACAAGATGACATAGAGATGCTCATGGTGATTTTACATTCATGTGCTGAGCAATATATACAAAGAGAAACATATTATTTTCACAGGGAAAATGATTATTTTAGAATTGCTTCTTGTCAATGATAAATTTGTTGTTAAGTTGATCTTTGCAAAAGATCTTTCTTTCCTTTGTACTGATTTGTTCAGTCACTCAGTCTTGTTCAACTCTGTGACCCCATGGACTGAAGCATGCCAGGCTTCCCTGTCCTTCATCATATCCCGAAGATTGCTCAAAACTGATGTGCACTGAGTCGGTGATGCCATCCAACCATCTCGTCCTCTGTCTGCCCCTTCTCCTGCCTTCAGTCTTGCTCAGCATCAGGGTCTTTTCCAATGAGTCAGCTCTTTGTATCAGGTGGCCAAAGTATTGGAGCTTCAGTTTCACCATCAGTCCTTCCAATGAATATTCAGGACTCATTTCCTTTAGGATGGACTGGTTGGATCTCCTTGCAGGCCAAGGGACTCTCAAGAGTCTTCACCAACAACACAACTCAAAAGCATCAGTTCTTCAGCACTCAGCCTTCTTTATGGTCCAACTCTCACCTGTACATGCATATAGGAAAAACCATAACTTTGGCTATACAGATCTTTGTTGGAAAAGTAATGTCTCTGCTGTTTAATACACTGTCTATGTTTGTCATAGCTTTTCTTCAAGGAGCAAGCATCTTTTAATTTCATGGCTGCATTCACTGTCCTCAGTAATTTTGGAGCCCAAGAAAATAAAGTCCATCGCCGTTTCCATTGTTTCTCCATCTATTTGCCATGAAGTGATGGGACCGGATGCCATGATCTTCTTTTTTCTTTAAATTAATTTATTTTTTATTGGAGGATAATTGCTTTACAGAGTTTTGCTGTTTTCTGTCACACCTCAACATGAATCAGCCATAAGTATACATATATCCCCTCCGTTTTGAACCTCCCTCCCATCTCCCTCCCCACCCCACCCCTCTAGGTTAATACAGAGCCCCCGTTTGAGTTTCCTGTGAAGTGAAGTGAAGTCGCTCAGTTGTGCCCGACTCTTTGCGACCCCATGGCCTGTAGCCTGCTAGGCTCCTCTGTCCATGGGATTTTCCAGGCGATAGTCCTGGAGCAGATTGCCATTTCCTCCTGCAGGGGATCTTCCCAACCCAGGGATCGAACCCGGGTCTCCCGCACTGTAGACAGACGCTTTACTGTCTGAGCAACCTACAGCAAATTCCTTTTTGCTATCTATTTTACATATGGTAATATAAGTTTCCGTGTTACTCTTTCCATTTGAACCTTGAGTTTTAAGCCAGGTTTTTCACTCTCCTCTTTCACCTTCATCAAGAGACTCTAGTTCCTCCTCACTTTCTGCGATTAGAGTGATATTATCTGCATATTTGAGGTTGTTGATATTTCTCTTGCAATCTTAATTCCAATTTGGGATTCATCCAGTCTGGCATTTCATATGATGTACTCTGCATATAAGTTAAATAAGCAGAGTTGCAATATATAGCCTTGTCGTACTCCTTTCCCAATTTGGAACCAGTTCATTGTTTTATGTAAGGTTCTAACTGTTGCTTCTTGACCTGCATCCAGGTTTCTCAGAAGACAGGTAAAGTGGTCTGGTATTATCATTTTAGGAATTGTCCACAATTTTTTGTGATCCATACAATCAAAGGCTTTCTCATAGTCAATGAAGCAGAAAAGTGAAAGTGAAAGTGAAGTCGCTCAGTTGTGTCCGACTCTTTGCGACCCCATGGACTGTAGCCCACCAGGCTCCTCCGTCCATGGGATTCTCCAGGCAAGAATACTGGAGTGGGTTGCCATTGCCTTCTCTAGGGGAATCTTCCCAACCCAGGGATTGAACCTGGGTCTCCCGCATTGCAGGCAGACGCTTTAACCTCTGAGCTACCAGGGAAGCCCTCAATGAAGCAGAAGTAGATGTTTTTCTGGAATTTCCTTGCTTTTTCTAGGATCCAGTGGATGCTGGGGCAATTTGATCTCGATTCCCCTGTCTCTTTGAAACCCAGCTTGTACATTTGGAAGTTCTCAGTTCATGTACTGCTAAAGCCTAACTTGAAAGATTTTGGGCACCACCTTGTTAGCATGTGAAATGAGCACAATTGTATGGTAGTTTGAACGTTCTTTGTTATTGTCCTTTTTGGGGATTGGACAGAAAGCTGTCTTTTTACAGTTCGGTGATCACTGCTGAGTTTTTGCTGTAATAATGAGTGAAGTACTTTAACAGTGTCATCTTTTAGGATTTGAAGTAGCTCAGCTGGAATTCCATCACCTCCACTAACTCTGTTGATAGTAATGCTTCCTAAGGCCCGCTTGACTTCATACTCCAGAATGTTCAGCTCCAGGTGAGTGGCCACATCATCATAGTTTTCTGGGTCATTAAGACCCTTTTTTTTTAATAGTCTTTCTGTGTATTCTTACCACCTCTTTTTAATCCCTTCTGCTTCTGTTAGGTCCTTACAACTTCTGTTCTTTATTGTGCTCATCCTTGCATGAAATATTCCCTTGATATCTCCAATCTTCTTGAAGAGATCTCTAGTCTTTCCTATTCTGTTGCTTTCCTCTGTTGCTTTGTATTGTTTGTTTAAGAAGTCCTTATCCATCTTTGCTTTTCTCTGGAACTTTGCATTCAGTTGGGTATTTTTCCCTTTCTCCTTTGCCTTTAACATGTCTTCTTTCCTCCGCTACTTGTAAAGCATCCTCAGACAACCACTTTGCCTTCTTTAATTGCTTTTTTTGGGGGATGGTTTTGGTCACTGCTTCCTATAGAATAGTACGAACTTCCATCCATAATTCCTCAGGCACTCTGTATACCAGATTTAACTCCTTGAATTTATTTGTCACCTCCGTTGTATAATCATAAGGGATTTGATCTAGGTCATAACCAAATGGCCTAGTGGTTTTCCCTACTTTCTTCAATTTCAGTGTGAATTTTTCAATAAGAAGCTCATGATCTGAGCCACAGTTAGCTCTAGGTCTTATTTCTGCTAACTGTATAGTGCATCTCCATCTTTGGCTGCAAAGAACATAATCAATCTGATTTTGGTATTGACCATCTGGTCCATGTGTAGAGTCGTCTCTTGGGTTGTTGGATAAGGGTGTTTACTATGATCAACACATTCTCTTAACCAAACTCTTTTTATTCTTTGTTTTGCTTCATTTTGTATTCCAAGGCCAAACATGCCTGTTATTCCAGATGTCTCTTGACTTTCTACTTTTGCATTCCAGTCCTCTATGATGAAAAGGACACATTTTTTTAGTGTTAGTTCTAGAAGGTGTTGTAGGTCTTCATGCAACTGGTCAACTTCAGCTTCTTCCTCATCAGTGGTTGGGACATAGATTTGATTACCATGATGTTGAACAGTTTGCCTTGGAAACAAACCAAGATCATTCTGTCATTTTTGAGTGTGTGCCCAAGTGCTGCAGTTTGGACTCTTTTGTTGACTATGAAGGCCACTCCATTTCTTTTAAAGGATTCTTGCCCACAGTAATAGATACTATGATCATCAGAATTAAATTCACCCATTCCCTTCCATTTTAGTTGATTGATGTTGATGTTCAGTCTTACCATCTTCTGCTTGGCCTCATCCAGTTTACCTTGATCTTGATTCATGGGCTTAACATTCCAGGTTATTATGCAATACTGTTGTTTACAGCATCAGACTTTCACCAGCAGACACACCTACAACTGAGCTTCCTTTCTCCTTTGGCCTAGCTGCTTCATTCTTTCTGGAGCTGTTAGTAATTGCCCTCTGCTCTTCCTTAGTAGCATATCAGAGACTTTCTGACCTGGGGGCGTGGGAGGCTGATCTTCCAGTGCTATATCTTTTTGCTTTTTCATACTGTTTGTGATGTTCTCTTGGCAAGAATACTGGATTAGGTTGTCATTTCCTCCTCCAGCAATGATAAATATTTTTATTTTAAAATAAAATCCTAAAAGTCAATTTTTTTCCTTTCAATATTATTTTATCAATTTAAAAATTTCCTTCATTGTAACATTAAATAGAACTATAAAGCTCTTTGAAAAATAATCTCTATTCTCTAGGTACTACTTTTTCTTTTTCAGTCAATGAGTGTTAAATATACTAGCTATGCCTACAGAATGTAAATGACATGAGTTTAACATGAATCTGTTGAATTTGTTGTTGTAGCTGAATGAATGAATATCTTCTAGTCAGTTTTACAATTTTCTAATACTTGTTTTACCTCCCACAACTTTTCATACAGTGTAAACTTTTTTATATATAGTTTACAAGAATAAATTGTTGAGAACTTAGAACTGACTTCTGAAGAGCAAAAATAATATACCTAAAGTCATATGATGGGTTCCTTTCCCCAGGTTAATTTAATTTGGGTATGTTCAATTTGTAATCTTTTAAGAACCTTTAAATTTTATGAAAATACATCTGTAATACCTTTGACATCCAATTAATAGCATTATTTGGGTATGATGTTTCTATTTATAAGATTTCAAGAGCATTGCCCATAATGTCACACATTTGTTTTCAGGAGAGAAATTCTGACAGTGAATTTTATACTTGTGTTAGGGTGAACATACTGTTACTGTTGGTTGCATTTGAAGGATCCTTTCAAAAATAGGTAATGTTCAAAATGATTTTAACTAGAACATGAAAGAGACAGTAAGAGCAGAGAGATCCTATTCTCTCTGTAATTTATTTTAATGCCATCACACAGGGAATTCAAGGCAGATAAAACTTCTCCATTTACAGAAACCAAATGTGCAGAAATGGATTATCATTATTTCAGTTGAATTGATAATATGTACTCTCTGGCACATTTTTTATTAGAAATTGCTTGAAAAAATTATATATTGTATACAAAGTAAATATATGATCATAGCCTTAAGATCTCTCTCAATGTTAATTTTCCCTTGATGAATTACAATGCAATTTTCTAGCTCACTAATTTCACTAAAGAAAGTAATGACTGGAGCAAAAGTGTAATCAGCTGCCAATCAGGATCCCTTGAAGCACAGAGTGTCAAAAATTGAAGTGATTTTTACAACTCATAAAAGCACTTATGTTCCATGATATGTCATAAAGCCAGATAATGAAGCTACCTTATGTCTCAACTTCTTTCCCAAACAAACAGCTTTCACATTTAACCAAAACTTTTTATTAATATTCAAGTCTATTAATATACTATTATTATATTATCCACTACAGTACCATTATATTACCCAGCTATTGCAAGATAAATTATTATATATAAATGTCAGTTACAGAGCTCAGTGGATTCACATTAAAAATTATAATGGTGGATTTTTTTCTTCCATAGGAAAAAAAATTAGTTTTTATTCTGATACAGTAGATTTTTGATTTTATGTTGTAAAACCAAGGCAACCCACTTCACTTTCACCCTTTGAGTCATTTATATTGTCATCAAGCTTTTATTCCTTCCATAGTGGTACATAGTTTCATGACGAGTAATCATACTTAAAATTATTAATTCATTTACCAATTTAGAATGTACTTTCCTGTCTTGCTTAAAACAAATCTTTGGAAGTACTGTATAATCACATTTCTTCACCCTGTCATCATCCTTTCTATTAAAACATAGCCATTACATGTGCATTTATGTATTTCTTCATCTGTCTTCATATACATAAATATGTGTGGGTTTCTGGGTTTTTGTTGTTGGTTGAGAGGGGGGAAACATTTCCACACATCTGAGTATTTGCTGCCAACCTTCTGAATAATCTTTTTACCCAAGTTTGCTGGCATACCCCATGTGTGATCTCAATAAAGCAATCAGCATTTTCTTTTTAAAACAGAGACTTGTGAGCTGACTTCACTTGAGGATCTTAATTTGGCCTTTCCTCAATTCTTTGAGAAATTTGTGTAAAGAGGACATACCACCCAATCCCTGAGGTTTCTGGAGCTGAGAATTTAAGGATTCAGATGAAGTTACCCAGTTGGCTTAATTATTTGAATTTTTGTTTCAGTACCTGATGCTTTCCCTTCCTTTTTGAGGGAGGTAAAATATCTGAGTGAACTTTAGTAGTTAGGTTTATGGGCCCACGTGTAGAAGTTTCTCCATAATCTGGAAAGTTAGTATGGTGATGAATAGAACAGTGTTTACCTGAGCAAAAATAGTAACTAAGCTGGTACCATTTATAAAATATATGAAAATATTTCAGTGCACTGTAAAAGTGAAGTGATTTTCATGTCAGATGAGACCTTTCCCCACGTCTGAGGGGGCATCATTCCAGAGGGTGATGGTCATCATTCAGCCACCAAAATTCCTGTTAATTTTTGTTTTTTTTCCCCTTTGTCCTGGGATTTGTTGTTTTCAGGACTACCTGCCTATTACTCTTCACTCAGAGGGCACAATATCTTTTTTTCCTCACTGAATCAGAAAAAACAAGCCCACCTCTTTCCCCAAAGAACAGCCATTACATCCTAGGTTGGTAGGATAAAAATGATTTTTCACTTGACTAAGAATTTTTAGAGGCAGTTCCCAAGGTTTGTTTATCTTTGCCACCATAGTGACTGCTTAGAGTGATAATAGCCAACATTCATGTGGCGTTAAACATGGATGGAGTGATAGTACCTGGATGGGTTAGAGCTCCTAGTCTCTGAAGTGTGGATTTTCATTGGAAAGAAAGGAAACTTAAAGATCAGCATGGTTTCTGTATACAGAATGACTGATTCTACAGTAGAATAGTTCCTTACTCTACACAAATGCAAATATGAATATTATAATCAAGTTAGGTTATTCACAAAATTTACAAAATGCTTCTTACAGAACTTTCTAACTCAGAATACCCATTTGACACATAAAATCTGATTTACTTTCAATATACTTTCCCCCAAATCCATTACATTAAAAACATTTTACAAATTAAACCACACTCAGTGTAAAAAGGAAATTAGAGCAAGAAATGTCAAAATATTTAGGTAACAGAAGCAAGCAGTCTAATGATCTTCCTATGCTCTTTCTGTTCATTAAAATAAATATATATATGTATATAAATCTCTCCCACGCAGAGGGTATTTGTTTTGTTTTTATAAAAATGGAGTCAGATAATATGTATTATTACTCTGCAATATAGTTCATTCACCTAAAAGTATGTAATGAACATTCATTTGGGTCCTGATAAGGATCCAATTTCATCTTTTTAATAACTGTATAATATTCTGTGGTCTGTGCCATTGTATAGTCAACCAAGAATTTCTTTGTTAAATAAGATAAGCATCACCTATGCCAATCAGCCTACTATTCCTAGAGATTTAAGCTATTGTCTCTCATCTGGGAAAACAGAGAAGGAAAAAGATGGGGGTCCACAGTTTCTCCTCAGAGCACTGTTTTTGTCGGGTCCATGAGGCTATCACTGATATTAATGTGTTTTCTCAGGAGTTGACAGCAGAACTGGAAGCCTGTGGGTGTTTATGAATGTCAGATGTCCAGTCTTCTCCACTTCACATTTAAGGCCCTCCATACCTAAGGCTCCCACCTCCCCGCCCATTTTTGTTAAAGGCATGTTTACATCTTAGAAGATGGATAAAAAGAAAAGGAATAGCAGTTTGTGTTCTAGGCTACATCCCACCATTTTCCTGTTATGCACTCAGCTGGCATTGCCATGAAGCATGGGCCATCTGGTAGGAGGAAATATTCTCAAAGACTGTGGCAGGTTGGACTAGTGGAACTGGTCCCAAAGAAGGCATTTTCCATTTCCTCAGCTATACACCAAAAATGATATCTGCAAGGTCTACTCTCATGGGCAGGGATATGCAGATAGTAACAACGGAAAGCTGCAGAGCGGAACATCTTCACTGCTTGCGGCAAGCTTCTCCTGGATCGAGGCATGACCACAGCCATAGTGTGGAGAATAAGAAAGATCTATCCCCTAAAGAGCCTGGGGTGAGCATTTAGGATCTTAGCTCAGGAGTCAAGCTTCAGAGCAGGAGTGCAGTTCACTCAAGGATATGGGCTGTTAACAAAAAACTAGAGTTGGAGCTCGGTCATGGAGGACTGTGCACATATACTGTGCACATATACTAGCATTCAGCTGCAGCTCTGTTAGTACGCAGATCACCCTCCCCCTGCCTCTGTAACCAAGGTTTGCCCTGAGTACAATTAATGTCAAATTCAGGGCACAGAAGCTAATGCCAGTAACCCTCTTTTTGTTAGAGTTCCACGTCCAGTACACACCCAGGTTTGGTTCTCACTGAGTCACAGGCTGGGCGGGGCTGGGCTTACAGGATGAATATCCTCAGTTCTTGCCTCTGGATCCAAGTAGGGCATGCATAGACTGATCATGACTTGCTTTGGCAGTGCTCCTGCACAGTGAAGGCTTGAGTTGAGCCAATAACTTCCTTCTCAGAAAAGTCAAATCCATACGTTCAGAAGGAAGAGGATGCAGAGGGAGACAGCTTGTCACCTCCTCAAAGTGCCTAGACTTAACACATCCTTTTATTAACATGAGGAGGTTTGTTCTGGGCATTTTAATAGCTGAGATATCTAAGAATCCGTGCCTCCCCATGCTGGTTGCTACTAAATTTTGGTGGGCAAGTCTTCCTACTTGGAAGAGAATGAGCTGGTTATGTCTGCAACTTACTGAGAATTCTGAGGTATAGAAAGTCTAAGCATCTTATGGAAACATGTCCTGATCTGACTTTTAGCCATGAAACACTTGGTTATCATTGTCGACGTCCTGTTTCTTTCAGGTTAAATTGTTGGTATCATGCTATCTTGATCTATTACCTTACTCCGTACTGGGAAAACAGCATCAGGAATTGCCCCCTGCCCCCTGTTCTTTTTTTATTTTTAAGCTTTGTACTTTTAATTAATTTATTTTTTAAAAATTTATTGGAGTATAGTTGTTTTACAATGTTGTGTTAGTTTCAGCTGTGCAGCAAAGTGAGTCAATTATAGATATTAAATGTAATATGATATATATATCCATTCTTTTTCAGATTCTTTTACCATATAGGTTATTACAGAATACTGAGTAGAGTTCCCTGTAACCTTTAGGCTTTTGAAAAATGATGATGGAGAACAGAATTTATGGCAGACTTCCTAGTGGTTCTTAGCCATGAGAAGGTTAGAGTATCAGTGCTAAAACGTAGTAATTGTTTGTGGATTGAAAAATAAAATGGAATTAACTTTTTCTGTCTTTTGGTTGTTATGGTAGGCTGACAACAAACAGCTAGCTGTTCTTCTGTGGCGACATAATCCTTATGGAATTTCTTTTGTCTTTTTATACCACTTCCCCACCGAATGATGAGATTTTTTGGAAGCACAGACAGAAACTGATTCCAATAAATCAGAAAGTTAGTTGTTAATAAACTTTAACACCATGTACCATAGTACAGACTTTAGTATAGTTGCCAGAAGCAGTTTTGAGTGAAACACTGAAATGACAAGTGAGTTTATGCAATTTGGTCTATGAAAAGCATTCAGAGACAAAACCACCAGGGTAGGTAAGGTACAAACACCATTGCCAGACTGAGAGCTGAAAATTATCAAGTGTGGAGGAAACAAGAAATCAGTGAAACAGAAGATATAAGAATATCCATAGCCACTTGGTAGAACACAGGCCTATAGGATACCAAGAGGGGTTATGTCCGACATAGGGTTCTGTGATCAGGTAAGTTTGAGAAATACTGAATTAAATGTCATTAAATAAATGTCTTTCCTCTAGTGTCGTTTACTATACTAGTGTGCACTATTAATCTCCAAGACAGGGGCCACATATGCTGCATTTCCCAAAGCTGTATGATTTGAAGACTCCACTGAGGACAGTGTTGTTATAGGAGGGTGAAATGCCCAAGAGGAAAAAACAGGAAAGGAGTTCCCCATGCTGAGAGGACTGGTTTATAGTCTTACAGAGAGGCAACTGGAACCTCCACAGAACTAGCAATAACCTGACCCTGCTTTCATTACACATGCAAAAAGTACCAGAACAAGAAAATAGAAGGCCAGAGGAGGACAGGACAGGGCTGCCTATCTTGACTTTGACTGGACCATATTTTCCAAATCATTGGTGATCAAAGCTGAAATCAACTTACCCAAGACTATACAGGATTAACAAGTGATGGGAGAGAAATAGGGGTGGGAAGGACATAGCGGAGGAAGGTAGAGGCTGGAATCCCTGGTTTGTTTGATTACAAATCTTAGTCCTGAGCCATTTGGCTACACTGCAGCAAATTCAAGGAATGAAGGTAGTGTAATATGTGTCAGGAAGCCCAGGTGTAAAATGACCACATCACCCCGAGCCTTATTCCTGCGTCAGGATGTGTGGCTCTCCAGATCTTCCTGCCTCACTTGTCTTTGATTCCAGCCACAGATGTGGTGACCAGTTCACAGCTCCAACCAGCCTAAAGCATATCCAGCCCACAGTACCTCACCAAACCCAATCCCCGCCCTGGGTTTATGTATTGATGCTATTGATGCTTCTTGTGGAATTCAGAGCCTATGGCTCAGTTATTTAGCAGGATCTGTTTCTCATTTATACATAGATATTTATGAATTCATAAATATATTCCTATTATGAAAGATCCCAGTAGAGATGGGGGCCTAGTCAGGTGATAAACAGCAGAAATTTAAAAAGTCCTAAAAACTGTCTGGTCACTAGATACCAAGTCAGGAACACAGGGATACCCAACCAGCGTGGGTTACCTCATCAATATTTTTGAAACATGCTTGTCTTGAATTTTATTTTCCCCCATTGGCTTATTTTCATTATTTTTCATAAATGTTTAGACAGTTGACTGTAAGGGATCTTTGTTCAGAAATTTCTCTCCTAACCTAAATTATTTATGTGATTAAACCTATAAGTAGTAATATTAACTTTAATAATATTAATTTTACATTTTGAGAAATTTCAGTAGAAAATAACTTCACCATAATATTTTATCTTGTATATCACCAACATCATATTTTTTTTTCAAACTATGAGGTAGCTGTCACATTTGTAGCTACCATTCAAACACAGTCCCTTATTCTGCTAAAATTCTATTTGTTTCCTTTCTAATTTCCTTCCGTTTTTAATATTGGGTACAACTGTGTCATATTATTTGACCATTGCAATTAACAATAAAACAGTAACAAAAAACTGGGAAAGTTAAAAAAAGTCACCCCTAGGACCACTACCACCAATCTTTCCTATACAGAACTCAAAAATAGTTAACATTTCAGCAAATAGATGAGTCTTAGGTGACATATAATATGGACCTGGGCTCACTCAGACCACCATACTGAAGGAATTCCAAGGCTGGAGACCTGGCAAAATGTTTACACGATTATCAGGATATATCACTAAGGGAGATGGTCCTGGTCTATTTGCTTGTCCTGGGCAGGGTCTTCATGGTTGCATTCAGCCTTCTAATCCTTTCCCTCAGTTCCAATAGCTATTTATTTTGCCACTGGGAAGGAATGAGGCCTTTAATAATGCTGTCTCTCTCACACTTGGGGCTTCCTGGAATATTACAATGGAGCCTGTTTCATTCCTTGTCACTATAACAGTATGGTCAGGACTAAGGTTTAGAGTCGGACAGCCCCAGATTTCCCATCTCTGCTTCATCATTTATTAGCGAAAACTAAGATCATGCCATCCAGTCTCATCAGTACAGTTCAGTCGCTCAGTGGTGTCCAACTCTTTGTGACCCCATGAATCGCAGCACACCAGGCCTCCCTGTCCATCAGCAACTCCCGGAGTTCACTCAGACTCACATCCATCGAGTCGGTGATACCATCCAGCCATCTCATCCTCGGTCGTCCCCTTCTCCTCCTGCCTCCAATCCCTCCCAGCATCAGAGTCTCTTCCAATGAGTCAACTCTTCGTATGAGGTGGCCAAAGTGCTGGAGTTTCAGCTTCAGCATCATTCCTTCCAAAGAAATCCCAGGGTTGATCTCCTTCAGAATGGACTGGTTGGATCTCCTTGCAGTCCAAAGGACTCTCAAGAATCTTCTCCAACACCACAGTTTAAAAGCATCAATTCTTCAGCATTCAGCCTTCTTCACAGTCCAATTCTCACATCCATACATGACTACTGGAAAAACCATAGCCTTGACTAGATGAACCATTCGTTGTTGGCAAAGTAATGTCTCTGCTTTTGAATATGCTGTCTAGGTTGGTCATCACTTTTCTTCCAAGGAGTAAGTGTCTTTTAATTTCATGGCTGCAATCACCATCTGCAGTGATTTGGAGCCCCCCGAAATAAAGTCTGACACTGTTTCCCCATCTATTTCCCATGAAGTGATGTGGCCAGATGCCATGATCCTAGTTTTCTGAATGTTGAGCTTTAAGCCAACTTTTTCACTCTCCTCTTTCACTTTCATCAAGAGGCTTTTTAACTCCTCTTCACTTTCTGCCATAAGGGTGGTGTCATCTGCATATCTGAGGTTATTGATATTTCTCCTGGCAATCTTGATTCCAGCTTGTGTTTCTTCCAGCCCAGCTTTTCTCATGATGTGCTCTGCATAGACGTTAAATAAGCAGGGTAACAATAAACAGCTTTGATGTACTTCTTTTCCTATTTGGAACCAGTCTGTTGTTCCATGTCCAGTTCTAACTATTGCTTCCTGACCTGCATATAGGTTTCTCAAGAGGCTGGTCAGGTGGTCTGCTATTCCCATCTCTTTCAGAATTTTCCATAGTTTTTTGTGATCCACACAGTCAAAGGCTTTGGCATAGTCAATAAAGCATCACTTCATGGCAAATAGATGGGGAAAAAATGGAAACAGAGACTTTATTTTGGGGGCTCCAAAATTACTGCACATGGTGACTGCAGCCATGAAATTAAAAGACACTTGTTCCTTGGAAGAAAAACTATGACCAACCTAGACAGCATATTAAACAGCAGAGACATTACCTTACCAACAAATGTCTATCTAGTCGAAGCTATGGTTTTTCCAGTAGTCATGTATGGACGTGAGAGTTGGATCATAAAGAAAGCTGAGCACTGAGGAATTGATGCTTTTGAACTGTGGTGTTGGAGAAGACTCTTGAGAGTCCCTTGGACTGCAAGGAGATTAAACCAGTCCATCCTAAAGAAAATGAGTCCTGAATGTTCATTGGAAGGACTGATGCTGAAGCTGAAACTCCAATACTTTGGCCACCTGATGTAAAGAACCACCTCATTGGAAGAGACCCTGATGCTGGGAAAGATTGAAGGCGGGAGGAGAGGGGGACAACAGAAGACGAGGTGGTTGGGTGGCATCACCGACTCAATGGGCACGAGTTTGAGTAAGCTCCAGGAGATGGTGATGGACAGGGAAGCCTGGCGTGGTACAGTCAGTCCATGGCGTTGCAAAGAGTCGGGCACGACTGAGCAACTGAACTGAACCTCTGGGGCAACAAGGATTAGATGGTTGAATGGCATCATCGACTCAATGGATATGAGTTTGAGCAAACTCTGGGAGCTAGTAAAGGACGTGGAAGCCTGACGTGCTGCAGTCTATGGGGTCACAAAGAGTTGGACACGCCTGAGTGACTAAACAGCAACCTTTGGTAAGCTGCTTGATGTCTCTGACCATCAGCTTCCACATACGTAAAGTGGAGGTCTTATTCACATTATAAGATCACTATGAAGTTGAAATGATATCGTGTGCTATAGGCTACTAGGGTCCTGCCCTTGTACCTGGGCCCTCGTTTATGCATCCCACACTCTACTTACTGAGAATGCTTTCTGTTCTTTGCCTGCCTTCTGACTTGGCTCATTCAGAAGGCAAACTGGAAGTCTCTAGAAGTAACACCTCCAAAAGCAGCCTCTCATTTGGCCCACCTCTGAGGCGTGTGCTATACTTTTCCAGAGTTTCCTGGCAGGACTTAGTTCTGTGGTCCATAGAAGTTAATTGCTTGGTACTACATCCTTCCTCTTCCTTCATTTTCATTTTTCCTTCACTTAGTGGCTTTCCTGGGATCTTCTTTCAAATAAATTACTGCTGCTACTGCTACTGCTAAGTTGCTTCAGTCGTGTCCGACTCTGTGCGACCCCATAGAAGGCGGCCCACCAGGCTCCCCCGCCCCTGGGATTCTCCAGGCAAGAACACTGGAGTGGGTTGCCATCTCCTTCTCCGATGCATCAAAGTGAAAAGTGAAAGTGAAGTCGCTCAGTCGTCTCCGACCCTCAGCGACCCCATGGACTGCAGCCTTCCAGGCCCCTCCGTCCATGGGATTTTCCAGGCAAGAGTACTGGAGTAGGGTGCCATTGACTTGCACTTAAGTCCTTGTCTCAGTGTCTACTTCTGAAAGAACTTAAAATAAGATGTGAAAAGCTCTTTGCATTGTGTCTGGCACATAATAAATGATACTAGCTATTAACTCCAGGAAACATTTCGATATGTAGAAAGAAACCAAGGAGCTATGTTTTTGAAAATCAGCCTCATGGCTGTCACAGCCACTACTCTGCTTTTTCACCCTTTCTCTTGTTGCTGTTTGTTGTTGTTGCTTTTTAAATCAGTACTTGAAAACTTGTTTTGTATCTAAACAGCAGAAGCATGTTCAGTAGGCAAATTTGGGCAATGACTTTGTTTGCACTGATTTTTCTGCCTTTTAAAATCAAAATTTCTGACACCTACTTTGGTCTGGGAGTTCATCTGAAGAATAATCATGGCAGAATTTTAAATGTGTAGGTAAGAAAAATTGTATTGGAATCTGATGGCATTGTAGAAAAGCAAGAGCTGTTTCACCAAACGGGCTGCATTTTTCCCTTTCAGTGAGTCCTGAACATTGATAGCATGTTATGATAAATTAACTATGATACTCTTGGAGGCCAAGTGTCTCAGAAAAAAAGCAATAGTAACATCTTAGGCAAAATGGAAAGCATTAGATTCACACCTGAAACTCATTAATTTGGACCAAGGGTTACATTTCACAGAAAGCAATTACTGGGATGGATTGAGTTCTTTCATACCCAGTGGGTTTTTATTTTTTTAATTATAAGGCTCTGTTGAATATTTTCTCTGACCATGGCTGCTTTCAGCAATATCCAGCACTGGTGGCCACAGCATACTTCAGTGTTTCTTTCTTTTCAGACTGACAGGGAATGGTTAACTATTTATTACATCCTTAAAAAGTTATGTTGGAAGAAACGATGCTTGTCTTTTTCATCTCTTTTTAAAGATTGTAGCTCATTGTCAGTTGAATAACAGTCTGAGAAATGCACTAATTGCCTCTTTAATGCAAACTTACGTGTAAGTCATAATCGGGCGCTGTGTGTGTGTGTTTTGAGTGTGTGTTTATGCATGTGGATGGCTGTGTTTTGCTTTTGCAGATGTTCAGTTGTTAACATCTATTTACACAAAATTCTTTAGTGATGAATAACTTAATGAAGATAAAATCATACTTGGGTGGCTCTGGGTGCTAAAACTTACCTGTCTCTTCTCAAATGTCATTCTTTACAGATTCCAGTAACATTATCACTAAATTATTAGAGAATGGGGATTTAGTTTTTTTTGCTTTGAGTCTGCTTTTATCTTTACACATATTTCAATATTCCTTCTCTTTGCCTCTTCCTCTTTCTAAAGAAGAAACATTTTTATGTGTTAACTTTCAGGGTTGTATGTAAATGCAGTTCATAATATTGTTGATAAATTAACATAATAATCGAGTAGAAATTAAGCTCCTGTGATTAATCAATAGAACTCTATTGACCTGCTTTCATTCAAAATTGTTGTTTCTGTTGACCATTTTTGCTATAATGAGTAAATTAGTTTTCTGTGACATGATAGAGGCTGTCCCAAATCCCAGAGGTCTATAATAGCTTTTGATTTTCTGTGAAGCCATTTGTCACTGCTACTTGATACACAGGGGCTGATTCTCAGTCCCTGGAAACAGTGTTGAAGGAACTTTAGGATCACCTGTCTCCTTCTGTTGATGAGTAAATCAAAGCCCAGAGGGTTTGTAACTTTCCCAGAATCGCAGAACGAGTTGGGCAAGAAGTGAAGCAGAACCCACCACCCCGTGGCCTGTTTCTCTTTAATCCAGTGTCTGTGCTGGATGTCCTGTGGCATTTCTGCAGGAGCTCGCCTGTGCCTTCCCTCATCACCTCTGATGTAGTTGTATCTTCGATGTCATGGAATATTGAGGGACGTCGGAGATCTTCATACCTCTGTCGCATTTATACTTCAGAGAAGGAAACTGAGTCCAGAGTGTTGGGATGGCAAAGAAATTCATGGAGGTGATTTACGATCCTTTCCATCCATTCTAACTTTGAGAGAGTGGGGATTGGACTTGATTTCAAAGCACAAGCTGGGCTGTTTCCCCATCCAAGCCTAAGAGAGAACACCACATACAACAGCTATTCATTTCCGTCTGGTGCGAACAGAAATGTCCTAGGTCATTTACACATTTCCTTTTCTCTGTGATACAGGTTGGCTGTTTTATTTACATATCACTGCTGAAATAGGCAATGCATGTTGGCTGAACCATAGCTTATGGAGAAAAAGCTATTCATGTTTTATTATAATGCATTCAGCAACCCTTTGCTAGCATTCTGCTTAAAATATGTGGCTCAGGGTTGTTCCTGGGATAATGCCAGCCGGGGAATTTGGCTTCAGCCCAGGGACTCTTCTGCTGATGTGAGAGTAGTGTCGTTATTGTGGGGGTTATATTATTGTACCCAGTTTGTTCTCTGGTGCTCTTTGTAGATAATTTTGGACTTTTCATCATGAAAACTGCTATGTCTGTATTTTACTGGGGTGAGGGTAATATTTTCTCTCTGCTTTCTTAGATTTCTTAGTTTTTTAGACCATAAAGGAGAGTTAAGATATACATCAATGTCTACCATATTATAAACCACTACATATAACACCTGTTGAAACTTCAGTGTAATACAACACACTCACATACAACAGAAATCCGTGTATTCTCACAATAGGGGTAATGCATTCTGGTCTTGCCATATTGTTATTTTCTTACATCTGTGCTTTATTTTGTGTTTTTCAATGCATTGTTATTATGGATTTTAAAATTTATGTACAACATAGCATTTACATAATTTTAAATGTTAATTCAAATCATTTAAAAATATAACCCAATAAGTTATGATGACTCATTCAGTGATTCAAGTTAGCATCCATTTTTAACTGTGTTATTACTTATTCATTAATTGAAGCCCTTTAATTTTATATTCTGCTCTGGGCAATTGTGGCTTATTTGGTGCTTGTTATACAGCCACTTTAGACAAGTAAATAAAATCAGATGAAAAACCTCAGCGACAGCTGGAAATAAACCAGTAGTTTGTGTTTGTTTTTGGCAGAGTGAAGCTGTGCAGGGCTGTGTAGGGAGAGACACCAGCCAGCACTGTTAACACAGTGTGAGAACAGATTCCATGTCTCTGGGGTTTGGGCTGTCTATTTACTAAGGGTTTTCTTTGTCCGTGAAAAGTGCCACCTGTGTGGCTGGGCAAGAACATAAAACAATTAAATCATTATCACATAGGTAATAGTACATGTCTTTCTGGCTTAGTGGTGATAAGAAAACCTTAAACAGAAAGACATAAGACAATGTCAAATGATATGAAAAGGCTCTTTGACAGGCTTATTCTTGTTGTTATTTTTAATTTTCCCTCACGAGCATTTAGTTTAAGTACATGATAATTCTAGGGAATTGCCAGTCTTTATCAGACCACCCAGGAAAGAACAATGCTTTGCCAAAAAGTAAAGCCATTGGCTTGTAGTAACTTGCTTATGACTGCTAAACCACACTTGTTTTGGTAAGCAAATGCCTTCTAAAATATCTGTGGGGTTTAATGCTGGATTTCTTTCTTCTCCCAAGAGAGTATGGACACATTAGTTTTAAAAAGACTGCTAAATACCTGATAATTTTAGCGACATATTTATGGTGACTGTATTACAATTTAACCTTTAAAAATGAATTACCATTTGTATAGTGTTCTTTCAGTAAACAATTTCACTTCTAGGGTGATGTAGGGGGGAGATGATTAAGGTTTGGAATTCTTATTGCAAGACTATTAAAAATTAGTTATGTCTAATTATCTAATTATAATTTTTCTACCTGGTAATATTCTTGCTGAATAATTGCTTTTTTCTTCCAAATTATACTCACTTTGTAGAAATCAATTTAAACCATAGCATATGAAGCCCTTAAAATTGTTTATTGACAGGTATCTTGATCTCACAAACTTAAATCATCTTAATACTTCCTAGAATAAAACCAGAAATGGAGGAAGAATAAAAGAAAAAAAAAAAACTGTCTCTAAATCTTGTTTCTCCTTTCAGCAGAGGAACTGTACTCTTAAAACTAGGGATCAGGGCTTGTATTCTGCTTGATTTATGTCTTAATTGAGGAATTAGGCACAGTGTAAACCCAGTATTATTTATTTTTCCATTAAAAGGGGATGGTATATTTGGCCTAGATTCTTCAAATCTGTTTGTTCAGAATATTTTAAAACAGTGGTTCGCAAGCTTTACCATGAATAGAACCATCTGAAGGGTTTGTCAAATTCCAGATTCCCAGAGCCCACCTCCAGAATTTCTGATAGGTCTGGGTGACACCCTTGTTTGCATTTCTGAGAAGTTCCCAAGTGATGCTCTTGTTTCTGGTCCCTTGGATTACACCTTGAGAACCAATATCTTAACTCAAACAGCTTATTCCATAAGAGAATGGTAAAGGGATATAATACATGTTAAGAAAGGTTATTTCTGGGTTACAGGAGTATGGGTAATTTAGTTTTCCCATATTTTCTACAAGGTAAAAATAATACATATATGGTCATAAAAAAGAGACTTTTTTAGAAGAATACTGCAACGAGTAACTCATTAGTCTATATTCATGTTCCCCTTCTGAATGGAAAATGTTGGCGATGTAGGGGTTTCTGTCTTACCTCACAGGCAGACATTCCCTTCCGTGTCTTCTGGGGTGGCTTTTACTCAGCAATCACCAAAAAATTGCTTGGTTCCAATTAGAATACGGTTCCAGCTGTGCTGGAATTTAGTACAAGGAACGCTAGCCCCCCAGAGGTTAGCAAAGCCCTTTAAATATATTCCCTTTATTTTTTCTTCTCAAAGACCATTCCCTTCCCCCTACCCCACATTACAACCCCCCAAAGTTCTAGTTACAATAGCATTCTGACCTATACACTATTGGGGAAAAGGGTCTGGTGGGCAAATGCTGGGTACCAGGATGCGCAGAGATTGAGAAGTTCTATTCTCCCTTTTGGGACTGTATATACTATATATACTTTTGACTGGAGAAGGCGATGGCACCCCGCTCCAGTACTTTTGCCTGGAAAATCCCATGGCTGGAGGAGCCTGATGGGCTGCAGTCCATGGGGTCGCAAAGAGTCAGACGTGACCGAGCGACTTCACTTTCACGCATTGGAGGAGGAAATGGCAACCCACTCCAGTGTTCTTGCCTGGAGAATCCCAGGGATGTGGGAGCCTGGTGGGCCCCCGTCTATGGGGTCGCACAGAATTGGACACGACTGAAGTGACTTAGCAGCAGCAGCAGCATACTTTTGATAAACTTGCCTTAATTTAACAGTAAGTTTTTTATTTTTTTTTGTCTCGTAGAAGAATTCAAACAAAATTATGTAAAGCAAAATAAAGTATGTTATCACATAAAAAAATGCCATCACAAGTTCAGCTGTTTCTTGTCCTGTTTCTCTTTTAACAACCTTCTCCTAGACACTTTCGTTTCGTATTTCTATCTCAGATTTTTTAAAATGAGCTATTGATAAATATAACATCCTTTAAAAAGTCTAAAATCTTTATTTATGACACTTAGAGGCATGTGAGGGGAGGGAGCTTGGTTAGAGAGAATAAAGGTTATAACCTGCCCTGTCTGTGGAGACAGTGATTTTAATTACATTTAATTCCCATTCACTCTGTGTGTTACTTGATCCACTTATTGGTTTAAAAGCATATTGATAAATAGAGCAGTGGCTTAACCTCTTGCCCTTCCACCCGTCTAGAATTGCATCCAGGCTTAAGTGAGTTTGCCACATTTAGACGACATACTTTGTTACTGATGAGAAAGTATTGAGACCCCTGCTAGACAGTTGAGCCTATGTTTTTTCTTTCTAGAGAAATGTCCATGTTCCATTATCAAGATAGATACATAACTTGTTGCAAAAGGTTTTTAAGATGTTGGCTTATAGTCAAACAGTAATTAATAGTTTGAAAAATAGTATATCCATGCTTCTCCCTATTCTCCTTCAAAACTGCTTTAAACTGTATCAGTAAATATTTTCCTCGAGATATTTACCTTACTTGCTAAGTTAGTAAGTAATTATCAAAATACATACTATATCAGACACTGCTTGGCACCTATATGTAATATTATCCAGTTGAGTTTGGGCCTACAACTTTAAATATCTATTTTTAAAATATATTTTTCTTCATAAACCAGGATACAGTAGAAATGTAAAACATTCACATATTTTATGAACAAATACATGAATTGAAGCAATGAGAGCAGGGTTGATAATCTTACTTCCTTCAAAAACACATTTCCCTTTCTCTTCTGGATTTTAGTGATTTGTTTCCAAGTGATTTGGAAATGTCTAATTTTATTGGTCAGTGCTGTCTATATAAGAGTGTGCCAAATCTGGTGGCAAAGAAGTTTAAAAATAACATAAAAAATAATTAATTGTGAAGAGCACTTATTCTAATAAGAAATTATTTTCCATAAATCACTCAACTCCATGTAGGGCTAAGATACACTTATGCTGAATTGGATTCTGACTTAGAAAGTGACGAGGGACATTGTTGGAGCAGTTGACACAGTATAGGAAATATCAGTTTCTTGACATGGAGGGTTGTAAGGTGTTTATGAGGGGAGTGTCCTTGCTTTGGGGAAATACAGACTGCAACATTTAGAAGTGATAGGGCATCAGGTCTGCATATTGTAGTAAGCTAGGTAAATATAATACATTATTTAAAAATAACATGCAATATATAGTTATACATTAATCGCTGCAGTGTTTCTCACATTCGTTTTGTTCTGGCACTTAGTTTGATTGTCATAGCATTCAATTTTATAATTAAACAGTTTGTACAAACTCTTGCTCATATACCATTTTGGGTAGAAAATTAATTTTGGCTTTGAATAAAGAAAACACTAGATAAACCATCTTTTCCCCTACCACTTTCTGTTTTATGACCACTAACAAGACTGATGGATGTGTATTTTCACCAGTGGATTCACTTTTCATTTGCCATAACTCTTCTGGGTTTCTCTTTCTATAATTTAGATTATATTTTCAAGATCTGTTGAAGGTACTTTACTGTGTGTAGCACTGCCCTTTTTTTTCACTGTTGGGCAATACGTTTTTACTGTCTAAATTCTCTTTGTTGTTAAGGGTGAGAATTAGATAATTATTGGTTTGAAAAAAATCACAGTAAGATAAAAAGGGAGACAATGAATTTTCTCATATGCGTATCAAATACCAGGGTTCTGGCTGGTAAATCAGGAAGAGCACAGAAAGATGCAACTGGAGTCCTTTCTAGTTCTACTGTTACAGCCAAAATCCTGACATTCAGGCATATTTACGAGACCCATGTTTCCGGAAGCCCTTATGTGCTTTGAGTAGGCTGAAAAGAATGTGAAATAATTTTACATGGTAACTTTCAGAAGGCTGGATGAGGAAAATGGCATCCTCCTTGGATAAGAAAATCATCCTTGCTTGTATAATAACCACTGCTTTCTTTCCTCATGGTTGGTGGTGGATTCCTTGCTAAGTCATGTCCGACTCGGGACCCCATGGACTGGAGCCTGCCAGGCTCTTCTGTCCATGGGATTTCCTAGACAAGGATACTGGAGTGGTTGCCATTCCCTTTCCAGGGGTTAGGTATGTAATAACATTGCAAGGGCTTCCCTGGTAAAGAATGGTAGAGATGGTAAGGTAAGGTGAAGGTGAGGTTGCTCAGTCGTGTCCGACTCTTTGCGACCCCACGGACTGTAGCCCACCAGGCTCTTCCATCCATGGGATTTTCCAGGCAAGACTACTGGAGTGGGTTACCATTTCCTTCTCCAAAAGATGGTAAAGAATGTGCCAAAATGGAAGACCTGGGTTCGATTCCTGGATTGGAAAGATCCCCTGGAGAAGAGGATAGTTAACCACTCCAGCATTTTTGCCTGGAGAATTCCATGGACAGAAGAGCTTGGTGGGCCAGAGAAGTTTGGTGGGTCATAAAGAGTAGGTCACAACTGAGCAACTAAGACCAACACTGCAAGATTTACTTTGGAACTTTTGTAGAGGGTTATCCACACATGCAGGTTTTGAGGGCAAGACTTGCCTCACTGCTGTGTAGAGTTGTAGCACTTGCCAGAGGCTTCATCCTGATTTGGGCCTTACCTCTGATCTTGGCCTTTGAGATCACCTCCTAAACCAACACCAGTGGAAGAACAGCCCTGACATTAGATAAAGTGATGAAGCTAATGGTAATTAAAGTGTCCACCCACCATTTAATGAGTGTCTACCATAGTTTAGGTGTCAAATGTTATTTTTTCCTTGAACTTTTTGTTTATATTGGAGTGTAGCTAATTACGAACATTGTGATAGTCTCAGGTGGACAGCACAGGGACTCAGCCTTACATACACATGTATCCATTCTCCGGCAAACCCCAACTCCCATCCAAGCCACCACAGAACACTGAGCAGAGTTACCTGTGCTATATAGCATGACCTTGTTGGTTACCCATTTTTGAAATAGCAATGTGTACATGTCCATCCCAAACTCCCTCACTGTCCCTTCTGTCTATTCTTCCCTCTGCCTTACATTCTTGATCCTAACAAATCTTTAACAATACTCTTAAAAAAATAAGGATTATTATTTCTATTTTACAAAGAAGGAGAGAGGCTCAAAAGGGCTAAGCAGCTCACCCAACATCACAAATTACAGTAGTGATGGACCAGAAGTTTGTCCATCCTATCTAACTGTGGAACCTGCCCAAAGTCAGAGGGGTAACAAGTGGATATTGTCCTGGCTGAGAGATGTTACATAAAGAGAGCATTTGGTTTTCAGCTGGTTGGCAGGTTTTGCTGAGTGCACAGAGAGGAGAAGCACTGACAACTCCTCTGATAAAAGGGCGAATGACTATCCTAATTATAACGCGTAATTCTGATGGCATTTTGCTAAAGGCTGTGCTTCTTTAGCACTTCCCTGGTGGCTCAGACAGTAAAGCGTCTGTCTACAATGCGGGAGACCTGGGTTCAGTCCCTGGGTTGGGAAGATCCCCTGGAGAAGGAAATGGCAATCCACTCCAGTACTATTGCCTGGAAAATCCCAATTTCTATCCACAATGCTAAGTGGTACCTGGCACATAGTAGGTGCCTGTGAAGTCTTCTTCAAATAATAAAAGTCAATAAATGAGGTAATAAAAGAATATATATATTAGCACCTCACTAGCATATATATCATAGCACCTCACTACTCTTAGTGACCAGAATTAAGGAGTTGAAAAGTTGGGAGGGGGTTAACGGTTAAGATTTCAAGATAACTTTAATTTTTTAAAAAACTGCATTATGGGTGAAAGGGCCCGAGCAAGAGGTAGAAAGCGTTAAAAAATGCAGAATAATTTTTTAAAAGGATGCTTAAGCCTTGACCTAATGAATTACATTTTAAGCATTTCTTTAATAAAGGAATAGACATATACAAGTGGTGATTTATCTTCTTTCTTCTTTACACTTTCCAAATTGGTGCTATTTTTTGCTTTCTCTGTAGTCGGAAATATCTAGCTCTGAACAGATATTATGCCTGCTGATTTTATATTACTTAAGTCTCCTGTTCTTTTCTTTAATTGTCAAGCCATTCTTACCTAATTTCAATCATAATGGAATCATTTCCATGCTCCCAAATTAGTTTGTTGGAGTTTTTACCCCCAAGCCATCTTTCCTAGCATAATTAACTTACATAAATACATCCTTTGAGTTTTGTTTTCTCCCACAGCCGTAGGACCTGGTCATCAAATTCTCCCAGGCACTTTTTTCTTCTCATTCAAAACCACTAATATGTACTTTTCCCCTGCTTATGAGATATCATGCACTTTATATGAATTTGGAAGCATCATTTTTTTCTGCCTTCTGGGAAGAAACTTTTTTTTTTTCATTAGTTCCAATATTCATTTTCAACAGAAACTATCAAGATTGTCATTAAACTATTTGCTAAAAGGAGATATGCTTTCTTAAATGTCCTTTATTGAAAACCAAGATTCTCTTTTTGCAGGACCAGAATTAAAGCAGACCATGAACACAGTCCAAAAAGTGTGGTTTCATGTCTCTACTAACATCTCAGCTTTCTGCTTCTCCCATGGAGTGTTAGAAACCAAATATTAACTAGTATGATAAGTGAAGCAATGATGCCCTAAACTGTATTCCCGCTAATTTCTGGTTTCACAGAACTTGCAACAGGTTAAGTCCACAAACAATAGCTTTCTCCAGATGCTAGGATGTGTATGAATTCTTTATTACCTAGCAAATAAATACTGAAGCATAAACATAGTAAGTATTTTCTCTAAACAGATCATATTTCTGAATTAATTTCTGAAAACATTCTTAATAGGCCAGTTTATAAAAAGTTGGGGGACCTCCAGTGTCACTTGGCTCTTATGCAGCAAAGCAAATTGCCCTCCCTGTTCCTCATTTACCTTCCATAGGACTGAGTCATTGAAGAATATTTTCAAGCAACATCTTGTATTTCCAGAATTCATTATATTTTAAAATTTAATTACATTTAAAATAATTAAAAAAATATTTTTTTTAAAGAAAACTACTTCACACAAGTAATACAGTCAAGTCCAAGCACTATATAATTTACACCGTTACCATTTGACTTCTGAGCCTTCTTTCTCAGCTTTTCAGTTTCTGAGATTTCATGTGATATACCTGATACTAATTACTCAAGTGTCGTGCAGGTGGCAGAGAGAAAATGTTTTCTTAGAGGACTCTTTAAAAATCGTAGCTTCAGAGGCAGGATTGCTCTTGTTTCATCCTGACAGGGATAGCAGACTTAATAGGTTCCCTGGAGATTTTCAATCACATTATAACTCTTTCTTTGATGGTCAGTTTTGTGTCCACATTATGTGACCCGACTTTCAACTCTTTTGAACTGCTGTCAAGCTGCTCAGGAATTGAAAGCTACTGGATAGTTGTTTTCCAATTGAAAAAACAACAGTCCCACATGAAAATCTCTGACAAGGTCCAGAATTGTGCTCTTTAAAGCCAAACTGAGTCAGACTGATACCTGGAAAACATCTTCACCTGCTTGAAGTAACAGTGGCTGGAATGCCTTAGCATCATGTAAACCTGCGTGGCTTTGCTGTACAGTAACGTGTGGCTTTGCTGTACAGTAACAGTGTTATCATTCTGTTGCCATCATTCTTTCGCTGAGGTTGAAACTGTTAGCTCGGTGCTCCCTTCTCAGTTAGCTTGTGGTGCTTTTTGGCACTCCTGCAGAAAGCACAGTGTCTCCTAAATGTTCTCCCAAGACCCAGTGTGTGGTGTTTAAATTAAGGAAGCTCAGACAAGCCTGAAAGGAACTGCATCCAGCCTTTCCGACCCACTGATTAAAATTCTCGCCAAGTGTTACATTATGCACAGCTTCCTTATTTTGGCTGTAAATTTCATTGCATATTTTTCCAGGATGAGAAAGTTTGTACTTTTTATTTCATAAGCCCACATAATAAACACAGCTTTCTTCAAAGCCGTCTGAGGTGTTGGATGCGTGTGCTGTGTTAAATATAGGGCCCTTTTGTGGAGGAAAGCACACGTGGCCCGTTTTAACTTCTCCCACAAGCATCTTAGATGGGGCAAAATGGTTCCACTGGGGAAACAGAAAACTGACATTTCGATGAGCTGCAGGATTATCCCAGCCATGGCTTTTATCCTCTCTGAAGTCTCTTTACTGTGAACTTGAAGAATGAACAATACCTGCTTTATTGACAGAGAGCAACCTATTTACTCCTCCCACACAGCCCCCGCCACTTATTCTGCCCTGTATTTTTGACTTTTAATGAGTGAGTTATGAAGCAAAAGTTCTCACCCAAAGACCCTTCTCTAGCAGAAAAAGACTGTAGCATGTTCTTCACATTCAGATACCCTCAGTGTGTCATCAGGGAACAAATATATTTAGCAGGAGTTTATCTAGAAGAGTCTTTGGACCTGATGACTGGGCCTGGACTTGAAAAAGGGGTAAAAATGGAAAGTTTTGCTCCATTGACTCCTGGAAATGTATTTTCCCTTGTCAGTAGCCTTGCAGGAGGAGGGCCTCTTTGAGAATCTGCAGGTAGGGGTGCTCAACTGACTTTCACATAACCTCGGCCTGGGATATGGGAACTAAATGTCCACTGAAGGTCTAATTAGCACCAGGACTCTCCTATAGACTTCAGGGGCAAATTACTGCTTTCATTCCCCAAAGAGAGAATTATGAAATTCTTTTTTCCTAAGTAGAAACATTCCCTGGCCAAACAAACAAACAAACAAACAAAAACCAAACAACTTTGATTTGAATCTATTTGTTTAGAAATATTTTAGATGAGTACCTGGAAATACAACTTGAGTTATAGAAATCACATATGACACTTTTCATTCTGTTCTCTTATCATTTCGGGTTAAATATTGATTTTAGTGCAAAAATTTAATTTACTATAGGGTGCTCTTTGAGAATTTTTTACTAAGATATTTGTATGAGAGTTTAGAATTTTTAAGACAAAGTCTTCATCCATGGAAGTACATACACTGATTTTTTATTATTTACTGAAAAGGAATTAGGACATTTTATCAAATTAATGAAGTACTGTGAGCTCCACTGGGAAGATTTTTCCTATTTTAAAGGTGTCAAGTTATGAAATACTGGGAAAAATAGCCTTTTGCTAAAAGTTAGAGGCCTGGCATGCTACAGTCCATGGGGTTACAAAGAGTTGAACACAACTGAGTGATTGAACTGAACTGAACTGAACTGAAGTCATTGGTAAGTGAAGTCTAACTTTTTTTAAAACAGAAAAAAAAAAAAAGCCAAAAAGAAAGTATAATTTTATTGCCTGGCATAATTAGCAAAATATTTCTTGGCTCTAAGCTTTTTCTCACCATACAATTGATTGTCCCTCAGAGTTCCTTCTGAAAATAAATAATGGGAGAAAAGAAAGCCAGTGTTTGGATGAGGGCAGTAAATGCCATCTTTATGTGTGCAATTTGGAGAAAAGGGCTGCCTTCCGGGACCTACAGGTACCTGGGTCATTAGTCCTTTTAAAATGAGGGAAAATAAAGTAACTGGCTAAGTGTTTACCAAAACAAAGATTCTCTCTTGTGTGTCAGGAGAGATTTTTATGTTTCTGAGAATACATACATCCAGACAGCCTGTTGTCATTTACCCTTACACATCTAGTTGAAAGTTCACAGAGATTTCTTTTTCTCTCACGCAGATTTTTAATCCTTTTTCATCTCCCCTAAACCCATTAGTTTTTCCTGGAACAGATGGGAGTATGGGCCATAAAATGACATATTACTTCTCTGTAGGAAGAAAATGAGGAGAAGAGATTCTATAACACGATTGAAGTTTAAAAGCTAAATTCCTCTGGGAAAGATTACCTTTCTTCATGGCTCTCATTTGCTGATAAAACAAATGAGGTTGTCTCCAAGGCACCTGTTAACATTGACCTTACCTCATCATCCCTACTTCGGAACTTATGTCCCCAGCTACTGGGGAGTTTCTGATGGAAGAGGAAGTATTTAAATGTACTCATTTCTTATCTCTTGGAAAGAGAGAGGTCTCCTTACCTCTGTGTTTCTGCTTGGCCTGCTCTCTATTATAAAGGCTTCTCTAGAAAGAAGGGAACAATCTGTGTCTTTAATTCAGGCAAAGCGACTCTGTAGAAGCGGATCTATCATAGCTGCTCTAAGAATGCACTTAGTATTTCTTCTTTACTTAGGTCAAAATTTCCGTTAATGCTTAGACTCTATTAACATCAGATTTAAAGATTATTTTGAGGAATTATCCTTTCAGGTAGGTCCTGCCTTTTCACATTTCCTTGAGAAGGGTCCTTGCTTGAGTGAAGCAATGAGGATGCCCTTGAATAAAAACTGAGTTGCATATGTTTTCTTATCAAGCAAACTTGCCAAATTAAAAAAGAATAAAAAAAGGTGTTACTGAGCTGTTGAGACACCAGCTAGTATATTTTTTGCTTGAAAATCCCTGTCATCTCTGGTGGCAGATTTAGCTTCATTCAGAGTGTCTCTGTGGAATTCTGGAGAAATATGACCCTCATTCTCTTTTCCTGGTCCTTTAGTAGCATCTACCTTGAGTAAATCCAGCCTTATTGCTGATGGAAATATCCCTCCCTGGTGAGAACTGATGAACTATAAGCCATCCTGAGGTCACACGGCTGCCAGACTGACATATTCTACATTCTTCCCACTGCCCTTCCTTTTTTAGGGATCTGGTCAATATTGCCCTCGCCCCTCTAATGAACTGCTGGGAGTTTTGCCAACTGTGTTGTTACCTTTCCAATGTTTTGTCAACTCAGAATTTCCCAGTAATTAATACGTATCTGAAGGTCAAAGAACAGGTCCTCATCCAGAGGACTTCAACTGTTAGTAAATTAAAATATATACCCACAACATTTAAATATAGCACTAGGCTTCAAGTTACAGAAGCCCCATTCCCCACCCCAGGTCCTAGCTGACATATGCATTAGCAAAAATTGTTTTCTCGCCTCAAATGAGAAGTCGTTCAGGACTACTGTGCCATCTCCACAGATGCAATCAGAGATTCAGGAACATACCAGCCCTTCTTTCTTCCATAGCAGAATATAGTCTCCAGGCTCATGCTCACTCCTCAGCTACAGAAGTCTGACCCGGTTTTAATGTCACACAGGCAGGTGGAAGAATGGGGAAGTCAGAGATCGTCACTGTCATCGTAACAGTATAAAGAGATCTGTGAGAGTAAGCCCTCTGTAATGAGCTTGCCTAGAAGCCCACAAAATGGTTTCTCCCATATCTTTTTCATCTTTGAAAGAGCTGATGGTAAATTATGGATTTCATTTGGTCATACAGCCACCCCAGTCAATATAGGGATTCTGTTCACGGGGAAAATGAAAATGGATAATATGTAGGCAACCAGAAATGCATGTCAAAATGACATTTTCTTGATCAAGAAAAACTTTTTAAGTGATAGCATGGATATGTGGAAGGAATGCATGAGTGAGGTCTGCAAATAATTTACCATGAGATTAGCATCAACTGAATATCTTTATCATAATCTGAGTAAGATTTTAATCAACTCTTCTAACTAATGAACATGACACAAAACTCATTCATTCATATTTTTTCAAAGAAAAATTGGGAGGTCTATTGTAACTATTTCTGAGAAATATTCTCTTATCCTCACTTGGGGATTCAAGTTCAACAAGAGAAACAAAAATCACTGTTTCTTGGGTATCTGCAGTTAGTTATGTCTTAGGTTCTAGTAGTTAAAATAATATCTTCTGATTTTTAAAGATCAGATCCTAAGAACTGAAGAGGTGAAGACAGGTGTAGACCCATAGCTGAAAACTGCTCCGAGTTCCTGGGCTGAGAAACGTGTAAATGTTTATTCTATTACATTTGTCATTTTCTCCTGGGATCACAGCCCAAGGCTCATCATTGAACTGACCAGAAAGATCAGGAGGTTCGTCACAGAAGTTACTTTGTATGTCAGGCCCAGGCTGCTTCACATCACTAAATCCCTCCTATCTGTGGAGCTTCACCACATAGACCTTCGTGTCCACCTTATGTTTTCCCATAGACCTCCTCCTCCCTAAAGGGAACACTGATGCTGATCAGTACCTGAACACATAAGCCTTTCATGCAGGCCACAGGTGACCTCTAATGGAATCAGCTTTTCACTTGATTACTTCAGCTCTATGAATTTTGTTCCCCTAGAGTTTCGGGTGGAGAAGGCAGTGGCACCCCACTCCAATACTCTTGCCTGAAAAATCCCATGGACGGAGGAGCCTGGAAGGCACAGTCCTTGGGGTCGCTGAGGGTCAGACACAACTGAGCGACTTCACTTTCACTTTTCACTTGCATGCATTGGAGAAGGAAATGGCAACCCACTCCAGTGTTCTTGCCTGGAGAATCCCAGGGACGGGGGAGCCTGGTGGGCTGCCGTCTATGGGGTCGCACAGAGTCAGACACGACTGAAGTGACTTAGCAGCAGCAGCAGCAGCAGAGTTTAGGGCAATTATTTAATCTTTTCTCTAGTTCCTTCCTTTCAGAGTGGATTAATGTTTTGTATTTTTCCTGATGATAAAAGCTAAGTATATCACTTAGCTCTTTCTGTGTAGCAAACATCCTCCAAACTTCAGTGGCTTAGAACAACAGCTGTTTGTATAACTCCTAATTCTGTTGGGTTCACCACAAGCTGGAAGGTTCTTCTCATCTTAACTGAGTTCACTCATGGGACTCTAGTCAGTTGCCAGGGAAGTTGAGAGCTGGCTAGTTTAGTTTGTTTCTGTTCCAGGTGGTTCCTTATCCTTCAGCAGTCTGGCCTGGAAAATAAGCAAGGCTCCAAGTGGGCAACCTAGAGTCAAGGAGTGTTGAAATAGATTCCATCTCTTATAAATGCAGATCAAAAACTACAGTGAGGTTTCACCTCACACCAGTCAGAATGGCTACCATCCACACACACACACACAAAATCTACAGACAACAAATGCTACAGAGAGTGAGGAGAAAAAGGAACCCTCTTGCACTGTTGGTGGGAATGCAAATTGATACAGCCACTATGGAGAACAGTATGTAGATTCCTTAAAAAATCTAGGAATGAAGCTACCATATAACCCAACAATCCTACTACTGGGCGTATACCCTGAAGAAATCATAAATGAAAAAGACACATGCATCCCAATGTTCTCTGCAACACTGTTAACAGTAGCTAAGACATGGAAGCAACCTAGATGTCCTTTGACAGATGAATAGATAAAGAAATTGTGGTACATATGCATAAGGGAATATTACTCAGTCATAAAAAGGATGCATCTGAGTGAGTTCTAATGAGGTGGATGAACATAGAGCCCATTATACAGAGTGAAGTAAGTCAGAAAGAGAAAGACAAATATTGTATATGAATGCATATCTGTGGAACCAGGAAAGATGGTCCTGATGATCCTATCTGCTGAGCAGCAGTGGAGACACAGGCATAGAGAACAGACTTGTGGGCACTGCAGGGGAAGGAGAGGGTGGGAAGAATTGAGAGAGCAGCATTGAAACATGTATATCACCATATGCAATCAGACAGCTGGTGGCAATTTGCTGTATGATGCAGGGAGTTCAAATTCAATGTTCTGGGACAACCTAGAGGGGTGGGATGAGGTGGGAGGTGTGAAGGAAGTTCAGGAGGGAGGGGACATACATATACCTGTGGCTGACTCATGTTGACATATGGCAGAAACTGACACGATATTATGAAGCAATCATCCTCCAATTAAAAATAAATGATTAAAAAAAATAGATTCCATCTCTTGATGGGAGAAGCTGTAGTCACACTGCCAAGGACGTGGATATCAAATGGGACTAGTTGCTGTGTTTCTCTGGGCATCAATTGCTGTGGTAGAAAGATCTGTTACACTTAGATTCCTTAAGCACTTATGCAAGCTAAGCTAAGCACCGTACAAATGTTACCTCATTCAATTCTCATAAGACTCCCTACAAGGTAGGTACTAATACTATACCCCTTGTATAGATATGGGAACATCTAAGTGATAGCAACTGGCAGTGTGGTTCTGGAGCACTCAAAATATCTCTAACTTCTGTTGACTCTAGTGTTTTAAATCATGTACCTCTTTCAGTACTATAGGTATATGTGCATTTACTTATAAATTATATACAAGTGCTACTGTTAATCTATATGTTAAATATTAGTAAATTTGAACTTCATTCTTGCCTGTGTAGATAAAAATTATAACTATCAATAGATATTTGAATGCATTTTTCCATTCTCTGTATGGATATCTTGTGACCTTACTTTGGAGACCATGCTAGGATCACGTGCAAGGCATTTCATGATTGCCATATCTGTCTTCGTGAAGCCATATTTAACCTAAATCCCACTTGGTACTGGATTTCAGTTCTAGTTTAGGTTAATATTGTTGGCTTCAAGTGCAAATTGTTATTCAGTGAACACTCAGATTACTCACCATAAACCAAACTAGTGACCCCCCTCTGGAGCTTTGTTAAGAAATCAAGATAGTGTGGAGGAATGATTCTCGAAGTTCTCAGCTGGTTGTATGCATCTGTATTCTCTGTGGAAAACATTAAATGGAGGTTCTAGGTCTCACTGAGACAGTGATCTGGAGAGACAGATTCCTTGGATTTGGGGTCAGGTCTGGAAATCTACATTTTTCTGAGGCTGCCCAGGTGATACTGACCACAATTTGATAGATGTAAAACTTGAATTCATATCTGCCACAGGGGGGTGATTCTGGATGTCTGTTTTTGCACTTACTGCATTATTTCAGCTTTTATAAAATTAGTAAAGTAAGTAAAAATGTCCCAGCCCAACTGGCAGAATTGTTTTAATAATTAAACTTGTAGTAATTTTGTCAAAGTTCTTTAAAATGCAACACTTTAGAATGTAAAATGCTCCCCAAAGTTTTGCTAATCTATTAAAAGACATATTCTCCATGCTAATAAAATATTCTGTATATTGTTAACTACACTTTATTTTAGTCAAAATAAAAAGCTCTGAGCCCTTCTGTTCTAGTCACTTGGTTCCCAAGGAAAGGGACTATGGTTTACACTTCTTTGGATGAATGGGAGTACGAGAGAGCAGGGATTGAGAACACACTTTTAATAATGGGCAAAAATGGACTCCAACCCTAGCTCCTACAGATCTTGCACTAATTCTTTAACTTCTGCTTCTTTATTTGCTTATTAGTCATTCTAGCTAGCAAATCCTACCTGTAAAATGTTTATGATGATAAAATGTAGTATTGTAACCAACATTTATTGCCAACTTCCTACATGCCAGATCTTATTCAAAGTGCTTGTCACATAATAACTAATTTACTTACAAAACTCTTATGATGCTGAATAGAGTTCCTGTGATGGTCCCGATTTACAGATGAGGAACTCTAAACCTAGGGAGCCAAATGGTGGCACTGGAACTCAAGCCTGTGCCTCCAGAGTCATCCTGCTGCCACTCTGCAAAGCCGCCTCTCATAAGGGGAAAGCTTCTAAGCCTCTTAGCACCTGGAAGGCACTTGGTAAATCCTCCAAAGACGAGACATACTATTACCATTATTGGATCCCCTCACAGGTTCTTGAAGAATGCTTTGTGCAAGGTGGTTTAATAAATTTATGTTGATTTGATTTAGAAAGAACTCTGTTGTATCCTCTTGAGCTTCTAAGGGATATAGTCAATGAGAGAGAGCCTCTTATTTTTCAGGCTAATATGATTTGTGTGGCAGCTTTTAGATTAAGTTATCTTTTATTTACAGAAGAAGATTAAATAAATATGTACAGGTCTAAGAACTTCAGAATCCTCTTGCTAAAAGTGGTTTAGAAACTTGTCTTTGTAAGACAAGGGAGAGACCTCACAGGACCAATTTCTGAAATAACTGGATTTCACTAAATGGTGCTTTTAGTATTTTTTGTTAAACATATATTTAGAACTCTCTCCTGGTTCTTTCTTTCCTTTTGTTTTGTTTTTTTTTTTCCTGGCATTCAGTGGTCCACAGCATCTGATGGATTCCTATTCAGTACTTTATGGCTTGCTTTTTCCTCTCATATCTTCAGCATGAATTTGTCCATTTGTTTTTCAAATAGGGAGCTTTTCCTGCGGAAAGCCATAGAGGCAGCTTGGAATCCATGAGTAAAAAAATCCTAGGCCAGAGAAACTGATGTGGTTTTATGTCCCATATCTTTTGTCTTTATTTTAGCTATTTAAATAGTGGAATAAGACTTTCCTATAAAACATTCCCAAGCTCTAAACACCAAGGTAAAAGGACAAAAGTGAATAACGGTTCCCCCAAGCAAAGCTGAAACTCATCTTTATTCCCCTTAGGTGGTCTAATTCTCCAGGCTGTAGTGTAAGAAAACTTAGTTAAGACAGCCTAATTAATAGGCTTAGGTCCTCTGAATCCAGCCTTTGTAGGTAGCTGGAGGAAATAAGAGGGGAATCAAGGGCCCTTGCCACAGTTAACCATCTGCCTGCAAGCGTTCTGGCCTGGCTCTCAGGATGGTCAATGACGGGTGTGTTCGTGCAGCAGGAAACCTGGCCTTCGGAGAAGGCTGCAGCCAGGCCTCTCACAGTCCTGAAAAAACCAGCCCTGTGGGAGACCTCAGTGTTCACCCCATTCCCTCCTGACCACACCTCAGGCAGTTTGTAGGCCGTCCTCAGCCTTTACCTTCCATTAGTCTGGTTTTGATCACACAGTAGGAGGAACAAGTATTTGAGTGAATGGGACAGGCTGACTTTGGTTCAGTGAGTCCTGAGAGCCTAGCATGATGATGGAATCATTTTGGTATTCAAACATTTTCCATTTAGTTGCTGTGCTATTTTCTGGGGCATTAGAGTCTTGCCCCTGCATCCTGCCTGCAGGCAACGGGAGATTAGATGGAGGACATGTGCAGGGATTTTAGGGATTAGATATTGAAGTAGTTACATCTCTTTTACTCATACGCCTTTAAACAGAACACAGTCTCCTGACCACACATAACTGGAAGGGTGGCTTGAAAGTACCGTCTAGCTATATGCCCAAGAAGAAGAATAAATGGGCTTTGGTGAACCTGTTTACGGAGAGCAGTTTTTTTTTTCGTATAGGATACATATTTTGTAAAATATGAGACAAATGTAGTCCTATCTCTCTGGAAAATTACGTTCAACTTTTACACTTTTGATCTTGGAATATTTTAGTTGGAATTAGGTTTAGACATTTGGGATGGGACTGAGTATCTTTTGTGTAAGCCTTGGTGTTGACTGTTGGCCGTCCATCCCCCTCACCTTGGGGTGCAGGGTACGGGAGATGGAAACAGTACGATGTTGAATCTTACATCAGCCACTATTACGCTCACTGCCTTTTCAAGCTCCTGTAAGTGAAACTAAAGGAGTACCTCTTCCAGCAGCCTGCCCCATACCTGAGAGAAGTGGATCATTTTCAGATTCTATGAATTTTTAACACTTCTGATATAGTAGCTCATCACTAGATTTGTGTCTACAACCTTGTTGCTGTATATTTAACTTTACTTTTCAAATTTCTGATTCTTTGCCTTTAAAGTAGCCTTACTACTTCTTCAGTATTATTAAATTAAAAAATAAGTTACACTGCTTTTTCTCTCAAATTTAATTGCATTTAATTCAATAGTATTAAATATCTACAAAATGTCAGTAACTGAGATAGCTGGGGATAGACTGCTTTTCTCTCTCATTTAATTGCACTTAATTCAATTGTATTAAATACCTACAAAATGTCACTTATTGATATAGCTGGGGATATACAAGAGAAAAGGCCACCTACTGTGCCCTCAAGTTGCTGATAGACCAAGCAACAAGATACACATTCTGCTATGTGTAATGTGGAATTATTGTATAAACCAGAATATTGTGGGAACATAAAGCGACACTATTTTGTCCTGTAAACATTGTGAATGATTCTTAGAAGAGAAAACATTTGAACTAGGCATTTAAAAATAAGAGAGACTTTGTTTGGCAGAAAAGAAAATGGGAGGTATAGATAGATATCCTTGGTAGAGAGTACTTTGCAAAGAAACCATGATGTGTTTAAGGGCTGGTGAGGATTTAGATGTGGCCAGATCAGACATGTGAAGAGAAAAAATGTGATGATCTGAGGTGGGGAGGGCAAATTGGAACCACATTTTTGTAGGGTCTTCTGTTCAATTCAGTTCAGTCGCTCAGTCGTGTCCGACTTTGCGACCACATGAATCGCAGCACGCCAGGCCTCCCTGTTCATCACCAACTCCTGGAGTTCACTCAAACTCAAGTCCATTGAGTCGGTGATGCCATCCAGCCATCTCATCCTCTGTCATCCCCATCTCCTCCTGCACCCAATCCCTCCCAGCATTAGAGTCTTTTCCAATGAGTCAACTCTTCACATGAGGTGGCCAAATTACTGAAGTTTCAGCTTTAGCATCATTCCTTCCAAAGAAATCCCAGGGCTGATATCCTTCAGAATGGACTGGTTGGATCTCCTTGCAGTCCAAAGGACTCTAAAAGGTCATAATTTGGAATTAAGGGTCTTGTAAGATATGGGGAGTAGAAAATGTTACTTTGCATGTATGCTGTTTCAGTTGTGTCCTACTCTTTGTGACCTACTCTTTGTGACCCTGTGGACTATGGCCAACCAGGCTCCTCTGTCCATGGGATTCTCCAGGCAAGAATACTGGAGTGGGTTGCCATGCCCTCCTTCCGGGGATCTTCTCAACCTAGGGAGCGAACCCATCTCTTATGTCTCCTACACTGGCAGGCAGGTTCTTCACCACTTGCACCACCTGGGAATCCCCAAATCTTACTTTAATAGGGGACAACTGATATTGTTGTTGTTCAGTCTCTTAATCGTGTCTGACTGTTTGCAACCCAATGGACTGAAGCACACCAGACTTCCCTGTCCTTCACCATCTCCTGGAGTTTGCTCAAACTAATGTCCATTGAGTTGGTGATGCCATCCAACCATCTCATCCTGTCATCCCCTTCTCTTCCTGCCTTTAATCTTTCCCAGCATCATGGTCTTTTCCAATGGGTCAGCTGTTCACATCAGGTGACCAAAGTATTGGAGCTTCAGCTTCAGCATCGCTCCTTTTAATGAATATTCAGGATTGATTTCTTTAGGATTGATTGGTTTGATCTCCTTGCAGTTGAAGGGACTCTCAAGAGTCTTCTCCAACATTACAGTTCAAAAGTATCAATTCTTTGGCACCCAGCCTTCTTTATGGTCCAGGTCTCACATTTATATGTTACTATTGGGAAAGGAGTACATCAAGGCTGTATATTGTCACCCTGCTTATTTAACATATTCAGAGTACATCATGAGAAACACTGGGCTGGAAGAAGCATAGATTGGAATCAACATTGCCAGGAGAAATATCAATCACCTTAGGTATGCAGATGACACCACCCTTATGGCAGAAAGTGAGGAGGAACTCAAAAGCCTCTTGATGAAAGTGAAAGAGGAGAGTGAAAAAGTTGGCTTAAAGCTCAACATTCAGAAAACGAAGATCATGGCATCCAGTCCCATCACTTCATGGGAAATAGATGGGGAAACAGTGGAAACAGTGGATGACTTTATTTTGGGGGGCTCCAAAATCACTGCAGATGGTGTTTGCAGCCATGAAATTAAAAGATGCTTACTCCTTGGAAAGAAAATTATGACCAACCTAGATAGTATACTCAAAAGCAGAGACATTACTTTGCCAACAAAGGTCCATCTAGTCAAGGCTATGGTTTTTCCAGTGGTCATGTATGGATGTGAAAGTTGGACTGTGAAGAAAGCTGAGTGCTGAAGACTTGATGCTTTTGAACTATGGTGTTGGAGAAGACTCTTGAGAGTCCCTTGAACTGCAAGGAGATCCAACCAGTCCATTCTAAAGGAGATCAGTCCTGGGTTTTAATTGAAGGACTGATGCCAAAGCTGAAACTCCAAGACTTTGGCCACCTCATGCGAAGAGTTGGCTCATTGGAAAAGACTCTGATGGTGGGAGGGACTTGGGGCAGGAGGAGAAGAGGACGACAGAGGATGAGATGGCTGGATGGCCTCACTGACTCGATGGACATGAGTTTGAGTGAACTCCGGGAGTTGGTGATGGACAGGGAGGCCTGACATGCTGCGATTAATGGGGTCGCAAACAGTCAGACATGACTGAGTGACTGAACTGAACTGAACTGTTTGGGAAAACCATAGCTTTGACTACATGGACCTTTGTTGGCAAAGTAATGTTTCTGCTTTTTAACATGCTGTCTAGGTTGGTCATAGCTTCTTCCAGGGAGTGAGCATTCTTTAATTTCATGATTGCAGTCACTGTCCACAATGATTTTGGAGCCCAAGAAAATAAAGTCTGTCACTTTTTCCACTGTTTCACCATATGTTTGCCATGAAGTGATGGGACCAGATGCCATGATCTTCTTTTTTTGAATGTTGAGCTTTAAGTCATCTTTTCACTCTCTTCTTTCAGCTTCACAAAGAGACTCTTTAGCTCCTCTTCACTTTCTACCATAAGGGTGGTATCACCTGCATATCTGAGGTTCTTGATATTTCTCCATGCAATCTTGATTCCAGTTTGTGCTTCATCATGCCTGGCATTTCACATGATATATTCTGCATGTAAGTTAAATAAGTAGGATGACGATATACAGCCTTGACATACTTCTTTCCTAGTTGGGAACCAGTCTGATGTTCTATGTCCAGTTCTGTTGCTTCTTCACTTGTATATGGGTTTCTCAGGAGGCAGGTAAGTGTGGCTGCTAAGTTGCATCAGTCGTGTCCGACTCTGTGCAACCCCATAGACGGCAGCCCACCAGTGCCCCCCATCCCTGGGATTCTCCAGGCAAGAACATTGGAGTGGGTTGCCATTTCCTTCTCCAGTGCATGACAGTGAAAAGTGAAAGTGAAGTCGCTCAGTCATGTCCAACTCTTAGCTACCCCATGGACTGCAGCCCATCAGGCTCGTCCGTCCATGGGATTTGCCAGGCAAGAGTACTGGAGTGGGTCGCCAGTGCCTTCTCTGGGAGGCAGGTAAGGTGGTCTGGTATTCCCATATCTTTAGGAATTTCCCACAGTTTGTTGTGATCCATACAGCCAAAGGCTTGAACATAGTAAACTAAGCCAAAGTAGATGTCTTTCTGGAATCCACTTGCTTTTTCTACCATCCAATGGATGTTGGAAATTTGATCTCTGGATCTTCTTCCTTTTCTAAATCCACCTTGTACATCTGGACATTCTCAGTTCATGTACTGCTAAAGCACAGCTTGAAGGATTTTGAGCTTTACCTTGCTAGTATGTGAAATGAGTACAATTGTGTTTGAACATTCTTTGGCAATTCCCCTCTTTGGGCTTGGAATGAGAAATGACCTTTTCCAGTCCTGTGGCCACTGCTGAGTTTTCCAAATTTGCTGGCATATCAAGGGCAGCAATTTCATCGCATCATCTTTTAGGATTTAAAATAGTTCAGCTGGAATTCCATCACCTCCACTAGCTTTATTCATAGGGATGCTTCCTAAAGCCCACTTGACTTTGCACTCCAGGATATTACCACTGTCTTTCTCTCTCATACACATTTTCCCCCCAAAGGGCTAGAAATATAGCTCTCAAGTAATATGAGATCATATTTATATGGATCAAAAACGTATATACTTCCAGCTTCTGATAATGACAGTATAACCTGTATCAGACAAGCCATCTCACTAATAGTATATACAGATTTTTGGCAAAATAAAAAAGCAATGACAAAAAGTATTTATTGGCAGTAGAGAGCAACTAAAAGCAGTCAATCCTCTTAAAGGAAAAAACCACACTGAGTGAAATCTACATTTAAATGGCTTTGACCTTGAGGGCTCCGTCTACCCAGCCTGGCAAATGGTTGTTGGGGCTCAGATTGAAAACAATAGGTTTATTGGCTTTAGGAATCATAGAACTGACTTTGGGGTTGTCAGAATGACTAGGAATTCTGGTACGGATCTCAGAACAGGGACAGCCACAGAGTGGGAACCACTGAATCTATAAATGAATACCTTCAATCTTCGGTTGAACTTTGACCTATGCTTGTGCAGGGAGGTACTCCATGGAGTCCAGGAAGGAAACCAAAGCTGGAAGGCTGAGGGTGCTGAATAGAGCATTCATCATCTTCTCAGTGTAAGGATAGCCAGTTTAGAATTTTAATTCCCCCAGGTTAGAGGGAATTGCAAAACACCTTGGAATTTGCACTAAAACCCCTGAAGGTTCATGCTTTAGGAATAAAGACTATATCCTAGGACTAAGAGAAAAAATGACCAGGCTTAACAAAGCCTAGAGCTCAGTTTCCCTGTTACCTGGCAGTTAACTACCTGCTGGGATAAACTTAAATACCATTTGGAGAAAGAAAATAAAACCTAAAGCCTCTCCAACATATTCACAATATTCATATGCCATCAGTAATTCCTTGACATGAAAAGAAATAGGAAAATGTGACCAAGAGTCATATGAAAATCAGCCAATAAAAACAGATTAATAGCTGACCTAGATATTGAAATTGGCATACAGGGACTCCAAAATTATGTGAAATCTGTTAATTCATTTTCCTTGGTGGCTAAGTTGGTGAAGAATCTACCTGCAATGCACAAGACCCAGGTTCCATCCCTTGGTCAGGAAGGTCCCCTGGATAGAGGAATGGCTACCCACTCCAGTATTTTTGCCTGGAGAATTGCATGGACAGAGGAGCCTGGCAGGCTACAGTTGGACATGACTGAGTGAATAACACACAAAGCATAGCAATGGGTTAAAATATGGGAAGTTTCAGGAGTGATATGAAAACTATAAAAAAAAAATGAAAATCACAAGAACTGAAAAAATAAGATATCTAACATTTCAAAAAATTGTATGAAACAAATAATACATTTAACATTTATCAGTAATAAAAAGATGATAAAAATTAGCAGAAGACATGGAAAGACACATCCAAAAAGAATATATATAAATGGCCAGTAAGAAGTTGGCAAGATACGTAACACCGTTAATCCCAGGGAAATGAAAATTGAAATCATAAGATACCTCTTTATGTCTGTTAGGATTGCTAAAATGGAAATATCTGAAAACACCAAAGACTGCCAAAATTTGAACTCTGCTACATTGCTGAGGGTATATGGAAACTGGTATAATCACTTGAGAAAATTATATATTAATTCTTTATAAAGTAAAACATATACTAGGTCAGCAATTTTATTCACCAGTATTTCTCCAATGGAAATGAAAACATACAGCCACAAAACAAAGAGTTATTCATTATGGCCAAAAATATAAATACTCTAATGCCCACTCACAGATGAATGGATTTTAAAAATATGTTATATTCAACAATAGGATATTACTCAGGAATGAAAAGGAATGAAATGTTAATACATGCAACAACACAGATGAATCTAAAAAATTTGCTGAGTGAAGGAAGCTAGCCCCCTCCACCATCTCTTATATGAAGTTTTGAGATTATATATGACAAGACTTAGCTAAGGTGACTGAAGTTGGAACATGGGGTCCCTCTGGATGGTAAGAGGGGGATCCGATGGAAAAGATACAGAACTTTTCTAAGCTTTATTGGTATTATTGCTCCATAAGTGTACATACATTTGTTAAAACTCATCAAAACTGCACTTCACATCTGTGCATTTGATTGCATGTATGTTGTTATTCATTGAACTGATGAGAATTAAAAAGTGGCATAACATAGTGTTTCAATACGCCACATGCAAGAGCTGAGGTCAGGCCGCCTGGTTTCTAGTTCCAAAGGCAGTGAACTACAGCAGTTAATAACATGGCTGCTCCATCAGACAGAATTGGAGCATTGAATCACATTGCCAGTGTTTTGTGATTTTGTGAACGTAGGCAACTCACTAACCTCCTTTAAGCTCCCATTAAATGGAGATTATAAAATTAGTATGTACTTTATGTGTGTCCTTAGTATAGTGCCTGGCATGTGGATGCACTCAATACATTTAAGTTGTAGTAATTATTATTAAATAGCTCTTCGGCTCGACTTTCATTTCCCTAATGCAGTCATGAATGCTGGTATAACCATGAAGATTTTGTGAATTAGATATTTACAAACTGCATTTTCTGCAGTCTAAATAATGCAGCAATATTTAACAGCATATGATTAAGTACACTATCAAATCCTATTTTAGTTATCCATTTCAAACTAAGTAACTAATGATCTCTTTGCCAAGAAAAAATATTCACGTATTCACTTTAAAATACTTCTCTTGATGCTCTTGTAAAATATTTAACCATAAAGAAATTTGAACCTAATTTTTTTCTTAATAGTTTCACCTTCTCTTTCACATCTCATAATCACTTTTGATATTTTGGTATATACCTTTCTAGTACATGTGTACTATACATGTAAATGTGGGTGTGTATGTATGTGTGCTTGTATTACATTTGTAAACAAAATTGTGACTATACATAAAAAATAGATAAAATATATATGTTTTAAAATAGATACTATATGTTGTATATGTATCACATATTGTATCTATTTCTTAAAATTGGCATTTCACTTAGAAATATTTTCATATTTAAAACTGACTACTGTGTGGATCACAATAAACTGTGGAAAATTCTAAAAGAGGTGGGAATACCAGACCACCTGACGTGCCTCTTGAGAAACCTATATGCAGGTCAGGAAGCAACAGTAAGAACTGGACATGGAACAACAGACTGGTTCCAAATAGGAAAAGGAGTACGTCAAGGCTGTATATTGTCACCCTGCTCATTTAACTTCTATGCAGAGTACATCATGAGAAATGCTGGGCTGGAAGAAGCACAAGCTGGAATCAAGATTGCCGGGAGAAATATCAATAACCTCAGATATGCAGATGACACCACCCTTATGGCAGAAAGTGAAGAGGAACTAAAAAGCCTCTTGATGAAAGTGAAAGAGGAGAGTGAAAAAGTTGGCTTAAAGTTCAACATTCAGAAAACTAGGATCATGGCATCTGGTCCCATCACTTCATGGGAAATAGATGGAGGAACAGTCGAAACAGTAGCAGACTTTATTTTTTTGGCTCCAGAATCACTGCAGATGGTGTTTGCAGCCATGAAATTAAAAGATATTTACTCCTTGGAAGTGAAGTTATGACCAACCTAGATAGCATATTAAAAAGCAGAGACATTACTTTGCCAACAAAGGTCCGTCTAGTCAAGGCTATGGTTTTTCCAGTGGTCATGTATGGATGTGAGAGTTGGACTGTGAAGAAAGCTGAGCGCTGAAGAATTGATGCTTTTGAATTGTGGTGTTGGAGAAGACTCTTGAGAGTCCCTTGGACTGCAAGGAGATCCAACCAGTCCATTCTGAAGGAGATCAGCCCTGGGATTTCTTTGGAAGGAATGATGCTAAAGCTGAAACTCCAAGACTTTGGCCACCTCATGCGAAGAGTTGACTCATTGGAAAAGACCCTGATGTTGGGAGGGATTGGGTGGGGGCAGGAGGAGAAGGGGACGACAGAGGATGAGATGGCTAGATGGCATCACCAACTCAATGGAGCTGAGTTTGAGTGAACTCCGGGAGTTGGTGATGGACAGGGAGGCCCGGCATGCTGCGATTCATGGGGTAGCAAAGAGTCGGACATGACTGAGCGACTGAAGTGAAGTGAACTGAACTTGCATATCAAGTTGACCTGTTCTTTTTAACAGCTGTATAATAGTTCACAAAGTAAAATTGCTATGTGAAAGAGTGCACAAAACTTATGACTTTTTTTTTGTAACAGAAAAAATTATATGTGTGAGTGTGTGTGAATAGCCAGTGAAAGAGCAACAAATATCAGACTGCTGAAGAGTTCTCTAGGTGGGAGGGTAAATAGTGGTATTCATATTCTTCTTTCTTCTCTATATTTTTCTTTTTTTATATAAGAATAATAGTTATTTAAAAATTTACACAAAACTTCCACCTAAGGAGTTTAAGATAATATTAGTTACTACCGTTAACAGGGCACATAATGTTATATTATTCAAATTCCATGCATAACTCTGTTAGACACAGCCATTCGTGACCCTGATTGCTAAGGAAACTGGGGCTTGAGCAGCATATGGCTGGTAAAGGTAGAGTATGGATTTCAAGTAGGTTTACTGAAACACTGTAGTATAGAGTTCATTTTGCTGTGAGGGTCTTTGAGGTTCAGGCTTCTTCTCAGATTTTCTAGGTCTGCAAACAGTGATGTAGGAAAGCCCAGATGAGCTTGTTTCCCTAAGAGACTTGTTCAGCCAAAACATGTTTCCTTTTCAGTCAGTAGTAGCAAAAGCCACTTGGTCATTTAGACAAGTTACATGCCCCTCAGTGAAAAATTTCCCATTCAATATCTAGTTTCCCAGCAAAATAATGATAATAGTAAAGAATGATCAATTACATGGTGTGGTGGACTCTGAACTATTGCACTTGTGTGCTCAGTGGCTCGGTTGTATCCAACTCTTTGTGACCCATGACTGTAGCCCTCCAGCCTCCCTTGGAAATGGAATTTTCCAGGAAAGAATACTGGAGTGGGTTGCCATTTCCTTCTTCAGTTATTCAGTTCAGTTCAGTCTCTCAGTCGTGTCTAACTCTTTGCGACCACATGAATCGCAGTGTGCCAGGCCTCCTTGTCCATCACCAACTTCTGGAGTTCACTCAAACTCATGTCCATCGAGTCCGTGATGCCATCCAGCCATCTCATCCTCTGTCATCCCCTTCTCCTCCTGCCCCCAATCCCTCCCAGCATCAGGGTCTTTTCCAATGAGTCAACACTTCGCATGAAGTGGCCAAAGTCTTGGAGTTTCAGCTTTAGCATTAGTCCTTCCAAAGAACACCCAGGACTGATCTCCTTCAGAATGGACTTGTTGGATCTCCTTGCAGTCCAAGGGACTCTCAAGAGTCTTCTCCAACACCACAGTTCAAAAGCATCAATTCTTTGGCGCTCAGCTTTCTTCACAGTCCAACTCTCACATTCATACATGACCACTGGACAAACCATAGCCTTGACTAGATGGACATTTGTTAGCAAAGTAATGTCTCTGCTTTTGAATATGCTATCTAGGTTGGTCATAACTTTTCTTCCAAGGAGTAAGTGTCTTTTAGTTTCACGGCTGCAGTCACCATCTGCAGTGATTTTGGAGCCCAAAAAAATAAAGTCTGACACTGTTTCCACTGTTTCCCCATCTATTTCCCATGAAGTGATGGGACCAGATGCCATGATCTTCGTTTTCTGAATGTTGAGCTTTAAGCCACATTTTTCGCTCTCCTCTTTCACTTTCATCAAGAGGCTTTTGAGTTCCTCTTCACTTTCTGCCGTAAGGGTGGTGGTCATCTGCATATCTGAGGTTATGGATATTTTTCCCACAATCTTGATTCCAGCTTGTGCTTCTTCCAGCCCAGCGCTTCTCATGATGTATTCTGCATAGAAGTTAAATAAGCAGGGTGACAATATACAGCCTTGACGTACTCCTTTTCCTATTTGGCACCAGTCTGTTGTTCCATGTCCAGTTCTAACTGTTGCTTCCTGACCTGCATATAGGTTTCTCAAAGGGCAGGTCAGATGGCCTGGTATTCCCATCTCTTTTAGAATTTTCCACAGTTTATTGTGATCCACACAGTCAAAGGCTTTGGCATAGTCAATAAAGCAGAAATAGATGTTTTTCTGGAACTCTCTTGCTTTTTCGATGATCCAGCAGATGTTGGCAATTTGATCTCTGGTTCCTCTGCCTTTTCTAAAACCAGCTTGAATATCTGGAAGTTCACAGTTCATGTATTGCTGAAGTCTGGCTGGAGAATTTTGAGCATTATTTTACTAGTGTGTGAGATGAGTGCAATTGTGCGGTAGTTTGAGCATTCTTTGGCATTTGAATGAAATGAGATTGGAATGAAAACTGACTTTTTCCAGTCCTGTGGCCACTGCTGAGTTTTCCAAATTTGCTGGCATATTGAGTGCAGCACTTTCACAGCATCATCTTCCAGAATTCATACCACTAATATCCTCGTTGGTTTTCACAGCCCAGATTACTATTTCTCTCTCTCTCTCATTCTCTTAACCCTTCGTTTTAGTCTTGCATTTCCTTTCTTTCCAAGGAACTCACTCAGTAACAACTAGATTATGCGTTTTCAATCTTAGCCCCCTGCCTATGTTGCTCGCCCCTAATCTAGTCAAATGAACCTTTAATTTCCAGTGGCATCAGATGTGTGTTTTCAGAAGGTCGTTCTCATTGTGAAGGGCAATGATGAAGCGGGGTGAGGTGAGATTCAGAGAGGTGGTGAGACCCGGGCTTGGGGAGGAGCAGGGCCTCTTCGGTGAGCAGAGCTGGAGCAAGAGCTTGCGGAGGTTCTTCTTTCCATGTCAAGAGAGCGAGGGCTGCTCCTCTAGGCACTTTTCCAGACGTGAGCCACTCTCGCCCACCTTCTAACACCTAGATACCCTGCAGATACCTACTATATCTGTGCCATGCCGTTGAGAGGGGAAGGAACTTAGAGGTCTCGGTCTTTCTTCCATAGCTTTACTGTCTCAGTTTTGCCACAGTGGCAAATGTTCCCGAGTGCTTTTTTTTTCTCTTGCTTCTTGACCTTTTTTCTTCTATAACCTATGGTGTACTGGAGGCAACACTTACCACCTTGGAGACAGGATCAGTAGCATTTCTTCAGAATCCTGTGTTTAGGTGACATGGAGTTGATAGCTTGAAATGGACATGGTGGGAGTAGTTACCCAGTTGACGCTGAAACAGACTACAAATCCAGGCTGCAGTACGAGCTAAGGATCCTGTTGTTTAACGTTAAACTGCACGCCGTTTCCGGAACCCTGCTCCTTCTGCCGACCACACGAACCGGAGGCACAGAGAGAGAACTGGAGAGAGGAGAAAATGGGGTTTAAGGGACTGAACACCGTGGGTTCCTTCCCCAGGGGTGTGGTGATTTCTAAGAGGGAAAACTTGAGTTCCTTGGCTTTCCCTGTCCCAGGTTGTGCCTTTATTTCCAAAAGAGCAAACATGGGCTAACTTTTTTCTCTCTCCTGCAGTGGATGGCTGTATTCACAGAGCAGCTGGGCCCTGTCTGCTGGCTGAATGTCGTAACCTGAACGGCTGTGAAACTGGACATGCAAAGATCACGTGTGGCTATGACCTGCCTGCAAAATGTGAGTTTAGCTCTTTTGAGTACTGTTTCTAAATCAGATGAGCACTCTTGTTTTATTCCTCAGGTGGGTAACTGGAGGAGGAAGTGGTAATGGTGGTGTTTAATTAAATGTGCTTGTACTGAGATTTTGTACATGGTAATGAAATGTGTTTTTTGAATACATCTCCAAATATATATATATAGTAATGATTAATTGTAGGTGATTTTTGTTCAGATCCTCGACAAAGTGTCTCTGAAACAGAAAAATAAAAATATGAGCACACTATACCTTACAGTATTTAAATGCTGTGGAGTGACAGCTTCTAGAAATGATGCCAATTTCTTATTCCTTGTTCAGGTTTCTTGATTGCGGATGTGTTTAGAGCAAAGGAGATCAAAGTGATGTATTGTGTTTTCAGCTGCCATGGAAAGGCTGATTGGCAATTACAGCCAAGGCATCTGTCACGCTTGGCTTTTAGGAAAAGCCAATGGAATGTGGTTGTCAGAGTGAGAATGCATTTGCTCTTTAGAATGTGGAATGGTCAAAATTTCCATTATATTTGAATGGAGAGGAGTATTGCATTTGATTGACCTTGTTGCTTAGTCGTTTAGCCAACTGCGTAGGGTGATGCGGAATAAATAATACTGAAAGAGAAGCTGGTTAAAGGCACAGATTTTTTGTATCACATAATCTTCAGGGCTTGGGGGTGGAGTTACAGGGTTTCATTGTACCATTAAGTCATGCACTGGTCTGGAAATTGGGAAACCAATTGGTTGTTTATTCCATTCACGTGCTTTTTATGATAACCTTCCGGTGAACACTTTTTTTGCGGGGGTTAAAAATGAAGTTGATTTCTTTTTACTGTTTTAATCGTGGAGAATATGTGACTAAAAAGTTATAACACAACCTTTGGACTCTATAGACCAGTTATAGGAATGGATTTGTCATGAATATGTGTGAGTGGCGAGATCAAGTGTGTTATAGTCTTAAGACTGAAGTATATTTAAATTTGAGGATTTTTAGTGAGTAGTAACATATTAAAATGATATTCTTTGTAGAAATTACAATACTGCATTCTGGATTCCTCACAGTATACTGCTCGTGAAACTACATCTGCTCTATACTGTTTACTTTTTCCTTTAGTGGCTTCTCCTTTTCCTTTCCTTGTTAGTGTTTTTATCTTGTGTGAAAGAGTCAAATCATGGGCCAATGGCCTTCCTTCCTACTTGGAAAGTATATTTACGTCAGGTAAGTCCTCTGCGTGCAGTGGTGTTCAGAGCACTCCCTCTGACTCAGAGGCCCTGAGTATTAAAGGAGATTTCCCTTTCCGTGATGGTCCGATTCCCTATTTACCAATATTGGTCATTCTTCCTTCTTACCGCCATACTACCTTCGTGATATGGTCGACCGATTCCACCCTGAGGACAAGCAGATTATTGATGATTTTCAGACTGGTGACTGTCCTTAGACCAATGAATAATTGTAGTCTCCTATTGGTTCAGTACTTTCTTTCTTATAAGTTAAAGCACAAATCAGAAGTTCTTCAGCCCTGAGATTTTTCTGAAGACAGGTAGCCTCAGAATCATTAACTATGACCAAATTAAATGGTGACTCTGTTGTGTGGAGAGACACCATGGTCATTGTTTTTCGTGTGCTTGCTCCTGTCTTAAATCCCTCTTGTATGAGCTTCCTTGATTGTCATTCAGCTCAGTTCAGGGTTGTTGAAGGCTTCTACAACCCCAGACACTGAGGTACAGAGATCAGTGTATACCTGTGCTTGAGGAATTCCATGACTGGGATTCCTGGGCATTCCAGGGCAAGTAAGTCTTTGTCGAACAAGGACTCTAGCCGTGGAAAAGTCAATCGCCAGAACTCGGTATGGAATCTTTGTGAGCTGAGATACTGAATCAGACGACACACCAGCCCAGAGGGCACATCTAGGCAGAAATCCAGCAGGGTAGCAGTTCCCAGACTAGAATGGCAGAACCACCTCAAGAACGCCACAGATATGGGGTATTTGTGAATAGATCTCAGTGTTTCTCTATGTTTAATGAGATTAATGCTCTACATTAAAAAAACATAAAAACAGTGAAAACAATAAGAAATGAGTAATAACAGCTTAGACTTTGCACACTACGCTGTAGTGTATCACAGTACTTTCACCAGCCCTGGTGTTTTAGATTATATTTTATAAACATTGTGTGTATTCCTTTTCCCTTTCCCTGTCCCTGAGAGATATTTTTCTTTCTCATCAATTTGGTTCATCCATTTCAGAGTCATTAACAATTCACAGATGTGCTTTTGTAGCGAAAGAATGAAAAGGGAGCTCATTACATACTGTTTGGGTCATTTTTCCCTTCCATATTTAATAATTCCATGACAGTTTGACAGCAGAGTCTAGTTCCTATCTGTCCTTTGTGACAGCAGTTTTATCATTTAAGGTACTAAAGCCAGTCATCCAGTCACCAGTGATAATATCTTCGTGCATTAGCAATTTGTTTGCGAAATGCTGTTGTCTGGGTTATAGACAAACTTGGTAATTTTGGACTGCTCTTTGCTTCCTTCATGCTTGCTAAATTAATCTATTCATAAGTGCTTGTATTTGAATTAATTATACTTAGAGTCTGTATTCTGTGATCTATCCTAATCGGTGGAGTGATAAGCCTCAAAGATTTAGCATTTCTTCACTGCTTGGATATTTTGAATGACTTTTTTTTTTTTTTTTGATGTAGAATGGCCAGTCATTCTTATCAAAAGTTATGAGTGGAAGGAGTATTGGTCAGTATTTTAAGGAATTGACTTAGAATGTGGACTAGGACTGTTTGTATGATTTGACCTTGTGAAACACTCTTTTATAATATTAATTTTTTTGGATTCATAATAAAATTTAGATTTCTATAGGTTTTTATTGCCAACCAGTTGGACATTTCTGTCCATGTTGTCGTCATTCTTTGGGAGGCTCAGCTTCATGTAGCCAAGGCCTGTCCATCTCAATTTCAATCCCAGGATCAATATCTAGCATATGTGCCAAGTTAACATGAACAAATGAATGGTTTCAAACATTTTCACCTGACAAGACAAAGAGGGTTTGCCTGTTGCTTCTACTTCTAATTCTTGCCCTCCTGCAGTCCATTCTGCCCAGTCTTCGTAGATGAATGTTCCTAAATTCAAAGTCCCTGTGATTGTCTGTAGGCTCCAGGTGACGTGGGACCCTCCTTACCATCTCTGTCCTCCCGCTCACTCACACAGCCTGCTTTGTTTGATCTTTAATGCCTTTTCATTAGCATCCCCTCTACCTGGGATTCTGTTCTTCCAGATATATGTGTGGTTGTTGCCCTCACCTAATTCAAATCCTTGCTCAAACCTCACCTCAGGTATCACCCTAACTCACCTATTTTTAATTACTTCTCTACGTTACTTATAATTGTCTATCTGTAGCATGTAACCTTCAAATACACTGTGTCATTTACTGATTTAGTTTCTTGTCTGTGTCCCCAGATTGGAATGAGGGCAGTAGTTGTTTTTCTGCATCTTTTTCATTTATTATTGTATCCATACAGAAAAAAAAATGTATGACACTTAATAGGGGCTCAATAAATATTTTGAATGAATGAATAAAATCTGACTCTGTGCTGTGCTTTATCACTCAGTCATGTCCAACTCTTTGTGACCCTTTGGACTATAGCCCACCAGGCTTCTCCATTCATGGGGTTTCTCCAGGCAAGAATACCTGAGTGGGTTCCAATACCCTCTTCCAAAATCTAATTCTACTCCTCTCCAAATCCTTCAGTGGGTTTTTCCTCAAACACAGACTTGTTAACCTGATTATCTTTGGCCTTCCATGATTTACTCTCCTATCTTGAGCTGCTTACGACCTTTTACATGATCTGAATTGCTCAAGATGGCATGTCTGTACATGGTACATGCGATCTATGTTAGAGAGTTTCTAGAGAATTCTGTCTTCCTTTCTACTTATCTTCCAAACTCAGCTCAAATATCACTTCTGCCATGAAGCAACTCAACTAAAAGTACCTTCTTTTTCCTCAAACTCTAGAAGACTCCATGTTAACATGCTGAGAGCACATGTCACTTGCTATTATTATTGTTATTTATGCAAACTTTCCATCTTCCTAGAAGTCTCTTGTGTATGATGGATACTAGAGAAATATCTGTCAAATGCATTGATTGTTAAAGGCGGCAGACTGGTTGATAACTGCTGATAGGAAAAGGAAAGTTGTTCAGTTGAGTCTGACTCTTTGCGATCCTGTGGTCTGCAGCCCATCAGGTCCTCTGTCCATGCTCCGGGGAAGAGTGCTGGAGTGGGTTGCCATTCGCTTCTCCAGGGGATCTTCCCAACCCAGGGATCAAACCTGGCTCTCCTGCATTGCAGGCGAATTCTTTACCAATTGAGCTACTAGGGAAGCCCCAGTTGCTGGTCTGGGGGATGTAAATGTATACTAATATTTCTAAGAAATTATGAAATCAGTGTTAGTTATATATTGTGTTTTTTAAATCATATTTTACCATATAGCTAATTCCAAAGTCTTTTATCTAAGAAATTTAGTCTTTTTTTAAAAAATTATAGTTGATTTATAATGTTAGTTTCAGGTGTATAGCAAAGTGATTCAGTTATATATATATATGTATATATATATATTCTTTTTCAATTATTTTCCATTATAGGGTATTATAAGATACTGAATATAATTCCCGTGCTGTACAGTAGGTCCTTGTCATTTGTCTATTTTGTATACAGTAGTATGTATCTGTTAACCCCCAACTCCTAGCTTATCACTCCCCCACCCTACCACCATTTCCCGTATGGTAACCATAATTTGTTTTCTATGTCTGTGAGTCTGCTTCTAGTTTGCAAAGAAGTTCATTTCTGTTATCTTAAGAAATTTAATCTTAATGGACCTTCTTCTAAAGGTGTACAAAAAAAAAGTCACATCAACTTTATTTGATGATTTTCATCATAGGTCACATGTCTATTTTATTTCTTGAGAATGCGCCACTTTTAGGCCTTAGGGCTGAATAATCATCAAAGATAAATGGGAAAATGTTAAATTTGTGTATATAAAATGGTGGACTCTGTTTTTTAAAAAAAATGCTTCTATTTAATCTTCGTGCAACATCAAAGGGCACTATTAGCATCCAATGCAGTGCTTTCCATTAATCATTTGAAGGGAGACTCTTGGGCGAGAGACCACAGCACAACACGTGTGAATGCCACGGAGTGGTGGGCCCAGCATCCTTAGAGTATTCCCAGGTGCAGTAATAATCAGATGATCGTAGCTTAAAAAAGGTACTGTTGATAATAATTAGGACTTCTCTTGTGTCCTTCATCAAGAAATCATAGTGCTTTGAGACATTCGCTCAGTAGTCCATTTGAAATTTCTGTGAGGAACTGATATCGTGAGTGATGTTTTCTTCCAACACACAGAGAAATTCAAGTACAGAGAGTGTAAATCTGTTGCTCCCAGTAACAAACCAGGTCCGTATTCCAGGCGTGGAAGTGACCAAGTCGGTGTTCCTGAGCTAGGGAGTGAGTCTACGGCCAGGGAGGGCTGGGCCTGCTGCTTGTTTTTGTAAATAGAGGTTTTGTCAGAACACAGACGGGCCCGTGTGTTTACACAGCGTCTATGGCTGTCTGACCCTTTGCTGGAAAAGTTGGCCAACAACTAGTCTGTGGCAATACTTACTTTTTATAAAAGAGGAAGCTGAGATTGAGAGGGATTAACTGTTTACTCAATTTTATTGAATGTGTGTGACTTACTCAGATCACTGTTGATAAAAATGAGATTAAAATACCTGCCATCTCTTCCTTGGGACAGCCCCTGCTTCTGTTGCTTCAACAGAACCTCATTTGGGGAGGATGATCTGAAGCCTTTTAAAGTCTTTCAAATTATAAGACTACCTTGGGAAAAAACATGCTTGGCGGGGGGAGGGGTGGGGTGGGGAAGTAAGTCATTTTTCTCAACAGGGCCCGAACTGGAGAGTGAATATCAAATGTCTGAAGGGAAAGTTAAGTCAAACCACCAGAGTATTAGGCAATACATCTTTGTTCCTTGCTTCTTCCAGTTGTGTTAGTGTGCTGAACGGGAGCCTGTAGTCCTGAGGAAATTCAGTTTCTAGGGGTAGCTCACGAGATGGCTCTGAGTCAGTCCTCTGCAAACCACCACCTGATTTTGACCGCGTGGCTGCCTCAGCAGGTGTCTGATTGTGGCGGCGGTGGAGAGGGCTTGCTGCTAAGAGTGTGACGGCCAGTCTGTGGCGGAGACCCGAGAGCCCTCATGAGCCCTTCTGAAATGAAATGCCATATACTCCGTAAAGAGAAAAATGGCCTTTGAAGAACATAAAATCATCTTGCTTCCTGAAGAGAGAGATGAGATTTTTTTTTTTTCATCCTCAAATCAACCCTGATTGGCTCATTTTCCTTAAGTGCTTTAGGAGTTTAATTTCTGTCTGAATCGATTTCTTTATAATTACCACCTCTTTCATTTATATTAAGTGAATTTTGTAGAGCTTATCTCCTTTGTGGTCCTCATGATGAATATGGACGTGAGAAGGACAGAAGGTTTTCAGAATGGGCTCCGTGGAGAAACAGCAGCAACGCCTCCTGGGAACCGGTTAGAGATACAAACTCTGGTGTCCCACCCCAGATGTACTGAATCAGAGACTCTAGTTTTGAACAAGCTTTCACACATTCTAATGTGAAAACCATCACTAGACAGTGATGTCATTCAGGGCAGAACCCTTGCCTTTTGATTGCTCACCCAGCACACAACACAGGCTTCCTTTTGGGTCACAGATTCGAGTTTTCTTTCAAGAGAACTCTGACATGCTCTACATTGCTTTGTGGCATTTTCACACTTAGTGATGGTATCTGTATTTAATTTGTTTCCTTGTGTATAACCAGTCTTCTCAAACAGGATAACAGCTTAAGGAGAACAGAAGTCGTATCAGTCTCATTCACCCCTAGAATCTTTAGCATCTGACATAATAAATGCCCACTTCAGAGCTGGAGGCTTTCAATACGTGTTTACTGGAGGAATTAATGAAAGCGTTTTCTTTGTTACTGTCACAGCTGCGCTGCTATAAGCTGACTAAAAGTACTCTCCAGATAAACCTATGTGACTGCAGAAATCTTCAGAGCTAGAACCGCTTGCAGCACGTCTTTTACCCTGTCATCAGGCGTGCTGCTTGCTCAAAGACTATTTAGCAGAGCAAAGAAGCACTTTTTTTTTTGCTTAATTTGTTCAGATGGTGCACATAGAAGCTACACTTAGATTATGTCTTTTTCTCTTTATTTGATTTGATCCATTTTGGTGACATTCCCCTAGTGGTTTTGTGATGAAATATTTACAATTCTAATAGTAAATAGTATCTTTAAAACATGTCTACAGTTGGGGAGTAACTCGGTATTTACATCGTTGCATTACTGTCTGAGTGTAGAATAGCTGCCTATACTTGGCTTGCGCTAGTTGACATCTTTGCAGGCGTTCAGAGGACATCGTCTATACCTTCTTTTTCCTATGTGATCAATAGGAAATAACAGTGTAAATCAATTCTGAGTGATAATGTAAATGGGCTCTTGAAGGCAATTCCCGCTGTGAAATGAGTAGTTAGCGGCGACAGTGGCATTAACCACAGGGGGGGTAATCAGCCTTTGGATGTGTTTAATCAGAGTTATCAGCTAAGATTAAAAAGAGAGCTGCTGTTGTGCAGGGATCATCATTTTCAGGATTTAAAAGATGAATAGTTGAAGGTGTTCTCATAAATTAAAGCCATCAGAATTGCTTTGAGTAATTTAGGATGCTTTGAGGTCAGGCACAAGCAAACAGGAAAGGTTAATCTCAGAGCCACAGTACTTAATGGGCAGGAACAGCAGAATACATTTGTTGAAATAAGTAGCAGATACTGAGTTAAATGAAGATTTTCCTCAGTGCTAAAATGTTTCTTGAGCTAACATATACTAGCATATATGATTTGAATATGAAGTGGGTAAACTTATTAACTATGCTTGCAATTAATTACTAATCCCAAAGATTAAATATTAGACCACTTGGTGGCTTGAATAGAGGTGTTTCCAGATGAAAATATTGGTGAGACCAAGCTCTGCACTATGGAATAAAAGATTGGTTCTAGGTCAAGAACATTAGTCATTAAGGTAGAGGTCCGAGAAGTCTTGAATCCAGGATATTCTAATTGTTGGGTCAAACCTTCTGAGCCTGAGTTTCCTCATCCATGATTAGCTGGGAGTGGGACAGTCTACATCAGGCAAGGCTGTTAAGGAGTAGACACAGAATCGCTTTTTAATAGTGTAAGACTATAGATATAAAAATTATGTGTGTGTGCATGCTCTGTGTCCAATGCTTTGAGACCTTCGTAGACTGTAGCCCACCAGCTTCTCTTTCCATGGGATTCTCCAGGCGAGACTCCTGGAGTAGGTTGCATAAGGCTCTATTATTACTTGTAAACCATCCCATACCTCATTTGCTCATTCAACCAATGTGTACAGCCGCTTCCTCTGAGCTTGAGTACTCTTTTAGCGTATAGAAAAAATACAGTGAAGAAGACCGCAAAGGTCCTCTCCTCTTCCATCTTAGGTTCCAGCAGAGAGAGGTAGAAAATAAACACATTCACATAAAAGCAGAGCCTCTCAGATGATGGTAAGGACGATGAGGAAAATAAAAAGTTCCATAAGAATGGACAGTGGAGAGAGGGAGCTGCTTTTCCCGTGGTGGTCAGGGAAGGCCTCCTGGAGGAGGTGGTACCTGAACTAACTACTCTCTGGGGACAAAGTCATTGCTGCCAGATTGAAAGAGATCTACCATTGGGTTAGGAAATATCACTTTGCCCAAACTGTGGAACGAGATAACCCATTAATTTTTTGGAACTTCTTCTATGCTGCAAGTATTCTATTTCAGTTTTGATGTATGTACAACTTTAAGTTTAGTCTAATTTTTGGAGGTAATAGAGGTAATGCCACTACTGTGGAGCTGATAGGAATTTAAAAGCTCACTGAATCCTAACTAATTTTACAGTGAAAGAACCTGAAGCTCCTAAAGATTATTTCTTCCAGGGTCCTGTGTTAAGGAACAGAAGCAACAAGAATCTGGGGTCTTGACTCACAGTATAACCCTCTTTCTTTAGAAAGAACACTAAAGTGTACTGCCTCTCCTAGCCTCTTTGATCATACTAACTGCCTTATAGGAATATTGTGAAAAGCTGATAAAATATTAAGTGAGATGATATACATAAACATTGAAATACTGATTTCTTATGCACTTTATTGTTAATAGTAATTTAGATGGATGCATGCATGCTCAGTCATATCTGACTCTTTGCAAACTCACGGACTGTAGCCCACCAGGCTCCTCTGTCCATGGGATTTTCCTGGCAAGAATACTGGAGTACATTGCCCTGCCCTCCTCTAGGGGATCTTTCTGACCCAGGGATTGAATCTGCATTTCCTGCATTGCAGATGAATGTTTTACTGCTGAGTCACCAGGGAAGCCCTGTTATTTAGATAAGCTATATGTAAATTATGGCACTCTTGAGTTCTACTAGTAAAGTTTACAACAATAATCTACTTGGACATATGCAGCAGTGTCTGAGAAAATGTGGAAATCACAGATAGTCATTAAGAAAAATCTTGTACTATCCTCAAGACTCAGACATTTTCTCCAGCTTCTTTCTAGTATCTCATCCTTACAAAAAGTCAATTTCAGAAACTTCAGATGGCCCTGAATTGATTGGAAAGATATGTCCACAGGTTCTTCGGTATTTCTTCTCACTTTGTGTGGGGACTGGACTTAATGACATGCTTCTGGTGAATGGAATGTGTCAGAATCCTGGAGATTTCTTAGGTTAGGTCACAAAAAGACTGTGGCTTCCATCTTTCTTGCCCTCACTTGCTTTCTCCACCTTCTGTTTTTCTCAAATCTAAGTTTCCCAGGGATGCCATAACAAATTGCCACAGACTTGATGGCTTAAAACAGTGATTTATTCTGTCACTTCTGGAGGCCAGAGGTTCAGAAATCAAGGTAAAGACTCTAGGGGAACATCCCTCCTTGCTTCTTCCAGCTCCTGGTTATGGCAACATCAGCCCAGTGTTGGTCTCTGTCTTCACATGGCATCTTCCCTATGCTGCTGTTTGTCCTCTTTTTCCTCTAAGGACATTTATCATTGGATTTAAGTCAGTCCTAATACAGAATGATCTCTAAGTCTTGAGATCCCTAACTTGGTTATCTCTGCAAAGACCCAAATAACTTCACATCCACTGGCTTCGAGTCTCAGAACATGGACATTCTCTTTTCGGGATTGCCATTTAACCACTGTACATTCTCTTGGTAAAGTCCGCACCCGTGTCATGACGTGGCCTGGAGAAGAGGAACATGCGCTGCTCTGTTGTGAGAGACCTCAGACAGCCTCTGAAAAGGCCCTTGCAGTGGGGAACTGGTGCCTCTCTGTGAGTGAACTTGAAGGTGGATCTTCTGAGGTCTGTCAGCACCCATAGAAGTGAGCTTGGGAGTACTCCCTCTGGCCTCACTGAGAACTTCAGATCTCCCTAGCTGGTAGCTTGACTGTAGCATCATGAAAGACCCTGAGCCAGAAGCACACAGTTAAGCCACTCCTGAATTCCTGATCTGCGGAAATTGAGATAATAACTGTTCGTTAGTTTTAAGTCTGGGCTATTTGTCACACAGCAATAGCTAACTAATTCAGGAACTAAGGCCATGAACTACATGAAGCAGGGTGAGGTGCCTACCAACAGAGTGCGTGGGGTCTATCACATTTTCTCAACACCCAACCTACCAAGCTGAAGGACAGGCCTAAATGCAAGATGAAAGCAAAATTGAATTTGGGGCTAAAGTTACACTTGCATTTTAAATTTAAAAAATGCAATCATACCGCTTCAGGATATCTTCTGTAGACAGCATACGAGATTGGAAAAATGGTTATGAATGGAAGCTTCTGTCCTTTTCATACTAATAAAGAAGAACAGAACATGAAGCCCAGCTTAGTAAGGAAGCATTGGGAGGAAAATCATACAATTTGGTATTAATATTTACCTGATATGCTTTAAGTGTTGTTTAGCCTTTGTAGTTACCAGTCATATATATATATATAAGAGGATAGTGAAAAAGTTGGCTTAAAACTCAACATTCATAAAGCTAAGATCATGGCATCTGGCCCCATCACTTCATGGCAAATAGATGGGGAAGCAATGGAAACAGTGAGAGACTTTATTTTCTTGGGCTCCAAAATCACTGCAGATGGTGACTGCAGCCATAAAATCAAAAGACTCTTGCTTAATGAAGAAAAGCTATGACAAAGTAGACAGCGTATTAAAAAGCAGAGATATTACTTGTTGACAAAGGTCCATCTAGTCAAAGCTGTGGTTTTTCCAGTAGTCATGTATGGATGTGAGAGTTGGACTGTAAAGAAAAGCTGAGAATTGATGATTTTGAACTGTGATGTTGACCAAAGACTCTTGAGAGTCCCTTGAACTGCACAGATATCCCACCAGTCAATCCTAAAGTAAATCAGTTCTGAATATTCATCAGAAGGACTCATGCTGAAGCTCCAATACTCTGGCCACCTGATGTGAAGAACTGACTCATTGGAAAATACCTTGATTCTGGGAAAGATTGAAGGCGGGAGGAGAAGGGGACGACAGAGGATGAGATGGTGGGATGGCATCACCGGAGTTGGTGATGGACAGGGAAGCCTTGTGTGCTGCAGTCCATGGGGTCACTAAGAGTCGGACATCACTGAGTGACTGAACTGACTATCGACATATATTAAATGGATAGGACTTGCCATTTTTGTTTTGAGAAGAGAAATTAATTCTGCTCTTGTCTGTGTTGGTGCTGTTAACTGAATGAAGCAGAGGTGACTCGCTAGGTGCCTTTGTGGCAGGGCCCTTCCAGATCTGTTTGCTGGACTTGGTGGTATGTTTTCCATTAGCGCCTTCTTTTTTCGGAACCACCTAGAGTTTGCTCCATTTCTAATCACCCGCTATTTGTGAAATCCCTATAATTTCCTAAGGGGTTTTGAAGCTTTCCTTTCCCTGCCTGTGACATTTTGAGGTAAGATTTATTCCCCATCTGTGTTTGTTCTGCTTAGTGAAGATCATCAGAGACAACCTTAACTGTATTTTTACAAATTCTCTTTCAAACTGTATGTTTTGTATTTAGAGTTCAGATACCCCTTTGAAGGTGTGTGGAGGACAAAGGGCTATTTTAGAAATCCTTTCTCTGTACAGACACTCAGTTTTTGTTTTCTTTCATCATGGCACCTGATACCAAACTATTGTCTTTCCTCACATGGCCAGGTGATTTTGTTCCTGTTTTAACGTTATTCCTCTACTTGGGTGTGTCACACATATGTACATGTACACACACACATGTGGGGCTTCCCTGCTGACTCAGATGGTCAAGAATCTGGCTGCAATGCAGAGTTTGATTCCTCGGTTGGGAAGGTCCCCTGGAAGAGGGAATGGCTAGCTACTCTAGTATTCTTGCCTGGAGAATTCCGTGGACAGAGGAGCCTTGCAGGCTATGGTCCATGGGGTAGCAAAGAGTCAGACATGACTGAGTGACTTAACACTTCCACTTAAAAAAATATGTATATACATGTATATATATACACACACACACACACACGTACACGTATATTACAATACATGTAATACACGTAATATATTCCATTAGAAGTATATTCTTATGCTGAACACGTATTTCCTTTTGCATTATAATGTGTTTTATATTAACTCAGGGCTTTTTTCAGTTTGTGTAGCTATTTGGAAAAGTATTCTGGGAGGGTTTAAGGACGGTTTGGTGGAACTGGCATGGAGGACTTTAGGGATCCCCTGGGATAAGTACACCTTGCATCCATCAGTCTGTCTGGTACATATTAGGTAGTGGTAAGTGTTTCATTCAAATACTGGTTGGTTCCTAAAAGATGTGCCAGGTGCTTGGCTCATCTTTTGGAAAAGGATGATATGCAAAACAGACAAGGACCTTGCCCTGCTGGAATTGAGTTGATCTGAAATGAACACATGACTTGCCTAAGATCACATAAGTTTAAGTGATAAAGCCTTGCCAGGAGTCCAAGTTGTCCGTTTTTCCATCTATGATCCTTTCATCTCTTTCATGAGGATTTTATTTGGGGCCTCATTCAGTGGAAGAATATCTGCTGGTGTTAGCCTTCTTGCCTCATGGTATTTTGGGGGTTGCCTATGCAGAGACCAGTGGAAATGGTCAGTGGATTCTGACTCACTTGCACCGTGGGGGTGGGGAGGAGGACATGACACACATTTCTCTATCTGTTACTGTAAATGACTCTGGGAAACCTTTTTTCTAACTTGGCATCAGGGGTACAGGCCTCTCTTAACTTGGGTCCAGTGTAACAGCTGCCTGGCGTTTTCTAGTGACACATAGAGCATATTCCCATAATCCCTATGAAAGAGTTTGATATTTCACCTTACTTAAGAGTAAGGCAGACAGTGATTTATAAACACTTTTTCAGTGACTGTGATTTGATATCCATACGTTTTAGGGAAAAAAATCTTTTGGATCTCTAGTCCCTCAATCAGAGTGTCAAACATGCATTATTACATTACACAATGTGGAAACCAATTAAACAGACAAATGTGTTACCTATCTATGGTTTCATCCTCTTCATTTTCTTTAGAAGCACCATTTAAAAATAAGATTGACCCCTGTCTACTGCAGCATCGGTACCAAGCTTTGTTTCCCATTCGTAAGACACATGGGTGGCATTCAGGAGTTCTGGCCTGTCCTGTGGCGCTGTGGACCTCTCTGACCTTTTGTTTACTTTTCCTTTCCTTTTTCCCTTAGTCTTTTGTAATTCCTTGTCACATTTTTGTTGAACTCTTTGATTGATTGATTTGTGGTGTAATTCATTTTAAAGGTAGAATTTGGAGCTTCCTGAAATCAGAATCAACCCATGAGAAGTATTTAAATGGATGCCCTTACTGCCCAGAACTTTCTTTCTGTTGATATTCTCATCCCATTCAATGGTTAAGAACATGGGCTTTGAAGCCTAGCATTCTTGGCTCAAATTCACTCTGGATTTGGGCCAGTTGTGAATCCTCTTTGGGCCTCTTTGGCCCTGGACATGGGAGTGAGCGTAGCGCCCTCTCACGGGAGTGCTGAGGGTGACGAGTCAGCATCCGCTGCACTCAGAGCTCGGCCCGCCTCCAGGTAAGCACTGGAGCTGGGCAGTTTTCCCCTGAGGTCATCCTGCCCCCCTTATCTGAAATGTCACCCCATCACTGTCTCCTCTCTTGCCCTGCTTTACTTGATGTCATGGCCCTCATCTTCATCTGAGGTTATTTTATGCCTTATTCGTTTGTTTTTTGAGTGTTTGTCTCTTTTACTAGAACGTAATCTTCATGAGGGGAGGGACTTTGTTCACCACTGTATCTCCTGTCCTAGGAAGTCTTTGAAACCATCTGTGAATAAACAAATGTGTGCACACTAGACGTTTTAAGCTTAATGACTTATAACTATTAGCACAGTTACTGGGAGAACTAGGCTAAGGAAACAGTTTCGTGCCCTGCTCACCTGGCTCTTCTAGGATCCTGGCTAATTCTTAAAAATAAGCCAGGAAAACAGCATTAATATATTGGGAGGTCCTGCCCGTATTTGACCTTTGGTGTGTCTACCAGGAATGCTTTAGGTGTGTGGTATTTGTACTCCTCCCACCCCACCATTTTTCAAAATTGTAGTTTAAGCAGTAGTGTCAGGATGAAATAAGGCAGAGAGGAAGGGGTTGAAAGAACCTCACCTGGGAGTCATGTCCTGACTGGCCTGATGAAAAGCCGATGGATTGATTGATTGATTTCCCATTGATTTAGTCTGGGTTCAGAGATGATTTCCAAGCTCAATTTATTTTTTAATCTCATTAAAGTGATAATTTTATGGGTTTGAAATGTGTTGTGACCGAGTTTCTGACTGAGATCGCTAGCCCCGGCACTTAAAACTTGCATGTAAATGTGTTCAAAGGGGAAATAGCGATGCATGTTTCCTTTGTGTTCAAACCATTCAGACTTTACGGTGAATAATAAAGCTTTATGGCTTGTTTTCTGCAAATAGGATGCTGGGGAGTTGCGGCAACAAGAGAAATCTATTTGCTATTTTGTGTCCCAGTTATCTGTGCCATCTACCCCTTAATTGACCTCCAGAGCTAATTGTTGCTTAGGGTAGAGAAGGTAGGCAAGGAAGCATGATTATCAGTGGTGAGAGGATATTAATTTCACGTAAATAGAAATTTATTTTATCACAAGAAAGGTAAATTAGACCACTGGGCAATAGAGCACAATTCATTGTTAACCCCAATTTTGCCAGGTGAGTGAAGGCATAACCCACACCATCGTGCCTCTAGGACTTCTGACAGAAAGGTGTAAAAATACAGTCGCAGATGTTTGCTTAGGAAGCACCTCTGCTCTCAGTAATAGTCATGGTCCTGAGACCACAGCCTGGGATAGAGAATAAATGAAAGTTGAGGTGATTAGGGGAAGAGAGAAAAAAATTACAGTTGTTATGTAAACTGCTTAAATACACAGTCTAAATATTCCAACTCTTGCAATCCTATCAACCCCTACACTTGTGTATTCTCTAATGGGAATCGCAGTGCTGTGGCTTCATATCAAGTTTCGGTAACTTCTCCACCCTCTGACCATTTTACACACTCACGTACGTAAGTCTTGGGGTCCCAAGCAAAATGTTGAGATGAGGGCCCTGGCTTTTCTGTTGTTCTTTATTTTGACTCATCTGCCTGACTATTGCCCTGTGTCATTTCAGGTCTGGTTTCTCATTGTAATCTTCGCCTTCTGCCTGTTTAGATCCCTCCAAACTGAAGCGCTTAGGCCAGACTTGTGGAGTGTGTGTGCTCAGTCGTCTCCAACTGTTTGTGACTCAGTAGACTGTGACTGCCAGGCTCCTGTGTCCATGGACTTTTTCAGGCTACTCAAGTGGGTTGCCATTTCCTCTCCTAAGGGATGTTCCTGACTAAGGGATTGAACCCACCTTCTTGTGCCTCCTGCATTGGCAGGTGGATTCCTTACCACTGCACCACCGGGAAGCCCTTTAATGCTGGAGAGCCAGGAAGAGTCCCTTTGGTCCACCCGCCTCCAACAGTGCATAGTAAGACCTTTGTTTCAGTCCCATCAGTGTCCATTTTTATCCATCCCATTTTAATAGCCATTAAAGATTTCCAGTCTACTGGCTTGAGTCCTTGACTCTCCCTTGTCTTTTTCCTCTTTGTTTTTGCACTATCAATGTTTGCTATACTTATTTCTTAACTGTTTGAAAATTTCCACCCTGATACAATTCCCTTGAGCCTCTCCTCTGCCTTTCTGTATTCTTTTGTTAATTAACCTAATATTTTTATTAGCATCTGTGTGACCTCTAAGAGGAAGCTGAGACAGCAAATTCACTAAGTCCTCTCAAACTGTTGCTTAATTTTGTAATAGTAAAAATACATGGGGTGTCTGTGCAAAAACCCCCTGATAACCACAGCATTTGCCATGGCTTGAATAATGGGCATAAGGCATATTCATTGGGTGAATATCCCAGTTAATCATAAAGCCAGTTTCACATGACTGGTATGGGAAACGTATGAAGTGCTACCTCTGAGTGTTAGACTTGGCATTTTTAGGAGGACCTAGACGGTCCCCCTTCTCAAAATAAGCAGACCTTACAATAGATTTTACTCAATCCACCATGCTGGCTGTTCCCTTGTGAATAACCTGGTGTGTCTGGATTCTCTGAAGCCTTCTGTGATTGTTCCCTAGTGAGCAGTGAGTCCTATATCAGCCCAAATCTACTGTTCTGTTCTGCGACATTCAAAACCAAAGACAGTGCCCTGAAACTAGTCACTCTCACAAAATATTTTATTAAAAGTTCTTCAAGAAGCTGATGATGTAGATTCACAAAATTAGATAGATCCAAAAACCTCCTTCACAGTATACCCTCTGATTTTAGTAATTTCTTGACTATATTACGCTGACTGCCTTCTTGGTGATCAGTGGTACCTTCTGTTGCCTTGGTGTAGTTTTTCTCTTTTGAGGCTGTTTTATGATCAAAACTCAGACTGACCAAAATCTAAGAGTGATCTAGCATCAAGGCCCCACCCAGCACTTTCTTTTTAAGCTACTGGTGTTAAGTTGCTTCAGTCATGTCTGACTCTGTGCGACCCCATAGACGGCAGCCCACCAGGCTCCCCCATCCCTGGGATTCTCCAGGCAAGAACACTGGAGTGGGTTGCCATTTCCTTCTCCAATGCATGAAAGTGAAAAGTGAAAGTGAAGTCGCTCAGTTGTGTCTGACTCTTAGCGACCCCATGGACTGCAGCCCACCAGGCTCCTCTGCCCATGGGAGTCTCCAGGCAAGAGTACTGGAGTCGGTTGCCATTGCCTTCTCCTTAAGCTCCTGAAGATAATAATACACAAGGAATTGTATGTAAGAATGGTTAGAATTGTTCTCATTATTTTTCATTTCCTTATGCATAAAATGGGGGCTTCTGTGGTGGCCCAGTGGTAAAGAATCTGCCTGCTAATACAAGAAATGTGGGTTAGATCCCTGGGTCAGTAAGATCCCCTGGAGTAGGAAATGGCAACTCACTCCAGTATTCTTGCCTGGAGAATCCCATGGACAGAGGAGCCTGGCAGGCCATGGGGTTGCAGAAAGTCAGACACAACTTAATGACTAAACGACATGTATTCAGTGAGCCAACTTGGGAATCAGATCTACCATTCCTAAATGCCATTGGTAATTTTAACTTTAATAACTGGCCTTGGATTCATATCATGTGAGTAGGTAGCCATCCAGGGATCAAAGATTCTTCATTTCTGGCTGTTTTATCTTTTCTCTTCCCAAACCGTGGGTTTCTATGAGCCAGGGTAGGCCTGGTAAATCCCACTGCTGCCACTTCTGACACCAATTCTGAACTGTTCTTACTCAAAACATTTCTGAACCAAATTTGTGCACAAATGTATGTGCGTGTGTTTTGTCTCACCAATGCTGTAAGTCTTTGGGTACTCACTGGATGTCCTTCGATTCAGCTCAATTCTGATAGCATGTACCTGGAGTTAGTGTCGATGCCATAAATTAGGAGTTCAGTCCCGCAAGACTGGCCCCCCTGTCCCCGTCCCGGCCGAAGTCCCACTTGTCACCAGTGCTTCTCACTGACCAGACCAGCTCTAATATGAGGGTTCCTGTCACCCTTCCCCAGTGGCTCAGTGGTAAAGAACCTGCCTGCAATCTTGGAGACACAGCAGATGCAGGTTTGATCCCTGGGTTGGGAAGATCCCCTAGAGAAGGAAATGTGAACTCACTCCAGTATTCCTGCCTAGGAAATCCCATGGACAGAGGAGCCTGGCGGGATTTAATTCAAAGCGTCGTGAAGAGTCAGACAGGACTGAGGGAGTAAGCATGGCACCCTTCCTCAGGTTTGATCGTTTGCTAGAGTAACCCTTGCCTGCTGGTGGTGGTTTATGATAAAGGCTGCAGCTTGGGAATAGTCACGTGGGAGAAGCGCAGTAGGGGAGCACAGGGTTGCATGGGGTCCCCATGTTCTCAGGGCACCCGCCCTCCCAGCACCAACGTGCTCAACCTGAAGCAGTCCCAGCCTGGTGGCGCAGGGGTTCATTATGTAGGCACGATTGATTGAGGCATTGGCCACTGGTGATTAACTCCTTTTCAAAATCCAGAGGCTTTAGAAGCTCTGTGTCAGGGACCTGGGGGAAAGATAAATATACATATGTGTGTACACACACGTGTGTGTGTGTATGTGTGTATATATATGTATACATATACACACATGTAATATCTTATAGATATATATCTTACAGTATTAATGGTAGTCAGACTCACAACTTGAGGTCTATTTGTGCGGAAATATTCTTAAGCACATACACTAAAATTTTGTATCCTCATGCTTAGAAGCAAACTAATTTCTTTCCCACAAGTATCCAGGTTCACCACAAAACTTTAAATCGAGAAGTTAGAGTTAACTTCTTATATTGAAAGAACATTATGAGTATTCTTTGAGAGAAGAGGTTTAACCGTGACTTTTGTGTGTGTGTAATACATACTCATATACTGTAATTTGAAAAAAAATTATTGTTAGCATCTCATAGTCATGTAAGTATCCTAGATGCTATTTTTAAGGCAGGTGCCATGTAGGATTAATTTACATGACTATTATAAGCTGAATTTTATAGAATTATTTCAAACTTTTAAATAATAGACGTTTCAGATCATAATTGAACATCTAGCATAAGGCAAAACAAAGTTCCATTTGTGAAGCTAAACATCACTCAGCGATTCAGCTATTCTTGGAAGTAGATGTTTAAGCTTTTTCTCTTACAGTTGGACCATATGTGTTCATTCATTTTTCTGTGATGGATGTGCCAGATGGCCAAAACTTTTTTCTGGTACCTTGGAGGGGAGAAGAGGTCTGTGAAATGGGCACCTGTTTTGTGCCATTCTAGTCACATGTTTTGAGAAGGAAATAGGAACCCACCCCAGTATCCTTGCCTGGAGAATCCCATGGACAGAGGAGCCTGGTGGGCTACAGTCCATAGGGTCGCAAAGAGTAGGACACAACTGAAGCGACTTAGCACACATTCACCTGTTATACAAATGCATTTAAGTAGGAGAGCTGAGTTGCTTGCAGTAATAAGACACACCTCTCTCGATGAGTGCTGGCACTTTTTGATGTATGCTGATCTGGGCTCTGACACAGTTGTCATCTAGGTACCAAACATAGAAATGTAACTTTCAAAACAGAACTGGGCTCTGCTAGAGCTGTGGGACTGAGCTAGATCGTAAAACCAATCTCTCCTCTTCTTCCTCTTTGGAGAAAAAGCTTGTCGTTGTTGGCCTGGAGTCCGTTGTCTCAAACCCTAGAGTGGAGTTCCCAGTGATCAAAACTAGATTCTGTACGTGGTGAAGGTATGAGACCCTGACTCATCTCATGCCCCTTCTGTGAGACCACGCTAGATGTCATCAGGCCTCTAGTTTAAAGATGAGCAGTAAATTACTGTAACACCAGTGTTAAAAATGTACAAAATATCAGTAGAAAACAAGGCACTAGTTGTACCTTTGCTATGGACAAAGCAAAAAGTACACACGCGATGATTTCTTTACCCATAGAGCACTTAGATTTTTCTTCTGCCTTTTGTCTTCCGGTATGTCACTGGTGTCTATATATACTTGTAAATACTTTCCACCTGTGACTTTCTGTTAATTCAGTTATAAGGCTTATATGATGACTCACTTTCCTTTACCTTTCTTCTATCTTGACTAGTCTAAATTGAAGGCTTTTAAAGGTTTTGTATATTTTCCATAAATCCTGAACATCTATACTTCTAAAAAATTATGTTGGACTCCTTTGATAACTGTCCTTTCAATTTGCCTCACAGGTGATGCCCCTTGATAGAAAAGACCTCTTGGTAATCCAGTGATTAAACCCTTCTAGTTGGAGCCCAAGAGGGCTGTTTTGTACTTAATTGCAGAGCATAGTAAATGGCATTATAATAAGGTTTTAGCTTATCAGTTAAATGAACGAATGGGAACTTTGCCATTCATTAGTATTTTATGTGGTAAATAAAGCAAGGTTTGTTGCTGCAGATGGGAGCCAGTTCAATCTTCTCTTCTTATAATAAATTATTATATCAGTGTATTAATGATGCTTTAAAGAGAGAAATACCTTTCTGAAGAAAGTCTAAGTTGGACTAAGAAAACAGGGTGATCACTTCTCTATGTCACTGAGCTTGGGCTGTGTGGCAGATGCTGTTCTAGGTACTCCTACCATATCACCTCAGTTTTATCTGCAAAACAACCCTGTGTGGTGGGGTCTTCTAAATCCCTGTTTTGGCCTGTGAGAAAGTTGGCACCAGAGAAGCTAAACTGCCTTCCCGCAATCCCATAGCTAGCAAGAGAAGAGTGAGGATCCAGACCGTCCTTCTCCATGGCTCTGCAATCGAAAACAAGATTTTATCTCATCCTTAGGCATAAACATCTGTTTGATATATGAATTAATTTCATTAACATTGTTTCTCTTTGATTTCTTTCCCATTTTTTATGAAAGCTGATGACATTTAGAAAGCTTCATTTTTTAACTTAAAAATGTTTAAACCCATAGAAGTACTGAGAAAAATAAGAAAGACTCATGCATCCCCATGAATTCTAAATATATTAACATTTTAGCATCCTTACTTCCAGTTTTTTTCCTTGAATAAAAAAATAAAACGTTTTTGACAATGTTCTCCTCAATTCCATCCCTTCCTTTCCTCCTTCCCATTCTTGCCCAAGAGCAACCACTCTTAAAAGCGCTAGATATAAAACTTTCTAGAGTATGTTTTTATATTTCTCCCACAGATATTTCCCTTGCTATCCCAAAATACATTCCTATGAAAACTTTTGTAAACCAAAATGGTGTAAAGAAGCAAGTACTTTTTTAGAAATCTGGTAAAAGTTAACATCCTCTCAAGATTTCTTCTTGTTAGTGAAAACAAGTACTAATGTAGGTCTTTCATAAAAGCAAAGTGGCGTAAAGAGAACTTTCAAAAAGAAAGAGATAGCTGCATCCCTAAACCACATACACTATGGTTTTGTGTGTTTAAATGCATGCATAAGGCCTTTTGTTGTATAGACCATACTGTTTCTTAAGTCTTTTTTTCCAACATTCCGTTTCTGAAACCTCTCTATAGTGCTTTTCCTAGCTGTCATTCATTGTCAGCTGCTGCATTTAACTCTTGTTTTCTAGACGTACCGTATTTTATGTGTTCATTTTCCTATCAGTGGGTGATTAGGTTGTTTCCAATGTTCTCTAGTTATAAGCAATGCTGAAATGAACACTTGTCAGCATATATTGCCTCACATACACGTGCCTCCTGAGGTGAGCTTGCTGGTTGGGAGGGGCTGTGCTATGAACCCCAGGGAGGTGGGCGTAGAACAGCATCAAACTGGGAAGAGGGCACTTCAGTACCGCATCTAAGAATTCAAGGAAAGAACCAGCAAGAATGCTCACCGTGGTTACGAAACGACTAGCAATACATTTGACTGCTAAGGAATAATCTGTGTCCAGGCTTCGTGAAGACCCTACAAACAAATGTTAGACTTCTGTGAGGTTTAATAGCGAGAACTCTAAGAGGCAGGAGTCCTGAATTTTCTCCTCAGTGGTGCTCGAACCTAGATTTGTGCCATAAAACCACACGTTAAGTACTCTGAATATCGTTTTTCTTGTTTGAAGATGAACAAGTTTTTGTAGTAGATTTGGTTTTTTTTTTCCCTGAAGCTTTCTTCCTTACTTGAGTTAAAGCCAGGACAAGTTTTCTTTCATGTTAACACCCTTACCCCCACCCCACCTCCAACCCTGAACTGAGGGGTCTACAGGCCTCAGTCTCAGTTGCCCCCTGGAGTGCCCTGAATGGTGTGCTCTTCTAATCCAGCGCTCCAGGCACTAGGTCCTACAGGTCCCGGGCTTTATTGTTCCTTTCCCTGCTGTGTAAACACTCCTGCTCTCTCCTTGAGGGCAGGGCAGCTCTGAACCCTGTGACCCTTGGATTGGATTTTTCAAGGGGCCTCAGCCCCTAGCCAACCCCCTCGTGGTATCTGACTTGATGACAGCACTATTTATTGTCCCTTTCCTGCCTCACTTCTCCGCCTCTGACCATTGTCCTCTAAGCTTCTGATCTCCAGAGTCTCCTTTCTGGGGAAACCCAAGAAACTCGCTGAATCAAGTCCTGCCTGGTCCTCTACCTTCAGCCCCATTCCACACGCTTCTCAAGTTCTTCCTGACTTACTTGGGCTCATGCTCACAGAGCTGTCCTGGACCCTTGTGGCATTTGCCTTTTGAACCAATTAATGCAGGGCTGCGTATGATTACCCAGGCTCTTACTTTTTGCTTTCCTGCTCCCAATCAGAAGATGAACTGCCAGAAGTCAAGAGTTCTTTATCATGTTGCTTTGTTTTCATTTTTAGTGTACCTCAGTGACCGATATGTGACTACGGCAGAATATATGCAAGTCTTCATTGAATGATAAAGTAATAGGTCTGTCCTCCCAGGGCTGATTTGTGGACGACAGCCATCTCTTGTCTCTTGGATCTCTTTGCCTTTTAATTAACTTCCCATTAGGCTTGTGGCTCTTGATGATCACAGTCACCGGCAGGCCTGACAGTCAGGTTACCGACCAGGCCATCCATTTAGTTATAGGGATGATGGAGAGGAAAAGCTTTCTCTGCTCCCACTTTCAGGATATTTCAGGTACACTGGCAGAAATAACTGAAAATAAAAAGGGGTTGGGACATAGTGATTAGAGTTTTAAAATTTTTAATCAAATGCCTTTAATTCCAAGTTTATCCTTAACTTTATTTTTAATGTTATTATCAGGATTATATGAAGTAAAAAAAAAAAACAAGCTATCACACAAACTCAAACATTAAGGATTCTAAATATTTCCTTTCAAATATTTTTGCCACCTTTTCTCTCTCTCTCTCTCTCCCTCCCTCCTTTCCTTCCCTTATTCCTTTGTGTCTTTCCACAGTCAGCCTTATTGAAATAAAAATTTTAAATTCAATGACTTAAAAATTCTCTATATCTGTTAAATACCTCATATGGTTAAAAATCAGTAGAAGAATTCAAGTGAATGAAACTGACAGCTTTCAGTGTTTTTTTTTTAGCAAATGAGTGTTTCCTTTCAACTTAATGCTTTGACTACAGTCTATTTTCTGTAGAGTGAGTGTAGAGTGAGGGGAGAGCCTATGGCATCTCCCCTCCAAAGTCTTCAGTACAGGAAGGTATTTACTTATTCCCTGAGTTTAAAAATCAAAAACATTTTTTCCCCCCTCAAATAGTAACTTTCTGTTTGTCATTTATTTGAACCTGCTTAGTGAGTGTTGATTTTGTAAAATATATGACAAAAAGCTTATATCTCAAATTCAGGTCCTTTCAAACTGCGTGCAACCTGATTGGGCAGAGGAGGCCTCTCCTTTCGCTGGGCTTGCTTCCTCCTGAATTGACTTTATCATCAGCCTTCCAGTTGTCTTTAGAGTTCATCACGGATTATCTCTTCTTGTTGGCAGAGAGCAGGCAGCGCCGAGACTGCAGGGCACAATTGCTGAAACGGTCCTCTTTCAATTCAGCACTCATTCTAATTTTAACTTACTTGGTACTGCTGTGGAAAAGCTGTTTGCCTGAAATAAGGCAAATAAATAAATGATATCCTGAGTAGAGAGTTCATAAAATAGGATGCAGAAATCCAGGAGCTAAGGTTTAGACCCGAGGCACTCATTTTCTTTTCTTAACTTTTCCTCTTTCACTTTTATTCTCCCTTTTCTCCATAATGATCGTATCGATAAGGTTGGCAGGAATGAAAGAACAGGATAGGATACAAGATTTGATCAATTTGTTTACACCGCTGAAATTTGTGCATTGTAGAATCCAGCGAAGTTTGGATCATCTCCTAAATGAGTGAGGTGTGGACTGGGTGGAAGGGGCTGCCTCGCCTTTGCGGAATCCAGAGGTCTCAAGGAAGAGCAGAGAGTGCAGACCACCCTGGTCAAGGAGACCCAGGGCCACGGCGCCGGCTGTTTCACTGAGGTCTGCTGGATTGAACGAAGTCATGCTGGGTGTAAATATAAAGCAGTTTAAATAGAATTCTTAATTTTCTCACATAGGTGTTACATCTTAACAGTTCCATAGACCAGGCTCAGTTTTCTTTCTGAAGGTAGAGAAGATGTATCACTATGTCCTGCCTCCCTGGAAAACAACAAACAATGCTGTCTTGGTTTTTATCATAGCTTTCAATGCTGACCTTAGGAAATTACTGAGCTCTGAGTTTCAGTATCCTCATCTATAAGATAGACAAAGTAGGATTGCTCTAAGGACTAAATGAGATAACATGCCCAACAGTTACCAGAGGACCTGACACTCAGTGAATAAGCACTGTCACTATTAGCTAGTAATAGCATTTCAATCATTTTCAAGTTTATTATGACATTTATTCTGCCTGGCAGCCTTGTAGTGTGTTGTGTAATAGGTGCAGGCAAACTTTTCTGTAAAGGGCCAGATAGAAAGTATGCTTAACTTTCTGGTCTATACACTTTCTACTGTAACTACTCAACTGTCCTACTACAGTATGAAACAAGCCAAAGGCAATGTGAATGAGCGGATATGTCTGTATTCCAGTAAAACTTTATTTACAGAAACAGGTGGCAAACAGATTTGGCCTGGGGGCTATGGTTTACTGATTCCTGACAACTCTCTATTTCCTATTATCTGTATTTAAAAAATAAGAAGATGGAAGCTTATTGTTAGGAGAAGGCCCATGTCCTCATTGTTAATTAGTTATATTTGTGGTTTTTCAGTTGCTAAGTCATGTCCGACTCTTTGCAACCCCACGGGCAGCAGCATGCCAGGCTCTCTTGTCCTCCACCATCTCCCGGAGTTTGCTCAGATTCATGTCCATTGAGTTGGCGATCTATCTAACCATCTCATCCTTTGCTGCCCCCTTCTCCTTTTACCTTCAAACTTTCCCAGAATTAGGATCATTTCTAATGAGTTGGCTCTTTGCATCAGGTCGCCAAAGTGTTGGAGCTTCAGCTTCAGCAACAGTTCTGTTGTAGCCACGCATTCCCGGAAACAAACTCACTCAGAAGGACAATGCAGATAGTAGAGTGCAGTTTATTACATCGGCGGGCCCAAGGCAGAGTCTCCTCTTAGCCAAGGACCCCGACCAGACCAGCTTTTGTGAAAATCTTTTATACCCCATGTGTACGTGTCTGAACCCACCACTCCAAATTCCTTGAGACTTACATAAACCAAGGAAAATACAATCCCACTAACCCCATTATTCATGCTATGTGCTCATGTGCTCAAACAGTCAAACAATTAGCCAATAATCAATAAACCCGAGGTTACACTCCGATTGATACGGAAAAACTTATGGCCTGTCTAGAGGAAGGGGTGATTAGTGTATGTTTTCTCTTAGACGATGAGTAACCTAAATACGATCTTCAAGGTTCCCCTGTCTGGAGGGAGTCTTATCCTTCTGTTGTTGTTTTCATAGGCACTAAACACAGAGTGCAGAGTCCATTGGAAAGGTGGCCGAGCATGATCAGCATGAACAGGCCCAAGACGGAGTCCAGGCCCTATGAATTCCTTCTTCACTTCCATGAATATTCAGGACTGATTTCCTTTAGGATTGACTGGTTGGATCTCCTTGCAGTCTGAGGGACTCTCCAGAGTCTTTTCCAGCACCATGGTTTGAAAGCATCAGTTCCTTGGCATTCAGCTTTCTTTATGGACCAGCTTTCACATCCGTACATGACTACTGGAGAATACATAGCTTTGGCTTTACAGAACTTTGTTGACAAAGTGATGTCTTTGCTTTTTAATACACTATCTAGGTTTGTTATAGCTTCCCTTCCAAGGAGTAAGTGGCTTTTAATTCCATGGCTGCAGTCACCATCTGCAGTGATTTGGGAGCCCAAGGAAAGGAAAGTTGTCACTGCTTCCACTTTTTCCCATTCTATTTGCCATGAAGTGATGGCACCAGATGCCATGATCATAGTTTTTTTAATGTTGAGTTTTAAACCAGATTTTTTACTTTGCTCTTTCACCCTCATTAAGAAGCTCTTTAATTCCTCTTCACTTTCTGCCATTAGAGCAGTATCATCTGCATGTCTGAGGTTGTTGATATTCCAAGCTTGGTTCCAACTTTTGATTCATCCAGCCTGGCATTTTGCATAATGTACTCTGAATAGAAGTTAAATAAGCAGGGTGACAATATACAGCCTTGATGTACTCCTTTCATAATTTTGAACCAGTCAGTCGTTCCATGTTCCATTCTGTTGCTTCTTGACACACATATAAGTTACTCAAGAGACAGGTAAGATGGTCTGGTATCCCCAACTCTTTAAGAATTTTCTAGTTTGTTGTGATCCACACAAAGGCATTAGCACAGTTATATATAGCACAGTTATACCTACTGTTATCTAACTTTTATTTCAGGACTCTCTGCAGAGCAGTTTATGATGGCCATTTCTTACCTAGTGATCTTCTGCCTTGTCTGAGAAACAGATTTATTTGCACTATTGGCTGGAGCATAGAGATCCTTTGGGCAGTCTGCTTTTACTGTGCATTAGGACCTAGACATCAACTTTAAAAATCAAGGCAGCCTTCTTGCTAGCATGCAAATCCTCATTGACTCTGGCAAAGGCTGATGCCTTGTTGGTCTTAAGTGAGGGTCAGAAATATTTTCAGTAATACTAACAATGTATTTTTGTAGTCAAAAATGTATTCCTGGATTTTGCATCTTTAATTAAAGGGCTCATTTGGGAGACATGGGTCAAGGTCTTTGGGGAAAATAAAACCTGTAAAACACTTATAGAATAAGTTCTTGCTTTAGAGTTTTATTGGTTCTAAAAGACATCCCTAGAGAGACACATGCTGTCTATGGCTTGAGCAAAGCCTTGTATTGATGCTTCTAGGGTTTGCATTCATACATGCGCTCACAACACTCACATTCCATTTCTCTCTCCCTCTCTCTCTCTCTCTCTCTCTCTCTCTCACTCTCACTCACACACACACACACACATACACACACACACACACACTTGTACATGAATTAAAGAGAGTGTTTGGTGTTTACAAGCAGACATTGTGCACCAGACTCTCAGATGGTACTTCATAGAGGTTGCCTGAAGCTATTATTCTGATCCAATTTATATGTATTTAGTTTCAAATTTAGTAGACTTGGTACCAATTTCTCAGTCTACCACAAATTAGAAGCAGCAAATAGGATAATGGATTTTAAACATATCTCCTAGTTGACAAGCTATATTTATTTTCATTTATGTATTTTGCTATGCCAAATACAATTGGAAATAGTTCTTTACTCAATTGAGTGATACTGAATCTAATATAAAGAGACTTAACATAGGACAAATCTAGGGACAGCAACAGTCAGAAGACAATTCACAGTTTGCAAGCTCCCTTGATACCTATGAAAATGAGGAAGTGAAAAAGGTCCTCAATGGCCTAACCAGAGGCTTCAGTTATGTTTGCTTGACTAAAATGGACACCACAATCAACAGGAAAACGTAGCATGTGCTTAGGGCTGGTGACTAAAGTCCTGCCTGTCTAAAGATGTGCTCCCATTTTATCTGCTCCATCTTGGGCTGATGACAAGCAATAAATATTCAATAAACCCCTTTAACTGAATTTTCAAAATATAAAGTTTCATGCTTTAAATAGCATTTATTAAAAAAAAAAAAACCCAACAAGTTCGTGGTAAGGGTGCAGTAAATATTTGGGTTATAATTTCATCTTGTATAATGGGAAATAAGCATGTGGTTCATTGCCGCATATGCAGAATTCCTGAGATAGTCATTGCTTCAGTAAATACTCATAGAAGAGTAACTCAAGTTTCAGGTTTTTACATGTTACTGACTAAATCTTCCTTGGGGAAAATTTAAAAGTTAAGATGCCTTTTAACATGATTCGGGAAAAGCAAGCATCCTGGTTTGACCCTCATTTCTGCCTCTTTTGGACACTTCCTCCTTATTGCTATCCTGTGTTTTGTTTGTTGTTTTGTCCATATCATGCACCTTACTGTAGTTTTAATTGTTTAATTTTTTTCTTTACTACCTTTATCTACTCACTCATTAGTTCTTACAACATTTTTAACTCTTTCTAAACAGACAAATGCACTCGAGCTCAGTCCACACTTTTCCTAATGGATAATGCACTTTCTGCCTCCACACTCAGGTGTACAATCATTCCTACAGGTAGAGTCCTGATGAGGGCTGAGAGAGGGCCTTCCTCTTCTGAGGACTCACATTGTCTCTGCTGGTCGGCTTTTGCCTTCTGTCTGAGTGGATTCCATGGTGAAAGTGAAAGTGAAGTCGCTCAGTCGTGTCTGACTCTTTGCGGCCCCGTGGACTGTAGCCCACCAGGCTCCCCCATCCCTGGGATTCTCCAGGCGAGAACACTGGAGTGGGTTGCCATTTCCTTCTCCAATGCATGAAAGTGAAGTTGTTCAGTCGTGTCTGACTCTTCCCGACCCCATGGACTGCAGTCTCCCAGGCTCCTCCATCCATGGGATTTTCCAGGCAAGAGTACTGGAGTGGGTTGCTACCAAGCATGTTGGAGTTCAAATTGAGAGATAACATGCAATCTTTTTTATCTTTCCTAGTTTATAGCCAACTTTAGTACCAGGCTATAAATTCAAACTGAGACTTCTTTGTACTCTAAGGATTGAGAGAGCTGCTCAGATTTCTCTGGAGTGGGTCACAAGTGTTCTTTCTGGAGTTTTATTCAGAATATGCAACCATTTTGATTTATTGGAGTCTTTTGCTAAAGCATAATTAGAACTTTCAGATAATCCTTTTGAAGTCAATTTCAGATTTTTTTTTTTTAATATTTACAGAAAAGAGGAATAAATCATGTCTCCATCTGTATCCTGCAGTTCCTCAGGAGTAATTTTCAGTGTTGTTGAAGACTTTAGAAGCACCCAAGTTAATCATCATATCACATAAGTTTTGCAAAAGCAGGATGTATAAATTATTAGCCATGTTTAGGAAAGTCATTTTTCTTGAAGCATTGAAAGATGTTATTAATCCTAAAGACTAGGTGACAGTTTGTATATTGCCAAATATTTTTAAAAAACATAGTTGGCATCTCTGTTACAAATGGGGTTCATATTCATCACAAGGTTTCTTCGTTTCCTTTTCGGAACTGACCTGGTGTTGGTCTCTGAGGTCAGTGGACTACATGGGGGCTGTACATTAATCCACACCCTTTGGCTCATTCCATATCTCTCCCAACTGCTCTCCTCTCCCAAGTGTTTCCACTTGACTTACAGAAACAGTTGCATTGTTCTTTGCCCAAATCCCTAGCATTCCCCAGAGAGCTGTTCTAGCTTTCTGTAGAGCACTTGCAGTTTATCTCTGTAAGAAAATAGTTTTGACTTTGGCACTTACTCTATTTATTTTCCATTCTAATAGGAGTCACTCTGGAGCTAGCTAAGCCACTGTTAGTCAGCTTCTTAAGTCCTGTCCAGACCACTTCCATCTGTAGGAAACACACACTTTTTCATGTCAGAAGTTTAATGAAACTAGAGAAGAGAATTCTTTAAAATAACAATAATAATGAAAGACTCTAATAGATTCAGGGGTATTTCACATATATCTTTTCAAAGTGGGGTCGAGTTTGCTAAAATGTTGAGGGTTTTATTTTTTTAATATGCCCCCAGGTTAGAGTCACAGAAGTTAGTCAAACATATATCTCTTTTGGTTGGAAATGCACATTTATTTCATTCCTGCACTTCCATTTAGGAGAATTATTTCAATAAGAGAAAGTATATGGCTGCATGCCAGTGATACATAAAATTAGTATGTATTATTAAAAATAAACTGAGAAGCACAGCAGCAAAAGTGGGCTGTATTCTAGGGTCTTGGTAATCAGCCACATAGCACTGTTTGCTTTATCTCATGTGACACTAATGTTCACATCTAGACAGTGATAAATAGATACTGATAACTGCAACTGGCTGGCGTTCTTTGTTTCTCACATCACCTGATATGCATTGACTGCCCTGCATACTACCATTTCTTAAGTGACCAGTCATTCTTGAGACATTTAGGGAAGCTAAAATCAAATGAAACCCATCTTGTTTTGATTATTTTACCACATCTCAAGTGTACAGAGGTTACAGATAAACTTTGCATGGTGGCTTCAGACTTTGCACTGATTCAGAAAGATTTTAATGAGAAAGGCCAGCCTTTCTTGTTTCTTGGGCATTCAGAGACTTTTTTGTGAGTTTGAATTGTCAGTATCTCCTAATCTCTCAACTGCTTTTCTTTCCCTCTTGATTTCTAATCTTACTCAGTTAGAATGGAGGGAAGAGAATACAATAGGGGGATTAATGGCTCAGTATAGAAATGTTTGCTTATTGGACAATAGAAAAGGGAATTTGGGAGACATTCTTACCCTTCCTGTTTACATTCAATAATGTAACCAGTATATTGAAAAGGCTGTCAATAGTGGTTTTATTTTTCCAGTTGTGGATTTCCAAAGTCTTATTGTTATGTGTTCATCAAATAAAGAGAGAGAAAGAAGAAAACAGAAAAAAGAATAAAAAGATGATAGACTTGAGAAGTTGACGCAATCACAAAATGAGACTAGACCAGACATGTTTCCAAGTGCTGACTTAGACTTCTATCATATCTTTACACATAGCTGGGTGGTTGTGACTATTTCTACCTTTCAATTAAAGATATAGAATCTTAGAGAATGAGAAGTGGGCTTAGAATCTCCTAGAACAGAAGTAATTGAGCCAGGATTTTAATTTGGATTATTTGTCACTCCCAAACCTCTTTTTCTTCATTGGTGAAGCTAGTTTTGGGAGATTCAGGGTTGATGCTACTTTGGAAAGTTTGCCACATCTGTTGTATGAATTTTGCAAATCTGATTGAACAGATTATGTGGAGAACTCCCAAACCCTTCCCTGCTGACATGGGTAAAAGAAAAACATATCCCAGAGCAAATTTTAAGCAGTGTTTATTCACTGAAGACCTACAAATGTTGAAAGCATTGTGCAGGTGCTGAGAAAAGCCCAGAGAAATGCATGACATGGTCCTTACCACCAATGCCTTATTAGCTAGATGAAGAGCAAGAATATACGCATATGAAACACTAACAAAATACTATTATTAAATAATGATTTTATATAGCAAAATAAGACATGATTAATTACCAGATAACAAGAATTGCATGTGGGAAAAGTTGAGAGCTCTGTATTAGACTGCAGTGGTCTAGGATTTTTTAATAGAGAACAAGGACAGTATATAAGCTAGTTGGGGAAGGAAGGGCAGAGTTTACAAAGTGAGGTCACAGCTGGGAGGCTATGACCTGAACACAAGCATAGAGAAAAGCAGGACTGCATGAGGTAAAGGGCATTCAAGTGGGTTGAAGGACTTAAACTACTTTGGATAGAGTGGGACTTTGGTCAGATAGGGAGTAGAGATGTGACCTGGAAAGTTGGCTGAGATCACGTTATTAGGCTTTCAGTTGCCAGTACAGACCGAGCCTGTGGCTATGAGTTCCCATAGACATCAACAGAAAAATTACAGGGTCCGAATCAGATTTGTGCTTTTAGATGAATGCTCAGGCACCAGAGTGTGGCAGAGTATGAATGTCTACAAGTCACGAGTGTGGCAACATGCTTGACTGTAGTATGCTGGGAGGTGTGGGGTCAGGGGGTGGAGAGACCAAGAAGCAACTCCCCAAGTACGCGTCTCTAATTCTCAGGTTGCTGCCTGCAAGAGCCGCCAGCTCATCCACCCATCCGGTCATTTCCCCGCAGTGTAGCCAGAGTGATCTTTACAATACATAAATTGTTCCTGCAGAAAATCTCAACATGGCCTGTAAAGATATTCTTATTTTCATCCCTGTCTCCTGACCCTAAAACATGGCCTGCAAGATGTGGCCTCGATCTTCTTTCTGGTCTTATCTTCCACCTTGGTCATTCTTTTTTCTTGAAGCATGTTGGTTTAAAAAAAAATAGTGCCATACCCTTTGTCTTCATCATGCTCCCTTGCAGTGTAGGTCCTCGGCACAGGCTGTCTCCTCTTCCTGGAATGCTCTTCTTTCTCCCCATTGTCTTGTCAACTGCTACTTATCCTCAAGTCAACACAAATTTCTTTTAAGACCTCCTTGACCAGGCCAAATGCTTTATCAAAGCATCTCATAGCCCCATGCATCTCCCTCTCCAGTGTAGTTTTTATTACATTTGTGATTTCTCCACTTGTCTGATTATTTATTGTTGCTTTTCCCACAGGGGCCACAGTCTGGTTTTGCTCTCCACGTAGGTGCAGAATCTAGTATATATGTATCCCACAATAGAGTCAATAAATACAGAGTGCCAGGGGCTAGAGACAGGAGAACTTGTGGTTAACATGTAAGATGAACTGAAATTTTCTGTATTTGATGGCTTCATTTATTAGAAATGTTACTTATTTTAAAATACCTTTGGCATCGATAGTCAGCGATAGAATTGTATTCCCAAATCACAGACTGATCATTTTAGTGCTCTAGCTAAAATGGTACTTTTAGTCTGCCTCAAACCCTTTCAGCCTAGACATTGGCAAATGTCCTGTTGGGAATGTAAAGCTGCCACTGAGTTGGAGAAAACCTCTGGAGAAAAAGTCTGCTCTCCTTCAGATTGTTCACCTGCTCAGACGTGGTCCACCTTTCTGAGCCCTGGGTGAACCGAAACAGACTAGGATTGCTGGTTTTTACAGATTTTAAAGTAAGGCTTAAGGTCTGTGAGCCAAAGGGAACTATTTTTGTTGTAACATCTAAGTTAAACATAAATAGAGGGTGAGAAAACACAGAAATTAGACAGCTTGGGATTCATGTAAAGACAATCCAGCTGCAACTGCATTATTCAAGATCTTTTTTGCCACTGAAACAGAAAAATGGTAATTAACCAATCAGGATGAAATGTCAATTTGAGAGGAAGGTAATGTGAAACTTTCATAAATCATCCAAACACCAAGAAATCTGTTACATTCTGATTTCCAACCTGCTCTGTTGCTAGGAAAACTCACTCTCATAGCTCTCTGAACATTACATATTCATGCAATTATAATTATTTCTGAAAGATGGACTCTGTGGTAGTAGGAGGGATTTTCCTTCAGTCTGCCTAGAGTTTTTCCAAAGGAATACAGCCACATAATAAGAATCAAGCTCTTTTGGAATTATTTTGCTTTACTGTATCAAAATTTCATGATCTAAATAGAAGACTTTTTTTTACATGAGGTAGCCATTGTTTGGGGACATTTCTCGGTGGTGTTCACTAAATTAAAGCTCATCTTTTCAAACCCAGTCTTTATTTTGTTTTTTCAATAGTTCTCTGGCAGAATGAAAGACCTTGCTTCATTACCCTTGCGAGGTGGAGCAGAACCGGTAGGATGATCACAGGGGAGTGAGCTGGCTTCAATGTTTCTTAAAAAAAACCATTTCCATTTCACTGGGAGATGGACCCCATCCTGTGCTCCAGCCAATTCTCAATTCTTTCTGCTATTGGTTCAGAGGGTCCTGCTTTTGTGGGGAGGGATTATTTGTTTCTTTAAAATCCACCCTGGTTCTTTCCCCTCCCTCACGCCTTTTCCTCTTTCTTTTGTGGACAAGAACAATAACATGTTAGTGATTCTTTGGGTTTCTGACTTGCAGAAAAGCCACCTATACTTGGAAAAATGTAGTTAAATTTAATACTGCAGCTGGAGGTGAAATAGAAGTGAAAATGGCTTAACTTGTGAAGTGGGTTTAAAAAATGTGTAATTGAAACAGTATGATGTTGATGAGGCAGTGTGTGAGGCTGTCAGGAGACATCATAATATGTTGATGAAAGACACTAGCTTCCCACTTCGGCTGTATGCAAATGCTCCATGATTTTTGGTGGGAGAAAAGAACCTGGCATATTAACTAGCTTTGTTTGTAGAGATGCAATTAAGCCCTTTTCATTTCTGCTTTCTGAACAAAAAGTACAGTGTATCCTTAAACCATTTTTAATCTTGAGTATTAACTGACAACCTTAAAAAACAAAAACTCTTAATTTGTTTTTAAAATTTAAAGCACCACCACCCCCACCCCCCAGAAAAAGTATTCAAGTATGGAGCTAAATAAGCACTGACTCCAAAAATTCTCATTTTATGTAAGCTAAACTGCATATGAAGCCTTTTACTATACTGAATAAGAATAGTTAATTAAATAAAGCTACTATAAAACTTGAAAGATGGAAAGATTATACTATATATTCTGTATTTGGAACTTTATAATTGTTTGCATATTTGACATGTTTGTTTACTGGTACCATCATTAGCTCGTCATCCAGGATCTATGTCTGACTGTCAGTCTGTCTTTTTGTCCTAAGGGCTGTGTGTGTGGTTGTGAAACTGGATGTGGATAATAAGAAGAAATGTTAAGGATTTCTAAATATCCCTTTAAAAAACTGAAGTGTTAGATTTTAAATTAAAAGTGAGGTAAGGACATGGTAAGGACGTGTTCTCATCACAGAAAAAAAAAGTTCAGCTGTAATGTGGGGTTCTTTCATACAGATTTATTGATTCTGTCCTGTAATTAAAAAATATATACATGATGAGGAAATGATAGCCTCTGGTCTAGAATTCTTATACATTTTATACATTAAAAAAGTATAGTCATTTTATTTTGGAATCAAAGTATTTATTGCATATTTGAAAAGCCCTCTATCTTACTTCTGCCCCCTTGAAAATCTTGTTTCACAATTCTCTTTTGTCTCGAAGATCTTCCCATAGTCTTAAGTTTAAGAATTCCTGAATTCCCACTTAATGAACTTAGTCATATAATCTGTCTTCTCATATTTCTCTCAAGACTGAGGCAAAGATAGTAGGAATAGAAATTTTGCAATCATGGGTGGGGGCTATTGTACTCACTATAGAACATTGATAATTCATAAGTGACACATTTAATTGAATTATCCTAAGATATGTATCTCTTAAAAAACAGAAGACTGCTGTGATACTTAGCAAATCCTGAAAATGCTGTGGACCTAAGAAAAAGAAAGGGAAGATCTGAATTGTATAGCTATCAGTTGAAAATGGTGTGTTTAGTCACTCAGTCATGTCCGACTCTTTGGGACCCCATGGACTGAAGCGCACCAGGCTTCCCTGTCCTTGACTCTCTCCCAGGATTTGCTGACTCATGTACATTGCATCAGTGATACCATCCAACCATCTCATGCTCTGTCGTCCCATTCTCCTCCTGCCTTCCACCTTTCCCAGCATCAGGGTCTTTTCCAATGAGTCAGTTCTTCGCATCAGGTGGCCGAAGTATTGGAGTTTCAGCTTCAGCATCAGCCCTTCTAATGAATATTCAGGGTTCATTTCCTTTTTAGGATGGACTGGTTGGATCTCCTTGCTGTCCAAGTGTCTCTTAAGAGTCTTTTCCAACACCACAGTTTGAAACCTTCAGTTCTACGGTGCTCAGCCTTTTATATTGTCCAGCTCTCAAATCCATACATGACTGCTGGAGAAACCATAGCTTTGACTATACGGACCTTTGTTGGCAAAGTAATGTCTCTGCTTTTTAATATGCTATCTAGATTTGTCATAGCTTTTCTTCCAAGGAGTAAGAGTCTTTTAATTTCATCAGCTGAAAGTAGTACTAGTTTGAGGCCTATGCCATACAATTCTTTAAGGATAGTAACTCTACCCCAGACATACACACAATCCATAGGAAGCCCCACTAGAGCCTTGTACCTTCAGGATGGAGAGAAAAAGACAAAGAGAAATAAACTTGGTGAGTGGGAGAGGGTAGTACTAGAAGAAGAGTTCAGCAGCTGTGTCCTTCTCTTGTCTGCAATTTGACCTCTTATCTTCCTGCAGAAAGAGTCTGTGTATGGTATGATTACCAGAAAACTTTTAGAAAAAAAATGCTTATTTTTAATTGGAGGATAATTGCTTTACAATATTGGGTTGATTTCTGCCATACATCAACAGGAATCAGCCATAGGCGTACATATGCCCCTCCTCCAGCCCCCAAACCTCCCTCCCAGCTCCCACCCCACCCGACCCTCCAGGTGGCCACAGAGCCCTGGGTGTGAGCTCCCTGCATCATGCAGCAAGTTTCCACCAGCTATCATTTTGCATATGGTAATATACATATTTCAGTGCCCCTCTTTCTGTTGGTCCCACCTTCTCCTTCCCCAGTCTGTTCTCTATATCTGTGTCTCCATTGCTTCCCTTCAAATAGGTTCATCAGTACCATCTTTCTAGATTCCATACATATGAGTTAATTTATGATGTTTTTTTATCTTTCTGACTTTCTCTTCCTATCTCTCTATAATAAGCTCTAGGTTCATCTACCTCATTAGAACTGACTCAAATGTGTTCTTTTCTTTATGGCCGAGTATTCTTTGGAAGGAATGATGCTAAAGCTGAAATTCCAGTACTTTGGCCACCTCATGTGAAGAGTTGACTCATTGGAAAAGACTTTGATGCTGGGAGGGATTGGGGGCAGAAGAAGGGGATGACAGAGGATGAGATGGCTGGATGGCATCAATCACTGACTCGCTGGACGTGAGTCTGAGTAAACTCCGGGAGTTGGTGATGGACAGGGAGGCTTGGTGTGCTGCGATTCATGGGGTCGCAAAGAGTCGGACACGACTGAGTGACTGAACTGAACTGAACTGAATGATGCATTGTATGTATGTACCAGAGCTTCTTTATCCAGTCATCTGTCGATGGATATCTAGGTTGCTTCCATGTGTTAGCTCTTATCGATAGTGCTGTAGTGAACATTAGGGTACACGTGCCTTTCTCAACTATAGTTTCTACAGAGTATATGCACAGTAGTGGGATTCAGAAAACTTTCTTGAAAGATAATTACATATAGTACAAAGTGTAGGATCTTGTCCTAAAAAAACTCCTCTTTGTTGATATTTTTGGTCAAATATAATGATGCATATACAATGGGAATAATAATCCTATATTTGCCAATCTTTGGCCATGGTAAAAATTCAAAGTTGATATGCTATAATATATACCTAATTGATCTTTATGCTAAATTGCAGTACTTTTAATCAGTCCAATTAATATGTCACATGTAGTTATGCTTTGAGTAAACAAGTGCTTTTAAGTTTAAAGAAATGAGTAAATTAAAAAACTATATATTTCATCTTCCTAAGCCCTTGACAAAGTTGGCTTGGAAAAGGTCTTCGAACAATCAGGGTATTGAACACTTCATCATGAGTAATTTGTTGTTTTGGTTGATACCGTTTTCATATCATAGTCATTTCCTTTTTTTAGTTAGCATTTTACCCTAAAGGCAGTAGATTTATGGATTTTTTTTTTTTTTAACCTGACTCATCTCCCAGCTGCCAAGCAGCTTCTTTTAACCACATCTACAAATTGCTGGCTGCATCTGCATACACACATAGTGAATTGATAAATATTAGATGAAAGACGTGTTGAAGTAAATTGGAAGTTAAGACTCGTAGCATCAATTTACATTTAGGCCAATCTAGAAGATGAGCTTAAAGTGAAAGTAAGTCTTTCAGTTCTACAAGGAATGTCTATTGGCACTACTGCAACTAACCTGGACTTAAATAGGAGGGATGATTGTCTGTTGTCTCTTGTTTTACTGTCTAGACTACCCCCAGGAGAAGGCGATGGCAACCCACTCCAGTGCTCTTGCCTGGCAAATCCCAGGGACGAAGGAGCCTGGTGGGCTGCAGTCCATGGGGTCGCTAGGAGTCGGACACGACTAAGCGACTTCACTTTCACTTTTCACTTTCATGCTTCACTTTCATGCCTTGGAGAAGGAAATGGCAACCCACTCCAGTGTTCTTGCCTGGAGAATCCCAGGGACGGGGGAGCCTGGTGAGCTACTGTCTCTGGGATCACACAGAGTTGGACATGATTGAAGCGACTTAGCAGCAGCAGCAGATTATCCCAAACTCGTATGAGTGATCACATTAAATGTTTGTACTAAATGCTGCTGCTACTGCTAAGCTGCTTCAGTCATGTCCGACTCTGTGCGACCCCACAACCCCATAGATGGCAGCCCACCAGGTTCCCCTGTCCCTGGTATTCTCCAGGCCAGAACACTGGAATGGGTTGCCATTTCCTGGCATTGTGGCTCAGAGGTTAAAGTGTCTGCCTGCAATGTGGGAGACCTGGGTTCAATTCCTGGGTCGGGAAGATCCCCTAGAGAAGAAAGTGGCAACCCCACTCCACTATTCTTGCCTGGAGAATCCCATGGATGGAGGAGCCTGGTGGGCTACAGTCCAAGGGGTTGCAAAGAGTCGGACATGGCTGAGCGATTTCACTACTGTTTGTACTAAATAGGGCTCCTAAATCACCCTACTTCACTGGTTGCTTCCATATTCAAACTGTTCTGATGGCTTTTCATGCCCTTAAAATGAAGTTGAAATTCCTAAGTCTGCCATTCAAAATTCTCCTAAATTTAGATCAAAGTTACCTTACTAACTTCATAAATTATTAGGCCACCTCAGACAATTTCAACCAAGGTAAGACTTTTCCTTCTTCCTCCATGACTACCTTCATTCAGTTGCTTAACCTTCTAATATCCTTTTCCCTGGTTCTCCCCTCCTTTTAAGGGTTAGTATGTTAGAATATAACCTTCAGTCCATGATGCACAGGAATTCTAAACTGGAGTCTTCCTCTTTTTAGCTAGGAACCATGGGAAAACCACCATTCCGTCTAGGGCTTAGGTCCTAACTTACACAGATGTATTAATCAGCTGCTGGCACAAAAATTCCTTGTAACAACACAGAAACTCAGTGGCATAAAAGAAATGTTTATTTCTTATTTATCTGTGGGTTGACTTGACTCAGACCAGGTTCTAGGCCCAGTTTAGGATTTCTCCATAGGCATCTCATTCGTTGGGAGCTCAGCGGGATGCAGGATTTTTTTTTTTTTTTTTTTTTTTGCTCCTGGGAATGATAGAAAGTCCAATTACCCAACTTTGTTAAGTACAATTCAAGTTCTTGCTTTGTTCATTTGGCCTAAGGACGTCTCATTGTTGGGTTGTTGTTGAATTGCTAAGTCATGTCCGACTCTTTGTGACCCCATGAACTACAGCATATCAGGCTTCCCTGTCCTCCACTGTCTCCTGGAGTTTGCTCAGACTCATGTCCATGGAGTCAGTGATGCCATCCAACCATCTCATCCTCATGTCCATGGAGTCAGTGATGCCATCCAACCATCTCATCCTCTGTTGCCCCCTTCTCCTGTTGTCCTTAATCTTTGCCAGCATCAGGGGCTTCCAGTGAGTAGACTTTTTGCATTAACTGTCCAAACTATTGGAGCTTCAGCTTCAGCACCAGTCCTTCCAATGAATATTCAATGTTGATTTCCTTTAGGATTGACTGATTTGATTTTCTTGCTGTCCAAGGGACTCAAGACTCATCTCCAGTACCACAATTCAAAAGCATCAGTTCTTCAGTGCTTAGCCTTCTTTATGGTCCAACTCTCACATCTGTACATGACTACTGGAAAAACCACCGCTTTGACTATATATGGACCTTTGTGAGTAGGGGAATGTAATTCATCCCTTAGGAGAGGAATGATAGTATCATTGGGCAAAAGGTACAGATAAAGGGTGTGTGAGTGTGTATGTTGTGTGCATGTATGCATGTCAGTTTTTTCTGACTCTGCCACTCATGGTCTCTAGCCGGTCAGACTCCTCTGTCCATGGGATAAAAGGATGAAGGTAGAGAATTGGTAACGGAAATGAAAAGTTGTACTGCCACAATGGTTTTATTGAGGAGTTAATTCAGATCATCAAGATTATGTTTCTAGCAAAGCATGTGGCACAAAGTCACTCAACACACTTGACTTTCTCCCTGTACTTTACTCATACTCAGCTGTTCAAACCCTCCTTCTTCCTTTAGTCTCAATATGGAAGTCTTATTTCCCAGTTAAGTCTTTCTTGCTTTCACCTGTACTTAAAATTAATCACTCCCTGCTCCATGCTTAATGCATTGTCTATAATAATGCACTTAACACCTTTATCTCTTTTCCAAAATTGAGTTTAATCATCCTGAGCGGATTGTAAAACTCTTGCAGGTAGTGTTTTCTCACTGGGGCTTGCTGTGCTATTCACATAGCAGGTATTCAGTGCAGGTTTGTTGGACATAAATTTTTAAACAATTTTGTCACTTTTCTTAAACTTTGTATTTTATGTTGGAATATAGCCGATTAACAATGTTGTATATCCATTCTCCCCCAAACTCCTCTCCCATCCAGGCTGCCACTTAACATTGAACAGAGTTCCATGTTCTATACAGTAGGTCCTTGTTGATTATCCATTTTAAATACAGTAGTGGGTACATGTCCATTCCACACTCCCTAACTAACCCTTCTGTTTTTATTTGCTCTTTAATTAAGACCTATCTAGAGTAGCCAAGTCCTGTATCTTCTAATCAATCCTAAATTTTCTTAAAAGCTCAAGTAGAGCCTAGTTGACATTTAAGAAGCCAGATTGGTTCCCAAATCTAGTGAAACAAACAAAACCAATAAAATTCTTTTAACAAGTACCAAAATCATTTAACAAGCTGCAAGTTAACTGGAAATAAAATTGTGTGTTCTATGAATATAATTTTTGTCTAAGCTCTCATGTTTCCTTAGAGCAAAGGTGATAGAAATAGCTTCAGTGTATAAATGATATATAATTTTTTGACAGGCGTGAGAAAGGGCCAGGCAGAAATTACACATAGGAAACCTCATCCCTCCTCACCTCCTTTGTCATTCTTCCTGGTGTTCCTGTCAGTCAAACATAGAATTCAAGATGCTCTGAGTCAAGGTGGTTGGCTGATGTCAGACCTTTTTCTCTCCCTCTGAGTAACATTTTCTGTATACCCATCTCTTTGAGTGATAATGTCTGACTTCATCTTTTGCAGAGAAAAGATGAATAATTTTCATATCAGATCAAATCACATTAATAAGAACCTGAGATCATAAGAAATGGCTTACCTGCTTATATTAATCTGACTTTGGTCTCTGATGGTGGCTCCCAGAGATGTTTGCTGAGGTTGCCTCCTGGTACAACCTACATTCTAGGTTAGAACTGTAACCCATGTGCCTCCCTTGTAATTCTCAGGGGTTTTGCACTTTTTTATGAGACTTAAACTCAAGCTTTATGGCACTCCCATTGCTGACATCCAGAGCAAAGTATGATAAAGCGAAAGCACACACAAAATGAGTACTTGAATTCTCAGTGTGATGACTGTGTGGTCAGGAGGAAACAGTGTTGAACTTGGATTCAGAGGTCCTGGATTCAAATGTCTGCCCTGACACTTGCTAGTTGGACCTCAGTATATTCATCAGGAATATGATTTAGACATATTGTTTGTCCTTACAGATCCTTTTTGATTATGGTGTTTTTCAACTCTATTTATTGTAAACAAAGAAATTAGGAAAGAGGACAGTGATGTAAAACATAGACTAAATAACGTGTCTTTGTGCCATTTCTAGTCACTCTTGTGGATTTTGGCATGAGGGTTAATATTGCTTCTTCTTCTCTCTATTATTATTAATAGCTATACTAGGATTATAACACGTTTGGCTCCTCTTGGTAAAGATTTGTTATTTATATATTTCTTCCTTAATTTTTTTTCTTTAACTAAATATATTATTTTTTTAGAAAGCTTGGATGGAATTTGTCATTCAGTATGCCAGGGTCTCCTTGTAAAACATATCAAAATAATTTTAGAAGATTTGGGTAGTGTATTTTTATGAGTATTTCTATTTTGATGCCATTCTGCTTTGCACACACACAAATATATATCTATTCATATGCCTTGGTTTGTAGGCCATTGTGGTTCTGATTCCAAATTACATACATATGTGTTAAATGCAGTTTCAGTCCCATAAAGGAAACATTGCTGAATATGTTTGTTTTTCTGGTAGTTTGCAGACAAAATGAACTAGGTTGTATTTTATTCTGGAGTCTTTTAATTTTCCAATGAGAAATGGTCTGAAAATTGTAACCTGTTGTTTCCACTGTTGGATCTACCTTAATAGGCTTGGGTAGAGGGTGAGAGCACTCTAATATAGCACTGCTTTCCTTTCTTCTTGGTGTACCCACATTGCATAAAAATTAGGATTTATTCCTTAAGAATTATGAATCTTTTATAGATCTCAGAGTTGCTGGAACTTGCTGACTCCTTCACGTAGGTACAGTGTAAAAATGGATGCACCCTGTTCTTGGATTAAGTCTTTTTGTTTGTTTGTTTCAATTTCATATTCCCTTACCACTCAGATATAGAGAAAATTGGGTCAAATGGTTAAATATGTGGGCTCTGTTGTCAGGCTGATTGGATAACGGCATCAATCTCACGCTCTATTGGCTCGAACAGTTTGCATAACTACCTGCAGGCAGTTTCATCACCTTGAAAATGGGACTGACAATAGTTCCTCTCATTTGTTTTATTCTATAAGATTTATTAAAGGCCTACCATGTGTCAAGTTTATATTCTAGATGCTCTGAACGTCCTATAAGACAAAATTCCCATTATTGGCCTCTAATCAGAAGAAGAGGCTTTCTTGATGAAAGTGAAAGAGGAGAGTGAAAAAGTTGACTTAAAACTCAGCATTCAGAAAACTAAGATCATGGCATCTGGTCCCATCATTTCATGGCAAATAGATGGGGAAACAATGGAAACAGTGAGAGACTTTATTTTGGGGGGCTCCAAAATCACTGCAGATGATGATTGCAGCCATGAAATTAAAAGAAACTTGTTCCTTGGAAGAAAAACTATGACCAACCTAGACAGCATATTAAAAGGCAGAGACATTACTTTGCCAACAAAGGTCCATCTAGCCAAAGCTGTGGTTTTTCCAGTGGTCATGTATGGATGTGAGAGTTGGACTATAAAGAAATCTGAGCACCAAAGAATTGATGCTTTTCAATGGTGGTGTTGGAGAAGACTCTTGAGAGTTCCTTGAACTGCAAGGAGATCTGACCAGCATATCCTAAAGGAAATCAGTCCTGAATATTCTTTGGAAGGACTGATGCTGAAGCTGAAACTCCAATATTTTGGCTACCTGATGAGAAGAACTGATTCATTGGAAAAGAGCCTGATGCTGGGAAGGATTGCAGGCAGAAGGAGAAGGGGGTGACAGAGGATATGGTTGGATGGCATCACCTACTCGATGGACAAGTTTGAGTAAGCTCTGGGAGTTGGTGATAGACAGGGAAGCTTGATGTGCTGCAGTCCATGGGGTCACAAAGAGTCATACATGACTGAGTGACTGAACTGAACTGAGCTGAATAAAAGAAAAATAACTAGTATATAAGAAATGAGCATGAAAAAATGTAATTCCTGTTTGAAAATAATGGCAGGGCTATATATTGCATTAAGTAGTTTATAGAGTTCTTAATGAAGAAGATATATTCGAGGTGAGACTTGAATAAGAATGATGTAACCATACAAACTTTGGCCACCTGATGTGAAGAGCTGATTCATTAGAAGAGACCCTGATGCTGGTAGAGATTGAAGGCACCAGGAGAAGGGGATGACAGAAGATGAGATGGTTGGATGGCATCACCGACTCGATGGACATGAGTTTGAGCAAGCTCTGGGAGTTGGTAAAAGACATGGAGGCCTGGTGTGCTGCGGTCCATGGGGTTGCAAAAAGTCGGATACAACTAAGTGCCTAAATAACAACAACCCTACAAAGGGGCTTTTGCCTGCAAAGCAGGAGACACAGCTTCTATCTCTGGGTTGCAAAGATCATTTTCCTGCGGGGAGGGCATGTCAACTCACTCCAGTATTCTTGCCTGGAGAATCCCATGGACACAGGAGCCTGGTGGGCTACAGTCCATAGGGTTGCAAAGAGGTGGACATGACTGAAGTGACTGGACATGCAACCCTACAAAGATTTCAGAGAAGATCACTTGAGACAAAGGAAATAGTCACGATAAAAGCTCTAGGACAAGAATCAATTTGCTGTAATCAAGAAACAGGGGAAAGGGCCAATGAGACTTGAGCAATGATATAAGGAGAAAGTCATGCAGATACTAGAGAAGGAAAGGGTCAGAAACTGTACAGCCTTGTAAGCCAGTACAAGGAATTTGAGTTTTATCATAAGTATGATTAGGTGCCATTTAAGAGGAGGGAAGATGATGGCTTGTGTAATATTAAATATGTATATATATATATTTCATTTATGAGATATTTTGTATACCTCAGTTTGCTTCAGTCGCTTAGCCATGTCTGACTCTTTGCCACCCCATGAATCGCAGCATGCCAGACCTCCTTGTCCAACGCCAACTCCTGGAGCCTACCCAAACTCATGTCCATTGAGTCGGTGATGCTATCCGACCATCTCATCCTCTGTTGTCCCCTTCTCCTCCCGCCCTCAATCTTTCCCAGAACCAGGGTCTTTTCAAATGAGTCAGCTCGTCGTATCAGGTGGCCAAAGTATTGGAGTTTCAGCTTCAGCATCAGTCCTTCCAATGAACACCCAGGACTGATCTCCTTTAGGATGGACTGGTTGGATCTCCTTGAAGACTCTCAGGAGTCTTCTCCAACACCACAGTTCAAAAGCATCAATTCTTTGGCGCTCAGCTTTCTTCACAGCCCAACCCTCACATCCATACATAATTATTGGAAAAACCATAGCCTTGACTAGATGGACCTTTGTTGGCAAAGTAATGTCTCTGCTTTTCAATATGCTGTCTAGGTTGGTCATAACTTTCCTTACAAGGAGTAAGCGTCTTTTAATTTCTTGGCTACAGTCACCATCTGCAGTGATTTTGGAGCCCCTCAAAAAAGTCTGTTACTGTTCCCACTGTTTCCCCATCTATTTGCCATGAAGTGATGGGACCGGATGCCATGATCTTAGTTTTCTGAATGTTGAGCTTTAGGCCAACATTTTCACTCTCCTCTTTCACTTTCATCAAGAGGCTCTTTAGTTCTTCTTCACTTTCTGCCATAAGGGTGGTGTCATCTGCATATCTGTGGTTATTGATATTTCTCCTGGCAATCTTGATTCTAGCTTGTGCTTCATCCAGCCCAGCATTTTTCATGATATACTCTGCATATAAATTAAATAAGCAGTGTGACAATATACAGCCTTGGCGTACTCCTTTCCCTATTTGGAACCAGTCTGTTGTTCCATGTCTCATTCTAACTATTGCTTCCTGACCTGAATACGGGTTTCTCACAAGGCAGGTCAGGTGGTCTGATATTCCCATCTCTTTCAAAATTTTCCAGTTTATTGTGATCCACACTGTCAAAGGCTTTGGCATAGTCAATAAAGCAGAAATAAATGTTTTTCTAGAACTCTCCTGTTTTTCCAATAATCCACTGGATGTTGGCAATTTGATCTCTGGTTCCTCTGCCTTTTCTAAAACCAGCTTGAACATCTGGAAGTTCACAGTTCACATATTGCTGAAGCCTGGCTTGGAGAATTTTGAGCATTATTTTACTAGCGTGTAAGTTGAGTGCAATTGTGCAGTAGTTTGAGCATTCTTTGGTATTTCCTTCCTTTGGGATTGGAATGAAAACTGACCTTTTCCAGTCCTGTGGCCACTTCTGAGTTTTCCAAATTTGCTGGCATGTTGAGTGCAGCACTTTCACAGCATCATCATTTAGGATTTGAAATAGCTCAACTGGAATTCCATCACCTCCACTAGCTTTGTTCATAGTAATGCTTCCTAAGGCCCATTTGACTTCATATTCCAAGATGTATGGCTCTAGGTAAGAGATCACACCATCGTAATTCACTGGGTTGTGAAGATCTTTTTTGTATAGTTCTTTGTGTATTCTTGCCACCTCTTCTTAATATCTTCTGATCTGTCAGGTCCATACCTGGGAGGAAATTATTCCAATAGTCCAGATGAAGATTGTGCTTAGACAAGGTTGTGGTTCTAGATATGGGGACAGACAGAGTGCTAGAGTGTATTTTTGAGGTCAAATCAAGAAAATCTGCTAATGGATTCAATATGCGGAATGAAAGGAGGGGAAGAATCGAAAACAAGCCCTTGAGGAACTGATGGATAGTGACACCATATCTTGAGATGCACTGAATGGAGGAGATGCAGGTTTTGCAAGGGATAGCAAGAGTTCTGCTTTGGCCTTGTTAACATTTACTTGGGGATGTTAATCATCACTTAAATATACAAATCTGGAGTTTGGGGGAACAGTCAGGGCTGGAAATAGTCATTTTAGAGTTGTTGGCACAGAAACTACAGAAACCCTTGGAATCAATAAGACTACATAGGCATAAAGTGAAGCAGACAAGAGAAGATATTCCAGGCTGAGTCCTCTGGTGAACCAACATTTAGCAGTCAGCTGAGGAGAGTCAGCAGCCAAGGACTCGAGGCTTGAGCACTGAGGACCAAAGGGAAACCAATATATGTGAAGCCCTTAGCATGCTTGCACATGGTAGAAAGAAAGATAGTGCTAGGTCTCACCCAACTTCTGCGATCACATGAACTATAGCCCGTTCAGCTCTTCTGTCCATGGAATTCTCCAGGCAAGAATCTCCTCTGAGTTTCTTCAGAATGCTGAGACAACTAGGTTGAGAAGTGATCCCAGGAGTTGCTGAGAAGTGGGAAGCAAGCCAGGGAAAGTGAGGAAGCAAATGAGAAGCACCTTATCCCGCAGGTTACCGCTGGGGAAAACTGGAGCTTAGTTCTGCTGGTGGCCTCTGGGACACGGTGTGGAACCCAACCCAGCATTGCCCACCCAAGGGAGGAGGGATATTTGTCCTCTGCCTGCACTTGTCATCAGCTGAGATCTGCCCCCTGGAGTACCTATTCATGGCACTCTGGGCCTGCCCCCCAAGACAGAGTCCCTAGGAGGAATGCAGACTCTTCTGGAAGGATACCACAGTGTGTGCTAGAGCAAGTACTGAGCAGCCCCGGGAGGGCCCCCATAGGGTCAGGACTGTTAGGTGTTACTGTGTTCATGTTTCTTTCCTGATTAGTCCTAATCATTTGCCTCTCTCTTTATGCAAATATAATAATTGATAGAATTAAATTATAAAAGCAAGAATGATTTCAAAATTCTTTACTACGGATCATGTGATGAACTAAATATGTGACAAACTAGTTGGGACATAGTAATCACTGGGTACAAAATTCTCCTTATTTTTGACTTGAAGTGTTAATATCAGTGAGTTTTAAGGCTCTTCAGTGTCAAATGCACCATTCAGTGGGGCATTTAAATACAAAAGTAAACCTATGTGACCCCGGTGTTTGATATTTTTTGAAATATAAGAATAAGAATTTATATGATACTGTACCTTGCAATTTGGTGTCTTTCTCCAGAGAACTCAAAGGTTACACTTGTTGCTTTTCAAGGTACCTGGACATATAAAATCACTAGATCCTCACTCCTGGGAGGGTAGTGAGTGATGTGATTAGTATCATAGGTGAAACTGAATTACTACTTGTCTAAGAATGAGGCAATTCTGGGACCAAGACTCACATTTCTTAATATCTGAACTGATTTCTTTTTCCCTCTGCCCTAATGGAAATGATAAAATACTTCCTTGAACTTCTTATGTACCTGGTATGGCCCTAAGCACTTTATAAAATTTTGTTCATTTAACCCTCGGAATAACACTATCACCTAGGTGGTAGTGTTACCCCGGTTTCACCCGCTGAGTCACAGAGGGTGACTGTCCGGTTCATATCTCGTAAGTGCTCAGCAGGGCCACAAAACTAGGCACTCTGCCTCCAGACTCCACTCCCTTAGAATTCCTGTTGCATAGCTTAAGCAGTAGTGATGCGGAATGGCCTTTCACTGAGTTGCTTAAACAATCCATGTAATTTGTTTGGTTCTTCTCTATAAATTCACTTTGCCAATCATTTTACTCAGGGTTAAAAAAAAAAAAAACTCACTAACAAATTGTATTTTTAATTGAAAAAATTTGAAAAAATAAATGAGTTATCCTTTTTTAAAAAATCTTTTGTAAGGTTTTGAGTAACTAGTCTTTCCTATGTTCTAATATATAATCTGTTAACAGTATAATTTTCCCTTTTGTGAGTTCTTATGGTTTATCATTGGATTTAAAAATATGCAGGATACCAAGAGATACTCCTACCAATAAACGTCCATTAAAAAAAATCTAGTTAAGAGCAGTCTGCCAGCTAGATGACTTGTACTTGGGAGATAAGCTGTATGAACTTGGATATTCCATGAGAAGTGTTCTACAGTATTTCATTTTTATTTGTGCCTTAGAAAGATGCTGTTACATTGTCACTCCCCAAATCTATTTCCTTTTACGTTTCTTTTGCTAAATGTCTAATCATAGTTTGCAAGGTAATTTGAAATATGTCATATCATTTGATTTCAGGAAGTTTTCTGCTACTAGATAGATCTATACGGAGATCACCTTCATAACAAAGGAGAATCTGATAGCCTCCCTTATGGGAAAACGACTGCTTTTTAGCACTCCTGCCCATATGGAAGGACTCTCCAGTCCCATTTAGCCTTAAGATATTATGATTGCTTGTCCCATGCTATTTCATATTGATGATGCTTTAAATACTTCTGGAGGGGATTTAAAGGCTCTTATGTAATACTTTCACAGCCCATGAATTTCAAAAATAGGGGATGCTTAACTTATTGGCCCCAAATTCTGTTTCCACTTATGCCTATGTTAAAACAGAGCCACAAAAGAAATTTCGACCCAGTGTTTCTTCTCTTATTTAAAATGTGAAGTTCCTTTGTCCCCAAAACTAGTGCCAGATTTGTTTGTTTGTGTGTTTAGTTTTGTTGTTGTTTTTCAGATAGAGGGAAAATTAAGTATTCTGGTAATTTATAATGACTTATAGCACATTCCTGTAATTGTAATCATTTGCAGATGTAGCAGTTTATATTTTTTAGAGTGTTAATTTATGAGAACTTGAGCAAATGAAATTAAGCCAAAGTCCTTATAATTTACATTTTTTGAATGTACTTTAAAAATAAGCTGGTTTAATTTTTCTGATGTGAGTCCTGAGATGTGCAATTTTATATGGAATATGTAGTAGGTAAAGTTTGAAGGCTGAATACCAAAGCCTGTCTTGAATGTCTGTTTTGTCTGATGGCTATAGCCAGATTCCACTAGAAAATTTTACAGAAAATGAGAAACTATTTCACTGTTAACATCTATGTCACTAGCAGCCAGAGGTGAGCTCTAGATATCTTTAGAATTGTTTGAAGTTAAATTATTTGATGTTAAATTCTGTTGAGATATTGACCAATGTAAATAATTGCAGCTTTTGTAAAGTTCTGTTTATTTAAAAAATTATGTTTTATTCATGACTTGAAATACCACCTGGAAGAGTTGAAAAATGTAAGAATAAATATGAAAAGAAAATTAATGGGTACATTATTATAAAGTTTGTCATGTCAGATTATTCTGCATGTAGATTATATGTGAACATAAAGTTAATTATATCATTAATCTCTATCAGTGTATTTTTATCCAAGAGACATCATAGAAATTTTATGGATAACAGCTGAAGTGACTGGATTAAAAGCTGCAAAACTTTTGGGTTAGATTCTAACTCATAGCTACATGACTGTATTTATAGCTGCCACTTCGATAAATTTCTTATTTTTGTCTTCTTAGTATTTTCTAACAAAAATGGAAAACAGAACTTGGGTTTAGTACCACATAATTGTGCAAATTTTCATTTAATTTAAAATAAATTATATAAAATATTAATACCTGAGAAGTTTTTAAAAGTGTATGACTTTAGCAAATGATATCTTGTCATTAAATATGGTAAGTTAAAGATATGCCCTCATACTAAATTTGCATATAAACATGCTGTCTGTAGTATTTGCTTTGGGCTTCTCAGGCAACGCTAGTGGTAAAGAAGCTGCCTGCCAATGCAGTAGACATAAGAGACTCGGGTTCGATCCCTGGGTCGGGAAGATCCCCTGGGGGAGAGCATGGCAGCCCATTCCAGTATTCTCGCCTGGAGAGCTCCATGTTCAGAGGAGCCTGGTGGGCTGCAGTCCAGTCTCAAAGAGTTGGACCCGACTGAAGCGAGTTAGCACACAGTATATACTTAAAGCCGAGGAACATCCATTTCTTTTTAATTGATATATAGTGGATTTACAATGTTGTGTTACTTTCAGGTGTATAGCAGTGATTCAGTTACATATTTATATATATTCTTTTTCAGATTCTTTTCCCTTATAGGCTATTACAGTAGAGTAGATCCTGCTGGATATCCACTTCATATAACATAGTGTGTCTCTGTTAATACCAAATCCCTGATTTATCCTTCCCCACGTTTCCACTTTGGTAACTGTAAGTCTGTGAGACTGTTTGTTTTGTAAATAAGTTCATTTGTATCATTCTTTTTTCAGACTCACATATAAACCATATCATGCAATATTTGTCTTTGTCTGGCTCACTTCACTTACTGTGATAATCCCTAGGTCCACCCATGTTGCTACAAATTGCATTATTTCATTATTTTCTATGGCCGAGTAATACCCCATTGTATCTCTATGCCACATTTTCTTTAAAGAGATATTTAGGTTTCTTCCATGTCTTGGCCATTGTAAATAGTGCTGCAGTGAACATTATCTTTTACATGCAGTGAGTGTGATTCTTTTCTAATTGTAATTTTCTCCACAGGATAATATGGTAACTCTGCTTTTAGTTTTTTAAGGAAACTCAATTTGTTCTCCATAGTGACTGTACCAATTTACTTTCCCATCAACAGTGTAGGAGGAAGGAGCATCCATTTCTGATGATACAACTGGCTAGATATTCTGAAAATCAATACTCATCAAAAGCTCTTAAAATATTTCCCTTAGTATCTTTAATAATCATGCCAAATATATGGTTGAACTGGCTTGAAAATAAAAACGCCTTTCCAGGTCAAAGGACTAAATGAAACCAGGAACCTGCTGCTCTCTTGATTCCCAGTAGCCCTGCCATCTATGGAGTCTTGAAAATCAAGCCCTGGGACTCCGTTGGTCTGAGTGCAAGTTGAGAAATATTTGTAACTACAAAGTGACCATCTACAAATTGGCAGCATACATTTACACTACTAATTTGCCTGAAATTCCCAAGCTAAATATTTAAAGTATTCTTGGATGATTTATAGAAGCAACTGAAAACCCTCATAGATACTCTCAGTACAAATCCCAAATAATTTTATGGATAAAGTTAACATGGCCACAAGCTCAGTCTGTAAAATCACTAAATGTACAAGGAAATCACCATCATCTCGGATCAAGGGAAACAACAAAAGATAGGATCATAATATTATAATTATCAGGTAAGGTTGTAATAAGTATTCATGTTATATTTACTAAAAAGATAATTAAAATGGTATAAAATGATTTAACAGCTCTAAAACTATCAAATAGAAGTTTAGCAGTTAAAATTAGTTTTTACGAAGTCACTGCATGGATTAAATAGTAAAAATCTAGAAAACTGGAAGATCTGAAAGACTGCAGCGTGAAAAGGCAGATAGTTGGAAAGTGTAAAAGCCAGATTAAGAGATGTGGAGAGTGTAGTGAGGGGGTCTAAGGTGCCTCTTGCTGAAATTGCAGAAGGAAAGGCTAGAGAAAATAGAGACTGATATTTGAAAATGTGATGACTGAGAATTTCTCAGAGCCGAAGAAAAGCTAAACCCTTAGATTCAGGAGCATCAACAAATCTCAAGCGGGATAAACATAAAGAAGACCACACCAGGATATCTGGAAGCCCACCCATAGAACCCCAAGGACAAGAATGAAATCTTAAGAGCAGCTACAGAGAAAGGATAAGCTGTCCAATGAACAAGCACCATTAGACTAACAGGTCTCTCTCATAGCATCAATGAAAGACAGAAAACATTAGATAAAGCTCGCAAGTGCTATGAACAATGTCAAATTAGATTTGTAAACCCAGCAAAACTATCTTCCATGAGTGAGACAGAAATAAACATACCTTTCAAAAAAGTTAAAACTGAGGGAATTTACCACCAGCAGACCCTGACTTTAAAAAGAAAATCCTAGAAGGGAGGTCCAAAGTATAAAAAGAAACGATGAGAAAAGAAATTAGTAGATATGTTGGTAAATCTAGTAAAATATTGATCCTATAAACCGGTAATAGCATCAATTTGTAAGGTGTGAAAATAAAAAATACTAGACAAAAGCTGCCTGTAAGCTGAGGAGAGATGATCAGAAGTTATAAAAGATAAAGATCTTTTTATTATTCAAGTAGAAGATTTGGATTACCTTTAAGCATTGTTTAGTGTGAATGTTATATTTTCTAGGGTAACCACTAAAATAATTCAGTGTGTATCTCCCAAACCAGTTATGGACCCGCACATGCACTAATTGTGCAGCAAAAATATTCCTTGCGCTTTTTTTTTTTCTAATTTCAAGAATTACTTTCTACTTATCACATTGTAGGGCTTATATGAATCCAACAAGAGTAATGCAAACACAGTAATCAGCCCCAGTTATCAAAGTGTTACAATACAGAGATGCCATTGAAAGCAGCATTTTAGACATGAGATCTTGTTGACCTGTCTGGGAGGAAACATGTCATGCTGAGTTCATGTAGGCTCTGGTATTGTGGGATAATGTGGCAAATTCACATTTGTATTTATTATGAAGATAATTAATTCTAATGAAAAAAGAACTATATTCCCCAATCTACTTTTTCAGACACAATCCACTATTTCTTATCTACCAAGCTTTTTGATGTCCCACATGGAGCTGATACTATATCTCTGCCTAAATGACCTCAAAAAGAGAGGGAAATGTAACTGATGTGACATTTATTTAGAAGAAATTATGTGAAAACCTTAACAAGATCAGCTGTAGTTATTTGTTAGGAGTCTGTTTCTAGTTACCTCCTTTATATATAGACTCCAGTCCCTGTATGATCCTCTGATATTCTAAAGCTTTAGTTTTTAAAGTGTGATGTGGGGAACTCTGGGAGACGGGTCCTCAAGGCGCTTTCGGGGGCTCTATGAGGTCAACATGATTTTCATAATAATACTAAGGCATTATTTGCCTTTTAAAATTCTCATTCTATTACAAGTATAGTGTTTTTTTAGAGGCGACATGCTATCTTAACATATTGAACATAGAAGCTGGAATGAGGATCCAACTCTCTGCTTTTTAAATCAGACACTAAGGATATTTGAAAACATTTAAAACAACGTCATTTTCTACCTAGATACTTTATTTTTTAAAATATGGTTATTTTCATAATTAATATGTTATCCATATTAATTTTTGATGGATAATTTTTAAAATATGTAATTTATTTAAAAATGATCAGTGAATTTATGACACAGTAAATATCTACTATACAGATAATACAGAGAAACAAAAACTCAAAATGTTTAGTAATATTTAAGAAAGTAAAATAACAGGAAGGGACTATTTATGAATTAAGTGATGTTTAATAGGCGTGGAATTCTTTAGACTGGTTGAAAGGCCCTGTGTCATGTGTCAGTTTGTAACTTTTTCTGTAGCAGAATCTTTTAGGAAAGATAGTATGTGTGTCTCGGTGGAGGTGTTTCTAGTATCTTCTGGGCAAGGTTGGAGTGCTCTGTATTACCGCTGATCTTCAGTAGACATTCTCTATGGTAAATTAGAGCCCCAAATGTTTTCATAGCTCCAACCTTGAACTGTTATTTTAGGATAGACACCAATAAATATTAGAGATCTACTGGGAAGGCAGAGAACATTTTCAGATTTATGAGGGAGAAGAAAACCAACTGTGCCCCTATGGCTGTGTAAGTCATGAGCAGCACAAGTTCTTATGCAAAGCTGACAGTATCGTGCAATATGAACCTTTACTTTGGGATTTTCCCAGAAATTAAAGTGGCATAATAAAGGAAAGTCAATGCCTTAGCTTATATCTCAGGAGGAATTTGTACTTCTGATGGCTTTGTATTGTTACTTCACTTTGGCTGAGCTCTGGAAATTGTTTTTTTTTTTTCCTCTCTAAAAAGTCAGGTGACCTCACATTCTTCTGCCTTCTGGTTTATTCGCTTTTCCTTCCTCTTCAATCCTTGATTAAATCTTCTTGGCCCCTAGGAGTTCTTATTCCTTATACAGCAAGTCATGCACTTTCTCCTCTTGTTAAGGAATGAATTAATAAGCTTAACTCCCTCTTTGAAGAAGAGTTTGGAATGCTTTCTTGGTGAAAATTAATATTCAATTGCTGAGATTGCTATTTCACAAACAGCAGAATAAAAGAAACAGCATAGCTGCACTTGAGAATAATTGAAATTGAATTTCAGTTCGGATTATACCACAGTGACTCAAACTTTCAGGAAAAATTTTAAGTTTACTTTCTTATGGAAGTGAGCACATTTTTTTTTCCTTCTGCATATTGATAACAAGACCACTTAATTCACTGCTTTGAAAGAACATGGGCTGAGTGGTTCTTCTGGCACTGGACTTTGGAGTTTTAGATACATCCTATTGACCTAAAAAATCCACCAGTATTTTTCTTTCTTGAGTTCTCCAAAGGGCAGTAGGCATAATACTTCTTCAGATTGTATCTTTTTATACTTTATAATATTCCTATGATACTTTTATGAGGCTAGCAGATGAATACTTAAGAGGTGGTTCCTACCATTTCTCTCGGCTAGCCCTTTGACTTGCATGGGTTTTTCATCACAGATTATGCAAACAAATCTGTGTTTCTTAACTTAAGTTGCTTAAGAAAATATATATTTGGTAGTTAAAAATAATTTAAATGTCAGAGAAAACTTTGTGCAGGGGAGAAGAGTAAGAAATTGGGACATAACAGTATGTGAAGTTTCATAGCTTAAGGTATAAAGAGAATCAACCTAAAGAAGTTATATCTACACACAGGCAACTCTCAAGACAGCTGAAATCCTTATTTTTTATCTCCATTTTACTTATCTTTCTCTGAGAACTTGGAATGTGTAAATGATTTGCAGAAACAATTACAAAAGTTCTCAGTAATAACATAGATTTTTTTCACCCAAATTGAAATAAAATTATCAATAAGACCCAATTTATCCAAGGCTGATGTTGATTTGTCAGGCTGATAACTGGTCTGGGAATCAGAAGACATAGCATTGTATTTTGACTCTTACACTTATTTGCTGTGCAACCTTGACCTCATTGCTTAACTTCTCAGGGCTTTAGTTTCCTCATTTACATATTGAGGATAATCATGCTTGTCCTGGCTGCTTCATAGAACTTTTGTGATAAAATATCAAATATCTAGCTGGAGTCAAGATTGCTGGAAGAAATATCAACAACCTCAGGTATGCAGATGATACCACTCTAATGGCCAAAACGAAGAGGAACTAAAGAGCCTCTTGATGAAGGTGAAAGAGGAGAGTGAAAGAGCTGGCTTAAATACTCAACACTCAAAAAAAGAAGATCGTTGCATCATTGATTCATGGCTAATAGATGGGGACAAAGTGGAAACAGTGGCAGTTTTTATTTTCCTGGGCCCCAAAATCACTGCAGATGTTGACTGCAGTCATGAAATCAAGACACTTGCTCCCTGGAAGAAAAGCTATGACAAACCTAGACAGTGTATTAAAAAACAGAGACATTACTTTGCTGAGAAAGTTCCATATAGTCAAAGCTATGGTTTTTCCAGTAGTCATGTATGAATGTGAGAGTTGGACCATAAAGAAGGCTGAGTGCCAAACAATTAATGACTTCCAGCTATGGTGCTGAAGAAGACTCTTTAGAGTCCCTTGGACAGCAAGGCAAACAAACCAGTCAATCCTAAAGGTGATCAACCCTGCATATTCATTGGAAGGACTGATACTGAAGCTCCAATTCTTTGGCCATCTGATGAGAGGAACTGACTCATTGGAGAAGACCCTGGTGCCAGGAAAGATAGAAGGCAGGAGGAGAAGGGGGAGACAGAGGATGAGATGGTTGAATGACATCAGTGACTCAGTGGACATGAGTTTTAGCAAAACTCTGGGAGATAGTGAGAGGGAAGCCTGGTGTGCTGCAGTCCATGGGATTGTAAAGAGTCAGACATGCTTAGTGACTGAACCCCAACAACAGCCAAGTAATGTGTGTGGGCAAGTGCTTTCAGAAAAATATATAATATTACTGATTTTGAATAGTTATTATTATTGATATTAATATCCTTAAACTGCCTTGTTTTCCAATTTCTCCTATTTAGGCACATCTTAAAAATTGTTGCAAACTCTGAAAACATATTAAAATTTTTTTCCTAGTTGAGACTGTTAAACATTTTATGTTAAAATTCACACTAAGGTACTAGCTATGGGATCTTGTTATGTCTCTTCACCTATAGTCCAACTCTATTTTTTGTCAATAATAACTTTTTAAAAAATGAAGTGGTTTCACTCTAGATAGACAAAACAATCTTAGAAAAGAAGACCAAAGTTGGATGGTTCACATTTCCTAATTTCCAAACTTACTACAAAGCTGAAATCGTCAAAACAGGGATGAACTGACATAAGGATAGACATACAGATCAATGGAATAAGACTGAGTCCAAAAATAATCCCATGCATATGTGATCAGTTGATTTTCAACAGGGATTTCATTGTCCATTGTTCTACAATGGCCAATGCAAAGACTGTTTTGAATAGGAAAAAAAGAATTGTCTCTTCCACAAGGGTACTGGTACAACTGGGTATCCTCATATAAAAGGGTGATGTTAGATCTTTTCTCACAAAGAGTATCTCAAACTAGGTCATAAAAATAAAGTCCAAAGCTAAAAAACTTACACATACACACAAGGGTGAAGCCTTTATGACTTTTGATTTTGCAATGGGTTCTTAGATATGTTACAAAAATCACAGGCAATAATATATATATAAAAAAAGATAATTTGGACATCATCAAAATGAAAAGGTTTTGTGTCTCAAAGAACACTGTCAAGAATGTGAAAAGGCAGTCTAAGAAATGGGAGGAAATACTTTTAAGTCCTTGATCTGAAAGGGTGTACTATCCAGGATACATAAAGTGCTCTTACTACTCAACAACTAAGAGAGAAACAATTAAACAGCACTTAAAAATTGAGTAAAGGGCTTGAATAGACATTTCTCTGAGGAAGATGTGCAAATAGGTACATGAAAAGATAATCAGCATGATTAGTCACTAGAGAAATGCAAATGAAAACCACAATGATATACCTCTACACACATGCAAGGATGGCTATTATAAATTTTAAAAAGGGAAAATAACAGTGTTAAGAAGGAAGTAGAGAAAGCAGAACCCTCATATATAGTTGGTGAAAATGTGGAGTTCTAACCACTGTAGAAAATGGTTTTGTGGTTCCCCACTAAGTAAAATATAGAATTACCATATGACTCAGCATTTCCACTCCCAAGCATATACCCCAAAGAACTGAAGACAGATGTTCAGACAGCAACTTGCACAGATGTTCTTAACAGCATTATTCACAGTCACCAAAATGTGGAAATAACTCAAATTTCCATCAACTGATGAATGGGTAAACAGGATGCTGTTTATCTATATAATGAAATCATATTCTGTCATAAAAAGGAATGAAGTACTGATACTTGCTACAAGATGAATGATATTTGAAAGCATACACTAAATGAAAGGAGCCAGACACAAAAAGCTTCCTATTATATGCTCCATTTGAAGTATATAGTAGGTAAGAAATATACAGAATAAGAAAATCCATAGAAACAGAAAGCAAATTAGTGGTTATTGGGGTCTGGGGAAAAGGGGAGAATGAGAAATGACTGCTTAATGGGGAAAGGATGTCCTTTTGGAGTGATGAAAATGTTGTGGAACTAGGTAGTGTTGATGGTCACACAACATTCCCAGGTGGTAAGCAAACCCACCATGCTTTGTGCTTTCTATATGAAATACGCCTGAACAACAGTGAGCTGGTTAAATATTAGTGAAAATCACAATAATAGAACACTCACTAAGCACAAGGTACTGTTCTAAGTGTTTTGAATGAATTTGCTCATTTAATTACCATAAAAGCTATATGGAATGAGTGCTCTTCCTCTCTTTTAATGTGAGGTAACCAAGGTGTAGAATGTTAGGTTGACTTTGCATGAGGTCACATGCTTAATAAGTGGTTAGTTAGTAACGGATTTGATTCCAGTTGATCTGTTTCCAAAACCAAAGCTCTTCACAAAGACATTGTTTTTGCAATAGAAAATGAGGCCAAACAGATAGTACTTTGGCTTCACTGCTGATTAGAAGATATCGGGAAAGTTATACAGCAGAATCCGTATCACCGTTTTACTATTACAGCTTTCTATATCTGGGAAAAAAACAAAACAAAACAAAACAAAAGCAAGCAACTCTTTGGAGAAGCGGAGATCTCCTGGCCCATGCGTAATGTTAACAGAACAGCAGTACGTGTGAGAAGTTAGTTGTTTATTGTACTGCCTCGGTAAGCATCTGTGGACAGTTAACCTCCAGTTCTGATCATCCCGGTATGTGTTTTTTAGTTACTTGCAGACTACTGTGATTTTTCTCACCACACTTCTGTATTTATTTTTGTCCCTGTCAAGTGTTATTCTCCCATCTCTTGAATCAAGGTTGAAATTTAGTGATAAATATTGTTGTTTTTGGTATTTAACAGTATTTTAGAAGTCAGTTTACTGAAAGTTTTTTAATGAAACCATTTATAAAATGTAAAATAGAGTTAAGGCAGAATAATTTAAAAAATTAACCAAGTTGGAATACATCTAAATATTAAATATAGGGTGCTAAAGCACTCCTTTCTGATTGTAAGAATAATTTTGGTCAGAGAAAAGGCTGTTTATATTTTGTAACTCCCTTAGCCTTCAAGGTGGTGTAATCAATCCTGTTAAAAATGGGCAACTTTGATTCCTCCTACCTGATCTAAAAACAAAACAAAATCCATTTCACTCATCATTCTCTAGTCCTTTTTCTCCTTTATTTTTTCCTCATTGAAATGTAAGTGGCAAAAAGACTGAACCTTATTCCCCACTGTGTCATCAGTACCAAGAAAAATAGTTGGTTTGTGGAGGATTGAATACACTTTGATTGAATGAGTAAGTGAATAAATGAATCTACATCTTGTTTTCTTGACTCTGATATTTCTGAAAAAATGGAGTTACTTTGGATAAAAATATTTTCAAACCACCTCCAAGTAAAAATTGAATGGATGTAAGGAAATACAAAAAGAATCATAAGTTTACTATAGAGCATACTGTTAGAAACAGAAGGAAAAACACTAAAACTTCAAAAAAATAGCTGTTTTGCTGAATATGAAGTAAAACAGTAAATAAATAAATATGTTAAAATAACTACTTCACTATTAAAATATGCAAATGAAATCAAGAGCAGAGAGCACGTTTTTACCTATAAAATTTATAAGTTCTTTAAATCATAATATTCACTTCTATGAAGGAATGATGCAGTAGATATATCAGTGAAATTATGAGACAGGTAAAATCCACTAACTCTGTAACATGTAGAAGGGCTGTCAAAAAGCAGCCAGATCAGACGTGAACCGCAGGGGTTGAATTTAGGAAAAAACCCGGATGAGTACAAAAAAGACACTTTGTGGCAGAAATGCAATTACATCCTCTTTTTTCTTTCTTTTAAAAGGCATGTGGAACTGAGGTGAGCAATGCTACTTCTGGAAATTTAACTGACTTGATAATCAGACAATAAACACTAGTGTAGCCTACAGGTCATTGTATATTTTGAGTGTCAGTCTGAACCGAAAATATGTTTACATATATGTGAAATAATATATTTTGAATTTTAATCACTGCAATAACATTTTATCAGGAGCAGAACATTGGAATAAAGCCAAATATCAATCAGTAGAGGTTTGGTTAAGTAAATTATGGTACAAGCATGCAATGGAATAGAATGTAGCTATCTCTTAAGTAATGATATAGAATTAACTATAAATTGTATTATTAAGTAGAAAAAGCAAGATATACCATTATATGCATTATATGTTGCTGCTAAGTCGCTTCAGTCGTGTCCGACTCTGTGCGACCCCATAGACGGCAGCCCACCAGGCTCCCCCATCCCTGGGATTCCCCAGGCAAGAACACTGGAGTGGGTTGCCATTTCCTTCTCCAATGCATGAAAGTGAAAAGCGAAAGTGAAGTCGCTCAGTCGAGTCCGACCCTCAGCGACCCCATGGACTTCAGCCTTCCAGGCTCCTCTGTCCGTGGGATTTTCCAGGCAAGAGTACTGGAGTGGGGTGCCATTATATGCTGCCCATTATGAAAAAAAAGATAAAACACATATGTTCATCTTTACTTTTCTATTCATAGATAAAATCTAAAAGACTATATACATTAATAATACTGTTATCTGCAGAACAGATGAGGTGAATAAGAAAAAGCCATGGGAAGAACTTTCTACTGTTTAGTTTTTATTTTTATTATAGTGATATAAAAACAACTTATAAGACGAATATATTGTCTACTCAAAAAATAAATATTAAAAAAAATTAGAAAAAAGTGAGATGTTTAGAAAAGCATGTTTTCAAGTTGAAGGAAATAATATATACATGCTTCTGTTTGTGGGATGTTTATCATAATGGTATATAGGTTAAATGATAATTTAGGGTATATACAAATATTTATTGCCAGATACATACATTGAACTATTGTTTACACTGATTACTTATTGGAAGTATCTCGAACACTGTGATACATTTACACAATGAGATACCATCAGCAATTAAAATGGTTCTGAAAAATAATAGCTAAAGATATGGAAATGTATTTACAGTGTGTTGTTCATGGGGGAACAGAAGAAACGAGTGAGATAATTCAAGGTAGGCTTCCATAGCTATAAAATACAGAGTTGGAAAGCACGCGTACAAGCTTATTCACACGTAGAGAAGGAACTAGATGTATATTCACTAACTGGTGATTGTATTTCTCTTAGGATAGTTGTATAATATGTAAATTTTTCTTAACTCTAAAGTTCTTCCAATAAATAATCACAGAAAAACAAAATATTTATTGAAGGCTTTGAATGGGCTGTGCTATATATTAAGCTTTTGGTGATCATCGTCTCTTTAATTTCTGAAAACCACACAACTTAGGTATTAATCATTTTACAGATGGACAATCTGAGGCTCAGAGAGATTGAGTAACTTACCCAATAGTGCAGAGCTAGGGTTGGATGCAAGCCCAGGCCTTTTTGATCTAACACTTATTTCCTGATCGCCCTGCTAAATGATTCGGAGAAGCACTGCTTGCAATGGAAAAAACGTCTCTGCCACTAGTTTTCTTTTTAAGTGGCAAATCTTTGCCTTGTTTTTCAGAACTTATGTTTTTGTGGGATATACTAATAATGCTCAAGCATTCCCTGATAGTAATTTAAATATTCTTGCACGTGTGAATTATTTGTGTGTGTGTGTGTTTTACAGTAGATAAAATATGTTAATTTGTGTAAATGGTCTTCTGGGTGCAGATGCTCACCCTGAAAGCAGCCTTATCTTCAAAGCTGCTTGTCTTTCATGTGAGGCTTCTTTTATATGCATAGTTTATTTTTCTAATGCTGTCTCAATGTAGGAATAATTTTGAGGAGGCATTTGTGGCTAAATGAAAGAAACAAGAGCTCTCTTGGCTTTTGGTAAATATTAATGAGCTCATAGAAAATCTTATTAGTGAAGAGCGGCACTCTTTTGAGATTTTTTTCTGCTATCTTGGCCCTTTGTGGGTCCTGCTTCTTTGTTCAGATTAGCATACTGGGGTGTGTGCTATTGTGAGCCCTGCTTTAGCTCCTTTATGTGTGCTGACAGAAGGCTCACCTTGGTCTATTATCAGGAATGTCTAGGCATCTTAATAATATATTGGATTTCAACGAGACAAAAAAAAATAGCAAATCATTCAGAAATAATTAATCTGAGTTATTCATTTCCAAGTTTTACCACCAAGGGGATAGTGTTCATTTCTGATCATGGTTATATTGTCATCATTAACAAGCTGAAATCTAACTTCTATTAATTTGCAAGTAAGGAGAAGTTTAGATTCTGAATTGTTTGTGTCAAAATTCACACATACATAGCATGGGTAAAATTATTGTAATACATGTACAATTTGTTTTAGGCACTTAGTTTTATTTTAGACAATGCATTGTGTATAACCATCTTTATTTGAGACAATATATTATGTATAACCATCTATATATTTTTAATAATTGGTTTTACCTCGTAAGCAATAATATTTTTAATTGTGCCAAGTCATGAGAACTCAGAGAAAATAATATTTAGCTTATTATTACCACATTGGTTATCCTTTAAAATGGTGTCATGGGGTGTTACTATGTAAATCATGAGTACACCTATTTGCTGATTTTATTCTACCATACATAATACTGGAACATAGGGGGAAAAAAAAAAGACAGTTCCTCTAATAATGGAATGTCGGAATATCCAAATTACCTAAAATAAACCTTTAAAACTTATCCATCATTTAAAAAATTCTCTATTAGTCTAAGAGTGTATATGGCACTTATAAGGGCATTACCTGACAAAGCAGCATTTTCTTTTCAAGAAAGCAGAATTTGAGTCTAGTGACAAGGGGTCATAAATTCATACCTAGTTTTTAAAAAATGAGCCATTGAATAAAAAATCAAGAAAAACAAAGCAGTTATTTGAAAACAATTTTTAGACAAGAAAAATGCATTAAGCACTTTCAAGAGTTATTACTAATCTGTCATTGCCCACGTCTTCATCTACTTTCACAGGAGTTCAACGTATTGTACGCTTTTACTGTCGTAAAGAGAGAAAAATGACAGGAACCCAAGAATATAACAAGAGTGTTTGGAAACATAGACATAAAAGTGCCATTAATCCACCATAAGTCTGTACTCCAAAACCTTGCTAAAGTTTTGTTCACATTGATTTAAATAAATTATTTATTAGGTCCTTTTCCAAACAGCTTTTTGGTAGATTTTTATCAGAGGCAATTTTGAATGAAGGTTGAAGCTCGGTCATTTTTAGTTGCTTATAAACAGTGTGAATCCCTTGAGAAACCATTTCAGTTGTTTGAGAAATAAGGAGACCAGTCCTGAATGTGATTTTTAAATCTGAAAAATAAAGCTGGTTGCTGACAGAAGTTTTAGTAACTTTAAAAACAGAAAAAATATAAAGTCATGATCACATATAGCCATTTATCCAAGGTTGTGTTTTGGGTGAGATAGAAGAGAAGTATCTAATAAAACTCCAGAAATACAAACAGGGTCAGATATAGCTTTTATTATTAACAGTTTTGAGACAGACAGACAGAGAGAATAATGTTTAATATAAAGTGTGGTTATTTCACTTTGAGGTATACTCCACTCAGTGCAGTTGTATTAAAATTCTACTTTTATTTTTTAGAAAGGTTAAAATCATGGTTGAAATCTGAACCACTGGCTAGATATATTGGTTTCATATGCTAAAGTGCTTAGTCCTGGACACTCATTCTAGGCAAAGTATTGAAAATAGTTCTAAAATGTTTAAATTGTACCTTAAAGTTCTAAAGTAATGGAAGCTTTATTTTAAACGTTTGACTTGCGTTAAGAAAGCCCATCATAAAACCCCAATTATTTTTAACATAGCTAATTTTCTCAGTGCAGTTCAATAAGATCTGACATTGAGAAATCTTATTTAGATAGTTTTTCAAGTAACATATTCTGGTAGTCAGAATGATGACCCTTCTAAGATGTCTGTGGGCTTCCCTTATAGCTCAGTTGGTAAAGAATCTGCCTGCAATGCAGGAGACCTGGGTTCGATTCCTAGGTTGGGAAGATCCCCTGGAGAAGGAAATGACAACCCACTCCAGTATTCTTGCCTGGAAAATCCCGAGCACAGAGAAGCCTGGCAGGCTACAGTCCATGGGGTCACAAGAGTCAGACACGACTTGCGACTAAACCACCACCAAGGTGTCTGTACTCTGATTTCTAGAACCTGTGAATATTGCTTTATATGATGAAGGGATTTGCAGATATGATTAAGATGGAGTAATTAATTCTAGTTTATTTGGGTGGACTCCCTTTAATTGTAGGAGTCCTTAAAAACAGCAAAGCTTTCCCTTCTATAGTCAGAGGGGGAGGTGATTTTGGAAGAAAAGCATAGAAAGGTGCAACATTGCTGGTTTTGAAGATGGAGGAAGGAGGCAACAAGTCCAGGGATATGGGTAAACTCCAGAAGACAGAGAAGGCTTGGGCATTAGTCCTCTCTTCAAGGTCTCTAGAAAGAACCACCCTGCCAACACCTGACTTTAGCCCAGTGAAACTGATTAGACTTCTGACCTCCAGAACTATCAGAGAATAAATAAAACTGTGTTGTTTTAAGTGACTTAGCTTATGGAAATTCATTTCAGGAGCCATAATAAACTAATGTAGGCATATTTAAGATATAAATTGAGGCATATGGATATGAAAAGGTACCTGGGCAGAGGATGGTTTTTGATTCATTGAATAAAAATTAGATTAGTAAAATCATAGCAGTTATATTTTCAGATAAAAGCCTGTTTACTTTTGTGTTAAAGAACTCCAATTGGAAAAACTTAAAATGTAGTAGATTGTTGCAGAATAATCATCCACAGTTCTTCTATTTTCACACACTGAGCAGGCCCGTTCCATACTGACTATTAATTTGACCATGAAACTAACTTTGGCCAATCAGGCATGATCAGAAGTGGCTCAAACAGAAGCTTAAAAAGTTCTTTGCCATTGAACTTGCTCTTTCTCTGGCTAGAAACTTACTTCACAGTATGAAGAGGCCTGGGCTAGCCTCCTGGAGAATGAGAGATCCTGAGAAGCCTCTAGAATGGGAACAATACTGTCTTAGACTACCAAGTCCCAGCTAAATGGGTCCAGACTAGAAGAACCACTAACCTAATCAACAGGATCATAAGACGTAATAATTAGTGTGTGTGTGTGTGTGTGTGTGTGTGTGTGTGTGTGCGTGCGTGCGTGCGTTTTATACCATGAAGTTTGGAGATGATTTGTTTCTCAGAAATGGATAACCAGTATAGTGCACCAGGAGCTTTGCTGCTGGCTCAGGTGGTAAAGAATCTGCCTGTAATGCAGAAGATGCGTGTTTGATTGCTGGGTTGAAAAGATCCACTGGAGAAGGGAATGGCTACCCACTTCAGTATTCTAGCCTGGAGAATTTTATAGACAGAAGAGCCTGGCGAGCTACAGTCCATAGGAATGCAAATAGTTGGAAACAACTGAGCGACTTAACACTTTCAGATACATGTAATGCATTTACTTTCTCAGGCTTTCAGTTCAGTTCAGTCGCTCAGTCATGTCCAACTCTTTGCGACCCCATGGACTGCAGCACACCAGGCTTCCCTGTCCGTCACCAACTCCTGGAGCTTGGTCAAACTCATGTTTATCAAGTCTGTGATGATGTTCATTGAGCCGATGATGTCATCCAACCATCTTATCCTCTGTCGTCCCCTTCTCCTCCTGCCTTCAGTCTCTCCCAGCATCAGGGTCTTTTCCAATGAGTCAGTTCTTCATGTCAGGTGGCCAAAGTATTGGAGCTTCAGCTTCAACATCAGTCCTTCCAATGAATGTTCAGGACTTATTTCCTTTAGGATGGACTGGTTGGATCTCCTTGCAGTCCAAGGGACTCTCAAGAGTCTTCTCCAACACCACGGTTCAAAGGCATCAATTCTCAGGCTTTGGGGTACATTTAGGCATGACTGTTCCTCTGGCAATGGTAGGGGGTAGCATTTAGCTATCCTATGTTGACTTCTCTTAAATCATTTTTAGCCTTTGACTTTTAGGAGGCTGTGCTAGAAATTGTGTCAGGGATTTTTGGGGCATCCTGAGATGACCAAAAGCAAGGTACCTTGACTTGGACTTTTCAGCCCCATTTTTCATCTGTATCCTCCAAAATACATCTAATCAAATACAATATTTTAGTAAAAACTTTTTACCTTTGAAAAATATAGCGTGGTTATTGGTAAATACCTTCTGTGTCTTTGTAAATCTGTGGCAGAGAGGGGGTTACCTGAGATGTCGTACCTCATTGGTACCTTTTAATCAAGTGGTTGAAATCATAACTTTGCAAAAAAGGAAACCAGAGACCATTTGGTCCTCATGAACACTTACTACTAGGGAATTTATTGAAAATATAAGGAACATGGGCGCAATCTCACCTGGTTTCTTGGGGGAGTTGTGTATTCATTTCTGGGGCTGTAAAAGATCACAGTTTGAAGATGCACTGGCCAGATGACCTCTGAAGTCCCTTCCAGCTCTAGAATTACAGCATCATGGCTGCTCCTGTTATATTGGGAAGATGATATTTATCTCCATGGAGCACCACAAAGTTAACTGACTCCCCTGGGGATGGAAGCAATGAGTCTGTCCTCTTCACCTTAAACTCAGTCAACTGAAATAGCCATTCAGGCCTCCCAGCTGCTTCCAAGTGTTCACTTCCAGAAATCTGTCTCTACAGTGTGAGCAAGGAACTCCTGTGGTATCTTCCTCTGTGACCATCCATGCTTGCAGAATCATATGTTTTATTTTAGGGTAACTGATATGTAAGAATTAAAAATGAAATAGAATTTAATTGTGTTTTTTTAGTCAAAGACAATAGCATTTGTTAGTTAAGGGATTTTTTTTTTTTTTGCCAAATATGTAGTTTGACCTCAAAGGAAGTTAATCAGTGAATCTTACAATATCCTTGTTTGCGTTAAAGTCGAAGAAATTACATTTTGTAGAACATGATGTTTGTATTGGAAAGGTATGTGTGTATATCTATGTGTATGTTTGGATGTCTATGTGTACAGTCTATAACTTGTAAGGATATGATGGAAACTATTATCTCATATAATATTTCATTCTGCTTCATGCATAGCTTTTTAATTAGGTAACTGTATCTCCCATGGTTTCATGTAAAATAACAAATCAGATTTTCCATTGCCAAAACTTGAGCCTTTTGAGAACACTTTTCAAACTGTTAAGACATCATCAGGGTACTGCTATCTACCCCTGTGTTCTGAGAGTTAATGTAGGTTTTAGAAAGGGTCTCATTTACTGGCTAATGATATCTTTTCAGAAGAGTTACTTGGCTTCTGTGGAATAGCCTTTATCTTTCTGCTTTTTGGTTAATTCAATTGAATTTTCATCTCATCTACATTGTTTCATTGTAATTGCAGTTAGTCTTTCATTTTACAAACCATTCTACTCCAAAAACTCCTTTCTGAGTTGGTTGTTTGGAATTTAGAAAGTATTTTTCAATAGTAAAATAAATGCTACAAATGTTGAGTCTGTGTCAGGAATAACCCACAGAAGCTAACTTAACCTTTCATGTGCCCAGTGCTGCCACCCAGTCTAAACAGTATCAATAGCCAGCAATGTACATGTGGGTAAGATGCTTTTCAAGATCCAAGTTAGGAAGACTGGAGCTCATTCTTCTATATCATTGTTTGGGTCAAAGGTTGGGGACCTGGGAGTTGTGTGATAAGGTCAAAGCATCCTTATAGAGGCTGAAGAGAAGGAGTCAGAGTTGTGAGTCAGGAAGGTGAGACAGGAGGATGAAGAGCAGAGAGAAAATTTGAGAGCCAGCTACGTGAGTGAGTGGATGTAAACCTAAAGCTGGATTAGGTTTAAAGGCTTCTGTAACCTTCACTCCTGTCTCTAAATAAGTTCAAAACCGGGTACAGATTCAGGCTCATTAGGTAGTACTCTGTCTTTCTCCTGGGACTAACTAGCTAGACCAGGCAAGTCCGTTTCATGAGGATTGCAGAAGTGTAGGAAGGCAGGTTGAAATGCTTAGAAGCTGCGGGCCTTCAATTCTACCTTTTTCTTTGAACCAGAGCCTGTTAACTTGGCCAAATAAAGGAGGAATAGGAAAACTGGCCAAATAGGAAAATACACTCCACCTCTTTTAGTGGGTGAAACTGTAAAGTCACTTTATAAAGAATGTGGATGCATGGACAGGTGAAGAATTGGGGCTAGTAGCACAATCTACTGACCTACCTCTTACCTGTGCACTGGTGGGAGTGCTATAGGCCTTTGCTGTCCTTCTGAAATAACCTCTTTTTCTGACTTCTGAGATGAAACAATTCCTTGATTTTCATCCCATTCCTTTGGCCCACCCTATATATAATCTCCTTTGCCAATCCAACTTCCTAGACATTCAACTGGAAATGTTTAAGACCTGATACTGCACCCTCTTTGTATTTTTACTTCTTTTTAATGTGGCTTCTAGTTAGTGTTATCCATGTTCTTGGATCTCATTGCCATGGAAATAAAAAATAAAGATGAAATCAGAAATGCTTAAATTTCTCCCTTGGATTCCAGTATATATATATATATATATATATATATGGCTTTCTCGATGACTTGGTGGGTAAAAGAATCTGCCTGAAATTCAGGAAACATGGGAGGTACAAGTTTGACTCCTGGGTCAGGAAGATCCCATGGAGAAGGAAATGGCAACCCACTCCAGTATCCTTGCCTGGAAAATCCCATGGACAGAGGAGCTACAGTCCATGGGATTGCGAGGAATTGGACACGACTGAGCGACTAGGCACACATGCATATATCTTCCAGTTCTAAGATTTCTTTTAAAAAATATTTATTTGTTTTGTTATACTGGATCTTATTTGTAGCATGTGGGGTCTTTCATTAGTTGTGGCATGCAAACTCTTAGTTACAGCATGTGAGATCTAGTTCCCTGACCTTGAATTGTACCTGGGCCCCCTGCACTGGGAGCATGGAGTCTTAGCCACTGGACCTCCAGGGAAGTCCTAATATCTTGACGATAACTCAGATTCAGCATCCTATCCCAAACCCTCAGTGCTTCCTAACTCAGTGAATGGTACCATATCCATTGAGTTAAATGTGCCAAAAGACCAGGAGCCACCCTTGATACTATTCTTTTATCATTAAATGCTATTCCTTATGTTGCCAAAATAGTTCTGGAATTCAACTGCTTCGTTCTGTTGCTGCGGTTCCTCCCTAGTTCATCCTTGCTCACAGGGACAATGGTAATAACTTCTAAACCTCATCCCCATTTTCCTTCATCTGACCTCTTCTCTGAACTGAATCCAGAAAGGTGTTGTTGACAAACAAGTCTAATTATTTCCATCCTTTCCAAGACACTGCAGTGGATGAAGCCCTGCCAAATGGATAGAGATAAAATGCGAAACAGCCCTGTTCATTTTTGTTCTTCTCTCATCCCAAGTCATGCTTAATGTCTTAGTCAGCAGTTCTCCAAAAAACATGACATGAGACAAGGATCTTGTAGGACTTTTATTTGGAAAGTGGAGTCAGGAACTAGCAATGAAGCAGGAGGAAGAGTGAGCAAGAACAGAAGGGAAAAGGGTGCTTTCCCGTAGTTCTGCTATAGGCAGGGCTGTTGGGGAAGATGAATAGGACCCATAATGATTCACGTTTGGCCACCTGATGTGAAGAGCCCACTCACTGGAAAAGACCCTGATGCTGGGAAAGATGGAGGGCGGGAGGAGAAGGGGGTGAAAAAGGGTGAGATGGTTGGATGGCATCATCGACTCAATGGGCATGAGTCTGAGCAAGCTCCAGGAGATGGTGAAGGACAGGGAAGCCTGGCCTGCTGCAGTCCATGGGGTCACAAAGGGTCAGACGTGACTGAGTGACTGAACAACAGCAGTGCTGTGCCTACAGTACGGGCAGCTAGTTGTGTGCATCCCCTGCCCCACCCCTGTTTCAGGGTTGCATCCATGTGTGTTTAGTCCACCTAAATTTGAGAGCCAGACTTTGTAATCCTCCCTATCTCTGCCTACTTACTTCCTACTCATCGTCCAAATCACACTTCATTCCTTTGCCAGAGAGTCCCTGCCCCTGAATGAAACAGATCATTCTGTCCCTCCCAGCAAAACCAACATGCCTTTAACTATGTTCTAAACATTCCAAGTAGATCTCTACTTCTGGCCACAGTGTGTGTGCTAAGTCACTTCAGTTGTGTCTGACTCTTTGCCACGCCATGGACTGTAGCCCTCCATGCTCCTCTGTCCATATGGGATTCTCCAGGTAAGAATACTGAAGTGGGCAGTGAGTTTGATTTTGCTATGTTTTAGCTACTGAACTGGGAATCTTGTCTGATTTTGATCATCACTGTCTGACCCGCACCAAACCCAGGACTAAGTACATAAAATATGTTTGGTATATATTTAGTAAATGTATAAGCATAGGTCTATGTATGCATATACATACATGTGTGATTTATAAAGAGAAAATTTGACTTGTTGGTGCATAGATCAATATCAAAAAAGTTATTTTTAATTCAAATATCTTCTATTTTTATGTATTGCTTTTTTCTGATGCTTAAATAGATTACACCAGTAGAATTCTGTTTAAAGGAAGTCATATTGAGAAGAGAAAATATTAACTCTTATATTACAGCATCTTGATTGATCTGATAACGTTTGGTATTGGTCTTGTTTTCTAAAGAAGTTTATCACATACGGTTTCTTTAATAAGACAGTGGTTTTGAGTTAAAAGGGGGGATAACCAGATCCTAGAACACAGCCCAGTGCCCTCTTGCATTAATCAGTGGAGAATAGCACCCCATTCAACAGCCCTGGGCAATTTAAGGACTTGGTTACTAATGAGTGTGTGTGTGTCAGGAGGGGAGGGTAAGTGTGTGTATCCTCTAAAACATGTCCAGATACATACATTTTTACTTCAACTGGAAGCTGTGACTTTATAGCAGGAAACATGTGAAACTAAATCAGTTTTCATCTGGCTCCTTGCTGATACAAAATGATGATGAACAAAATGGGAATGAAGAGGTAGGTGGGAATCTACATCAATTATTTTTAATAAAATATGTCTATAAAGGTAAGCTACCAATAGTAAGTTATCCACATTCAACATGTATTTTCTATGTTTCTAGTTCTCATGTTATAGTTCATATCACTCATTATTAATTCAGCAAACATTGACTGAGTGCTTACCATGTGGAGGTGATAGAGTACCCTTGGCAAATAGGATGGGCATTGTCTCTACCTTTGCAGAGGTTATGATGCAGTTGGCATTCTATTGATATTATTTAAAATGCAAATATTTTCTCTAAAAAATAGCCACCATATGCTGAACCTTTTTTTTTTTTTAAACTTCATAGAAGAGAAGCCAGAGCAGTATACTTTTAATTTGGTCTCAAACCTCAACCACCAAGAAATAAACTGTGAAAGGACTATGAAGATAGTGAATAGATTATGAAAGTAGTTGTATGTGTGTCAATTAGCTGCTCCTGTCAATTAGTGGTTGCTTATATCCCAGTTTCTCTCTTTTGGGAAATGCAGAGAATAGACATTGATGTCTAGTGGGCATAGAGAGTTTCTTTTTATCTAGTAGTTGTCACAGTTATGCACAGTGCTATGAACTGAAAATGACACATCAACCCATGAACTAAAGATTTGGGGGCTCTAAAATACTTTCCCCAAGGACACTCTTCCCCATATCAAGCATTGTAAAAAAAATTGGATTGTGCATTTGGAATCAGAAGATAGCTGTCATTCTAGGATCCACAAACTCCTGCATGTGAGACATGTTTAGATGAAGTGGATTTTTGTGAAGAATGTCAAGGGGATGGTGGACCAACATAAAGTTAAGAGATCATCGTTTTTGTTGAGCCAGGGACACGATAGAAGACGTGTTCTGAGTTTTATTTGTTTGGACATAAAAGAATCATGTTGTAAGGTCTCAGGACACTATGGGGCCTTACAGTAAGCAAGGGCATGACGTGTGTCCTGAGAGGAGCTTGTCTTCTTTCATGTCAGCTGATGGTGACTCAGCAATGAAGGCATAGGTTCTACTTTGATGGGTGACAGCTCAAGCTCAGGATTCATCTTCCAGTTTCTGTCTCCGAGATCATCCTTCAGGATTAGGACAGGTGGAGAAATCAGAGTGATTTGTGTTGGAGACCTCGTCAGAGTGAGGGAGACCACTCTCTCCTGGCACTCTGACCATGAGATCCCTGGGCCGATTCAGATGAGGTCACCTCAACCTTGTTCCCAGCACTCCAGCTATGGGTCATTTCTGATGAAGTCACCTCAACAACATCCTTACCATTCCTCCCTGGAGGCCTTTGGGGTGAGGTCACCCCACGAGGAACATTGCTTGCCTCATGTACTTGAGATTGCCGTATATGCTGACTAAGTCAGATGCAAGTGCCTCACAGCTCCTTCTACATGTGTTTTTCGATTCTAAGTATTAATAAAATAACCTGTGAGTTGGGCACCTCATGAACAGTGGTTACACTGAAATTTGATGACCAAGTCAAGTTAAATCAGTGAATTTAGAGTCTGACCTACCAGGAAAATAAGACTTAGTTTTTGAGAAAATGACTTAGGTTGCTTTTGAGAGAGTCAAGTTTAGTACAAAGTATGTTCTATTAGGGCTTCCCTGGCTCAGTGGGAAAGAATCTGCCTGCAGTGTAGGAGACCCAGGAGATGTGGGTTTGATCCCTGGGTTGGGAAGATCTCCTGGAGGAGGGCATGGCAACCCACTCCAGTATTCTTTCCTGGAGAACCCCATGGACAGAGGAGTCTGGCGGGCTGTAGTCCATGAGGTCCCAAAGAGTCGGGCTTGACTGAAGTGAGTGAACACACACGCATGCATCTGTGTGTTACATTAACATAATTGTTCTAGTCAATAAGTCTGAAAAAACAAAATTGTTAATCGTTTGAGAACATAAGTGTTCACCGTATTATCTTTTATACTTTTCTATGTCTTTTTTTCTTTGGAGAGAAATGTAATTCTAAGAATCTTGGAGGCTTCTGTCTGGGTCAGCATGTATGAAGTTAAGAGGAAATAAATATTCCATTAATAAGGTCCTCACACGTGAACAAACAGAAAATATCACCAAGATTGTCCATATTCCAAATGTAACATTTGTTATGTTATACTCAGTTTACTTGATTTTGTTTAACTGATAAAGAACTATCTTTAAAAATCGATCTCAAGACTGATAATCATCTTGGATTGTCAAGGGAAGTTTAATTTTGTTAATTCATTCTGTCTTCTAAATGCATTACCTTTATCCTTGCTGCTCTTCTACAGTCCTTTAGGGATTTTCCTTTTCTCTAGGATAAAATCAAGATCTTGCTGAAACTTGCATTACCCTGTGTGGTTTGGTCTCTACCCAGTTCTTCTCCTGGTTATCCATTTTTTCCTGAATTCTAGCCGCCTTGGTTTCTCTCAGTTCCTGAAATGTATCAAGCTTTCTCCTACTTTAGGATCTTCCTACTTTCTGATCTTTCTTCCTGGGTTGCTCTTTGTATACTTCACTCCTTCTCCTTCAGGTGCATCTTAAGTATACCCTTCCTTAGAGTGGCCTAGCTAACCACCTATTCAGTGACAACCCTTGTTATTCTTCTCATGGACTTTGTTTATTGTTTTCATTCCTTCACCTCAGTCTATGGCTTTTTAAAATGTGTTGACTTTTCCATTAGGCTGTGAGCTTTGTGACAATATGAGCCTTATCTCCTGTTTATTATTGATATCCCTGGTAATCATAATTTGCTTGGCACATAGTAGGTATTTAATGGAAATTATAATGGATTGATTTCAACTATAAATCAGAAGTCTGCCGTGCCCCTTCACCCTGTAACCCACCTTGATCTGATAAAGCTTTAGTCTGCATGCTCTTCTGCCTATGAAAACATTTCTAGCAAATGTAATAAGAACAAAAAGACATAGTTTAAAATATTAATCACATATTTATTTATAGTGATTTAGAATACATAGCAAGAGATTACATTTTTAAATTAAATATCTGAAATAAGTAATGCTAAGTTTAGGACAACTTAACAAACTAGTAATACAATTAGACTTTTAAAAGGAAGGTCCCTTTCTTCAGTGACAGAATACATTAAACCATAATTTATTATATTTCACTTCTATGTAGCAAAGTGAAAAACAAAACAACATTAAAAAAGCACTGTTAGTTAAATTTGAGGATCAAAGCTGTAACACTCTGAAATGTGTCTGGGGACTTTAGAAGAATAAACTTCATTTAGTTTCAAGAAAATTAAAGTACCAGTTTGGGCAATAATGTTATTTTTTTGGGTAGATAGCTTACTAAAGAAAATAGATCCAATATGACTCTTTTTAAAAGGCTGTGTATTAAGTTCGCTGATTTCGTATTTATTAAAGGAGAAAAACAAGCATAGGAGTTTCAATTTTCTGGTCTCTTGTTTTCGTGCATTTGTTTGTTGTTGTTTAACCAACAGATCACTAGTGCCACTGGATTTATATAGCATTATGTGTTACTTTAGTAAGTATTTATAATATCATCATCCATTTTAGGATACTAGCAACACTTGTTTATTGTGGAAAGAAGTAATCTGCAGAGATGGTTCAGTGGAAGTTTCATATGCAGACTGTTTCCCTGAGTGGCACTGTTTATTAAAGCATGCAGTTCTGTATTTCCCCAGCCAAACTAAGTGGATGGATCCAGGCATGTGAATTTGGTACATTTCAAAACATGAACTAGAAACAAATATTTATATAAGATTGAAAGATAGTTCATTTATTATTATAGATTAAATAAAGCTGTTCCTAACTCAGTCCACAGAGGAGCCCATTCCATGGTCAACACTTGGATAGCCTCCAGCGGAGCTGGTTTTATCCAACTAGGCCTTGTGGTGCTTCTGTCTACTTATGTGGAGAATATGGGTACCGTCATTCAGATTACTCTAAGGATATCCTTGAAGATGCTGAGGATCTCTTTAGGATTTCAGCATCAATACCAGCTGTTCCCATCTTTAAGAGAAGTACCATTAAGTTGGTTTTTCCTTTGTAAAACGGTGAGTCGTGCAATTGACCTCTTTTCTTGTCTCTTTAGAGTGGCTTATAGAACTCTAAGAACCAGATCTGGAGGCCCCCTTCATTTCAGTTCAGTTCAGTTCAGTCGCTCAGTCGTCTCCGACTCTTTGCGACCCCATGAATCTCAGCACGCCAGGCCTCCCTGTCCATCACCAACTCCCGGACTTCACTCAGACTCACGTCCATCGAGTCAGTGATGCCATCCAGCCATCCCATCCTCGGTCGTCCCCTTCTCCTCCTGCCCCCAATCCCTCCCAGCATCACAGTCTTTTCCAATGAGTCAACTCTTCGCATGAGGCCCCCTTATAGTAGATATTTCATGGCGCATATCTGTGTATCAATCTATCTGTTTTTTCCCATCACTTTCCTTTTTCCCTTGCTTGTGTTTAATTCATTGTATCTTGCTTAATTATATGCTTTATAGTAAGCTGACTCGAATCGCTTTTTGAAATTAGGTAGGTTATTCATTGTTTACCATAGAGATTACTTGCTTGGCTTATTGTAATTTTTAAGTCATAAGAACAACAGGATAATTTATACAACTCTTTTGAATGCCATTAGGCATATCAAAATTAGATGTTGGGAAGGTCTTCAACTCAATATGTATTATATCTTCTATTTAAGTTAATTTTCTTACACATTTCAACACATAGAAAACTGATGAGAAATTTTAAGGATAGAATAAGAGTATTTGATGGCATAACTGATCTAGCACAAGAAATATAATTAATAGTCTTAGAAAAGGCATTGCTAATATTTAGTTAAATATTCCATGTCATAATTTGCATAACAATATTGCAATATGCTTTATCTTCATATTCAGACAGTTTCCAACATACAAAGAGACTGTATTAGAAAGGTATGTTTATAAATTAGTTTATAGTGCAGAATTCATTTTCATGAACATCAATTTTCTAAATGGATTAGGATCTTAGATTAGTTCATAAAATTTGTTTTTCCTATAGTATAGAAGAAATATTAAATTATGGTGAGAAATTTCAGAAAATTCTATTTTACTTCTTAAAATAGAAAAAAAAAAGACCAAGAAATACTATATTTCAATCCTGAAGCCCAAGCCACAAATTATATAACTAGAAAATCAGGAAATATACACAAGCTCATATCAGTTTTAAAGATGTACTTAAAGGGGAGGCAACCCACACCAGTGTTCTTGCCTGGATAATCCCAGGGATGGGGAGCCTGGTAGGCTGCCGTCTATGGGGTTGCACAGAGTTGGACATAACTGAAGCGATTTAGCAGCAGCAGCAGCAGGGTTTATTTTACTGTGCAATTTCACTCTTAATATATATGTTTTGTTTTGTTTTGTTTTTTTCCAGATAGCATTAGTGGTAGATGCTCTTCCATTTGTCAATGTGCTTTAGTTCCTTTTTGACTTAAAAATAGAACCAATGACAGAAACGAAGAAGAGCAAAAGATAGAAAAAGTGAGTTGAGATTCCAGAGGTAACTGGGCAAGAGCTGAGACAGAAGAAAGCATCTGATAAAAAGAAAGTTTGTGGACCGGAGGGAGGTTTTCTGAGGCGGCGCTGAATGAGCCGTGAAGTACTGAAGTCATGGGGTGGGTGAAGCGGCAGTTCCTGTATTGCACAGAGCTCCGAAGGGGAGAGGAAGAACTGGGGATGAAGGCATGTTGGAGCAGTCAGATCCCATGTTGTCCACAGAGTTGGGGGCATGGAAGAGAGGGGGCAGGGAGGGATGCTGAGCAGATGGCACTTTCTTCATTTCAGTTCAGTTCAGTCGCTCAGTCGTGTCCGACTTTTTGCGACCCCATCAATTGCAGCGCACCAGGCCTCCCTGTCCATCACCAACTCCCAGAGTTCACTCAGACTCATGTCCATCGAGTCAGTGATGCCATCCAGCCATCTCATCCTCTGTCGTCCTCTTCTCCTCCTGCCCCCAATCCCTCCCAGCATCAGAGTCTTTTCCAATGAGTCAACTCTTTGCGTGAGGTGGCCAAAGTACTGGAGTTTCAGCTTTAGCATCATTCTTTCCAAAGAAATCCCAGGGCTGATCTCCTTCAGAGTGGACTGGTTGGATCTTCATTTCAATGTGATGGCAAATTGGGTATTTACAGTCTTGGAAGTACTTGTACTTTTAAAATCTTAGCTCTAAAGTCCTCTGGTACTATGAGTGTAAAAAAATGATTCAAAATTGTATTTTAAGTATGAAGTGCTGAGCATGAAGCCAGGTGCCCAGTAAAGAATTGGTTCCTATTATTTTCTGGCATTTAATGCAATTGTCAGTGGATATTCTTTATAGTCACTTTGTATGAATAACATAGTTCTCTAAGATGCTCAGCTGGTGAAGAATCTGCCTGTAATACAGGAAACCTCAGTTCAATTCCTGAGTTGGAATGATACCCTGGAGAAGGGTTAGGGTACCCACTTCAGTGTTCTTGGGTGGCTCAGATGTAAGGAACCCTCCTGCAATGCAGGAGAGCTGGGTTTGATCCCTGGGTTTGGAAGAGCCCGTGGAGGAGGGCATGGCAACCCACTCCAGTATTCTGGCCTGGAGAATCCCCATGGACAGAGGAGCCTGGTGGGCTACAATCCATGGGGTTGCAAAGAGTCAGACATGACTAAGCAACTAAGCACAGCAATAAGGTATCAGTTACATAGGTGCTAGAACAAAGTGCAGCATGGTACCCTTTAGCCCCTCTGCCTCAGTTCCACCTGGGACCTCATGCCCTCACACGCTCCATCCTTCAGTTCTGTTTACTCTCCTCCTCCTTCCTTCCCATGCATTATCCTGAGGTCTCTTCTATGCCTTCCCCCAGGAGAGCATAGGTCCTTTACGTTTGCCCTTTCTCTGTTCTTGGTCTCAGAAATCCTTTTGCCATGTAGCTTGGTAGCTACTCGCTTGTTGGAACTCACTTCCATTGTTCCCGTGTCACCTCTTCATCTGCTAATGCAGGTCATTGAAATCCTGCACTGTCAAGTTCCATCTCAGCTGTCTCTTTCTCCAGGGAGCTTTCCTGATTTTTCCAGCTGCCCGCACCCTCTGCTCAGACCATTTTGTCTTTGTCTCTATTGGGAAGCCTGTTTTCTTCTTTGATTTATAGTATTTATAGGTATTCAGGTATTGTTAAGATCTCCCTGGATTCCGACAACAAGGTTACTGAAAACAGGAAATTGTCTTAGGTAACTGTGAAAACCACTCAGGGAGTCAATTTCCAATACGGGTTTGACTTTCTTTTTGGATGCAGTCTATTGAAAGTTTGCCATTGATGTATATTATTAACAGTTGAGTCATGGTATCTATTTCTGAGGTAAGAGAGTAACAAATTCCTCATGTAATTCCCTCATGTAATGCCCACTGTACTCAGGCTAGGTGACTGTGCTCTAATTTTGGTGAACACTCAGAATTTCATACCTTGACTTCTGTTAGTTTACTGTCCCTTCATCCAGAGTAGTTCTTATCTAAACTTGCCTTTTATTCCCAGGATCCTCATTATGAGACTGCTGTTTCAGCTCATTGATATGCTCGAGCAAATCTGAGAGTGCTGAGTCCTGACACTTGCTTTATATTCCTTAGGTTACTCTCCAAGGGGGCTTCTTGTCTGACTGCTCTTTTAAGGCCAACCAAATCTGAAATGCAGTTTCTCCTTGGTAGAGCTGTAGATAGATTTATTTTGAAAATATACTAGTTGCACTTGTGTCTAAAACGCCCCTTTTGTAGTCTCCCCACACAAACCTAGATGCTCTTTCCTTTACAATTTATAAAAATTCAGGACACTGTGTTTTGGAAGGAAGTTTTACCTACAGTGAAGATAAATCAGCAGATACTTGGGCACCTTCTCCCTGGTAAATTGCCGCAGGCACAGCCACCACCATGTTCCCTCAAATGTCTTTCCTTCCATAATGGGCAGATCTGTGTGACATCCCCGAATATGTCCTGACTCCAGGCCTGTTCTCTCCCCCTTCAGGGCCTCTTCTTGTGATGAGGCTGTTCACCTTACTGCCTGGGACCTTGCTTAGCTGTGCAAGGTCTACAGCCTCGCCCAAGAGAGAGTGACAGTCCTTTCCCACCTTTCAGGGACTGTGTAGTATTTTCAGCACAATCTTCCACTTAGGCTGCAGGTAGCACAGCAGAGAGTTCCTCCCTTTGTATTTATTTTTTCTCAAGTGTCTGTATAATCCTAGAAGACTTACCCAGGAGTGGGGTCATGGTTTCTGTACATAGAGTAACACAGTCTTTCTTCTTCCTCTGATCCTTTGGAAAGAAGGAAGGCTAATACTACTGGCTCAGTTTATAGCGTGACAAAAAATCCAACCAAACTTAAAAAAAAAACAAAAACCCTATCTATCTTGATATCTTTTAAAAAATTTCTTGTTTGTAAGACTGGACATTCACTCACTCAGTCCGCATGCCTTTCTTGGGTGCCCTACTGAAAGTAAGCTCTGCAGTGGTCCCTGTTGATACAGGTCAACTCAGCACAGAATGGTATAGAAAGTACAGATACAATAGAGAACAGAAAAACAAAATAACAGAGTACAGAGAATGGGGCAAACGATCTTTCCAAGATGGAGTTAGGATCAGAGTTGTTCCTGGGAATTGCATCAGGTGGCCCAAATATTGGAGCTTCAGCTTCAGCATCCATCCTTCCAATGAATATTCAGGACTGATCTCCTTTAGGATGGACCGCTTGGACCTTCTGACAGTCCAAGGGACTCTCAAGAGTCTTCTCCAACACCACAGTTCAAAAACATCAATTCTTTAGCACTCAGCTTTCTTTATAGCTTTCTCACATCCATACAGAACTATTGGAAAAACAATAGCCTTGACTAGATGGACCTTTGTTGACAAAGTAATGTCTCTGCTTTTTAATATGCTGTCTAGGTTGGTCATAACTTTTCTTCCAAGGAGCAAGTGTCTTTTAATTTCATGGCTGCAGTCACCATCTGCAGTCATTTTGGAGCCTAAAAATGAAGTCTGCCACTGTTTCCACTCTTTCCCCATCTATTTGCCATGAAATGATGGGACTGGATGCCATAATCTTAGTTTTCTGAATGTTGAGCTTTAAGCCAACTTTTTCACTCTCTTCTTTCACTTTCCTCAAGAGGCTCTTTAGTTCTTCTTCACTTTCTACCATAAGGGTGGTATTATCTGCATATCTGAAAGTAAAGTAAAGTTGCTCAGTCGTGTCCGACTCCTGGTGACCCCATAGACTGCAGCCTACCAGGCTCCTCCATCCATGGGATTTTCCAGGCAAGAGTACTGGAGTGGGCTGCCATTGCCTTCTCCAAGGTTACTGATATTTCTCCTGGCAATCCTGATTCCAGCTTGTGCTTTGTCCAGCCCAGCATTTCTCATGATGTACTCTGCATATAAGTTAAATAAGCAGGGTGACAATATACAGCCTTGACATACACCTTTCCCTATTTGGACCCAGTCTGTTGTTCCATGTCCAGTTCTAACTGTTGCTTCCTGACCTGCACACCGATTTCCAAGAGGCAGGTCAGGTGGTCTGGTATTCCCATCTCTTTCAGAGTTTTCCACAGTTTATTGTAATCCACACAGTCCAAGGCTTTGAAAGAGTCAATAAAGCAGAAGTAGATGTTTTTCTGGAACTCTCTTGCTTTTGCAATGATCTAGCAGATGTTGGCAATTTGATCTCTGGTTCCTCTGCCTTTTCTAAATCCAGCTTGAACATCTGGAAGTTCATGGTTCATGTATCATTGAAGCCTGGCTTGGAGAATTTTGAGTATTACTTTACTAGCAATGTGAGATGAGTGCAATTGTGTGGTAGTCTGAGCATTCTTTGGGATTGGAATGAAAAGTGACCTTTTCCAGTCCTGTGGCCACTGCTGAGTTTTCCAGATTTGCTGGCATATTGAGTGCAGCACTTCCACAGCATCATTTTTTAGAATTTGAAATAGCTCAACTGGAATTCATCACCTTCACTACCTTTGTTTGTAGTGATGCTTCCTAAGGCCCACTTGACTTCACATTCCAGAATGTCTGGCTCTAGGTGAGTGAACAAAGTATCTAGGTATCTGAATGAAGGCATCTAGTTGGTAGCTGTATATATAAAATCTGTACCTGAAGGAGAGAGAAATATATACCCTGTAGATGTAGATTTGGAAGTTATTAACACTCAGTTTCTGAACTAAAATCCATGAATAGGTTTCAGGGCTTCACAAACCTCACATACACATGACTGTATTTTCCTAGACTGATGGTCTGTGCTGAATATTTCACCATACATGCTCTACACTAATCTATGCCCCCAAGAGATGGATGGTTTGCCCCGCATCCCCTGGGCTAACTTTTGTGGTTTGAAAGTGGGTTAACCATTGGGAGGCACTGGCAGGAAATGAAAGGAAAAGTGGAGATTAAGGGTTGGGATATTTCTCCTCACTCCCTGCTTTGGATCCCATTTTGGAAAAGGCTGCCCTCCTCTGGGAATATAACTCTTGTCCAAGTTCTTGCTGTTCTGCAGGGAGCTAGCACTCACAAGCCTCCAGTAACACCACTTCATCTGTGTACTTTCAGTCCCAGGACAAGAACTACTGCTCTTGCTTTGCTCTTGGTGGATTGACATGCTTTCCTGGTTTCCTGAAACCCATCTGTAGCATCTAAGGAATCCTTTCATCCCAGTCCCTATGCTGTCTGATTGCTTCTTGGCAGATTCCTGACTAATGCAAGGTCCAGGTGTCTTTTTTTTTTTTTAACATTCTTGTATGTGTCTGTGGGAGGAGAAAACTCAGAAAAACCGCAGACATGGTTGACCTCACTCACAAGTGTGACCTGGGAACTATGCCCTGTGGGGACTGCCAGGTACCTTAGGCAAATTTACTCTTAAACAGTTTCTAGGGTCTGGTGACCAAAAGTTATCTTTGCTACACACCCCAGGTGAAGTTGTACTCAGGATATATTGACGCAGATTCCTAGGGCTGGTCTTGAACACTGCTGAGCTTGAAAGAGAAGGAAAATATGACCCTTCAGAAGCTATATTGTCAATATAAATTCAACTACAGAGTGAAGGGTGAATACTATATTACTAGCGTTGATCTAACCTGAGTATTCTTGTTGTGTTTGGATATTTATTTTTTCTCAACTTTTTTAGTGGCAAGTAGGGTAGAATTTTTTATAGTCGAAGAGTGCAGGAATGTCTCAGCCTTGTCCGGCTAAAATTATACCACTTGGTGTATAAGAGTATACATACATACATTACACGAGGGTGCCATGTAAGCAGTGACAGTGAATGAGGTTTCAGACTGCTGGTTTAGGACCTAGTGGCCCAATGAGAGCTTCAGTTCAAGGCTTAAGCTGTAACTCCTGCTTTCTTCAAATTTCAGAATACAGATCCACAAGAAAGAATGTGGGTTTGTACAGTTTACAAAATTGTGGCCCCACTTGTAAGAAAATATGACCAATGAGTAGGTCATCCTCTAATCAATCAGATTAATAACTCCTTGTCTATTTCTTTTTTTTTTCTCTCTCTCTCTCTGTTTCTTCCTTCCTCCCTCTGATAAGACACAGGAGTTGACAGAAATGGGTCTGGTATAAGTAGAGGGTTAAAAACTCTTTTTTTTCTGTCTCTTGAGTATTAGTCTTCCTCCTACCTAATTTTTCCTACCAATATAACTTATCAAGAAACTCTTTTACTCCTAACTTTTTGTTGAAAAGTGAACCATCATATGACTTGGACATCATTGACCTTGTCTGACCATGTTTGTAACATGCCATCCTTAAATGTAGCTAAGTCTGTAATTCCATCACAAGTTGGCAGATATGATTGTTTGTGGTGGTTAGAATAGAGCCATTCACTTCTCTTCCAAGGGAATGGTGGTGGTGGTGAAGTTGCTCAGTCGTGGCTGACTCTTTGCGACCCCGTGGACTGTATCCTACCAGGCTCCTCTGTCCATGGGACTCTCCAGGCAAGAATACTGGAGTGGGTTGCCATTTCCTTCTCCAGGCGATCTTCCCGACCCAGGGATCAAACCCAGGTCTCCCGCATTGGAGGCAGACGCTTTAACCTCTGAGCCACCAGGGAAGCCTTCCAAGGGAATAAGAGAATAAAATTTTAGAGTTAGAAAAGACCCTAGAGATGGTTGCTGTTTCATCACTAAGTCATGTCCAACTCTTTGGCAACCCCCTTGACTGTAACCCACCAGGGTCCTCTGTTCATGGGGATTTCCTAGCAAGGATACTAGAGTGAGCTACTTTTTCCTTCTCCAAGGGACCTTTCTGACCCAGGGAATTGAACCCATGTCTCCCTCATTGGCAGATGGATTCTTTACTGCTGATCCACCTGGGAAGCTCAATACTAGAGATGGTTTTGTTTATTTTTTTTGCATTGAAAAACCCCTTTATTTGAGCAAAATCTTAAAAATAAATCAGTATATGAAACAAGTCTTGTTCTGAATGGAGTTGGAAGTCTGAGTCCACTTGAGGCCAGCTGGGGCTCCTCCCATTAGACTCCTGGGAACTCTGAGTGCTCCATGAATCCCAGCATGAAAACCTTCAACTACTGTGTCGCAGAAATCAAATGACCGGTCCAGCTGGAAAGGCTCCCAGACCAAGGAACCTGCCTCTCAATCCACAGTACTCGGCCTTCTTCCGCAACACCATATCAAATCTCCATTAGATTCAAGAGATCGCGTACCTGATGCCTCACTCAGCACTGCGTCTACACTAGTCATTTCCTATGGAGCTGTTTATCTTGGAAAATATTCTTCCATTTAAAATGATGAGTGTGTGTATGTATGTATGTGTGCATTGAAGAGTGTGCTGGCCGTGTGTTTTTCTCATGGGCAGTCAGCCAGTGCTGCAGTGGGAGTGCCAGCCTACATTCTCCACTTAAGAGTATCTGTCTACCCATCCTTCATGCTGTACTCCTGTCATTTAGAAAGGCTCTCCTAACTGATTTATTTACTCTGCCAGGATCCTTCTGTGTCATCGTTCCTGCGTTTCTGTACAGTTTTAATAGTACTAGCTGAAAACTCCAATATCACTGGGGACAGTGACTGCAGCCATGAAATTTAAAGACACTTACTTGCTCCTTGGAAGAAAAGCTATGGCAAACCTAGACAGCGAATTAAAACACAAAGATGTCACTTTGCCAATGAAAGTTCGTATAGTCAAAGCTATGGTTTATCCAGTAGTCATGTACAGATGGGAGAGTTGGACCATAAAGAAGGCTGAGCGCTGAAGAACTGATGCTTTAGAATTGTGGTGCTGGTGAAGATTTTTGAGAGTAACTTGGACTACAAGGAGATCAAATCAGTCAATCCTAAAGGAAGTCAACCCTGAATTTTCTATGGAAAGACTGACAGTGAAGCTCCAATACTTTGGCCACCCGATGCAAAGAACCAACTCAACAGAAAAGACCCTGATGCTGGGAAAGATTGAAGGCAAAAGGAAAAGAGGGTGGCAGAGGATGAGATGGTTCGATAGCATCCCTGACTCAATGGACATGAGTTTGAGCAGACTCCAGGAGATGGTGAAGGACAGGGAATCCTGGCGTGCTGCAGTCCATGGGGTCACAGAGTCAAACACAACTGAGCAACAACAACAAACGCTGAAAACAGGAATCCAAGTGCTAGTCCCCAAAGTACTGATTAAGTGCACACTGGGTAGTAAAAGGCAACTTTTAAGGCAGCTCCAGGAAGAAAAAGGGAGAGAACTTCAGAAAGTAATGAGAGGTTGGTTGAATTCCTGTGGCATAAGTGATAACTGTAAATCTCACTGTAGCCTGGGAGGATTTATCATGAATTGTGTGGACAATAGCTGGAGAAAATGAAAATGTCCCTCACTAAGTCTTGGTGTAATCACTAACTCTGTGACAAACACAGTAGGTGTAGTCAAGAATTATCCGAATCAGACTTATCATAAGAGGGTTTTGATTTTTTAAGGAAAAACACTAGCTGAGCCGGTTGTATATAAGTTGAAACAATGAAATGTTAATAGAAATTTTAGAAACAAATGAGGAAGTAATGTCATTCAGCTAGAAATCTAGGTGGGTGTCAGATGCTAAGTGTCAATTTGCCTTAGTGTGAGGTACACACACACACACACACACACACACACACAGACACACACACACAGCAACAGGAAGAATGGGTTTGACTCCTGATTCCAGCATTGATTGCCCTGCCACTCAGAATCAGCTCAATCTTACTGCACCTCAGTTTCCTCTTTGTTTAAACTGAGGTACCCATACCTTCTTGGCTTACCTCCTAGGACTGCTGTGAGTGTCCAATGTGACAATGTATGAAAGTATTTCCTGTGAACCTAGGAATTCATAATAGTTTGATTTCCCTGTTCTCAGACCATATGAAACCCTAAAGACCTACTTACTTAGATATGTCTTTTTCTTTTAAGAGAGCATTTGATTGCATCTCTTACTGGGTGAATAGTGGGAATGCCAGTGACAGTAACTTTTCAAACAGCATTCCCTAAAGAGTACATCCCTTGAACTTCTCAAAAAAGAGAAAGTTAGGGAGTCAATTCTCTTTAGATTTTGAAACTGTGGAAAAATAATAAATGGAAGTTTGAGTTTGATCAGGATCAGAAGACAGAATTTAAGCTGTTTCTTAATCTATTATTAATAATAAGGCCTTAGACCTCATTTTAGAAATGACTTCCCTTTAGAATATGAAATGGAACCCTGAAGACCTAATCATGGATGAACTTACCAAAACCGATATATTTCTGCCATTAGAAGGTTTCCCTCTCAGTCCAGTTAGAAAAGTGAGAAACCACCCTGGTGGTCATCCTTCATGTAACATAAATACTGCCTGGAATTATTTGGTTTCCAGTCAGGATTTTCTTTGAGTCCCTCAGTGCAAAGAGATTGCTCCTGTGGAATGTTTTTCAGTGGTGTGAGGTAGAACCTTTTCTGTCTCAGCATGATGAGAAATTTACACTCCTCTTACTTACTTTGGCAAAACAGTTGTCATTTTAACACGTGTTTGAAAGTGTAGAAACTTTTTTATTGTTGAGGGGAGGGGTGAATTATTCATACAGTTTTCTTGCTTTAAATCAGAACAATGATACATCATTCTTTAAATACCCGTCAGAGAAGCTTTCAGTTTTAGCTCTTTAACTTCCTGGTTCTGTACTACACAGGATCAAGTTACTGGGTTTGGATCAAAGTCAAAACACTCAAAGTGCTTTTTGAGTTCTGTGACTTCTCATCATTTTGAATCAGTTTTACTCCTACACCTGGTTTGAGGTCATTTTCTTGATACTTATATAGAGACTGTTTCGTGTAGTGTCGCTTCAGTCATGTCCGACTCTTTGCGACCCTATGGACTGTAGCTCGCTTGGCTCTTTGGCCCATGGGATTCCCCAGGCAAGAATACTGGGATGGGTTGTCATAGAGACTGTTAGAAGCACCAAAGAAGCATCACATACAACAGCATTTTTGTTTTTGTTTTAATATAAATTTATTTATTTTATTTTATTTATTTTTTTAATCTTTTTTTTTTAATTTTAAAATCTTTAATTCTTACATATTTATTTTAATTGGAGGTTAATTACTTTACAATATTGTATTGCTTTTGCCATACATCAGCATGAATCCGCCACAGGTATACACGTGTTCCCCATCCTGAACCTCCCTCCTCCCTCCCCGTACCATCCCTCTGGGTCGTCCCAGTGCACCAGCCCCACTGGCGATTTGTTTCATATATGATATTATACATGTTTCCATGCCATTCTCCCAAATCATCCCACCCTCTCCCTCTCCCACAGAGTAGAAAAGACTGTTCTATACATCTGTGTCTCTTTTGCTGTCTCGCATACAGGGTTATCGTTACCATCTTTCTAAATTCCATATATATGTGTTAGTATACTGTATTAGTGTTTTTCTTTTTGGCTTACTTCACTCTGTATAATAGGCTCCAGTTTCATCCACCTCATTAGAACTGATTCAAATGTATTCTTTTCAATGGCTGAGTAATACTCCATTGTGTATATGTACCACAGCTTTCTTATCCATTCATCTGCTGATGGACATCTAGGTTGCTTCCATGTCCTGGCTATTGTAAACAGTGCTGCAATGAACATTGGGGTACACGTGTCTCTTTCAATTCTGGTTTCCTCGGTGTGTATGCCCAGCAGTGGGATTGCTGGGTCATAAGGCAGTTCTATTTCCAGTTTTTAAAAGGAATCTCCACACTGTTCTCCATAGTGGCTATACTAGTTTGCATTCCCACCAACAGTGTAAGCGGATTCCCTTTTCTCCACACCCTCTCCAGCATTTATTGCTTGTAGACTTTTGGATCGCAGCCATTCTGACTGGTGTGAAGTGGTACCTCATTGTGGTTTTGATTTTCATTTCTCTGATAATGAGTGATGTTGAGCATCTTTTCATGTGTTTGTTAGCCATCTGTATGTCTTCTTTGGAGAAATGTCTATTTAGTTCTTTGGCCCATTTTTTGATTGGATCATTTATTTTCCTGGAATTGAGCTGCAGGAGTTGCTTGTATATTTTTGAGATTAGTTGTTTGTCAGTTGCTTCATATGCTATTATTTCCTCCTTGCTTATAGATTCCTTTGTTGTGCAGAAGCTCTTAAGTTTAATTAGGTCCCATTTGTTTATTTTCGCTTTTATTTCCTGTATTCTGGGAGGTGGGTCATAGAGGATCCTGCTGTGATTTATGTCGGAGAGTGTTTTGCCTATGTTCTCCTCTAGGAGTTTTATAGTTTCTGGTCTTACATTTAGATCTTTAATCCATTTTGAGTTTATTTTTGTGTATGGTGTTAGAAAGTGTTCTAGTTTCATTCTTTTACAAGTGGTTGACCAGTTTTCCCAGCACCACTTGTTAAAGAGACTGTCTTTAATCCATTGTATATTCTTGCCTCCTTTGTCAAAGATAAGGTGTCCATAGGTGTGTGGATTTATCTCTGGGCTTTCTATTTTGTTCCATTGATCTATATTTCTGTCTTTGTGCCAGTACCATACTGTCTTGATGACTGTGGCTTTGTAGTAGAGCCTGAAGTCAGGCAGGTTGATTCCTCCAGTTCCACTCTTCTTTCTCAAGATTGCTTTGGCTATTCGAGGTTTTTTGTATTTCCATACAAATTGTGAAATTATTTGTTCTAGCTCTTTGAAAAATACCATTGGTATCTTGATAGGGATTGCATTAAATCTATAGATTGCTTTGTGTATTATCCTCATTTTCACTATATTGATTCTTCTGATCCATGAACATGGTATATTTCTCCATCTATTAGTGTCCTCTTTGATTACTTTCACCACTGTTTTATAGTTTTCTATATATAGGTCTTTAGTTTCTTTAGGTAGATATATTCTTAAGTATTTTATTCTTTTCATTGCAATGGTGAATGGAATTGTTTCCTTAATTTCTCTTTCTATTTTCTCATTATTAGTGTATAGGAATGCAAGGGATTTCTGCGTGTTGATTTTATATCCTGCAACTTTACTATATTCATTGATTAGCTCTAGTAATTTTCTGGTGGAGTCTTTAGGGTTTTCTATGTAGAGGATCATGTCATATGCAAACAGTGAGAGTTTTACTTCTTGTTTTCCAATTTGGATTCCTTTTATTTCTTTTTCTGCTCTGATTGCTGTGGCCAAAACTTCCAGAACTATGTTGAATAGTAGTGGTGAATGTGGGCACCCTTGTCTTATTCCTGACTTTAGGGGAAATTTTTCACCATTGAGGATAATGTTTGCTGTGGGTTTGTCTTATATAGCTTTTATTATGTTGAGGTATGTTCCTTCTATTCCTGCTTTCTGGAGAGTTTTTATCATAAATGGATGTTGAATTTTTTCAAAGGCTTTCTCTCCATCTATTGAGATAATCATATGCCTTTTATTTTTCAATTTGTTAATGTGGTGTATTACATTGATTGATTTGTGGATATTGAAGAATCCTTGCATCCCTGGGATAAAGCCCACTTTGTCATGGTGTATGATCTTTTTAATGTGTTGTTGGATTCTGATTGCTAGAATTTTGTTAAGGATTTTTGCATCTATGTTCATCAGTGATATTGGCCTGTAGTTTTCTTTTTTGGTGGCATCTTTGTCAGGTTTTGGTATTAGGGTGATGGTGGCCTCATAGAATGAGTTTGGAAGTTTACCTTCCTCTGCAATTTTCTGGATGAGTTTGAATTCATTTTCTGGATGAGGTAGAATTCAGCTGTGAAGCTGTCTGGACCTGGGCTTTTGTTTGCTGGAAGATTTCTGATTACAGTTTCAATTTCCATGCTTGTGATGGGATTTTCTATTTCTTCCTGGTTCAGTTTTGGAAAGTTGTAGTTTTCTAAGAATTTGTCCATTTATTCCACATTGTCTTTTTTATTGGCATATAACTGCTGATAGTAGTCTCTTATGATCCTTTGTATTTCTGTGTTGCCTGTTGTGATCTCTCCATTTTCATTTCTAATTTTATTGACTTGATTTTTCTCCCTTTGTTTCTTGATGAGTCTGGCTAATGGTTTGTCAACAACAGCATTTTTGGAATGCACTGTACCACATCTGTAGTAATTGATCTCAGGCATGTTCAAAACTATTAACCATAGGAAACAATCAACATCGCTTTTTCCCATTTGCTTTTGGCTGTGTGGGGTGTTCATTGCTGCTTCTGGGCTTTCTCTAGTGGTTGTGAGCAGCTGCTCTTTGTGGTGGTGCTTGAACTTCTTGTTGTGTTGGCTTCTCTTCTTGGGGAGCGTGGGCTCTATGTCACGTGGGCTCAGTAGTTGTGGCACACAGGCTTAGTTGCCCTGTGACTTGTGGACTCTGCCTGGACCAGGGTCAAACCCATGTCTCTGCATTAGCAGGCAGTATCCTCTCCACTGTACAATCAGGGAATTCCTCAGCATTGTTTATACAAGCATATCTCAGAGATATTGCGGGTTCTGCTTCAGACCATGGCAATGAATCAAACATCACAATAAAGCAAGTCATACAAGTTTTTTTGGGTGCTCCATGTGTAAAAGTATAGGTGCTATACTGCCGTCTATTGAGTGTGCAATAGCATTATGTCTGAAAAAAATGTATATACATTGATTACAAATACTTCGTTGCTGAAAAATACTAACCATCATCTGAGTCTTCACTGAGTTTTAACCTTTTTTACCAGTGTAGGGTTTGAAATATTGAGAGAGTTACCAAACTGTGACAAAGAAACATGAGGTGAGTAAACGCTGTTGGAAAAATGGTGCCAATAGACTTGTTGACGCAGAGTTGTGACAGACCTTCATTTTTTTAATAAAAACAGTATCTTTGAAGCACAGTGAAGCCAAACACAATAAAATCAGTTTTGCCTGTAAGAGAGAAAGCCCATAAACTGATTAATGTCCAACATAAGGTATAAGGAATTTTGCAGAGTTTTTAAGAAGTAGCCATTGAAAATTATGCAATAAAAATTATGCTTATTAGCATGAAAATCATCTCACAATTCTAAATAAAGGAATCAGATTATAAACACCAGAATAGTATGATGTGATGATATAAAACATACATTATTTATTTACATTGGTAAAAAAGAAAAAAAGACAATGTGGAAAATGGTATGAAAGAACATACCAAATTGATACTTTATCTCTGATAGGGGAAATGCAGAAAATTATTTTTTCTTTTTATCTCTTTATTGCTTTTTTTGTATTTTGGATTAGTCCATAGTGAACATTTTTTGTTTGTATTATAAAAAGTAAGAAAAATATTTAAAATAATGTACACATTTTCAAACGGGGGCTGCAGGACAGGGAAGTGGTGGAAATTGACTGTGGTTCAATCAGTCAGTTCAGTCACTCAGTCGTGTCTGAATCTTTGTGACCCTATGGATTGCAACATGCCAGGCCTCCCTGTCCATCACCAACTCCCGGAGCTTACTCAAATTCATGTCCATTGAGTCAGTGATGCCGTCCAAACATCTCATCCTCTGTCGTCCCCTTCTCCTCCTGCCCTCAATCTTTCCCAGCATCAGGGTCTTTTCAAATGAGTCAGCTCTCTGCATTAGGTGGCCAAAGTATTGAAGTTTCAGCTTCAACATCAGTCCTCCCAATGAATATTCAGGACTGATTTCTTTAGAATGGACTGGTTGGATCTTCTTGCAGTCCAAGGGACTCTCGAGAGTCTTCTCCAATGCCACAGTTCAAAAGCATCAATTCTTTGGCACTCAGCTTTCTTTATGGTCCAATTCTCACATACATACATGGCTACTGGAAACACCATAGCTTTGGCTAAATGGACCTTTGTTGTCAAAGTAATGTCTCTGTTTTTTGATATGCTGTCTATGTTGGTCATAGCTTTTCTTCCAAGGAGCAATTGTCTTTTAATTTCATGGCTAGAGTCATAATCTTCAGTCATTTTGGAGCCCCCCAAAATAAAGTCTGTCATTGTTTACACTGTTTGCCATGAAGTGATGGGACCAAATGCCATGATCTTAGTTTTCTGAATGTTGAGCTTCAAGCCAACTTTTCACTCTCCTTTTTCACTTTCATCAAGAGGCTCTTTAGTTCTTCTTCGCTTTCTGCCATAAGGCTAGTGTCATCTGCATATCTGAGGTTATTGATATTCTCCTGGCAATCTTGATTCCAGATTGTGCTTCATCCAGCCCAGCATTTCACATTATGTACTCTGCATATAAGTTAAATAAGCAGAGTGACAGTATACAGCCTTGATGTACTCCTTTCCCTATTTGGAAACAGTCTTTTGTTCCATGTCCAGTTCTAACTGTTGCTTCCTGACCTGCATACAGATTTCTCAAGAGGCAGGTCAGGTGGTCTGGTATTCCTGTCTCTTTAAGAATTTTCCAGAGTTCGTTATGATCCACACAGTCCAAGGCTTTGAAAGAGTCAATAAAACAGAAGTAGATGTTTTTCTGGAACTCTCTTGCTTTTTCCATGATCCAGCGGATGTTGGCAATTTGATCTCTGTTCTTCTGCCTTTTCTAAATCCATCTTGAACATCTGGAAGTTAATGGTTCATGTACTGTTGAAGCCTGGCTTGGAGAATTTTGAGCATTACTTTACTAGTGTGTGAGATGAGTGCAATTGTGTGGTAGTTTGAGCATTCTTTGGCATTGCCTTTCTTTGAGATTGGAATGAAAACTGACCTTTTCCAATCCTATGGCCACTGCTGAGTTTTCCAAATTTGCTGGCGTGTTGAGTGCAGCACTTTCACAGCGTCATCTTTTATGGTTTGAAGTAGCTCAACTGGAATTCCATCACCTCCACTAGCTTTGTTCGTAGTGATGCTTCCTAAGGCCCACTTGACATCACAGTCCAGGATGTCTGGCTCTAGGTGAGTGATCACACCATCCTGATTGTCTGGGTTGTGAAGATCTATTTTGTATGGTTCTTCTGTGTATTCTTGCCACCTCTTAATATTTTCTGCTCCTGTTAGGTCCATACCATTTCTGTCCTTTATTGTGCCCATCTTTGCATGAAATATTCCCTTGGTATCTCTAATTTTCTTGAAGCGATCTCTAAGCTTTTCCTGTTTTCTTCCTTTTCTTTGCACTTATCACTGAGGAAGGCTTTCTTATCTCTCCTTGCTATTCTTTGGACTGTGGTTGGTTTATCATAATTTTAGGGTATCTCGTTTCAGCTTTGTCAAGTAAAGCTTAAGCCTTAAAATGTTTCTGAAAACTGTGGTTATTCTGCATGTGTTTATTCTGAGGTTCAAATATGTGTTGTGAATTCACGCTTTTCGACTAATTTCTTCATTTCACTCTAATTTTTCCATGTACTTGTCAAACAGTGCTCATGTATACACATTTTATTGTTTATTTCCAAATAATTTTTAAACATGCTGGTTGCTGAATACATTCCAGGCCTAGGCTAAACGCTTCACACGGACTTGCATATCTAATTTTCACAATTAGGTAGTTAGATATTGTTATCTCACCCATGTTACAAAGGCAGACACAAAGACAGTTTCCCTCGGCAAACTGACTGAGGGTAGGTCGGTTTCTGTTGGCAGTGATATAACCTGTAGTTTCTTGGGATTCAAGGCAAAGAGGTTGACTCCAGAGTCATATACATATATGTGAAATATGCTATACTGTAACTAAATATTTACCAAAGATGGAATAATAAAAACACTCATTTAAAATGGAATGAAACTTTGGATACCATAACAATCTACTATATGTGAAGTATTATATAGGTATTATCTGTTAACAGAAGAATAAAAAATTCCAAAAAGGTTTTATTTTCACTGATGACTTATAAAGAACTTTAGAGATTTGATTTGAAATTTCTTTTTCTTCTTGAAAATATGTGTGTGACACATTTTGTTTGAATGTAAAAAGCAAAACTTTTTTGTGCCACCAATTAATTCAATATTTATTTTCTTTGAACCGTTTATCCCATCTCTCTTTTATCTGTGTAGAGTAAGTAATTGCTTTTCCCCCCTCCTTTATATGTAACCCATAAAATAACCAGAACCTGCAAACTCACTCTGTGTTTTCAAAGGTTTAATTCATTATCACCTCACATCTTAGTTTTAGGAAAGACAGTTAACAAAAGCTTCTCAAATTTAACATTGCATTGCCTAATGCCAAAGTTTAAACATTAGGAAAATAAGTGTAATGCTTACAAAAATCTTACTGTACATGATGTTTGCAAACTTTGACATCCTAGAAAGAAAAGAGAAGCAAAGTGAAGTCACTCAGTCTTGTCTGACTCTTTGGAACTCCATGGACTGTAGCCTACGAGGCTCCTCCATCCATGGGATTTTCCAGGCAAGAATACTGGAGTGGGGTGCCATTTCCTTCTCCAGGGGATCTTCCCAACTCAGGGATCGAACCCAGGTCTGCTGCATTGCAGACAGATGCTTTACCATCTGAGCCACCAGATGATATGGATGGAGAAACTATGAGCAAAATGTCTGGTTCTAAAGGTTTTTAAAAATAGATTAATACTTTCATGGCAGTTATTGGATTATATTTTCTGAGACTAAAAACAGAGGAGGTATGACAGAATTCCTGAAATGACATAAAATAAAGAAGTAGCTTTTATAAGGAAAGATTATATTCCAGTTACTGATAAGAGAAAAATTGATTTAAATGGCTTTAATACATATTTTTCCTTCATGTAACAAGTTTAAAGGCAGGCAATTTCCAGTGTTACTTCAGCAAGTCAGTTATATCAGGGCCAAGATCAGTATAATTCCCTTGACCTTTCCTCTTAGTGGTAAGGTAGTTGTTGCAGCTCCAACCATCACACCAGCATCCAAGGTAGGATAAAGTAAACCCTTGTTCATCACACATCAACATTCAAGGTAGGATAAAATAAGCCATATTCATCAGGAGAGCAAAACATTCTTTAACCTCCTCTATAAATTTCTGTTTACAGTTCATTGCCCCTGTTGTGTTTATAGGGATAATTCTGCTTGCACAGAGCTGGCAAGTGCGTGTACCCAGTAAAGGCTGATGTAGTGTTAGCAGTATATTTCTGTTCAATGAATTATACCAAACCCTAGTGGTTTGAAAAAGCAAACATCTACTCTTGTAAAGTTTCTGTGGATCTGGAATTCAGGAGTGACTTAGGTGGGTGGCTGTGGTCCAGGGTCTCTCCTGTGTTGTGGTTAGGATGTCAGCAGGAGCTGCAGGTTCTGAAGCCTGGGCTGTGGGTCTGGGAAATGTCTTGCACGACAGCTCACTCACTCACTGTTAGCAGCAGGCGCCAGGTTATTACCACAGGGACGTGCGCATCAGCCACAGCGATGGTTAGTAGATGGTAAATTGTCCCACAGGAAAGTTTCAATTTAAGCAAAAATAAATCTTTTGTTACAATGTGCCTCAAGCAAATGTGGTTTTGTAGAGCAACTGACCAAAGTGATAAGCTCAAATGGTAACACCTCTAATAGTTGAATTCATCATACTGAGTGTTTGAAATTAAGGTTGGTACCTGTCTTAGTTTGCTGCTGCTGCTGCTGCTAAGTCGCTTCAGTCGTGTCCGACTCTGTGCGACCCCATAGATGGCAGCCCACCAGGCTTCCCCATCACTGGGATTCTCCAGGCAAGAACACTGGACTGGGTTGCCATTTCCTTCTCCAATGCATGAAAGTAAAAAGTGAAAGTGAAGTCGCTCAGTTGTGTCCAACTCTTTGCGACCCCATGGACTGCAGCCCACCAGGCTCCTCCGCCCATGGGGTTTTCCAGGCCAGAGTACTAGGGTTGCAATAATAAAGTACCACAAACTGGGTGGCTTAAATAACTGACATTTATTGTCTTATCTGTTTGACTTGTACACTGGTGGAAGGGTGCTTACGTGATGTAGCAACACTTATTTCTGTGTGAAACATCCTAGGGTCTTTTTTTAAGGTGCATCATTGAGAAATCAAAGAAATGCCAGCTGATGAAGAATATTTAGTTTCTTTTCCAAATGAATCTCCTTGGGTCTTATAAACAGCATTTTTATAGACTACATGTGTTACCTTTACAACATAAGGTTATTTGATTGTTGGTGTTCTTAACCTAAGGTGATAGTTTTGTTGTAATTAGCATTATCATGGAAGAATGACCTTAATAGAACACGGAAATACAGTATTCACGCACAACTTAAAGGAAACAATGGCAGCATTAAAAAGCATCAGCTCTGATCTATGTGTGCTTTTAGGATCATGAACTTAGAACATCTAAACTCTTAGGTCATACTTGCTACAAAATGATTTTTTTCCCCCCAGTGATGCTCTATAACCTTTTAGAAATTCGCCACCAGGGTGACGTTAAGTATCTCCTTAACAGTCGGCTGGTCTGCTGGCAGTGTCAGAACTCAGGATATCTGCTTTTTAATTGCCATGTTCAAGGTCTAATTATTTTCTCTGTACTGGGGCGAGAGAACTGTAATGAGAAAGTACAATCATTAAACGCCAGTGAGGAAGGGAACGGAGTCTTCTTGGCTTATGCTGTGAACTAGCTTCCCAAGCATCGCTGTGACTGCGGCTAATTTCTGTCCGATGATTCCCGCCTTGGATCTCCGAGAGGTCATATAAAACATAAAGGAAGATGGCAGAACTCTTGTAGTCTTTAATGAGAGGGGAAGACAATGGATTAAAAGGCTATTATTACACATAGGCTTACAGACTGTTAATAGTTAAGAGTTTATTGGCCGCAGAGTATCAGAGCATTCTAGAAGTGACTAAGGTAGCATCCAAGTCAAGCTATACATATGGCAAAGTTGCCATTTGAGCAAGCAGTTTAGAAATACATAGTGTTGGACAGATTTTACACTTTTGAAGTTCCCAGAATTTAGAGACTCTTTTCGTTAAAACCTGTATTGCTGGTTTTCAGATAATTTATTATGCTACTGATCACAATTAAATTTTTTCTATTTTTTCAGCTATTTTAGAAAATATCACATGGCCAAATGCTCTCAAAAAGCAGGGTTTCCTATTGTCTGTTAAAAGACAGGGAATCCCAAGTCTTTGATTCTGTGAATGTGAGTGCTTGTACATATGTGTGTGTATAATGCCTGATGCCCCTATGCAGCAAGCTTATTAAAGTCTATGCGAGTGTGTTTACCAATTAAGAAAAAGTGTAACATGTAGCAGAGATTGACCTAAGTACTTCTCACACATTGTCTCATTTATCTTTATAATAATTCTCTGATGAAGGTATTTTCCACATTTATTAGATAAAGAAACTGGGACCTAGTGAATGGCTTAACTGGGATTTGAACAGAGGTCTGCCTCTGAAGATCTTTAATGGAAGCACATAGTGACCATATTCTTACCCTTCACTACAGAAGATCTCCAGCAGTTTGCTCATCTTGAGTACACATAATTTTGTATGTGTCCTTAAGGGGGAAAAATAAAGGACTTCTCTGAGAATTCAGTAAACATCTGCCCTCGTATATCAGCCCTTGCGAGTTCTAAGTGGGTTACTTCTGTGATCACACTGGTAGTTCCAGTGGGCACAGTGTAGTCACAGTGAGTCCCTGGAGTCCGGCCAGGCTGGCAGCCTTCATGTGGGGCTCCATGGAACCGAACCACATGTGTTTGGGAGAGGAGAGCTGGATTTGGCCACGGCTGCGCCACCATCTGTATTTCAGACTAACAGAGAACACAGGTTGAACAAACCCACAACCACAGCGGAAAACAATGACTACCAGAAGAACAAACCATTGTAACCTCACACAGCAATGGGGAGGGAATTTCCTGGAGCCCAAGAGTAGGGTGAAGGAATCCCATCGTCAGGACTCACAGGGATCACAGTCACGAGAGTAAGCGACCGTACACATGTTAGGTCTTCTCCCAGCCTGAGGTGAGCAGTTTAACATGTTTGAGCCTCAGTTTCCACACCTACAAAATGGAAGTTACAGTGTTTTCTCATGAGGCTTTCGGTGAGGATGAATGAAATCATGTTTACAAAAGGAGCCTCAAGGCAGTGCCTGGCCCGTAACAGAGCCTAGACTTGAAGCACGAGTAGGAACGGTAGTGGCAGCGCTCTTTGCAGCCATATAACACAGGGCTATCGGCCCAGGGGTCCTCACATGCGTCAGATTTTTTACTGGAGTCTGTCTTAGTCTGGGCTGTTATAACAAAAATACCATAGACTGGGTGGCTTTTAAACCGCAGAATTTTTTTCCCTCACCGTTAACAAGGCAGATAAAGTTGCCAACAAGTCTGGTGCCTGGCAAGGGCCTGCCTTCTGGATCACGGACAGCCATATTCGCAGTGTGTCCTCTTTTGTAAGACTAATCTCACCTCCGAGGGTTCCACCTGTAACCTCATCACCTTCCAGAGACCCCATCTCCAAATATCAGAACGCTGGGTATTAGGTTGCAACATATTAGTTCTGTGAGGGAAACAAACATTCAGTCTGTAGTAGGATTTCTGTTTGAGCTTGTGATCGTGCTGACTTGGTGGACCCATTAGATGCCTTCCTACCATTTGGACATTTTTTCCTTGCCTTTTCCAAGATTGGCAAGATGGACATACATTTTTATAATTATTTACAATAAAAATAACTTTTTATTGCATGTAATACATCTATGGCAAAGGGTACATATCAGGCATAGAGCTTAATGAAATTTTACCAACTGAACACCAGTTTCATAACCAACAGCCAATTGAGAAACAGAACATTTCTTCCAGTCATTACACACGCACATGCACACACCTGCCAAGGCAGTGTATCTTGAGCTCTAATAGGTCTGAATGTTCTTGAAATGTGTAAGAATAGAGCCATATAGCTTGTACACGCTTGTATCCGATTTCTTTCAGCGAACTGTAAGTACATAAATTGCATCCATATTTATCATATAGAATTCTTTGCTCTTTTTATAAATTCCTGTTTAGTATTTCATTGTGTGAACATGTCGCAATTTATCCATTTTCCTGAGGATGAACATTTGGGTAGTTTCCAGTCTGGCGATGTTCTGCATCGACATTTTACATTCTTGTGCATGCCTTTCAGTGCTGGGTGGTTACCTGGGTTTGAGAGTGCTAGGTCATGTGGTGTGCATGTGCTTAGCATCTTTCCTAAGTGCATACATCAGTATAATCCCCAGCAGTGAACTGGGTTGTTTTGAATGACATTTGCTTATTAAGAATTATTTTCCCTGCATTGTGATTACTTCAAAGGATCCAGCAAAGCAGAATGCAGCTGGGTTAAGGGCTGGTCCTTGTGGGCACTGCTGCTGCTGCTGCATCACTTGAGTCGTGTCCGACTCTGTGTGACCCCATACACTGCAGCCCACCAGGCTCCCCCGTCCCTGGGATTCTCCAGGCAAGAACACTGGAGTGGGTTGCCATTTCCTCCTCCAATGCATGAAAGTGAAAAGTGAAAGTGAAGTTGCTCAGTCGTGTCCGACTCTTCACAACCCCATGGACTACAGCCTACCAGGCTTCTCCGTCTGTGGGATTTGCCAGGCTAGAGTACTGGAATGGGATGCCATTGCCTTCTCCTTGTGGGCACTAGGTCCCATTAAGCGGCTGAAAGAAGACCGTGCCCTATGTGTTAGAAGCTGGAGAGCTAGCACAACCGTGCATTTCTGCCTCTGCTTTACAGCCTGGTATATTTGATGGCAGGCCATGACAGCTGTGGCTTTCCTTCTCTAATGTTTTTTTGGAAACTGAAACAAGTTTGAACACAGCCTGATTCATATAGACCACACAAGTAAGAAGAGGCATATTAGATAACACAAATATGGACTAGAGTGGCGCCAGAGAACAGAAAAGAAAAAAGCTTACTTATTAGGTAACTAGTTGATCCAGGCATGAAATTTAGTAATATGCTGTTTAAACATAAAAGGTTAAGAAGAAAAACCTGTTTGAAATTGTAGAAGTGTCTGACAGCTCGCATAAGGAATGTGTGAGTTTTCACGCTCAAGTCCTCCGGTACCAAGAGTAGGTTCCACTTATCAGGTGGCTTCCAGTTTTACCAATGAAGAGAAAAATGGGTTTGAAATATGATATTGTGTGTTAATTCAAACCATTCATAAGCCTCTGTATTTTGGGGAAAGTCATGCTAAAACCTCAAGCTCGCAATAATAAGGAAAGTTTTCAAAAATGTTTGAGTATCTACTGATCTTGAGGTCTTACACACTCCTTTCCACGTTAATCCTCCTGCTCAGCTAGTTATGTATTTTCACCATCCCTTTTCCTACAGATCTGTCCCAGAGGTGAGTAAGTGACTTGTCCAAGTTCCCAAAGTTTACAATGACAGAGCCGTTTTCTAATCCCATCAGATGATTCTACTGCCTTATATTACCAGAGGGACATAAAAGGGAAATAGATGTACATTTTGGCAGTAAATAGCAGGAAAACTGTAGAAAAAAAATTCTGATAGACTTTACAAATGCCCTGTAAATCTCTATCATTGCATTTTCTGTGGTAGAAGGAGCTGGATACCAGTTAGCTCTCAGACCTCCTGCTACCTCAGGAAAGGTCAGCCCCACCTGGACAGCTGTCCTTGTCCTCCTGACTCTCTGTCTGTAGCTGTCTCGGCTCCCTAATGTTTTAAATTTCTAACTCTTTCCCTCCTATCTAGTGGCTTTATCTGTAAAATGGGTCATTAAGATGTCCATAGCTCTCCTCTAGGACAGCCTACTCAGCCCAGATTCAAAATTAATTCAGAAGGCATTCAAACAAAGCAGCGAAGGAGTTCAGTCATTTGGGGCAGTGATGCTAATGCTTGTTGGAGTCACACCAGAGCCATCAAACTGTTACTTCTCAAAGTACAGCTAAATTACCTGGGGTGGGGGTTGGGGGTTGGGGGTATTCTTTTGGCTGTCTCAGAGAGCTTTATTAGGAAGCTCATGTTTTAAGATAGGTACGAACTGGTAGACTAGGTGAGGAAAGTGTTTCAATGCCTTGCAATATCTAGACTTGGTGCTTGAAGGACAGAGTTGTAGGATAGAAAGCGCCTTCATGATTATGCAATCCAAGAATCTCATTTAATGATTGAAGTTCAAAAAGGTCAAATTCAAGAATGCCAAGCAATGGAGGAATCTGGGCTAGAATGAAAATCTCCTGATTCACAGTATAGTCCTTTTAAATTTTTTTTTTACAACGGCATGCAATTTTTCAGTTTTGTTATTGTAGTCTTACAGATGAGTGCAATTAAGCAAAATTAAGCTGGCTGATTAAATTGCTCAGGACCAGCTTCCTCTCTAGCATCAACTAGCAAAACATAAGTCAGCATTGGATTGGACAAGATTTTGGGTGGGGAAAAATTGTCAGACTTGTTCTATCAAAAGTCATCATCAGATGTCTTTGTTCCAAGCTGAGTGTACAAAACAATTTGCACTCACAGTGCATCCGTGCAGTTTATTTATCTTCCTCAACTGGGACTGTGGTCATCTGATTTTCCATTCTCAATACCAGCTCCTGCTTTACCTGTGTGTGGAAATTCTGAGTTATTTTTCTTTCTTTATAGACACACTACACTTTTTATTTTCCAAAGTTAATTGCAATGATTGTGCTGGCCTTCATGTGATTACACACTCATGTGACAAGATCATAGTTGCATTTTGCTGATTTCTACTGAGAACCTCTAAAGGAGTCTTTGGATTTTTGTCATGATCTCTGTGTCCCCCTTTAGTCCCTAATTTACAGCGAGCTGACAGCATAAGGCATTTAGTCAGCTGATCACAATGGCCTTACATCTCTGTTATTCAAAACAGAATTTAAGTTGGAACAGTATGTTGTATTATATTCCATAACCCAATGTTCTTATGTATTATAGGTTTATATTGGTAAGAAATATGGTAAAAATAAAATTCTATTCACCAAATTCTCCTTAACAGATAGAATGTTTATTAGACTGACAAATAATAGGATTTTAAATAACTTCTAACCTTTATATTCTCTATATTCTTCATGTCCTCCCTATTTTTATGTATAATAAAGTAAAACTTTATTGTGTCTGAAATAGTTACTGGTCAATACTTATCTGAACATTATATCCTGCACTTATTCATTTTTCCTATTTTAAATGCAGTAAATTTAATAGCAAACAAACATTTTGATTGTTTGCTGTGAGCCAGGTCCTGTGTTGAACAATTAGATTATCTTATTTAGTCCTGAAACATGTGAGATAAGTATCATTGTGCACTTTTATAGTTGAAGAAACTGAGGCCCATAGGGAATGAGTCATTGTCTAATGTTATACCTAAGAAAGTGGCTGAATCAGGATTCGTGATCAGGACTGTGAGGGCACATTATTCTGCCTTTGAAGTGGGTGGCCTTTTTTTTGGCAGGGGGGGATTTCATATGGACCATTTTATCTACAAGAAGAAAAAAGGAGAAATTGTACAAACTGATTCATGATGTAATTGCTAGTGAATTGATGGCGATAAAACAGACATGAGTACATAGAGAAGCATGAGGGGGGCATGACACAATCAACTATTCATTCCAAATGAAATGCTTTTTAAAAACAATTGAATTTTATTGATTCAGATACCAGAACTTTAAAAAGGCAATTTTAACAGAAATTTTTCTTATATAGTTCAGTTCAGTCACTCAGTTGTGTCCGACTCTTTGTGACCACATGGACTGCAGCACGCCAGGCTTCCCTGTCCTTCACCGACTCCCAGAGTTTACTCAAACTCATGTCCATTGAGTTGGTGATGCCATCCAACCATCTCGTCCTGTCATCCCCTTCTCCTCCCGCCTTCAATCTTTCCCAGCATCACGGTCTTTTCCAATGAGTCAGTTCTTCACATCGGGTGGCCAAAGTAATATTCAGGACTGAATTTTTTTAGGATTGACTGGTTGGATCTCCTTGCAGTCCAAGGGACTTTCAAAAGTCTCTTCCAACACCACAGTTCAAAAGCATCCATTCTTCAGCACTCAGCTTTCTTTCTACAGTAATTTTATATAAATGGGTGACCCAAGGTCATCACTTGAAAAATCCAGAATTTTACTATGCAGTAGAATACGTATGGGTCTGCTTTTATTTGTTTTGAGCCCTTCTCTATCTCGATATTATTTCTCTTGTGTGTGAATCCACTCGATTCTTCCCTTGGTTGCCTTTCTTCCTACTAGTCTGCCATCAACAGCAAAACCATATAGCCCAACGTTGCACAAAATCTGAACACAGAGTGGTTGAAATTCTTAGGGAAAGCCTTAGTGAGCAGGTGGAATTTCAGTTTTTGGGCACCAGAGAAGTTTTACAATTTTGAAATGCTGATTGATTGATTTTTGCACAACTTTGTTCAACATATGTAAATGCAGATGAAATAAAATTATACTAATTCTACATCATGAGAAAAAATGTCAGTGCTGGAAATGTATAAAAAAGAACAAATATGCAGGAGCTTTGTGGTAGCCAAACCGAAAAGGCCGATGTAGTTAAAACTTTTGTTACCATAGAGCATATGTATCATAATACGTAACAGGAGTAGCACTCTGTTCCCTTGTTTTGAATTGTAAGAGAACGTCTCATAGGAGAGTTATGCATCTTTAGGACTGTGATATGGTGAACTAGAAGATCTTAATTCTTAATATTGCTCCAGTAAAGTCATAATCATCATCAGTAATTGGCGCAGCAGTTGAGCTATTATGTTATCAATAAAGGTGCTCTGAGAGTTTCTAGCAGTGTCCTAACCTCCCTAGGGGACTCTGGTAGCCCAGCCTTACCCACCCAGGGTCAAAGGAGCCTGGCTGTTAACACACCAGCTCCCATCATTTGTATTTTAGAAACAGTTTGCCTCCGCACTTCCCGTCTCCCCTGTGCAGGTGGGAGCGAAGCAGGCTCTGGACACTAAAAAAAGCCCTACAGGAACATAACGACATAAAATACAGGTGCCGGCAGTCAGGCCTGCCGAAACGTTCAGAGCGAGGGCATGTGAGTGGGGCCCGGTGACATCGAACCAAGGCCGAGAAGTGAGGAGGACACAGTCACACGGTGTGGGCAAGGGGTTTCCAATTCACTCCTACATCCGCCGGCTCGCCGACTTCTACTGCCGAGTCCTTCCTGCTCGCTCCAGCGCTTCTCCCCTCCCTATCTTGGTTTTTTGCTTTTGCTCCTTTTGTTGTCTTCTGGTCACATATGCCTGACATCCTATCATACCTCCCTGGGCTCCTTGACTGGAAGGTCCCTCTTCTATTCCTGTTGAAGCCCTCCTTCCAAGGCTCCTGCTGCAGGCTGCTTCTCACGGCCTACGCTGCAGTCCGCGGCCCTTCATTTTCACACTTCGTACAATTGCCTAGTGTTAGAGTTATGTTATTAGGCCTCTCTCTTTCTCCCTAGATTGTGAACTCCTGAAGGGCAGGTGTTGCTGTTCAGTTACTCCAGCATCCACTGCAGCGCTTTGCATGTAATGGGTATTTGATAAATGCTTGTTGAATTAAATTGAATAATTTAAAATCAGAGTTGGTTGGCAAAGGATGCTGTTCTGAGGGGACCGCCTGATTTGGCTACCTGGTTGGGGAAAACACACACTCAATTTTTCTAACAGCTTGCACTCAAGCTGTCATTAAAATTAAAGTCCTTTATTATACACTTTCATTGTTGCCGAAATAATAGTCTGCCGTGCCTTGGAGCAGTGAATGTAACCACCTCTCTTGGTTATAATTTTGTGACATCAGGCATCAAACAGTTGGGAAACTGCAAGTGCTGGTAATATAACTTTACATATAGTATATCATTACAAATGAGAAAACAGGACCCTGAGGCAAGGATGCTCTGAAACATGCTTTTCCAAAAAGAAAGAAGACTCAGTAGAATGAGAGTAAATTTCTGTAAAAAGCATTTTCTCCTGAAAAAAAGAAAACACAGTGCCTATTTAGTTACCCTTTAATAATTTCAGTTAACTTCTGCGTGGCAATGTGCTAAGTGAAGCAGATTATATTTGTCCCCCGTATACTCACCCAGGATGGTGTGTGTGCTCCTAATTTGAGCAAGGTTGTTTCAGGAGTCTGAGCTGACCTTGGCCACTGGAAGGACCTTAGAAGTTTTATCTGACACATCCACCATCTCCATACCCCCCACCGCCACACATTTTTACATGTAAACCTTTTTCATACTTCTGTAAGCTAAATCTAATTGAAATGAGCAGAGAAAAGAGTCTTTAATGAGATATGATCCAGAAGAAATGGCGCACTGTATTTAAATTAATTCAAATGAAGTCATAGTTTGAGGGAAGGGGAGAGGAACAGTGCCCTCCTGGGCCTTAGAGTCAAGGTGGAGGTCTGTAGGTGAGCTTTGCTGACCATCCTTTCAGTGGGTTTCATCTCACATGTCCCCTCAACATATACCCCAGTGATACTCATGGACATACTGTATCAGTAAGGTGTAACACAGAGCCCAAATTAATGTGACTCAAACCAAATGTAGAGTTATTGGCGGGGCGGGGGGTGGGGGGTGGTGGTGGTGGTGGTTCTTTTATTTGGAAAAAAAAGTCTCAGGCAAAAGAAACTGAGCAGGCCAAGGGTGATACAGGAGAGCCACCATCATTAGGAGCTTTGGCTCTTTCTATCGCCTTTCTCTGTTAGTGTCTGTTTTCCATCTTAGGTCTTGCCTCATGGCCCTAGATGATGTGGTGGAATTCTAGTAGTTACCTCTGGGTTTCAGGCAGGAAGAAGAAGGAGCAAGGAAGGAGAGTGAAGATCAGAAGCGATGCTCCCTCAATTGATCAGCATCCTTAGACGAGCCCCCTGGGAAACCCCAGCAGACTGCTTGCACTTACTGTCCATGGCCGCCTTTGTCTGAAATGGCGAGTAGGAAATGTATTTTAGTATCTGTGCTCCTCGCTGGGTTTCCTTTGTTAAGAGGGGAGAGTGGGATATTAGGTAGGCAACACACACAGAGTATTGCTTCCCTCAGATACTTATTTAGATGAGATGGCAGGAGAGTAGTGATAGAATGCTGTAAGTGCATGAAAAGTTTCTAAATTCCCAGTTCTCTTGTTGATACTGTTTGGCTCACTGAAAGTCAGAGAGAGAGAGGAGGAGGAGGAGAAAGAAAGAGAACACTAAGGAAGGGGCTTGACATTTTCTTAAGTACTGAAATCTCTTCTTGAGATTGCTTGCTCTTTTCAGTGCCTTGAATGCTGATTCTGAGGCATGACAGCTCCAGTTCTTTATTAACATGATTTGAGTCCTCACCTTTTAATAGCCTTGATTATTTCTTCCCTTGGGGAGTGGTTGGTGTAGAAGGAAACAAGGATCTCTCCTCTCTTTTTACTAGCCAAATGTGTCTTTTTTTTTTCATTCTGAGATTTGAGAAGAGATTGAGTTGAACCTATGTTTTAATTCTTAGGGATTCATTATTCAAAGCAAAAAGAAATTTGAGTGGACTTTCCTGGAAATGGAGAGCAGGAGGCTTGAGGTAGAACTCTCTGCTTTTAAAGGCAAAAGCCAGAGCAGATCCTGTGGTGCGGTAAGCTCAGGGCACCAGAAACCAGAGCATCTGGCAGAGAAGAATGCTCATAGCATTTTGTTGAAATGATCACCTACCTGTTTAGAATTTTAAATCTAGAATTTCTTGTTGCCCCTTTTTAGTAAGAACAGAGAGTTGGGTGCTGGGCTCTCAGGGGCCTTGTTCTCTACTCTTTGTCCTCTCAGCCCTATAATATGCATTAAAAGTGAAGCAATGGGGGCAATGCAGCAGTTGAAATATAGGAAAAGTAATGCACCTATGAGTTTGTCAGTATGGACATGGCTGGGAAATTCAGGTGATTTCAGGCAATTTCTAAGGAGGTAGAAGTTGCAAGTTTAAATCCTACATGGTACATTTCTATTACCTTCCTTAGCCATAAGCTACACACATGATGGTAATCATAGCTACCATGTACTTACTGATCCTCATAGTTGATCTGTCATAGCTGCTGCTGCTGCTGCTAAGTCGCTTCAGTCGTGTCCGATTCTGTGCGACCCCGTAGACAGCAGCCTCTGTCGTAGCTAATATGATCTAAATGGGATAGACCATTTGATTCCATATTAAATGCCTATTAAAGGGATGGCCAGTCCTTAACTTTCAATAATTAATTTGGAGCATCTTCATCAACCTTCTGCCTATTACCTTTTACATTGTAAATGATCATTTTCGAAAGCCTTTCAAAAAAGAGATCATTAAACTATATTGAAAGAGTGAAAAAATAAATGTTTGTAAATATAAAATTCTGACTTATCCTCAAGGCCATAAAGAAAGAACACCTGTCATTGTTAAGGAGCATGTAGTCTTTTTTCATGGGCGGAGTTCCTTACGCTGGCTCCCGGCACCCTGCCTAGAGTAAGTTCAAAGTTGATGGTGAGTTCAACTGAAGAGATGTGATACGAAGTCAAAGCAAAGGTGGCTTGATGGGATGAGCAGGATAACGTTTACCAATGAGTCTTGGCCCCTATCACCTTTACCATGATCTCACCTGAAACAAAATCCCTGTTCTGCTGATCTTCCTGAGCATACAAGAAATGTGAGCAATAAGTGATGCTGACTCTAGAATGTGTGCTGTAGACGCAACGCTGCACCCCATTGTCCTTTCCATGCCAGGGGTGCCCCTTTTCAGACAGCTGTGTGCGACTTTCTGTTCTTCTCTAGAACATGGTTTATGGAAGAGGGAAAATATTACTCTGCAGTGCTTTGAGAGTATATAGGACTTAGGGGCTGTGTTTTTTTTTTTTATAAGATATTGATTTCCCTAAATAATAATCCCCAAAGAAATGTTGCAGTCTATTCTATGGCATTCGTGGACCACACAAATGCAGGCACTTGACAGACAGCAATAGAGCAAGTTCACAGATCTCTTTACTAAATCTTGGCTTTACCACTCTAGAAAATATTTACCTAGAAGAGTATTTCGTTTAATTTAGTCTAGTCCATTCTCTGATAGTCAAGTCCAAAAATTAAAAAGCCTGTTTTCTATATATTGAAATACTATGCAGCCTATAAAAACGTCATTGTACTGATGTGGAAAATTTAAAGGATGGGTAGGCACAAATAAATAGGGTGATTTGTTGTAACACCTGAGGATAAGCAGTATTTGAAAGAATTTTTAATAGTGGTTTTCTTTATAAAGAAGAACTTGTAGGGAAGAGAAGATTCTGATTCTCTACTTTTAAGCACTGTTTGGTTTTTTTTTTAATTAGCAGAATTTATCTGAATGGTGAAATATTGGTTCATTTTTATTTTCTTCTTTATACTTTTCTGTATTTAAAAATTGCCCCAAGTCAGTATTATTTTTAAATATATTCCTGATATATATTATTCTTTTTATTAAGAATGCTATTTTAAAATTAATATAAACTCTTTCAATTCACTCATTAAAAATTGATGTTTGCATAAAAACTATATGGCATGAAGGTCTCATATAAGTATTCATTTAAAAAATGCAATTAAACTGCCATCTTTGTATGATATGCCTAAACTAAGCTGTGATACAGCATCTCTAGCTTTCATTAACTAAATATAGACATTCTGAAGGTTGAAAGAGAAAAAAGTCATATCATTTTGTAACTTCTCCTTGAAACCAGAACATCCCCTTGAAAAGACCAAAAATATGACCTTGAAAGAATCTCTCTTTATCTTGTAGATTACTCAGACACTGCAAATTCTAATGCAGGCTTATAAACCATCCTCATTTCCATTAGGAATATAACTGTATTTGCTTTCCTGATATTGCATAAATATGATGATGAAAAGTAAAAGTGAAAGTGCTCAAAATGAAATTTGAAACAATATTTTAAAATTACATTTGTTTTTTATTTTATATTTATTAGAAGAAAATGGAATATTCAAATAATCATTAAAGGGGCCAGATATACTTCTATCCATTTCTTACATATATTTAAACAAACCTAAACAACCTGACAAATATGTAAATTTAAAAAGCCAACATTTCTTCCTTTATTTCGATGGGCAACTGTCTTCTCTTTAAATGGGTATATAAGTGTTCTTGCCTGGAGAATCCCAGGGACGGGGGAGCCTGATGGGCTGCCGTCTGTGGGGTCACACAGAGTCGGACACGACTGAAGCGGCCTAGCTGCAGCTGCTGCTTACAAGTACACTTCTTATTTGTTTAGAAATAAAAAATAGAAATAGAAATAAAAAATCTAATACATATAAAATTGTTTTACTTGTCTCTACTCTGTGAATATGCCATAGCCATTAGTGTACTCAATAAATATCAGTTGATAATTTGGATCAGAAAAAAGCAAGCATTTCTCAGTAAAACAAAGATTTTATTGCTTTGGGCGAAAGACCCTTCGAAGGCCCAGGGCAGACTACAGATAGTATGTTTTCTTAGTTGGTGTAGGTTGGAATGAGGTGCTGAGAAGGATGATATGTAATATTTCAGAGGTCCTCCTATAAAAGGGATTATAACCAAGCTGGCCTTATGAGTCACAATTGAAGTTGTTTTGTTTTAAAAAGGAACACAGTTCACACAGTAGGACTAGTCAAATGACCTTCTCCAAGGCAGAGACATGTTGCATTGTAACACTTAAGGGATTAATTAAATTTCTGTGAGTAGCATAGGCCAGACCTGAATGAAATGGTCAGCATTGTGTTTACATATTTGCTAGTTATGCATCACTTTACCTTGCTCGCATAATTAAAAGTAGACCTTGAAGACTCAAATTTAAAGCAGTCACTGTTAACTAATTGCTCCTTAGAGTTTTTCAGAGATGGCTCATTTTTTAGAATAAATTTGCAAGTGGGATTTCTATCACAGACACTCAAAATAATGCTTCCACCCCCTGCCCTCCCAACATACACACAGTGGCTGAGAGTTGCCCTGGGGTGTTAAGTCTTCTTAACACAGTGCATTTCCTCACTGGATTTCCAGGTTGCACCTCTGTGCAAGCCCTGGGCGGGGGGCAGAGGAGAGAAGTAGGTAAACTGGGAAACCGCCAGCAACCTGGAAGGACAGGGAAACCTGGCATGCTGCAGTCCATGGGGCTGCAAAGAATTGGGTGCGATTTAGCAACTGAATAACAGCAGGGAGTGTTCTAAGCTACAGGTTTCCTCAGCTGATCCAGAGGGCTGTGAGGCAAGGCATCACCAGTATCTGCTGCAGACAGAGTTTTTCCTTTCAGAAAAAGCTCTGTAAAACTTCAGGTATGGCTTATATGCAATTTTTTGTTGACCCAAAGTATGATAAAAACTAATTAGTTCTACATTGTACAAATAGATCAATTTAATAAATGATAGAAGGCCACTTCCATTTAAACACAGTACATTAATTGTGCATGCAGGTATTGAGGCTTACATTTGAGCCTCTGTGTGTACAGATTAAAGACCTGTGCCACATCTGTGCACCAACAGTCTGTATGTCTACCAAGCGCTTCATCCTTTGAGAATTGCTTCCATGAGCCCATCATCTTGTTGTTGTTCAGTCGCTAGGTTGTGTCTGATTCTGCGGCCCCATGGACTGTAGCACGCCAGGCTTCCCTGTCCTTTAGTATCTCCCAGAGTTTGCTCAAACTCATGTCCATTGAGTTGGTGATACCACCCACCCATCTCATCCTCTATTGCTCCCTTCTCCTGAATCTTTCCCACCATCAGGGTCTTTTCCAGTGAGTTGTCTCTTTGCATCAGGTGGCCAAATTGGAGCTTCAGCTTCAGATCAGGACTTCTAATGAATATCCATTGTTGATTTCCATTAGGATTGACTGGTTTGATCTTGCTGTCCAAGGGACTCTCAAAAGTCTTCTCCAGCACCACATCGTCTTTGGATCCTTATAAAAGATGTGTGGTTTACAGAGGAGCTATTATTCCAGTTTTCCAGTTGAGAAAACAAAGACCCAGAATTACACAGGGGGATAAAAACATGGATACTGACATCAGGAGACCTGATTACTTCTCCTTGTTTTGCAGTGGTCTTATCTGGATATGTTCTCTCTCTTTGCACCTCAGTTTCTTCCTGTGGAATGTGAAGGAATTGACAGAATGACTATAAATTTTTGAATATTTTCAACTAATGAGCTGGGGCGTGGATCAAAGACTTTTGAATGTTGTAATTGTATCCACCACCCTTTCAGATTCCAACAAATCCTCTAGCATCCATACATTCTGTACATCATATATATTATATTGATATAATTGGTATAATAAAAACTTTTAAAAAAGCGTCTAAATAATGTACAAATATGAATTCATTCATATTTTTACATGCATTCATTTATATTTATATTATGGCATTATATTTTTAACTTGGTGAATATTTCAAATTAGAATCAGAGAAGGCAATGGCACCCCACTCCAGCACTCTTGCCTGGAAGCTCCCATGGACGGAGGAGCCTGGTAGGCTGCAGTCCATGGGGTTGCTAAGAGTCGGACACGACTGAGTGACTTCACTTTCACTTTTCCCTTTCATGCATTGGAGAAGGAAATGACAACCCACTCCAGTGTTCTTGCCTGGAGAATCCCAGGGATGGGGGAGCCTGGTGGGCTGCTGTCTCTGGGGTTGCACAAAGTCGGACACGACTGAAGTGACTTAGCAAATTAGAATATTCTCTAATTTTGAAATCTTAAAGGCAATCCATTTATAGTACTCTACTGATGTCATTTTGTTTTTTGCAAAATCTTAATATTTTTAAGAAAACCCAAACACTAAGCATACTTCTTTATCCTACAATTTAAAAATGTTTAGAGTTGATATTTCTATCATAGCATTTAAGGTTTTTTTTAAAATTAAAGATGCATTATAAAGCTTGTATCATATTGTGCACTGTAGAAATTGTTTATTATGGAATGACTGTCACCTCTTGTCTCTGCATACGATCCATGAGAATATTTAGATTAGCACTGACTTGTTCTGTATTAATTGTGGATATAAGACTATTGGATTAGCTCTGAATTGTTCTAATTGTAGATGCACCCACATATTCTAATGCAGAACATGTTATTTTTTCCCTACATATATTTCTCTCTCCTATTCAATCGTAATCAATGTACTTCTATACTCCAGTGCCAGGTTATTTTTGTTCTTTAAGATTTTAATTGCATTCATTATTTGTGGCTGAATGCTGGTTAGGAATAGCCTTCAAAGATTAAAGCTGTTTATCTGGGTATGAATGATCATTTGGTGATCTGCCAAAACCTCATTCACAGGCGAAGCTTTTCTGTCAAAAGAAAGAATCTGACACATAAAGCTGATTTTCTGAACTAATATCAGAGCTCTATGGAGTCATTAGGGCAAAGCATCTGCACCTCAAAACACTTTGATGAGAACCTGGGCTGTCATTTTGAACACTGGTATTCCTGTCCTTTGAGTTAGATTAACATTCTAGATTTATCACCACATTGAAATTCCATTAACCAGGGTCATTCAGTTTCTTTTCCTTCCTCATTATTGTCCTAGTCAGTGCCTGGATCCCTTATTCATTAGAGTGGTGTGATCACTGAGTTGTAGCCACAAAGCTGTGTTACCTTTGGAAGAGAAAGGCTATCAGGTTTATTTGCCCAAATTAAAATTATTGAAATAACTTTAAATAAGTTATTAAAGTTATTTAAATTTTTTTAAAGTGTCTTTTCTGGTATCTACTCAACAAACATTTACTGAGCATCTATTTTGTACAGGGTTCTACATTATTGTGTCAAGTAATATAATAGTAAATATTAACAAGTAAGAACACCCTGGTCTAATGGAGATTGAGAGGATTGGAGTCCAAAAGAAATGAATTGGAAATTTCATTTAATCATGTGTTAGCTGTATAACCTTGGATTTTGTCTTTGCTGTATTCTCTATGTGAGTCTGTGTGTGTGTGTATAAGAAGAATAGAAATAATACCTCTTGCATTAGTTCATAGCTTGCATTGAAAATTAAACATTTTAAGCACTTCATAGTCCTCAACAAAATCATATTGACAAAATAAGCAATGGCTCACAGCACTGTGGTAGTATGAATAAGATCCAGTCTTTGTCCTCAAAGGAGTTTACATTTTGTTGATATATTTTATGAAATGCCTAGTATTAAAAGAAAAATAAAAAAACTTCAACGTATGAAATATGCCAATACTGCATTTTATCTTCTGTGAGGAGTGAACTAGGAAGCCTCTGGTCTTTTCAGCTCTTCTGCTCATCAGTTTCCTTCCACTGCCCCTGTTGGTGGAACCTAACAGGAAGCCAGCTGCTAAAGAAGATACTAGCTTCAACAGTCCCAGGCCAGCATCACAGGGCCAAAAATTGGGAAGATGGGATCGAGGCTGAGAGACAAGACCTTACTGCTGGGCACAGGCCTGTCTTAGCAGAATGACATCATACCTGGGTTTGGAGGAACAGAGCTTGGTGTTTTCAAGGAGCAGCCATAGAAGCTACAGTAGGTAACGTGCAGTGAGAAGTGAGGCAAGCTGAGTCTGGAGCAGTAGGAGAGGACAGACCAGGAAGGATTTAGCAGGGCACAGTTTGGATTTTATTCCAACAATAATGGGAAACTATAGAATGTTTCAACTCTGGGGGGTCATGCAAGCTTGTTTGCAGTCTTAAAGGTCACTTTGGTGACTGTGGAGAGTGGATTCTAGAAGTGAGAGTAATAATAGAGAAGAAAGCTGGCATCTTGCCAAGAGGTGGTGATGGTGATGGTGATTTGAGATATGCTTTGGAGGTAGACCCTGAAGGACTAGATGGTAAATTGGGTATGAGGGTCGATGGGGGGTGGCACATGGGGAGAGGAATCAAGAACACTTCCTGTGAGTTGGATTAAGCAACTGAGTGGATACTGATTCATTATGGATCTGGTGGAAACAAAGAGAGGGACGAGCACGTGCAATAGAACAAAGATGGATCCCACTTTAGGCCCATCCAGTGTTTGAGACACCTACAAGGTAAACGGGACAGGCAGTGGCTACCTAATTTTGAAAATTACAGTGACTTAGAAACTAGTAACTTATGCATTGTTGTGTTTTTGAAATGGTCATGTGGCATGTAAAGCAAGGTCCCTGGGTATGGTCATGTAGGGAAATATCGTGCATTTTAAAGAGAATAGCTCGTGTTTCGAAGACTGGGATAAACTGAAGAACAAATGAAGACAGACTGGAAGGTAGTAAGAAAAGGAGTTGAACCTTCCAAAATTCAAGAGGGAACAGTGTTGCCTGAATGAAAGAGCTCACTATGTCTTGTGGAAGCCAAGAGCAGAGAAGTCCAAGTAGATCAAGAGAAAGAGAGGGTCCGTTGATTTGGCCACAGGGAGATTTGCTTTGACCTTGACGTGAACAGTTTCATATTATATGGAGTTTTATGAACCTATATATATTTAAGTTTTTATGAGGCTCAGGTGGTTGGTAGGAAGGAATAATAATCACCACGATTTTTGTCAAGTCTCAGGAAGAATTGTCTGCTGACTTCCTGCATTTTCAGTTAGGGGATAATATTTGATACAAGTGGCTCTGAAAGGTTTTCTGCCTCTTCTGTGATTGGAATCTGTAACTGAAAATTGATTCAGTGTGGTACCAAGAATGCTCTCCTTCTGTTTAATTTCTTAGGCTTTTTCTCTGTAGGACACTCATTGAAAATGATGACCAAGAATTGTTTTAGTGTAACCAGGCTGGGAAAACTAGTAGTAACCAAGGTGGGAAAAAGAGCTGCTTCATCTGAATAACCAGATTATTTCCAGAATAACACAGGATGTTCAAGTAATGGTTTTACATGGATAAAGTGTCATCTTCATTCAATGTCCAGAGAAATTACTTGAGCTAAAAGGTGAAATAAGTTTACTTTTTTAGCAATGCTGTTAGAATCTGTAGATGTAATTGAATTGCTTTCTTATTGGAGGGAAAGTTGAATTTGCTGTTATTTTAGTTTGCCTTTTCTTAACTGTGCACTACTTTTTTGTTTGTTTTTTGATGGCAAAAGGCACTGCCATCCTACTGCACACAGGAGACACCAATTCAGAAGTGCAAAGACATGTATAAAGATATAAAGACAATGCAAAGTCATTATCTTTAATATACATTTTGTGCAAAAGCTTTACAGCCTTGTCAATTTTAATTTAATTCTAAATTTAGCTTTAATTTTTAAAGGGACATCCTGTTGTCACCTTACCTCCACAAACCCCAGGCTGATGCCTTACAAGTTCTATGCAGGCTACACTTTTCTTCACATCTTCTCAGGTCCCAGATGTCTAGAACAAACTCATGGTTTTCCTCCATTAGGCTCCTCCTCGCCTATTGCTCTTTATTGCAGTGCCTAGTGTTACTGAGGATGTCAAGCCAAAATCTTGAGCTCTCACCCTTCCTGACTGCCAATCCCTAACCATGACCTTCCCATTTTACCTCCTAAATATCTTGTTCTTGCACCTTCTTCTGTCTGTACCCACTGTCCTGTCACCTTCCCAGCCCAGACTATCATCACCACTGACCTGCACTATTGCAATATCCTCTTAAATCGTCTCCAGACAGTTACCTCAGCAGGTTCTGCAGTGTGCAGGCAGAGTGATGTTTTCAGAACCCAGATCTGAGCATGTCATCCCTCTGCTTAAAACCCTTCAGTGCCACCAGTTGCCTTGGGATAGTGACCCGAATCCCTACCCCTGTCTATCGAGTTCGCATGGTATGTGTTGCCTCGCCCTGCGCAGTCTGCACTCACACATTCTGTGTTACTTCCCTTCTTCTTGTGCCTGCTGTCCCTTCTGCTAAGGATCCTCTCCCCCCGCCTTCTTTCTCAGTTAATGCTTGCTTGTCCCCACACCCCAGATGCAGGCTTCTTTTGCACTGACTACTGTTCCTTTACAGTATTTTTCATAACTATAGATCTTTATCCATGTGCGTGGTAAGTGCCATGAAGAATATTTGAATAATATCTGTTTCTAACTAGACTACAAATTCTGTGAGAACCTGAATCATGATTGCTTTTGCTCAGTGCTAGTAGCATAAAAGAACTCAGTAGATATTTTTTGATAAATGAATGAATGAGTAATCTTGAAAGGACAGAATAAAATATAAGGCTGTCTCAGCGTAGTTTATGACCAGAATTCAAAAAAAAAAAAAACAAAGTTCACATCCTACTGAGTTAATAGGACCTTCCTTATATGTAAAGGCCAGTACATTTTGAGATTAAAGTTGACTTTTTATTAACTTATTATATATGGCACCCTACTCCAGTACTCTTGCCTGGAAAATCCCATGGATGGAGGAGCCTGGTAGGCTGCAGTCCATGGGGTCGCTAAGAGTTGGGCATGACTGAGCGACTTCACTTTCGCTTTTCACTTTCATGCATTGGAGAAGGAAATGGCAACCCACTCCAGTGTTCTTGCCTGGAGAAGCCCAGGGACAGGGGAGCCTGGTGGCTGCCGTCTATGGGGTCGCACAGAGTCAGACACGACTGAAGCAACTTAGCAGCAGCATATATATATATATATATATATATGTATAAGGGAACTCTATTGGAGAAGTAGTTATTTTCATATATGTTCTACTGTATTTATTACTGTTCATAATTATAGTAACTAGCATTAGCAGCTGGCAAAACCCACTTGTAAATATTATTTTACTTACTTTAAGTGCATTTCGCATAAAATATAATTGGAAACAGTGACTTAGGTATAAATTTAGGGGAAACATTCCTGTAAGTACACTGACAGAAGTTTAATCTTTTCCCCATGTTCTTTAACTTTCAGTTTTTCTACAGTTTATCAACTTGGATTTATCTTGATAATCTGCAGCACTATTCTGACTTCAGAAGGTCATTGTTTTCCTACTTGTATCTGAAGTTTCTTCCCCAAAGCAGTATTCATCATTCATATCACATGGATGATTGACAGTCACACAACTATGTAACTTTTTTGTCTCATTACTGGATTTCATGGGTGAAACATTAATAGTCATGTTAGCTTCATAGGAGCTTCTAGTCATATTTCATTGGTAACCTACTACATTTTAGTATGCAATAAATATTAATTGATGAAGCTAATCCAAATGCTATTTATTATTTAGAAAGTAAATTTACTTTATTCTCTAAGTCCTATCATTTCTTAAAGCATTATTTATTTTAATTTGATGTATGGTTATAGCCACATAAATGAGTAAGGCTACTGCTATAATCTTGTTTCAATACCTCAGAAATAATGGGACATTTATAAATTTGAGTTTTTACTCCAAGTTAGTTTTTAATGGTGATTTGAATTAAATAATTCTAATAACTATGATTTTCAGATTTTTTATTACCCAAGAATGTAATAACATATACATTTGGACAGAGTCTCTAGAGTAGAACTGGTTAATTTAACAGTATACATTGATATATTTTTATATGCTCTCTAACGTAATATTTCCTCTTTTAGAAAATTACCTGAAGGAAATTGTTAGACAAGGGGCATGTTTACAGTTAGGAAAAAGTTATGAAAAATATAATAATTTAATGCTATTTTATTCCTTAAAGATTTCTCATTTGTTTAAGTATATTTCTGATAAGATTTTGATTTTGAAGAAATTAAGTCATTTTTTTTCTTGCATCCCAGATCAACCTGATGAAGCCCTTACTTATTAGCATTTTAATTTGGGAAATCCCCACACAATCTTAATATTAAAATAAGAGGAAGTGATAGTAATTTTGTCATTGACATCCTTTTAAACAGCAGCTAAAACATATTAGTTGAATAGTTTATGCAAATCATAGTGTTTTCTTTTAGGAAATTGCTTAAAATTGTGTTTCCAAGTTTTTGGCACTCATTTTCATCTTAGCATAGATTTTAAGTCCTGCATTAATAATGAAAATGTCACCTTCATTATGCAATAGGGTAAGACCTTTAGATTAAGGCAAAGCATAGATGTGGCGCTTCTGGTATGTGTAAGTTTAATGTAGTTATTTCAGTGTCTTTGTGTGTTTCCTTAGAAATTGTTCTGAGAAGATGGCTGTTGGGTTTCCTGGCCAACTTCTGGGCATCCCGGCCCTCCCATTAGGCGTATTAGTGTCAGAATGGAGCACTGGACGCTACTCCATGTAATTGCACAGACCTCACTCCCTGGGTTAGAAGCTCACACGGGACCCTGTTTGTTGATGTATTTGCAACAAAAAGCCATTAACTTGCAGGGTCAAGGGGTTAATGGAAGAAATATTCTTGTCTTCCTATTATCTTGCAGTGTTTTGCTGGGAGCTGAAGAAAGATAACACTTTTCTCCCCCAATTTCTCTTGGCAGTTTTAAAAATGGTGACTTTGTGTTTCCATGACTAAATAAAAGATTAAATGCCAATATGGAAAGCTTTAGAAATGCGCTTAGTCAAGCTGACAGTTCAGACAGGCATTCTATCATGACCACCTTTGCTGAGGTCACCAAATGGCACCTACTAACAAAACCTAGGAGGACGGCACCCTAATGATTTCTTGATTTCTGAGTCTTTAAGATTTTTTTCTCTTGTTCCATTTTGGACAAATTAGTCATCCTGCATAAGAAGTCAAAGAAATTTAATCAAACTTTGATCAAACTTTGAAGGAGAGAATCAAAATACTTCTGTTACCTCCAAAAGGAATGCTATATCTTAAAGGAAGCATTCAACTACTCAGAATAGTGTCTCCCAGATTCCAAGTATTTTTAAGAAAATATAAAGAGGATAAATAGATACCCTTATGCGGATGAACAGAAACCCACTCCAGTGTTCTTGCCTGGAGAATCCCATGGACAGAAGAGCCTGGCCATAGGGTCTCATAGAGTTGAACACGACTGAAGCAATTTAGCACGCACGCACATGCTGAATAAATTCTTATTAAAACTATGGACGATAATAGGTGGGGTGATAGATGAAATTAATTTGCTTGGATTTTATATGTGGAAATCATTGCCTAGCTAAGGTTATATCTGTGATTTTTTTTCTTTGAAAACAATATATTTCATAGTCTAACTCTATAAGCATGATGTGTCTGATGAAATTAGGTTGCCTAGTGCAACTTGAGACTCTCTGGAAGGACCTCTCTTCTTGTATGTAAGGGTTCCACTGGGGAATTTTCCCCAGAAATCCAACAAATGAGAGGATTTTCTAGATTAATTAAAATAAGTCCTTTGGGGATGCATTGTTGAGTACGTTGGGAAAATTGTCCAATTCTTTCTCTCTGAAGGCCAGAATACCTTTATAGTTTTATTTGAAGGTTAGTCATAGTCTTGGGTATTGTTATTCAGCCAGGATTGTGTTACATCAAAATAATCTCAGTTTATTTAACTGCATTGCTGTGCCAGCAAACACAGGTTGTGCTGGTTTGATTTGACACAGCTTGGCTGGCAGGTTTGACTAATTTTACTAATTAAGTCTGCCACAACAGTCAATGTATATGGATACATATGGTTATGGTCTTCCATTTCACCCATAATTTAGCCTGACAACACACATGTGAGTTTTCTTTCTACTTAATGTTTATAGAAAGAGAATTTGTAGCACATAATTTTCTAATTTTCCTGAAATCCTAACTTCAAAATAATAGAAGGGGGGAAGGTAATCACACCTCTTGCTTAAAATAATTTAAGAGTGAAAAAGCTGGTGGAAAACTTTTTGATAATTGAGATAATTTTTTTTTTTTATATTTCAGAATTAGTAGACATCATGCTTTATAACAGGCTAGCCAGCATTGCTCGTGGTTGTGATCAGCCGCCTTCCTGTGACCTCTAACACTGAGAACTTGCCGCTGTGATTTCGCCGTAAAAAGCTTCGCTTGGTCTGTGCAGCCTGACCCAGGGCTTCAGTCCCTTTAGTCCCACAGACTTCATCATTAGGCCAATTTGTCTTAACATCTCTGGCAGTCTTTCGTGCAGACTTTGCATATTCATGAACTTATTAAAAATGACAACATAAATGTTTATCCCCAAGGGATTTTTTTTTAAAGATGTCTTACTTTCATCTGTTTATTTTACATATTCTCACACCAGGAGTTACTCATGCAGTAATAGATACAATGATAATGTATATTGACCATCTGCTAAGGCATATTTCTAAAAAAATCTCCCATCCGCGAAACTAAGTATATTAGGGTTCCCAGGAGAAATTTCATGTGTGCTCACCGACAACCCAGTCGGCTGTGCAGACTGCTGCTCTGTGCTGCCTGTCACTTCCTTCTTTTGCTCGAGGCCCTTCAGTTGCACCAAGTCTGGTCTGCTTGATCCCTGATTTCTGGCAGGCCCAAGGGCACCCCTAACACCTGGATGCACATTCCCAAAGAGGGACTCGGCCCCCCCTCACTGCTGTCTGTTAGGTTCTGTTGGAGGGAGGGTCCGGAGTTTCTCCCACTGGGTCAGAGGCTTGTGGGGCCCAGAGGTGGGGTGAGGAGGTAAGTAGAGGGAGCACAGAGGGTGCTGTCGGAACAGTGAGACTAGTCCACTCCAGGTCCAGAGAATAAAGGGGCACAGCTTCCTTGTGCGGCAAGTTGGAAGTGAGTGTAGCATAGTGAGGGGCGGACAGGTGACCTGACTGGATACCAGCATACCTGAGAGGCTGTCTGACCCTGATGAAGTCATTTGGCCTTTCTGATGCCTCGTCTGTGAGCCAATAACTAAATTGGCTACAATTGGTGTATATATATACATATCTGTGTATATATATATACACACACACACACTCCTTCCTGCTAGAGCAAACCACCCACCACCCATTCTCTTCGGTGCAGCCCTGTTTATAGATGCTTGCATCAGACAGCCTTCCTCCCACAGGCTCTTCAATCCCGTGTGTATATGATGTTTTAACAGGTCAACCTGGCCATGAATTAGATATGACCCAGGTTAGGCCCAGGCCTACCTAGCATGTACTGTTAAAGAAGGGCTGACATTTTCCCTTTTTTCTTTTTAATTCTCCTTCTCCTCTTCCTTTCCCTTTCCTTTTCTTTCCATCTCCTCTCTTCTCTTTTCTGCCCTCCTCTCTCTCTTTTCTTATTGTCCCTTAAAACTTGATTTCTTTGAAAGGCACATTACTTCCTTGTGCTGCAAGTTAGAAGTTAGTGTAGGATAGCGTAGGGTGGACTGGTGACCTGACTGGATACCAGGATACCTGGCTTGGTATCCTGGCCCCTGAGAAGCTGTGTGACCCTGATGAGTCATTTGGTCTTTCTGAGGCCTCATCTGTGGTATTAAAGTAATTGAACTTGATGAATCACAACCATTCCAACTGGACATTTCGACTATTCTATGTAAGAAGAAAGTAAAAGGCAAAAGTAGAAACACAGAGTATAGAAACACCAAGCTTTCTTTTTATAGCTCTTGGCCCTGATTTCCTGATTGTTTTCCTTTTGACTGTCCAAAAGATGAAATCTTAGCCACCCTTCTGTTAAGTTTCACCCACCAAGGGCACAGTGGGTCCATAGCAGTGACTTTCAGGACTTCAACACAGTTAAATTCTAGAAATAAATATCAGGGACAAAGCAGAATTAGTTATATATATCTCTACCAAATTACAGAGCCCCTAGAGTGGTTGACCAGGGCATTTCAGCCCATCACCAACCATGACGTAACATACCTTGAATGGAGTGACAGTCCTGTAGGAGCAGCCTGAGACAGCATGGCCCTGAGTTTCGCTTTAGCAGATAATCATATCAGCACTGGCTATTGCTGTGTACAGTGTCTCCAACCAGAGAAGATAGGAATCTAGTTTATGGTGGGAGAATTCTGAGGTGGAAATTGGAGCAAAAAAATGCCCCATTTACATTTATAGTTAAACACTTCTATTAAAGAAAAACTTAAAGATCCGGGGTACCTTGTAGTCATTGTTAAATATCCTCTTCTATAACATTTCAGAAGGAAATTAAGCACAATAAAAATGTTGTTAAAACCATCACTGTCCCTAGCGCACACCATTAATCTATATACTTAAACATTTTTACATGCATATTTATAAGTATACCTTCTAATTTGGATTCATCTCTATTTATACATTCTGTATGTTAATATAAATCAAGATTTTAACAGTGATTTTTTTTATCATTTTGTTTACTTTTTGGCCATGCCATGTGGCATTTGGGATCTTAGTTTTCTAACCATGGATGGAAATTGTGCCCTTTGCAGTGGAAGTGTGGAGTCTTAACCACTGGACCTCCAGGGAAATCCCAACAATGATATTTTAAAAACCAAAAAGATTATTTAGTGGTTATACCTCTAATAAAGTAAATCATGATGAAACAAAATAATAATTGTCCCATCTGATAGCCTTTTAAATTTGTATTACAAGTAAATATCTCTGTGTGTATCTGTGTCTCTATCTCTCTGTCCTTGTATCTCTGTTTCTCTGTTTTTGTCTCTCTTTCTATACATACATAGACAAACACACCTTGTGTCTTCAAAATAAATAACTGATTTTATCGTTTGTGAGTATCTGCATAAAGGTTTGTCTGGTTGGAATTTTTCAGTTTTAATGGTAATATTAGAGTTGCATCTGCCACTAGTTTTCCTACTGTAATTGAAATTTTTTAAATAGTCATCTTTTGCCAGCTGCTTGATGTCAATGAAGCTTCTGCGCTTAGCTCTGAGTTGAAGGGTATTTTTATGTACACTCAGTATGGTTGTGGGCCCACTGGCTCTCATTGCAACAGCACTTCCCATCACCCATATACAATTTCATTTAAGACAAAATAGTGGCTCCAGCAGAAAATAAGCACAGTCCTCTCCTTTGTAAGTTGTAATTGAGGTTATGGCACGGCATATTGCCTGTGGCAGAATCTATTACGAAGAAATGGAGACCATGATTTGAAGCTGGATGCAATGTAAGCAAAATGAATTAATTATTAGCAGCACAGAATTGAAGCAAAGTGCAGGGTTTCCTAAAGTGAAAACTATTGGCATTTTTAAGAAGAAGACACAGCAAGGCACTTATTGATGAATCACCCAGTCTTTCCCACTGTTCTTGTTATTCGGAATTCTTATATGTTTAGGTTAAGATGACTGTTTATAAATTAGTCAAACTTTGCTGAGAATGTCATATAAATACTTTCTAATATATTTAGTTCTTTCCTAATTTGAAGTCAGTGTTTTTTAATGTATGACTTTTAGTATGACTTGGATAGGTAAGTGGTTAAATAATGATATGACCAAATTATCTTTAATGTTATTCGTTAAAACTGCCTTTTTTTCTTTTCCAGTATGTTTAAAGAAGGCAAAGTGGCAATTTTTTTAGGGGGAGGTCTATGAATACTTACCATTTCATCTCATAAATTGTAAATTTTAGTGTTTTTTATAGATAATTATTTAGCAAAATAAAAGTCTTCATAGCAGCAAAGTACCCAGGTTATTTGTACTTCTTTCCTTTACCAGTGCTTTTGCAGGGATTTATATCATTTTTGTTGTTTTTTAGTCTGATTCACCAATCTTTCCCAAGCTAGCTAATAGTTTATAAATCAGAAATAAGGAAATTCAGTGAGATAATAAGAGAGAGGATTAAGTTCAACCTTACTCTTTTAATTATTTTATTTCAACTTTACAGGGAGATATTACATAGAGATATAGATATATAGATTTAAATATGTTAGCATGTCTGATATGGATAAATTCATGAATATGTTATTTAGTGATTCTCTGATGAGTCCAACCAATTCTCCCTTGTCAACACACACTCTCTTTCCCCTTCCTCCTTTTGATTTTAGAGTTATTATAACACGTATTTTTACTGTTATACCCTGGCCTCCAATCTGACTTATTTAATTGTTATTATTTCTGTTAGAGTAAGGAGTAGAAGTAGTATTTCTTTTTTATTTGCTCATCTGTACTGTGCTTAGTTGCGCAGTCATGTCTGACTCTTTGCAACCCCATGCACTGTAGCCCACCAGGCTCCTCTGTTCATGGGGATTCTCTAGGTAAGAATACTGGAGTGGGTAGCCTAGCCCTTCTCCAGGGGATCTTTCTGACCCAGGAATCAAACTGGAGTCTCCTGCAATGCAGGTGGGTTCTTTACCAGGGAAGCCCCATTTGCTCATCTAAGCATTTATAATGTCAGTAACCTAAATCTTTTTTTAATAGATTAAACAATCACAGAACAAAATTATAGTGGCCAAATTTAATAAAACCAAGAATATGTACGTGGTTTTCCATTTCACTCAAATTTCATTCAGTTAATTGACACTGAGTTTTCATTTTTAAATCTCACCATTCAAAATAAAATATATTTGTAAAGACTTATTTTCAGTTCTTTTTCTAGAAACAGATGGCTTTTTATTTTATTTTTGATGTTATTTTTTTGTATAATTGTAGTTTAATCGTTTGCTCTTATACCTCATCTAGATTATTTTGTGAAAGGATACTCTGTTTTCACTGGAGATTTGCCAGGAATTGCGCACATTTACCTGCCTTTAAGTTGTGGAAAATCTGGGCAGATGATTTTCTCAGTATCTAGAGCACTAGAAGGCAGGGTTCAAGGTCACTCTATGCAAACTGTGTATGTTAAACTGGGAATCTAGAGTTTTTCTCATTCCTAACTGTTCAGGTAGGAAGCAGCAGTCACATGGGTCCATGGGAAATCCTCCAGCGCCTAAGGAGAGGACCAGCAACCTGGGAAAGAGGAGAACCTTGGAGAAACCCCAGAGTTTCAGAGGCTTTCATCTGGGTCTGTTCTGTTGGATGGAGATGCGATCTTTCTGTAGCATGTCTCAATCCCCACAACCTCTGTTGAACTGATGGTGTCCACGAACAGCACAATCACCGCAGTATGAACCTTAGGAAAGCCACTCTGTCCTGGTCACCAGGGATTATGCTCATGGTAATTTCCCCTAAACTTTCTTCCCCATTTTTCCTAGGACTGCAATTTCTGACAAGATGTAACAAGAAAGGAAATATGCAGGGGTGTGTGTGTATGTGTTTGTGTCTGTGTGTGTTTAAGTGTTGAAGATAGGTTGCTGCTGCTGCTGTTGTTGTCGTTATTCATTTGCTAAGTCATGTTCGACTCTTTGTGACCCCAGAGACATGGGTTTCTCCAAAGTTCTCCTCTTTCCCAGGATGGTGGTCCTTTCCTTAGGCACTGGAGGATTTCCATGGACCTATGTGACTCCTGTTTCCTACCTGCATGCCAGGTGTCTCTGTCCCCCACTATCTCCCGGAGTTTTCCCAAGTTCATGTCCATTGAATCAGTGATGCTATCCAATTGTCTCATCCTCTTCCACCCCTTTCTCCTTTTGCCTTCAATCTTTCCCAGCATCAGGGTCTTACCCAAGGAGTCACCTGTTCACATTAGGCAGCATTTGAACTTCAACTTCAGCATCGATCTCTCCAGTGATTGGCCAGGGTTGATCTCCTTGCTGTCCAAGGGACTCTGAGCACCACAGTTGGAAAGCATCAATTCTTCAGTGCTCAGACTTCTTTATGGTCTAACTTTCACACCTATACTTGACTACTAGAAAGATCATTGCTTTGACTACATGGACCTTTGTTGGCCAAGGGATGTCTTTGCTTCTCAGTATGCTGTCATGAAAATAAATAGGAGGGGGATAAATTCTGGTGACTCAAAAATGGGCTCCTACACAGAAAACCCTAGCTCTTAGGTTGATATCTATGAAGCTCTGTAGGTCTTTAGATGTTCTTCAGGGAGTTCTTGGATCCCTTGTAATTTTAAGCTAGTTTTGTGTGCATGCACGTATGCCATCTTAGGAGAGAGGATTCATTGTCTTTGATCAGATTTTCAAAAAGAAACCTGAAGCTGTTCCTAAGAAAATTTCACCTCCAGGAAAATAATGGTTGTCCAACATACTGGTTACTTTTTATTTCTTTAAGGAAAAAGTTTTCTCTCTACATTTAGGCAGTCATTTTGTGTATGGGCCAAGGTTGTACTTTATAATCCAGTTTAACTAATCTTATAATCAAAGAAAATTCCTCCTAGGTTCTGATAATGACTTTACTATCTGTTATCATTTTACATTTCACTTATTTTCTTTTTTTTTAATCTGTATATTTTCTAGGTCTTGTATTTAGGATTAGGAGACAGTTCCATAGGCTACCAAGCAGACACCATAATTTCACATTAAATATTGGTCCCTTGAATGATTATACCATTTTATAACCTTTTTATAAGATGTGAATTACATCATTTTCAGAACCATACTTGAGATGCAGAACACCATATAGAAGAGAAACTCAGAGTCCATGAGTTAATGGATCTCTTGTTTTACATAGTGCAGGCATGCACTGTATTTCTTCCCCTCTCTGCCAAATACTAGCTCTTGTCATCTGTTCAATAGATGCCAGTTTAGTGGAGACAATAACTAATCATAAGTGAGTACCGTCTTGTCATTTGTTGGGTACTTACTTTCTCTCAACCAGCTTGCTAAAACCTTTATGCACATTAAATAAGCCATTATAAAAATTCAGTAAAGCCATGATAGCTTAAATAACTTCACAAAGTTGACAGAGTTCTGTATCCAGTGAGACAATCCTTCAAGGAATAAAAGTGAAATAAAGATATTCTCAGATGAAGGAAAACCAAGTGAATTTGTTGTCAGCAAACTGAATCTGAAAATTGCTAAAGGAAGTTCTTGAGACCTTAGGGAAGTCATAGAAGGAAACAAGAAATGTCATGAGTGAAAAGAGGAATAGAAAGGGTTAATATTTTGTGAATATAATAGATTGTTCTCCACGTGGGTTTTGGAAATTATGTTTGATATTTGAAAGCAAAAACTGTAGCATTGTTTGAAGTGGTTCCCAGTGTATTCACAAATGATATTTAGAGCAGAAAGTAAGAAAATGCTTTAAAAACAAATGAAGAGCTTCCAGTGGTCAGAGGTGGAAGCTTGACCAAGGAAATAAATAATGCTGTATTGGTTTATGTTATAGAGTAGAAATGGATAAAGTAAATATCCATGAATCCATACTAATAAATGCTTGAATAAATAAATAAGGGATAACAGAAAGTAGTATGTACAGAATTTCAAATAAATGTAGGTACTTTGCCATCAGGAGATACAGCCAAACTCCATACTTTTTAACCGTGGGCTGTACATCAGGTCATGCTCTCCAAGAGAATAGTATGGAAGGGAGTAAAAATACTGTGCAGTGGAAACATCTGACAGAAGTCCACCTTCGCCAGGAGACCGAGGTCAGTATCACCAGTTATCAGCCATGTGGACGATAGTATGTGCCATTGGTATGTGAGGAGGACGGCCCTTCACCTCTGTGGGCTTCCTCCCTAGATCCCATAAACGCCATCTAATCTTGAGGAAAACATCAGATAGATTCCAAGTGGAGGACATGCTACAAAGTAGGTGACCACCATTTCTCAAAATTGTCAAGGTTATCAAAGCAAGGCAAGTGTGAGAACCCGTCATAACCAAGAGGACCCTCAGAAGACAATTGAATGTAGCTTGGTATCTTAGGTGGGATACTGAAACAGAAAAAAAAATAGGTAAAAACTGAATAGGGAATGGGTTTCAGTTATCAATAATATACCAATATTGGCTTGTTAGTTGTGATAGATATGTCATACTAATATAAAACATTGATAGGAGAAACTGGGTGTGAGGTATATCAGTTCAGTTCAGTTCAGTCGCTCAGTCGTGTCTGACTCTTTGCGACCCCATGAATCACAGCACGCCAGGCCTCCCTGTCCATCACCATCTCCCGGAGTTCACTCAGACTCATGTCCATTGAGTCCGTGATGCCATCCAGCCATCTCATCCTTGGTCGTCCCCTTCTCCTCCTGCCCCCAATCCCTCCCAGCATCAGAGTCTTTTCCAATGAGTCAACTCTTCGCATGAGGTGGCCAAAGTACTGGAGTTTCAGCTTTAGCATCATTCCTTCCAAAGAACACCCAGGACTGATCTCCTTCAGAATGGACTGGTTGGATCTCCTTGCAGTCCAAGGGACTCTCAAGAGTCTTCTCCAACACCACAGTTCAAAAGCATCAATTCTTCGGTGCTCAGCCTTCTTCACAGTCCAACTCTCACATCCATACATGACCACAGGAAAAACCGTAGCCTTGACTAGACGGACCTTAGTCGGCAAAGTAATGTCTCTGCTTTTGAATATGCTATCTAGGTTGCTATCCTTCTTCCAAGGAGTAAGCGTCTTTTAATTTCATGGCTGCAATCACCATCTGCAGTGATTTTGGAGCCCAAAAAAATAAAGTGAGGTATATACAAACCTATTTTATCTCTGCAATTTTTCTGTAAATCTAAAGCTATTCTAAAATTTTGAAGTTTCCTTAAAACATATACTAATCAAGGGCTTCTGTGGTGGCTCAGTGGTGAAAAATCTGCCTGCATGCAGGAGACATGGATTCAATCCCTAATCTGGGAGGATCCCATGTACCAGGGACCAACTAAACTAAGCCTGTGCGCCACAACTGTTGGGCCTGGACCTGCAGCTGCCGAGCTCGTATGGCCGGACTGCTGAAGCCTGTGCACCCTGGAGCCCGTGCTCCCCAAGGCAAGCCGGTGAAACGAGAAACCCACATGCTGCCGCTGAAGAGTAGCCCCTGCTCTCTACAACTAGAGAAAACAAGAATTCAGCACAATCAAAAACAAATAGATAAGTAAAATTTCACAACATATATACTAATCAAAGGAAGTCAGAGTAGTTCTATTCATATGAGACAAAACAGACTTCAGAACAAAGACAATTGCCAGCATCAAGAGAAGATATTATAATGATAAATGGGTCAATTCATTAAAAAAGATATAATCCAAAATGTGTATGTACCAAGCAACAGAACTGGCAGAACTGAAAAGAGAAGCAGACATGTCTTCAATTACAGTCATGGACTTTGACACTGGTCTCACTGTAATTGATAGAACCACCAGGCAGCACATCAGCAAGGACATAGAGGAACTGAACAACACTATCAGCCAAATACTTACAGAATTTTGTGCAGATGTGTGCCAACTGATTACAAGATTTCTGTGGGAAAGCAAAGAAACTAGAATAGCTATTTTTTTAAATTTTGAAAATTAAAGTTGGAGTAATTCACCTAAAAATAAATACATGAAAAGAACTTCACAAAGGTGATACAGGTAAGAAGTAACAGAGCCAAGATTCCAACTTAGGTCGCTCTGATTGTAAAGCCCATAAACTTGCTGAACCCCATGCCATGATGCCACCCATAGTGCGTGAGCACAGCCCGTCAGCTTTCACTGTTGCATGTCATACAGCTAAAAGGAGTGGACTCCAGAACACCCCCTTGTTTTCCTCTCCTGGGGTTTAAGATGCAATGGCTTATAAGGAGGAAAAACTGTATGGTAGCATGTAGTTGCTATCAACTCAGGTCACAAAGTTTGGAATTGCAGAGAGTTTGCTTGTTAGGATTTTCATAGATGCTCAGACCCCGAACCTCCCATTTTCTCTGTCTGACCTTGGGCACATCATCTGACATTTCAGTGCTTCAGTCCCCTCATGTCTAAAAGCAGGAATTCAATGAGTTTACATACATACAACAACAACAACAAAAAAAAAAAACATTAAAAATAGTCAGTTCAGTCGCTCAGTCATGCCCGACTCTGCAACACCATGGACTGCAGCACGCCAGGCCTCCCTGTCCATTACCAACTCCCAGAGTTTACTCAGACATGTCCATTGAGTCAGTGATGCCATCTAACCATCTCATCCTTTGTTGTCCCCTTCTCCTCCTGCCTTCTATCTTTCCCAGCATCAGAGTCTTTTCCAATGAGTCAGCTCTTCACATCAGGTGGCCAAAGTATTGGAGTTTCAGCTTCAACATCAGTCCTTCCAATGAATATTCAGGACTGATTTCCTTTAGGAGGGACTGGTTGGATCTTCTTGCAGTTCAAGGGACTCTCAAGAGTCTTCTCCAAACCATAGTTCAAAAGCACCAATTCTTTTGATTTTAAAAATAGTGCCCTATACCTAATAAGCACCCAAGAGGACTGTTACTGTCAGTTACAACTCAAATAGAAAATCTTATTTCCCAAGGGCATCTAATATACCTTTAGATAGAAATGAGCATGAAGATGACAATAGTTCTTTAAAAATGATATCTGGGTCTGAATATAATCTTTCTTCTCCCTTATCTTTCTTTTCACACCCCCAACTTCAGCAATGTCTCAACACCTCTTTGGGTTAACTAGCTTTAAATAACAGAGTGATTGGTTGGAAGATGAGCCCCGAAAGAGCATCAGCAGAGATTGCATTCCGAGTCTGTGCTTGTACACAGTTCTCTTCAGGGCACAATCTAAAGTTTTATTTGAGGACTTGGCCGTTTCACCACCACCCTTTCTCAACCCTGGAGGCAGCCAGAAGTAACATATAAGGAGGAATACAAGGTAGCAGCTTTGTAGCTTTTCATTGCTGGGTAGCTATAAATGCTTGCAATTTTTGTTTCAAAATAAAATTGATATCATAACTTTATAGAAATAAGTTATGGAGGAGAGCTAACAGACATTATATCTTTGTAATAAAACATTCTACTGGCTGGTGTGTGCATACATAATAGATTTTTTTTTTTTTTTTGGCAGACACAAAAAATTAAAGTTTGGCAATGTAAATAAAACCCATCAGGAGAGAGAAATGGTACCCAAAAAGAATGGGAAGTTTTGAGCTACAGCATCTTTTGAAGGATCATTTCTTTCTGTGATAATCATTCATTCAGCAAACATCTGAGAATACGTACCATGTTGAGGAACCTGGCTGTTTACTAAGGCCACAAAGATGACTCAATTATTGTCATCCTTGCCCTTCAAGTGCTGGTTGAAGGGGACAGATAATCGAAGAAATAATTGTAGAACATGACAATGAGTATGATGATAAAGATAGGGAAAGGATGCTGAGATAGCACAGAAGAGGGAATTTGCAGCTCTAGGACTTTGAGAAGAATTGTAAAAGAAAGTACATACATTGAATATTTACTCAATGTGTGGATGAAGGGCCAAATAGTATCTTAAAATGAATGTGATCACAGATGCTATGCCCTGAAAAGATGACCGGGGATTTGGCAAATAAAAGGGAAGTTTCAGTAGAGTTATCTGGACATAATCCATGTTGCAGAATCCTTAAGGCTCTTACACCCCCTAAAAATTAAGTAACATATTTTAAGTAATGTAAGCTGTGCACTGTTATTTCCCAGAAAGGAATAATTTACTGGGGAAAATTGTGTCTAGGTCAAGTTATATCTTATTTCAAATAAGATATATAACTGGACTATGCATTAAAAAAAAAAAACCAGCAGTGAATCTTTGGAAAAGAAAAAAAAAAATCTTTAAACTCTTAAGTAAATTTTTTTTTATTTAGGAATTTGCATGCATGCTTCCATAACTAGTTTCTAAATGACATTGATGTTTCCATAGATTAAATATTTGCCTTAACAGAATTATCACTATATCTGTTCCTTGTGTACATGTATTTATCTCTCAATATCAAAATTCCCTCTTTTAATTCAAATATAAAATTGGAATGTCATTCTTAGAGGTGCTGTTTAGTTACTGAATATTTTAGCTAAATTGGAGTCTAATTTTTCATTGAATAAGATTCCCTTTCTAGTATTGTGTAGCATTCAATCACGAGTTCATAATAACGATAACATTAGCAATACTTAACATCGTAACATTTACTGAGTGTTTACGATGTGCCAAAACAGTGCTGTCAACCCTTTTCATGTATGATTTCATTTAACCCTTATGATTAACTATTTCAAACTGTTGTTGAAAGCGCCAAATGGAGAACTGGTCATTTTTCCTTAAGGCATTTACGTTGCCCTTTACACTCTACTTGACCTTCGGTGTCTAATTGTTGCACTTACAGTCGGTCAGTTAGTTGCTGATTTTGCTTCCAAATCACTAGGTTCTTCTTAGCACAATCAAGAGATCCTTTCCATCCTTTGTTTTATTTTTGCTTCCAGTTGCAGTGTTCCTCTACCCCGGTTCTTCAGTTCATGACGATAGACTTGGATTAAATTGAGCACTGTTACCACAGTCTATGCTTCTCTGATTTTAATTCCTACATTTTTCACTTCTTAACCTGAGTGCTTTACATGAATATAATCTTGTTTTAATGTTGTTGTCTTAAATATCTCTGTCAATGAATACAACCAGAATTCATTTTATTTTTAGAACAAATATCCTTATTGTGAATATGTAAAGATCCTGTAGACTTTATTTTTTTTTATAATTCCTATACTTTATTTATTTATTTATTTATTTAGTTTTTTATTTTTTATTTTTTTTAATTTTTATTTTCACTTTATTTTACTTTACAATACTGTATTGGCTTTGCCATATATTGACATGAATCCACCACGGGTGTATATGTGTTCCCAAACATGAACCCCCCTCCCCCCTCCCTCCCCATAACATCTCTCTGAGTCATCCCCATGCACCAGCCCCAAGCATGCTGTATCCTGTGTCGGACATAGACTGGCGATTCGATTCTTACATGATAGTATACCTGTTACAATGCCATTCTCCCAAATCATCCCACCCTCTCCCTCTCCCTCTGATTCCAAAAGTCCGTTATACACATCTGTGTCTTTTTTGCTGTCTTGCATACAGGGTCGTCATTGCCATCTTTCTAAATTCCATATATATGTGTTAGTATATTGTATTGGTGTTTTTCTTTCTGCAGACTTTAGAGTGCTTTCATCTTTCTTAAACGCTTTGATACCTGTTAGGATATGAATTGATATTAAGCCATATCTGAAACTTAATACTCCCAAGAAGGTGGGTCAGTGAAAGTACAATGAGATGGAATTATTTGCCCAAATAATAAGACCTGATCAAGTCCAAAGCCAAATTTCCTGAAGGTCAAATTTCCCTTTCTCCCATTCCAAACTTTCTTTGACTTCTTTTTTCCACAATTAAAGCAGTAATATCATAACATCATAACACTTGTAGTGAATGTTTTAATACACAGAAGCAATCCGCATCCACTGTTTTGGTCCTGTTAATGTCACAGGGAGTTTAAATAAGTGTATAGTTCTGATTGACCCTCTTGTGGATGAGGACACTGAGGCTCTAAAGAAACAATGTGACTTCCAAAGTTCATGCATTTATAGTGAGCAGCAGAGGCCGGATTTTTACACAGCTCTGAGAAGAAGATCATATTAAATAAATAGATTTAATTTGAGGTTATATATACACTGGAGTAGCATAGTTATAAGGGGAACAAGAGATTATTTACTTGTTCATTATTCCAAATTTTTTCATTAGAAAATCTGCTGATTCCAGTTCAACAAATGGTTTGTACTCTATCATTTTTTTTTTTTTAGGAAAGAGTTTTGGGAAACATAATTATGTCATTCTCATTATGAGTCAAACCTGGAATCTACAGGTTTCAAATTATAATTATTCTCAGCTATTCATCCTTTTTGTATTATTGTGTATTATTGGTTGACCACAACAAACCTCTGTTTCAAGTGGAACACTTGCAATTTCAATTTCTTTACTTATTCTTCTCTTAGTGATACCTTTCAAAGGAGGTGGGTGAATTTGAGATCTTAGTAAGAATTACTAGATAAATCTTAGATCTGATTTATTCCTCATATAACATCTCGAAAGAAAATGAGAATGAACCAAAATGGTAGATAAGGTACAACTCACCTAAAATTCTGTTGAAAGGACTCAAGAATAAAAAAAGAATATATTTATAATAGCACTGGAAAATGATAGTAAGTATTGCCATGAGATAGAGGCAAGTCCAGAATGAATGCTAATTTACTGTTCAACATTACGCCAGATATTTTAGCCAATGTAATAGCACATACGTTATATATACACATAAAGACAAAATTATCACTAATTGTAGATTATTATCTACCTATAAAATTGTATCTAAATAAAAAGATTTTATTTTATAACAGAGTTTAGTAAGATGTCCAAAGTCAGGGTCCATTTTGGTATGGGAGTGGCATGATTAAGACTTTATACTAGAGTAAAATTCTAGAGACCCTCACTAGGATTAACCAAAGCAAAAAGAGATTCATCAAGAGGTTGTTGAAATGGCCAAGTGAAAGATGATGAGGGCCTGAGTAGAAGGAAGTTGATAATAAGATTTCTGATCTAAACACAGTAGAACATGACGCTGAATGGATTAAGCTAACAGAGTAGGCGGGCAAAAAGGCACCGATGACAATTTTTCCCTGGGAGAATGGTGACATTAATACCAAAGATTGGGGATTCAGGACAGAGGTTTTTTTCTGTAGCAGTGAATCTTCATCTTGGCTGCACATTGGGATCACCTGGGAGCCTTCAAAAATCCTGATGCCTTGGTTGAACTGGATCACAGTTTAACTGGTGAGACTATGAGATTCCTGAAAGCTCCCCATGGGATTCTGATCTATTGCTATGAAAAACAGTTATTGTTCTAAGCAAAGATCAGAAAATCTTCCTAAGAAAGGGCCAGATAGTAAATATTTTAAGCTTTGCAGACCATATGGTTTTTGTTGCAGCTATTTAACTCTGCCTTTGTAACATTAATGCAGCCATACACTGTACATGAAAAGATGGACATGGTTAGGATATAATAAGCTTCATTTCCAAAAATAGCCTTGGGCCAGATTTGGCGTGTAGGTCATCGTTTGTTGAGTTTGCGGTGATAGTTATGATGACAGTTGTGTGGAAGACATTCAAAAGACAAGTGGAAGTGAAGATTTAAAGTTGGGAGGTATCTTTCTTGGACTGCTATCCTTGTACATTGGTAAATCCAAGATCAACATGCCGGCGATTTAGATGTCTGCCTTCTTCCTGTGTTCTCACATGTGCAGAGAGAAGGGGGCAAGCCCTCTGATGTCTCTTTTTAGGGGCAATAATCCCCTGTGAGGGCTTCACCCTTAGGACCTAAACCTAAATCATTTAAACCTAATTCCTCCCAAAGACCTCATCTCCAAATACCATTCAGTTTAGAGTTAGAGCTTCAATGTGTGACTCTTGGGAAGGACACGAGTTAGACCATTACTGGAGGTTACTTGCAGTTTGACGTGTACACTTGGAAGTCTCCCACACAGAGTTGATAGCAGAAGCCTATGGGGAAGTGAAGTTGCTTAGCAAGAGTTTAAGGAAGGAAAAGAGTCAAGAGCTGAAAAGACAGATATCTGTTTATAAGAGCTTGGTCAAGGGAGGACCTCCGAGTAAGTGAGAGTCGCTCAGTCGTGCCCGACTCTTTGTGACCCCATGGACTGCAGCCCACCAAGCTCTTCTGTCCATCAGATTTTCCAGGTAAGGATACTGGAGTGAGTTGCTGTTTCCTTCTCCAGGGGGTCTTCCCAACCCAGGGATCGAACCTGGGTCTCCTGCACTGCAGGCAGATTCTTTAACCACTGAGCTACAAGGGAAGCCCCAGACAAAAGTAAAATGAAGGAAGTCGAGGATTTAAGAGCTGAGTAGTATCCTGGATCTCACTGGTGAGTATGAGGAGAAAGAAAAAGAGAGAGGGAGCCACTAGAGTTGCCCGAGGGTTGGTGACTTCTGAAATAATCAGTATTAGTAAACTCCATCACAGTTTTCCTCTGGGGAGCCAACCTTCCACTCACTCTTTGTCCACCTGATCAACCGAATAGAGAAAAAAGAGCCAAAAAGTAAACATTGGTAGATTTCTTGGTGATGCTGTTGGAGGGTCTTTATCTGATGGTGCCTAAATCCAGACTGACAATTCCACTTCTTGGTTGCAGAGCCCATATGTTTTATTTTATTCTGTAACAGGTGGCTTGATTTTCTGTCCTTTGCAAATAAAAGGTGTTAACTGATAGGAACTTAGAGCCCACACTATGAGGGGTTGCACAGAAACTGGAAGGAGCCTTAAGCTGAGTTTCAGTTCGCTATTCCTTTCAGAAATTTGTCAGTGAATGTACAGAGTGATAACATGGTAGGTTTGTTGGGGAAAAGGAAAGAAGGAGGATTTATCAAAAGGGGAAAAATAAATGGGTGAGGGATTTAAGATGTAAAAGAAAGAGAGGATGTCTGCCAGATTAAGTTCCCAGATATGGAACCCCAAAATCCCATGGTGCCAGTCTCCCTTCATTTTCTCTGTTTTCCAGACATCTGCATTTTCCTTTTGACTTTACAATAGCAAAAATGTTGCTTAAAAAGTCAAAATTTAGGAATTTGAAATAGAGTAGGATACTTGTTATGAAGCAAGACTCCCAATCTATAAAGGTACTAATAAGTAAATAAGTTAAATTACTGAAAACCTTCAAAAGTTTTTAGAAGCTGGTGTATTCCTTCGTATTCTACAAATTACTTTATATTTCTATTCTTTCATCCACATAAATATATTCAGTTCAGTTCAGTTCAGTCGCTCAGTCGTGTCCGACTCTTTGCGACCCCATGAATATATTACACTTCTTTAACTTTTAAAAGACCTACTTCTTCTATATCAAAGCAGCTTTCATGTTTTTGCATTTATATGCATATATAATACTTATATGTACATAAACTGTACTTTTAAAGATGTATCTAATTCTTTTTTCACACTCATTTTAGGGATGGAAACTTATGATTCATCAAAGAGAGGGATTGAAGTATTTTTTGTTATTGATCATATTCAGTCAAAATAGCTGGACAGATTGGGTAATAGAATTAAATTATATCATGTGAGGTGCTGGCCTTAAAACCATTATTCTATTCTATCATCTGATAAAACACAATTGTGTTTGACTTGTGTAAAATGATTTAAAAGATAAACAACTACCGTGTGCAAAGTGAAAGATTCAGCACTAGTAGTTATTTGAACTAAAAAGAAAACTACTCACCTAAGTAAAATTTTCCTTAAACATTCAAATCATATATACTAACATTTTATAAGAATATATGTAAGTAAAAGGTTACTACTGAGCAACATAATTTCAAAAACATCATTCAGAGACAACTTAGTTTTTGAAGAAACTTTTAATTTTGAACTTTCAATTTATATATATTTCTCCCATTCAGTCTCATGTTTTGGAGGCTTGAAGTGTGAATGCTAATGAATATTAGGATTCTTAACTGATACACTTGTTCCTAAGCAAACAAAACCATCAGAGCATTTTATATATTTGAAACTGTACTCCTTTTTTTTTTTTTTTTTGAGTGATATCACATTTGAAATCATGCTTGAAGAAACATTTTGTGGCAGGGAGCCAGTGCTCTCATTAAGAACACTTTGCCCGTGACCAATTTATTAGTTTACTTATGTCTACAATGCGTATTGCTCCCGTGGCTCACACACGTCTAATGTTGAAAACTGCTTGTCAAGGATGTGTACACTGTGTTGTCTTGTTTATATCAGAGTATACAATTTAGTAAGTTATCATACATGGAAGTTAAAGGAAATCTTATTTAGACTTATACATTTTGGCAGCCTGACAAAATAATCTTACAGACTTTCTTAGCTAGAGTACATGTTAATTTCTATATTCTTCTTTTATGTTTTGTGTGTTTTTTTTTTTTTTTTGTCTTAATTAGAGTTTCCTTTAGAACTAGATCCCACGTCAAGGTGTAAGTCATACGTTTGGGAAGTTCATAAGTTACTGAGAGGGGAGTGAGAAATGAGTCGGCCAGGGGGAAGCAGTAAGTAGAATTCTTCGAGATGATTTAAAGCTATCTCAGACTTATTCTATCCAAAGGGTGAGGGAAGTGGTGTATTTATACACCGACTCTCATCAGATGTTGGCTGAATGCTGCTGGGCTGGAAATGGAACTTTTCCTGACTGGTCTGGCCTGCCATGCACATGAGCACAGTAGTCTTTGGAGCTTCCGAAAAACCCCGATGCAAACGGAAGCAGATAAGGCAGCTGGAACATAATTGGAGCTAAAACAAAAACAGCTGGGAGACCTAAGCATGCCACCCAAAGTATCTGGCATCCTTTCCATGGGCTCATGCTCACCTGGCGCTATTTTGTCACAATCTGTGGAAAGCAAGCTGACTTCCCTGGTGACTCAGACAGTAAAGAATTTGCCTGCAGTGCAGGAGACCTGGGTTTGATCTCTAGGTGGGGAAGATCCCCTGGAGAAGGGAATGGCAACCCACTCCAGTATTCTTGCCTGAAAAATCCCCATGGACAGAGAAGCCCTGGCAGGCTATAGCCCATGGGATCGCAAAGAGTCAGACACATCTGAGTGACTAACACTTTCATTTTCATGGAAAGAGAGAACAATCATTTCTCAACTATGCATTCATCAGTTCATTAGTTTACACACCTTTATTGATCTCTCTTCCAGAGACCACTGTTTGAGGCACAGAGGCAGACACTAAGAAAGAGTTTATGACAAATTGACACTAATGAGGTACTCACAGTCAGGGTAACGGGCCTAGGAGGGTATGGGCCAGGGAAGGTTTTTGAAGTGCAAAGAAGTTTGAATATGTGCTCCACCTGTGGGAAAGGACAGATTCCTAGTACCAATCTAGAGTGGCTGTGGTTCTTTTATTAACTTTGAGGGTCCCTGTCTTCACCTTTGGTTCTCCATGTATCCCTCTGAAGGGGCTTGTGTATGGAAAAGGAAGGGCAGCAATATACGGTTCCAATCAGGTTATTTTAGTAGCTGTGTTCTCTGGCTGGAATAGTCACACGATTGTTCAAGATTTTGACACGAGCATATTATGACTCTACTTACAGGAGAAAATAGGAATGCCGCATGCTGAAATATGCAGTTTTCTATAAAGGAATGCTACTACTATGGAACATGCATGTATCAGAAGGCCAGTCAGTACACAATTTTTGGATGAAGGCACGCTGAATAAATTATACCAAAAAGTATAATATTTAAGGATATGTGTTTTTTAATCCAAAGTGGGAAGTACAGCTACAGTAATGCAAACAGACGTATGTGATTATCTCAAACAGTATTGGTATTTAGAGAGTTTCTACATTACTCTTCCCTGGATTTCTTCCGAGGTGCCTGCAGAGATGGTAATGATAGTCATGGGTCCCAGCTTATGGAACACCAGTTACGTGTCACCAGACATACCTTATCTCTAAAATCTTGACAACTGTTCTGCAAGGCAGATTGCCATCTTCATTGTATATTAATGAAAATCTGATCCATTGAAACTTTAACCTGGGCACCTTGCATTCTGAGGTATGTTTGCAGAACTTATTGATAAGAAAGACAATGTACAACAAAAGGATGTGCAAGTTTCATCTATTTGTTCAGAAGAGAAACTGACCTTGGAAACTGACCATAGACTAGACACATAGCTAGGCCCTACGCACACCAGCATGAATGAGACAGACACCCCGCCGCCCTCTTACAGCTTCTCATAGCCAGCAGCGGAGATCACAAAGCTGTTAAGCAAATCTGTGCACACTACAGCTGAGTGTTACAGTGGAAGACATGCAGGTGCTAAGGGAGCCCAGAGCCAGGGGATCTGATTGATTTTAGGGATTAGAAAAAGCTTTCTTGAGAAAGTGACTGCTAAGCAAAATATTAAAATATAACAAGGCCGAAGTGGGAAAGGGTTGGGGAGAATGGTTCCAGGCACAGGGGACAGCATGTCTGAAGGCCCAGAGGCTTCATTCCAGCTTAGGGAAGACAGTAGGGCTGGGACACGAACCTCACGATGGACAGTGGAGGCAGAGGCGACTGGGACGATGGAGGCCCTGTGAACCATGCTGTGGATACAACTTTCCCATCCTAACGGCCTTGGGAAGTTTATGAAGGAGAGCCCGTCTCTATTTGCATTTTAGAAAGCTGCCTATGCCTGGGGTAAAAGGATTGAATAGGAGTAAACCCAGGGTCAAGGAAGCTACACCAGGTATTCTGATAATCACTGTGGAGAGCTGCTAGTGAGAGGGAGCAGAGTGGATTTCTCTGGGGCACACTGAGGATTTAGGAAGGGAAGACATGAGTGAGGTTTCCAGGAAGGAGAAAGGTATAGTGACATTGCCTGGGCTTCTGATTTTTTTTTTTTTTAATTTTAAAATCTTTAGTTCTTACATGTGTTCCCAAACCCACAGAGATGTTATGGGGAGGGAGGTGGGAGGGGGGTTCATGTTTGGGCTTCTGATTTGGACAGCAGGGTACATTAGTGCAGCTTCTGAAAACCTTTAAGTCTGCCCCTATGAAAGCTGATTTCTACCTGCTAGCAAGATCTAGAGGAACCCCACCCTCTCATTCTAAAAGGAGATGTTAATGCAGATACAACTCTTTTGGTATCTGAAGGTAGTGGGATGAAGAATTAATTCATCTTCCATTTTCTTGTTTGTCTGCTATACTTTTTTAAAAGGAGCTTTATCTGTGAAGCTACAGCTTCTGTGCTGTCTTTTGATGAACATGTGGCTGGCTCAGCTTACTCACAGGTCAGGAGAGTTAGGCCTGAGTCATGTCTACTAAGCTAAGGGAAAGATAATTCATCACCAGTGTACTTAAGTGAGCTTTTCCAGAATGTGTTAACTTCTCATCTAAGTAATATGAATCCAGACAGAGTGGGGTTGTGATGTTTATTTTCATCTTGTGTTGTCATTAACCACTTTGTTATACTGGTTACCCTTGGGTATTTCATGGAAAAAGATTCCTGTTTTTTTTTTTTTTTTTTTAAGGATTTTCAGTAGTATGCCTGAGTGAATTGATTCATGGGAATTTTTCTTACTTATTCACTGTGTGTTGCTGTGTTTTGTTCTCCATTCGGGTGAGCAGCTGTGCCTCTGTGCAGCATTTACACACTGTTCACATGATGCTTGGGTACCTAGGTGTCAGTTTTTCATTATGCCCAGACGAGGTGAAGTGCGTGAAAAACCTCCGGAACCATAAACTCTAATTTCCCAATTATGAATAGTTAGAAAACCAGAGTTCTATGTTTTCATTAACACAAGGCCCTACATGCCAGCTAAGCTTACTACCTGCTAAGCCTCCTAGATCTGCTGGAAAACATGCTTTGGCAGTTCTCCAATCTTGCTAAAATTCATAAACAGATGCCTTTCATATGAATTGTTTTAGATTTGGCATATTGGCACTGGAATACGTTATTCTTTTAGCAGTTGGACAAATTAAAATAAAATGATGGCTCCTTTTTTCAGTCTAATAAACTACGCATAATTGTGTCAATATCTTAATCTGGCAGTCAGGAATTAGATTGTGTGCTCACAATCACACAGTTTCACTAGGGGGAATTGCATGTTTCCTTTTCCTTGTTTTCTTGATGACTTTCCTAACTGCCAATAGTTCAGGGAGGGTTTGGTCAGACAGAATGGCTGGGATCATTAGAGAGTTTTTTAAACAGTCCTAAATGCTGAGCCCCATCTCCCCCAAATCCTGATTTAATTGGTCTTGTGTGCAGCCTGGGCATCTGGATTTTTAAAAGCTCCCAGGTGATTCTAATGTGCAGCCAAGGTTGAGAGCCAGAGTTCCCATCATGTGTGACAGATGGCATATTTCCCCGAAGTGTCCCCCCCGCCCTTTCCTCTGTTCTCTCTTGTTTTCTGTAAGTCCAGCTCACATCTGAAGGCATGGTTCTGGGCTAGCAGAATAATGGAGGGGCCGAGTGGTCCAGTTTGATGCAGGTGGTTCCATTTTATGCTCAGGTTGATCAAATACGAGTCTAAGGAGAACACTCAAGACCACTGTCAGCTTCCATGCAGGTCAGACTGTTCAGGAGTCCCTCTGGCACTTCCCAGCTTACTGGCATATGTGTGCATAAAGCAACACTTTGACAGGGACTTCTGTCTAGTAGAGACATCCCATAAGTGCTTTAGATTTGGCCTTTCACTAAAATATATATTTCTTTGATTTCATACATTACATAGATGTTTAATATTCAGCTTAGTGTTCAAATGTTTATTTATTGATACAAAAATATACAAGTATTTGGTATCTTGTATCTTTGAACAAGATGTTGCACCAAAACCTATTCTGGAGGCATGAACTGGTGTTGTTCAGTTGCTAAGTCATGTCCATCTCTCTGCAACTCTATGGACTATAGCACGCCAGGCTCCTCTGTCCTCCATTCTCTCTGAGTTTGCTCAAAGTCATGTCCATTGAGTCAGTGATGTTGTCTAACCATCTCATCCTCTGCTGCTCCCTTCTCCTTTTGCCTTCAATCTTTCCCAGCATCAGGGTCTTTCCAATGAGTTGGCTCTTTGCATCAGGCGGCCAGAGTATCAGAGTGTCAGCTTCAGCATGCGTCCTTCTAATGAATATTCAGGGTTATTTTATTTTAGCATTGACTGGTTTGATCTTCTTGCAATCAAGAGATTCTTAAGAGTCTTCTCCAGAGCCATAATTTGAAAGCACCACAGTTTGAAAGCACCACACTTCTTCAGCACTCAGCCTTCTTTATGGACCAACTCTCACAATCCTACGTGACTATAGGAAAGACCATAGCATGAATACCAGTGTGCATTTAGAACCCCATTATCTACCGTCTTGTATAAAACAAGGGTTCTATTCCTTAAAACTTAATAAACTTTGACTGGAAATGTGATATATGTATCCTTGGATGATTTATTTTAGGAGTTGTGAATAGATTTAAATCTTTGTTGAAAAACAGTGAGAAAATTATAGCTGTTGAAACTCTTAAGATACATTTCCAATGAAAACTGGATAATAGTTTCAAAAAGATGATCAGCTCAGAAGTTTGCCTTAAGTTTTAAGAAAATTCTATAGAAGGTATACAGGAAGAGTCGGGAATTCACTCATTATAAATAAAGTGATTTTAATTATGAGTACTATTTGTGTCTTGCATTCCTTTAAAATAAATTTTAGGATATGTAAGTCTTTTTGGTGTAGTAAGTTTAACTTACATAATGTACCTAATGGTGAACAGGTCAGACAATTTTTTCAAGTGTCATTTCTAACAGCCTCACTCACTCTTCTTGCTGCAGTCTATGCAGCCTGCTAGCTGTGTTCATGATACTACGAGAGCTCTGGCATTGTAGGGTCTAGGGAACTTAAAATCTCTGCTCGGCTGGTATTTTCAATGATTGTTAGGAAAACAAGTGGACTTTGTTTCCTAGGTAAAATGTTTACCTAATTGAGGCAATATTTTGTTGAATATTTTGTTGAAAATACCATCTTTCACTGTGAAACTGTATTTCAATCTGTCACTAAGTTTGAGATCAGTATCAGTTCAGTTCAGTTCAGTTGTTCGGTCGTGTCTGAGTTTTTGCGACCCCATGGACTGCAGCACCCCACGCCTCCCTGTCCATCACCAACTCCCAAACTTGACTCAGACTTATGTCCATTGAGTTGGTGATGCCACCAACCATCTCATCCTCTGTCGTCCCCTTCTTCTCCTGCTTCAATCTTTCCCAGCATCAGGGTCTTCTCAAATGAGCCACTTCTTCCATCAGATGGCCAAAGTATTGGAGTTTCAGCTTCAGCTTCAGTCCTTCCAATGAATATTTAGGGCTAATTTCTTTTAGGATGGACTGGTTGGATCTCCTTGCAGTTCAAGGGACTCTCAAGAGACTTCTCCAACACCACAGTTCTTTTGGTCAATTGTTCAGTGGTCAACTTTCTTTACAGTCCAACTCTCACATCTGTACATGACCACTGGAAAAACCATAGCCTTGACTAGATGGACCTTGGTCACCAAAGTAATATCTCTGCTTTTTAATATGCTATCTAGGTTGGTCATAAATTTCCTTCCAAGGAGTAAGCATCTTTTAATTTCATGGCTGCAGTCTCCATCTGCAGTGATTTTGGAGCCTCCCAAAATGAAGTCTCTCACTGTTTCCCCATCAATTTGCCATGAAGTGATGGGACCGGACGCCATGATCTTAGTTTTCTGAATGTTGAGATTCAAGCCAACTTTTCGCACTCCTCTTGCACTTTCATCAAGAGGCTCTTTAGTTCTTCATCACTTTCTGCCATAAGGGTGGTGTCATCTGCATATATGAGGTTATTGATATTTATCCCGGCAGTCTTGATTCCAGCTTGTGTTTCATTCAGCCCAGCATTTCTCATGATGTGCTCTGTATATAAGTTAAATAAGCAGGGTAATATATAGCCTTGATGTACTCCTTTTTCTATTTGGAACCAGTCTGTTGTTCCATGTCCAGTTCTAACTGTTGCTTCCTGACCTGCATACAGATTTCTCAAGAGGAAGGTTAAGTGGTCTGGTATTCCCATCTCTTTCAGAATTTTCCACAGTTTATTATGATCCACACAGTCAAAGGCTTTGGCATAGTCAATAAAGCAGAAATGGATGTTTTTCTGGAATTCTCTTGCTTTTTCAATGATCCAGCGGATGTTGGCAATTTGATCTCTTGTTCCTCTGCCTTTTCTAAAACCAGCTTGAACATCTGGAAGTGCATGGTTCATGTATTGCTGACGCCTGGCTTGGAGAATTTTGAGCATTACTTTACTAGTGTGTGAGATGAGTGCAATTGTGCAGTAGTTTGAGCACTCTTTGGCATTGCCTTTCTTTGGGACTGTAATGAAAACTGATCTTTCCCACTCCTGTGACCACTGGTGAGTTTTCCAAATTTGCTGGCATGTTGAGTGCAGCACTTCCACAGCATCATCTTTTCGGATTTGAAATAGCTCAATTGGAATTTCATCACCTCCACCAGCTTTGTTTGTAATGATGCTTCCTAAGGCCCACTTGACTTCACATTCCAGGATGTCTGGCTCGAGGTGAGTGGTCAAACCATTGTGATTTTCTGAGTTGTGAAGATCTTTTTTTGTACAGTTCTTCTGTGTATTCTTGCACCTCTTCTTAATATCCTCTGCTTCTGTTAGGTCCATACCATTTCTGTCCTTTATTGAGCCCATCTTTGCATGAAATGTTCCCTTGGTATCTATAATTTTCCTGAAGAGATCTCTAGTCTTTCCCATTCTATTGTTTCCCTCTATTTCTTTGCACTGATCACTGAGAAGGGCTTTCGTATCTCTCCTTGCTGTTCTTTGGCACTCTGCATTCAAATGGGTATATCTTTCCTTTTCTCCTTTGCTTTTTATTTCTCTTCTTTTCACAGCTATTTCTAAGGCCTCCTCAGACAGCCATTTTGCTTTTTTTCGTTTCTTTTTCTTGGGGATGATCTTGATCCCTGTCTCCTGTATAATGTCACAAACCTCCATCCATAGTTCATCAGGCACTCTATCAGATCTAGTCCCTTAAATCTATTTCTCACTTCCACTGTTTAATCGTAAGGGATTTGATTTAGGTCATACTTGAATGGTCTAGTGGTTTTCCCTACTTTCTTCAATTTAAGTCTGAATTTGGCAGGAAGGAGTTCATGATCTGAGCCACAGTCAGCTCCTAGTCTTGTTTTTGTTGACTGCATAGAGCTTCTCCATCTTTGGCTGCAAAGAATATAATCAATCTGATTTCAGTATTGACCATCTGGTGAAGTTCATATGTAGAGTCTTCTCTTCTGTTGTTGGAATAGGGTGTTTGCTATGACCAGTGTATTCTCTTGGCAAAACTCTATTAACCTTTTCCCTGCTTCATTCTGTACTCCAAGGCCAAATTTGCCTGTTACTCCAGATGTTTCTTGACTTCCTACTTTTGCATTCCAGTCCCCTCTCCTATGCAAAGGACATCCTTTTTGGGTTTTAGTTTTAGAAGGTCTTGTAGGTCTTCATAGATTGTTCAACTTTGGCTTCTTCAGAATTACTGGTCAGGGCATAGACTTGGATTACAGTGATATTAAATGCTTTGCCTTGGAAATAAACAAAGATCATTCTGTTGTTTTTGAGACTGTATCCAAGTACTGTGTTTGAGACTCTTTTATTGAGCTCAGTATAAAAGCAGCTTTTTTCATTTATTGGAAAAACTCAAGATCCTCACTACAGTTTTCCTTTGAAAAATAAAAAAGGTGCTTTGACAGAACTGTTGATGATTTTTACCGACCACCTGTGATATACACATACCCATCATGCTCATCTCCTACCCATGTCTTGGGTGGGCTTATGAATTAATTTCAAGTTGCATTCTACTGAATAGAATCTATGTACTTTAACAATTTTAAAAATGTTGCTGTTATTTTGTGACAGTTAAACAAATTACCTCACTTTGAATGTGTTTCCTTTATTTGAATCTTCTCAAAGTGTGCTTAATGGCACAGCCAAGACATTGAAAACATTCAGCAGTAGATAAATGGTTTTCCTGTTCCTGTCCAGTTCTATTGTATTATTATGGTTGTTACTATCATATTATGTCTTTGATTATGCAAAACAAATTTTAGTAAAATGGCATGGGTTCTTCTTGCATTCTAAACTGTATGTATTGATTTTCCTGTGGCAAATGTCCCTATTTATGACTTGCTGAATTTTTTTGCTGTTTTTTTTCCTTTTTAAGTTTTTAAAATTAAGGCCAAAATCAAACCTTTTTTTTTTTTTTTCATACACTGAAATACTTAGGTTCCTTCTTATTTGTTAGGATTGTTTATCTCCAAATAATAGAAAGCCTAAAATAATAGTGGCTTATACAATGTAGAAGTTAATTTAATTTTTTTTTTAATGCTCATGTAAAAGAAGTAGAGACATAAGGAGTCCAGAGCTGCTGTGGTGGCTCACCCATCACCAGGGACCTGGCTTTTTATATCATTAGCACATGACTCTCATCCTCCAGGTCATCTCATGTTCTAAGATTTCTGCTGGATTGTCAGCCTTTCCAGTAGGAAGGAAGCTAGAAAAGGGGAGGGTGGTACCAGAAGAGCTCTTCTCTTCTTTATAATGAATCTTTCTATAAATCCCATACCTCACTTCTGCTTAGTTTTCTTGGTCCAAACAAATTAACATGGCTATACCTTGCTGAAATTAGGTAAATTAGAAATCAGATATATTAGAAAATTCTGAAGACTTCAGGAAATACTAGGCTGAAAGGGAGTCTTGGAATTCTAGAATTTTAGTGGGAGAAATATCAGTAACCTCAGATATGCAGATGGTACCACCAGTATGGCAGAAAGCAAAGAGCAACTAAAGAACAAGAGGAGAGTGAAAAAGTTGACTTAAAGGTCAACATTCAGAAAACGAAGATCATGGCATCTGGTCTCATCACTTCATGGCAAATAGATGGGGAAACAGTGGAAATAGTGACAGACTTCATTTTTTTGGGCTCCAAAATCACTGCAGATGGTGATTGCAGCCATGAAATTAAAAAACGCTTGCAGCTTGGAAGAAAAGCTATGACAAACCTAAAGTGAAATAAAAGTGAAAGTGAAGTTACTCAGTCGTGTCCGACTCTTTGCGACGCCAAGGACTGTAGCCTACCAGGCTCCTCTATCCATGGGATTTTCCAGGCAAGAGTACTGGAGTGGGGTGCCATTGCCTTCTCCAGGGGATCTTCCCAACCCAGGGATCTAGCTCACGTATCCCGCACTGTAAGCAGACGCTTTAGCATCTGAGCCAACAGTGAAAGTGAGAGTGAAGTTCCTCAGTCATATCCGAGTTTTTGCGACCCCATGGACTGTAGCCTACCAGGCTTCTCCATCCATGGGATTCTCTAGGCAAGAATACTGAAGTGGGTTACCATTTCCTTCTCCAGGGAATCTTCCCGACCCAGGGATCGAACCCTGGTCTCCTGCATTGCAGGCAGACGCTTTAACCTCTGAGCCACCGGGGGAGACCATGACAAACCTAGATGCATATTAAATAGCAGAGACATTGCTTTGCTGACAAAGGTCCATATAGTCAAAGCTATGATTTTTCCAGTAGTCGTGTATGGATGTGAGAGTTGGACCATAAAGAAGGCTGAGCACCAAACATCGATGCTTTTGAACTGTGGTGTTGGAGAAGACTCTTGAGAGTCCCTTGGACTGCAAAGAGATCAAACCAGTCCAACCTAAAGGAAATCAATCCTGAATATTCATTGGAAGGACTGATGCTGAAGCTGATGTTCCAATACTTAGGCCACCTGATGTGAAGAGCCAACTCATTAGAAAAGACCTGAATTCTGGGAAAGTTGAAGGCAGGAGGAGAAGGGGACAACAGAGGATGAGAAGGCTGGATGTCATTACTGACTCAATGGACATGAGTTTGAGTAAGCTCCAAGAGACGGTGAAGGACAGGGAAGCTTGGCATGCTACAGTCCATGGGGTTGCAAAGAGTTGGACATGACTGATAGACTGAACTAAAATATAGAACCAAACACTAATATAAATATTCCTAACAATTATATGAAAAATTCTTAAATTTGTTTATATACTAATCTCTTGTATGGAAACTTCATTTATTCAGGAGTAAATAAGGACCAAAAGGAGTTGCATATTTCATCCGGAGTTATTCAGCCAATCTTCAAAAACAGTTTGAAGCTCATGAACAATTAGGAAATTCTGAAGGCCTCAGAAAACATTAGGTTTATCATGAGTACTGACGACTGTACTTCACTGTGTAGAATTCTTGGAGTCAGTAACAGTAGCAGATAATGAAAAGGTGATAAATATTCTGGTTGTTACAAACAGCTCACCCCCAAACTTAGTGGCTTAAAAATACAGCAATCACTAATTTGCTAACCATTTTGCAGATTGTACAGGCCCAGTGGCATGGCTTATCTCTGCTCCACTTGGCATCTTATGGCGTGGCTTAGGTGCAGGGCCTGTAGATCCTCTCCCATGATGATGCATGCTCGTAGCTGGCAGGTCAGTGCTGGCCAATGACAGGGGTATCAGTTCTCCTCACATGACTTCTCCACATGGACAGGCCACACGATGGCAACGGATTTCAAAGACAGATCATTTTAAGGGTGAGCATTCTAAGAGGAGAATGTTCCAGTGTGCAGGCATTTTTAAAGCTTCTGTTAATATCCCATTGGCCAACAAGGAGAAGGCAATGGCAATTCTCCAGTACTCTTGCCTGGAGAATCCCATGGGCGGAAGAGCCTGGTAGGCTGCAGTCCATGGGGTTGCTAAGAGTCGGACACGACTGAGCTATTTCACTTTCACTTTTCACTTTCATGCATTGGAGAAGGAAATGGTAACCCACTCCAGTGTTCTTGCCTGGAGAATCCCAGGGATGGGGGAGCCTGGTGGGCTGCCGTCTATGGGATGGCACAGAGTTGGACACGACTGAGCGACTTAGCAGCAGCAGCAGCAGCAGCAGTCCCATAACAAAGGCCAGAGTCCAAGTGGGAGGGACTACAAATTGGTGTATAAACAGCAGATGTGGTTCCTTACAGGGGTCACCAAGTATCTGCCTGCCTCAGAAAGTTCTGAGAGGGAAGGAAAAAATACCCTCTATTAATTGAGTCACTGTCATATTCCAGAGGGATTCTCTGGTAGGTCGGTTGGTAAAGACTCCACCTTCAATGTAGGAGACCCTAGTTTGATTCCTAAATTGGGAAGATCCATCTGGAGAAGGGATAGGCTAGCCACTCCAGTATTCTTGGGCTTCCCTGGTGACTCAGCTGGTAAAGAATCCACCTGCAATGTGGGAGACCTGGGTTTGATCCCTGGGTTGGGAAGATCCTCTGAAGAAAGGAAAAGGTAACCACTCCAGCATTCTGGCCTGGAGAATTCCATGGACTGTATAATCCATGGGGTGGCAAAGAGTCGGACATGGCTGAGCAAGTTTCACGTTCACTTTCTACCGTGTTCCAGTTACTCTCTTTAATGATGATTTTGCCCTGCAAAGATGGTGTAATTGGTCCCATTCTTCAGACAGGAAAGTTAGATTCACGGCGTTTTCATGGACCTGTATGAGGTCGCATGGCTCTAAGAGTGGGGCTGGTGTTTCAGTCCTGCTGTGAGTGCCTGCAAAGTCTTTCCCTTTTCCGTGGCCCTCGGCCGCCTTCTTAACCAGTCGGTCTTTTGTAGCGGGCGTGTCTGCCCGGTGTGTTTTTCCTCTGAGCATGACCAAAGGCTTGACACCTGCTGTGTTGTGTTCTTTGAATTTAGGACAGGAGAGAGGGACTGTTAGAAATTCTAATTCCCCGTGTAACACGACGATGCCTGGTAGTGAGCGCAGCAGGCGGTGGGGCTGGACAAGGGGCGGTCGGGCTCCCTTGTGCTCCACCCCGTTGCCAGGTCTTTCTTCTGAACGAATCTGACCAGTGACAACAGCTTCCAAAGTCATTGCTAGAAAGCCTTCCATGAAATAAAGAATTGTAACAGAGGCATAAAAAAATGTGTTATTTTCGAATACTTTTTAATTGGTGTGTTCCTGATATCACAGCTTTGAGGAGAGGCCCCTTGACAAAATAAGTATGAGTCATGCACAAGGCCATGAAATTCCATTCTTTACGTTTTAAGTAACATCAAGATTGTTCTTTTCCTTCACAGTTTGGCAGATCAGAGTTCCCTTTTAAAATGCGAGAAGTTAGTTACTCATCAAAGCATTTGATTAATTAGCTAGGCCTGTCAGGCCAAACAGAACTAGCCAAGTCTTTTAAATCTCTTAATATGGGCCAATTTTCACAATAACCTGTTTCATTCATGGCCTTGGCGTTTTAAATTCTTGCTCATTAGTGACCTGGTATTTGGGCTTGTCTGAAAGGAAAGCATCCGTCGTGTTAAACAGGGCTCATTATGGATTATAGGTTTTCGAATGGAGATGCCCATGCACAAAAGACTGCCCTCCCATTTTCCTCTGAATCGCTAATTGGGCCTTCACCTTGTTTTTTACGAGCAAAAGGCTAAGCTTCAATAAGGAGGCAGGCTTTTATAATGGCACAGTTTGGGGTTTGTACTCAAGAGCGGGTCACCTATCATTATCAGTACAGATGCGCAACTAAAGTAGAGCATGTGTTTGGCTTTGCTGCAACAATAAAAATAATGGCTGCTTTTAAAACTAGTAAAACACTGAACTTGATGGAAAGAGAAATTCATTGACTATATCACCCTACAATAGCTCAATTCCCTGAGTGATAAAATACAACCTCCAGACACTCAGAAATAAACATCCGATAGTTAAGAAATAAATGAAACAATTCCAAACCACAGTACCCCTCGCTGACTTCTAAAGAAATACATTTCTTATACTCCCAAAGAGATGCATGTATTATGATATCCCCAGGGGTTCTGCCTCATCATTGTACATCATACAAATGTCTCTAATAGAAATTCCTTTTGAATTTGCCTTGGTTAAAATAATCTTCTATTTGGTGTATGGTTCCAATTTGTTTTAAAATACTATATTACTCGAAGTAATTCTTTTCCTCACTTCCTTTTTATTTTCTTTCAAAATTTACTGTTCATTTCCAATTACTCCAGACCCTAATAGTCTATTTTGCTTTTGGCAGAATTCGTATATCTGTTTAGTTGCATTCTGCTTGTTGAATTTCTTTCCAGTGAATGTCTCTGCAGTGGCTTCTTTTGATGGCAAAATATTACACTACTTGTTTAGGACCTTCAGTTTCCATTTGTAATCTGTCCCTACCGTCAACCCTCTTAGTAAGCCAAGTGTCCTAATTAATTCACTGTACCCTCTGATGTAAGTATTTATGGATGTGACTCAAAATGCTGATACACAAGTTCCTATTGGCCTTAGAAGAAATAATTTTCCTGGCAGTGTTATCAGTTTTAAAAATTCAGATTTCATACATTTGAGGTGAGCAGATTCAGCAGACAACCTCAATGTGGCGTCATGTTAATGGAGTCCTGGAAGCTGCTGGTGTTAAAATGAGTAAATTAAGGAGTCAACACTGCTTATTTAGGCACATTAGGATAAAATAGTATGAGAGCTGGGACTTAACAAAAATCAATTCAGCATGCGGAGTGCACATCCATCAGGTCTTTGTTATGATGTCAGGGGGAGAGCAACCTGGTTTTATTTTATGAAGAATGCTACATTAGCATCCCCATGTCCTTGGACGACTGTGACATTTGCTGTTACAGAACTACTTTGAGGCATCCACAAGGCCCTCAGGGACTACTACAAGTACATTAAAAAAATTAAGTTGGCATCAAATGACTTATTGAACTCTTTATTGATATCCTTGGGATTTGCTTGTCAATCTTCACAGTGGTTAGTCACCTTCCATACAGATTGCATTAAGTACGAGGTTGCAACAGTTATGTTGATGATTTGTGCAAATTACTTTTTTCTATCCAGTCCCCACACATTACCACAGTAATAAAAGCAGCTTGAATTTCAGGTATGGCCTGGGCGTTTTATTTCACAGTAACTTCTAGGTAGATATTATCCCCTCTCTGAGACTTTAAGCATTACCTCAGTGTCACAAACCAGGGCCCTTGCCACTGACTTCAGCTATAGAAAATAAGTTTTAAATTTTTTTCTGACCTAGGTTTTGTACCCTGAAAGACTTCAGAGATTGTATTTTATAGATAATGTAATAATTCTTTCTTATTGAACTACACTTGTTAATTTACACTGTTGTGCCAATCTCTGCTGTACAGGAAAGTGACTTAGTTAGACACCTATATACATTCTTTTTTATATTTTTTGCCGCTATGGCTTGTCACAGGATATTGAAGATAGTTCCCTGTGCTATAGATAATAATTATTGAATTCATCTTATTTTTGTATTTGCGCATTTCCCTTGCCAAAATAAAAACTTGCCTGGACGTGTTCTCTACTCTGGTCTCTCTCCAAAACTATTAGCTTTTATTAAAGGGTTGGAGCCTAGATGTTTAATTTCACAGGCATACATATTGATTTGTATTTGAATACAGTTTTAATATGCATTAATAGTAGTTCAAAATATATAAGTAATTTTTTAGTAATATCTACTATAGAAGACTTCATAGTCTTATATAAAGTAAAAAAGGATTATAAGCAAGAAATATTACATTCTACCCAGGTTATTGTCATAACCCATCTTCCTGGTATCCTTTTATTTTAACAATTTAAATTTTTTATTAAAGTGATGTTTCTCAAATCTAAAACTTAGGGAAAATGGGAAAAGCATAAAGAAGATAATAGAGACGGCATGTAGTCTCACAGTCCTGCTAATAGACGATATTCTTTCAGACCTTTCACTTACATTTTCCAGTGTATGTGTATGTACAAAGTTTTTCTGTGTGTTCACGTATACTTAGTACAAGCAAATAATTATGCTACTTTGGTACATTTTAAGGATGTGCCATAATTTTTTAGTTAATTACCTGCTGTTGGAATTTAAACTGATACTGAGCTATTGTGCTTCTAAATATTTCTTTGATCATTCCTGAATATATAACTTCTTTTTAAAAAGGTAAAATGTTATGAATGTTTAAATTTCAGACATTACCAAAACAACTTTTACTTTTAGGACTACCTTGAATGGCATAATCATTCATTACTTCATTCAAAACCATTTGTTTTGAATGTTTTGCCTAGCACTAGGCATTGTGCTAGGCAATGATATAAAACAGATGGCCCTTTGCTCTCCCAGAATTTACCACGCAAGGAGCGGAGACAAATTTGAACTAAGTAACTGTACAAATGCCTTCTGGATAGAACTTGTGTTATGAAGGAAAAGTTACAGGAAGTTTGAACCAGATCTAGTTTGAGGAATCAGGAAACAGCTCCCTAAAGAAATGATATCTGACACTTGAAAAGTGAGGTTGTGCATGGGATGTAATATATACTGTGTTACATCCTTCTGGCAATCATTACCTTCCTACTAGGGAATGCTAGGTATGCTTTGACATATTCTAAGTCAGGTCATTTTATTCCATTTTATGGTTAGACAATAAAAGAAATAGTTTATAGAGTCTCTTTCCACTGCTTTTGCTCACAATTACAATGATTAACATGTGTTGGTCCAAAACTATTTTTAAAAGGAAAAAGTGATGCCCATACTCAAAAGAGTTGCATGTCACCGAGGTTGAGTTCCATTTTACAAGCAATGTATTCAGTGCTATTCTTGGAGCCAAGGGAAATTCCAGTTCCAGTTGTCCAATAGTCATCTTTGAGGGTCTTAAGCAAAAAGGAGAGGACATTGGAACACCATATTAGACTGTAAACAGTAACACCTTTAAGTCTGACTTTCTCTCTTTGGACATATCTACCCATCACTCTGTCTACACTCACCAAAATCACTAATGAGGAAACAAAAATGTGTGGACATTAACTTTTATAAGGTCAGAAACTCATGTTGTTTTGAATGAACTGGGCTGGATGAAGCACAAGCTGGAATCAAGATTGCCAGGCGAAATATCAGTAACCTCAGATACACAGATGAAACCACCCTTATGGCAGAAAGCAAAGAGAAACCAAAAAGCCTCAGGATGAAAGTGGAAAAGTTGGCACTCAGCATTCAGAAAACTAAGATCATGGCATCCAGTCCCATAACTTCATGCAAATAGATGGGGAAACAATGGAAAAAGTGACAGACTCTATTTTGGGGGCTCCAAAATCACCACAGATGTTGACTGCAGCCATGAAATTAAAAGACGCTTGCTCCTTGGAAGAAAAGCTATGACCAACCTAGACAGCATGTTAAACACCAGAGACATTACTTTGGTGACAAAGGTCCTTCTAGTCAAAGCTATGGTTTTCCCAGTAGTCATGTATGGATGTGAGAGTTGGACTAAAAAGAAAGCTGAGCACCCAAGAATTGATGCTTTTGAACTGTGGTGTTGGAGAAGACTCTTGAGAGTCCCTTGGACTGCAAGGAGACCCAACCAGTCAATCCTAAAGGAAATCAGTCCTGAATATTCATTGGAAGGACTGATGCTGAAGCTGAAACTCCAATACTTTGGTCACCTGATGTGAAGAACTGACTCACTGGAAAACAGCCCTGATGCTGGGAAAGATTGAAGGCAGGAGGAGAAGGGGTCAACAAAGGATGAGATGATTGGATGGTATGTATCACTGACTCAATGGACATGAGTTAGAGCAAGCTCTGGGAGTTGGTGATGGACAGGGAAGCCTGGCGTGCTGCAGTCCATGCAGTTGCAAAGAGTCAGACACGACTGAGCAACTGAACTGAATATCTTTGTTTCTAGACCACCATTTTCTTAGTTAGTCTCAGCATTAAATTTCTATAGAGCAAGTGTCTGTGATTCTTTGTTAAATATTTCAAAATGTACTTCTTATATTTTGTTGTTTAGTTGCTAAGTTGTGTCCAACTCTCTTGAGACTCCAAGGACTGTAGTTCACTAGACTCCTCTGTCCATGAGATTCTCCAGGCAAGAACACTGGAGTGGGTTGCATTTCTTTCCCACCCAGGGATCAAACTTGTATCTCTTGTATTAGCAAGTGAATTCTTTACCACTGAACCCCCTGGGAAGTCTACTTCTTATTATATAAAACTATGCAAGTACCATTTTCTTAACAGCCCAACTAATGAATTAATTCTTAATATTAATGAATTGGCACAGAATATGCCATGATGTAACATGAGTTTTCTGTTGGATTAAGTCAACACCCTTATGTATGAGCCCCACAGAACTGTAGTTATTTCATTTTTTTATCCAAAGAAAAAATACCTTATAAACATTGTTGATACAAATATCACCATTTAAAATACAGTGGGTTGCTAGCTTTCTCTTTTCTCTGGGAAATGTATGCTTGGTTGACTGGGATTCAGTGAAACCTCTCATTAGGGCACTATGGTTCATTAAGACTCAAAGAGGCATCACTGAAATTTGCATTGGCCGTGCTGTGATCTCTGGGCCTTTCTGAATGGTAATCAGGAAATGTTACGCTGTGTGTGCTTGACTTCTGCAATCGTTTTAGCATCTTTTCTTTTTTAAAAAACACTTTAGTGCTGAAGCTTTGTGTTATATCAAATATTGGCAAGTTTCTTAGGGATGGTATCTTTCTGTTTCCGAATTGAGATTAAAAAAATCAGATTCTTATATAAAGCATGTAAATAACAAATTCAAATATGATGCTGGATTTGTTTTTCACTTATTAGGAAGAGCATGTTAGTGTCTTTATTTCTGGTTTATTTCCTTAAGCTGAATGGAATGTCTGCATGATTATAAAGCACTAGAAAAATCAATAAGCAGTGTAGATATTGATTTATTGAATGTCGAACGTGCAGATTGAGAGAAACCACATTCAAATGTGATAATTTAGTGAAGAGTGGGCTGAAATAAGGGTCACATTACTAACTGGCATGGGATTACCAGATAGATGTATATCATAGCCAGATCCACAGGGAAAGGACTTGTTTAACCTACATGAGAAAACAACTTGTGCTCAGGCATTTGAGAATCAGTAAGTTCTCCATAATTAGACCAGCTAGAAATACTTCTTTTATCAAATGGGCCCGAGATCAACCTGCCTTTGCTTTGCTGGCTAGAAAGATACCATCATAAGTAGTACATTTTTCCTTTAACAATATTCCTTTAAAAATAATTTAAACTGACACTGTACCTAGTCCAAGTGGCCAAATATTTCTCTCTGTATCTACTGCTACAGATTGGTTTGCTTATGCTATCTGCACATTTGGCTCTGGTTGGTGGGTGTGAGCATGTTCCCTGGGGTGGCCTGCATCACACAGAATTGGAAATCTCTCTTTACTCACCTGATTTTCCCACTCTTGTGTTTCCTCTGTGGAAGGAACTGGTGACCACTCTTAGCTCCATACCTATCAAAGGCCTAACAAAAAAGAATGTTTCTAATAAATATTTGTTGGATAAATTAACTTCTATAGATTTTCACTGTCTAGCACAGTGGCTGACACAATTATATCCTTAATAGATGTCATGAGTAAGTGAATGAATGGATACATGCATGGACGCTTATCATTTGTTTCATGAATATTTCCAGTTTTATTGATGTGACTTATTGGAAGCATAATCTCAGGCTTACGGGGGTGGGGGAAGGTTAGAGAAAAATTATTTCAGTTATCCTGTTGGACTATCAGGGTAAGATTTGTTTTTTGGCAATCACTTCCCCAAACTTCTGTCCCCCCCACCCACACTCCCAATTAAAAAAAAAACAGTAAAATGCAAATTAACTGAGCCTTGATAATTTTGTGTGGGAGATTTCTGTGGAGGGTGTACTAGTTAAGGTATATGTTTTTACTTATGAGTGTGTCTCAATTTCACTGACAATGTATTTTGAGCTTTGAAAGCTATTTTTACTCTTTGGATAACAAAGTTGAAAAATAATATGTTTAGCAGGGATATAGTGATTTAGAAACAAATGATCAAATTACCTACATTTTTAGTCACATTATTATTGGATTGGCCAAAAAGTTTGGGTTTTCTGTACCAGTACTGAAAAACTCGAATGAACTTTTGGCCAACCCACTATTATTATTATTATTTTTAATTTCATGATTTACCTTAAATTTATATAAAGGAGAACATACTGAAAGCTCTATCATAACAATATTCAAAGTATATGGCCTAAAGCTCACTCGTGGATACTCCTTATATGGTAAAGCGATAGACTTTCATAGACTTTCATTTTTATAAAGGTTCAAGGGCTACTTACTAACACTATTAATAGTTACCTGCTAAGGTAATTATTAAAGTTTAGAAACATTTGTTGTAAACTTAATACAATACTAAACTTTATAGAAATCATTTCAGAAATTAGGTTGCCCTTTAAACCTCAACTATGCTGCCAGTAATGAAACATGTAAACTTCTAAGATAATTTTAATTCCCAGAATTTTGGGAAAACATGCTTTGTTAATGTCAAACTGTAAGGCTGTTATGCTAAAGTCATTTTCAGTTTTCTGGCATTGAGTAATGCATGGTATTGAAGTACAAATGTCAGGTTTATGCTGAAAAGATTTTTATTCTTGGAGATGCAACCTGACTTCATTGGGTCCCTTTGAGACTAGTGTTTCAATGAAAAGATGTTGAAATATAATCCAGAAATCCTTGTAAATTAATGTGGTCTTTCCTGAAGGTCTTTCTAGGAGGCAACAGTGAAAGTTGCTTTAAATAAGGTGTATATATCAAGACTTCCTAATACTCCCTCCTATTTAAACATCCCTTCAGAGTTCCATACCTAAGGGCACCACTCCTTCTCTTCTCCTCTCTACCTCTCTTCCTTTCTATCCATTTCTTCAGTCATCCTTACTTCTAAAATACAGTATTTTGGCCTACCTGGTTGGCCTCTGATACTGTCCTGTTCCCTCTTCAGTCTGATCAGTGAAGGCTAGGTGATTATAAAATTAGTAAAGGAATGAAGCCCAGGGGGCTAAGTGGGGGTAAGGAATATAAAAAGTATAATTCAGTTATGTGTCTTGCTCCTGTCTGCATCGTAGTTAAACATGACATTCGTCTAACTAAAGGGAATCAAAAATCTTGAGGTGCTGCTTTTCTCAGTTTGAGGTCCCCGTAATGCAGAGCCTGAGACTAAGGTTTGGATGCCAGTAGTTTCTTTGGTCATCATGCCAGGAAGTAGAAGAGGCAGAGAGTAAGTCAGAGAACAGGGGAAAATACAGCAAAGGTTAGAAGTTCTTGAGCTGGTTAGCACTGTGGGCAACTGAGGCTCAGTCCTGCTGGGGACTCTGAAGAAAAATGTGGAACACACAGCCCTGTCTAAACAGAAGTGTCCCTGTAGAGAGCACTCCCCAGTAGGACTTTCTGGTGATGGAAATATTCTGTGCCCACATTGTCTTGGATCATATCCCCAAGTGACTACTAAGCATTTGAAATACGGCTAGAGTGACTGAAGAATTGGATTTTTAATGTATTTAATTTTAATTAATTTAAATCAAACGGCCACATGATAACTGGCTAGGGACTACTCCATTGGACAGCAGAGCTCTAAAGCAGCTCAGACATGAACCACTAACTCCTTTTCCCCTAGTTGTGAAGGTGTCTGGGGTGGAGGGATATTAATTCCCTTGAACTTCCAACCCGCCCAGTGTGGGGGCTAAGATATCCACCATCCCTGTGGAAGAAAAGTTGAGAGAAACCCTGCCTCCATGTCAGGAGACTGCCAGCCCAGTGGCAGCTGCAGAGGAAAGCGCTTCACAGAGGGGCTGAGGGGATCAGCTGGAGGCGCAGAATGGCTCTTCTGCTGCCTTCTGGAGCATTGAAAAGGCAACGGTTTGGTACATTCACATCTGTTTTTTATGATTCTGTATCTAATTCACTTCATGAGAAATTTAATTCTGTTAGTATTTCTGAAGTTCTAAGTTAATTTAGTGCTTTGAAGCTTTTAATATTTTCTGAAGTTTTTTATTTTCTTTTAAAACTTTAATAATTTTAATTTTGCTTTAAGTTATTCACCAGGACAAAACTATCACCTCATTATTAAGTAGTATTTTATGGTGTTTTCAGTGATTGCATTTTGAAATGCAAGGAGAAAATGCTATTGCTCTACATTTTTATCTTCATAGAAGTGTATTTAGTTTCAATAATAAATAAAGACTACTTCAAGTTATTTGTCACTAATGAATGCCATAGTTTTGTAAATTGCATAAGCTAAATAAAAATAATATGATGAAAAGTATGTGGCAACTTCTAGTGATTCAAATTATAAAAAGTTATGAGGCTCTATTTTCTTTAAAGTTAGATTTAAACCATTCTATTCACATTTAAATTTTTCAAAATTGAATTTTCTGAGAAAGTATTACTTGTCCCTAAAGAAATCTACCAAGCTTTAAAAATGTAAAGTTTATATGGCATAAATGAAGCTAAATAACACATTAGAAAGCTCCTCTGCAGATATTAAAAAAACAAATTTACTCTTACTTTTTGCATTTCTATGAAATGACTGTTTAAAGGGTAGGAATAAAGGCCAAAATTTGCATTTAAATGGAGATATTTTAAGAAGAAATGCCGATTTGTGACCTTTACCCTTGCAGCTAGTTTTTTTTTTTTTTTTAAAGGTGGAAGAATCAAACTTCAGAGAAAAATGCTAGAAGTGGGAATATACTGATAGCAAATATTTAGCATGACCAGCTTCTAGAGCAGTGTGAGTGGTGTTTTCATACCCTTTTCATACCCTTTTAGAGCAAATTGTGCTTTGTCAGGAATGAATTCAATCAAGTGCAATGATATTGGGTAATTGATTCTGACTGGTATAAATCAGGGGTCCTGATCACTGCAGACTCAGTGTAAGGGAAGAGTAAAATGAGAAGGGCCAGTGAAGTGTCTGTTGATGATCATAGCTTATTAAGTTTCTTCATTCTATGTGTAGGTATCTCAAAATTTTAGGACATTTTTGTATTTACAGATTGTTTTGTACTACAGTGTCTACTCAGGAACAACCAGAATCATTGACTGTAATAACTTTACTGTCTTCTGGATTGTATTAGTCATTGTTAAAGCTCAGTGGATTTAGGATAATGGGCATTGTGAAGTCGCTCAGCCGTGTCCGACTCTTTGCGACCCGGTGGACTGTAGCCTACCAGGCTCCTCCGTCCGTGGGATTCTCCAGGCAAGAATACTGGAGTGGGTTGCCATTTCCTTCTCCAGGGGGTCTTTCCGACCCAGGGATTGAACCCAGGCCTCCCGCATTGGAGGCAGACAGTTTAACCTGTGAGCCACCAGGGAATGCCCTCCCTAATGGGCATTAGGGAGGCACAGATTTTAAAGGTGCTTTAATGATTCCTCTCTAAGCATTGACTAGTTGTGTGTTTTTGAGAATATACATTTATTTGAGTGAATGAATGATAAAGAGAGATCGATTTTTTAGCCCTGACTCTTCTCTTACCATGGTGAAATGGAACTAAAAGATGCTCTGTTGAATTCAGTTTTGCTGTTGTATGTGCATAAGCTCCTTTATAACAACTTTATTTTGGCTCCATCAGTCCCTTCATACTGCTGGTTCTCCCACCATTAATTACTTGGACTTTAGACACATTAGGGAAAAGAGAGCCCTAGAACTGCAGACCATTTTCTGTGGAGAGTTTCAGGAATCAGAAGAGAAAATAAGGTGGACTTCTGAAGGCTTGCATTTGGAACAGTAATTCTGCTCACAGAGGAAAGAACATATGAAAGATGAGTTAACAACCAATCCAAGGTGAGTCCAGGACTGGGCAGACAGACAGTAAGAGGTAAGCCATATGAAGTATCATGTTTAGAGAAACACAGGCATCCTGGACATTTGGTAGCCCTCACCTGGGCTCAACCCTAGGGAAACTGATATGTAAGATCGTGAATTCAGTTCTTGCTTCACTTGGAACAAGTTTGAGAAATCCAGGCTTGAAAGACCTGATTCGAGGTGAGGGAAACGAGAGAGGGAATAACATAAGAGCTTAGTCCCTGTGGATCTGACTCAGGTGAACCAAGCTGGTTGTAGGTATCCAGGGTCAGTATATCACTAAGAGTCAGTTGCCACCCTGCTCAGACCCTGGCCCAGAGAAATTTCTACTGCCGCTGCTCTGGAAGGGGCATTATGCCATCCTCTTAGAAGCTGAAACTTGAGAAGCCACTGCCATGGCAATTCCATTTTAATCATTTTTACCTGTTTCTTAGCAGATGCCAGACACTGTGCTAGGCCCCATCACATGCAATATCTTGGTGTTACTTGGTATTACCAATACCTTGGTATTAATACTACTACTAATAATAGTTATTATTATTCCTTTGACTCACCTTTCCCATGTATTGCTTCTTCAGAAAAAAAAAAAAATCACGAAAATGTTAATATGGCCAATAGCCTACAATGAAAGATTTTACCATGGGCTTTTCTATTTCTGTTTTTGCTAAACACATTTAGACTCCCAAATGAATATATTGGTAGCATAATTCCCCAAAAGGTGGATTGCTTGTAGTTATTAGACAAAAAAGCAAACAAAGCAAAAATAAAACTCATCAAATCAAAAAAGACGCTAAAGAATGAGGATTCCCAGCTCCAAAATATTTGGGAAATGGTAGGCTAAATATAGTTAGGCTATTTACATTTTTCTGCAATGCTTATCAGAGTCTTTCAATTTGCTGAAAGAACATTCAAGAAGGACTGGTGTATGCTGAGTTTCTCAAAAATGTGACCTGGGCATAGTTTCCACTGAAGCATCTTGAGAGCTTGATGCCTGACAGCACAGATTGGTTAAAATCCCAGTGTTTCAGTTTCATTCATTGCTGAAAGAAGCTATAATTCCTTAGGAAAATTCTGGCAGGGATGCTGGGTATGGTCCAGCTGGTTATGCTTTCAAAAAGGTCAAGGCAAAAAGGGATCCACATAGTGGCTCCAAAAATTCCAGGTTAATGAAGCATTCGCCCCCTTATTACCCTATGTACTTTTCATAATTCTTCAGTACTCTAATGAATGAGTACTGTCTATTAAGCTAGTATTCTTTAATCATAAGATGGCAGAGACTCTGAAGGGTTTTAACTGAAATGTATAAAATTATGAATGCCATCCACAAGTTGTCCATACTGTTTGGTCAAATTCTAGAAGACAGAACTGACTATATTAACTCTCTCCTACTTGCATCTTGAGGATTAATTTCTGGGTAGTTAGTTCAGTCACTCAGTCGTGTCCAACTCTTTGCGACCCCATGATCGCAGCACGCCAGGCCTCCCTGTCCATCACTTACTCCCGGAGTTCACCCAAACTCATGTCCATTGATTCGGTAATGACATCCAGCCATCTCATCCTCTGTCATCCCCTTCTCCTCCTGCCCCCAATCCCTCCCAGCTTCAAAGTCTTTTCCAATGAGTCAACTCTTCACATGAAGTGGCCAAAGTATTGGAGTTTCAGCTTTAGCATCATTCCTTCCAAAGAACACCCAGGACTGATCTCCTTTAGAATGGATTGGTTGGATCTTCTTGCAGTCCAAGGGACCCTTAAGAGTCTTCTCCAACATCACAGTTCAAAAGCATCAATTCTTCAGCGCTCAGCTTTCTTCACAGTCCAACTCTCACATCCATACATGACCACAGGAAAAACCATAGCCTTGACTAGACGGACCTTTGCTGGCAAAGTAATGTCTCTGCTTTTTAATATGCCATCTAGCTTGGTCATAACTTTTCTTCCAAGGAGTAAGCGTCTTTTAATTTTATGGCTATAATAACCATCTGCAGTGATTTTGGAGCCCCCCCAAAAATAAAGTCTGACACTGTTTCCACTGTTTCCCCATCTATTTGCCATGAAGTGATAGGACTGGATGCCATGATCTTCGTTTTCTGAATGTTGAGCTTCAAGCCAACTTTTTCACTCTCCTCTTTCACTTTCATCAAGAGGCTTTTGAGTTCCTCTCCACTTTCTGCCATAAGGGTGGTGTCCTCTGCATATCTGAGGTTATTGGTATTTCTCCCCACAATCTTGATTCCAGCTTGTGCTTCTTCCAGCCCAGCGTTTCTCATGATGTACTCTGCATATAAGTTAAATAAGCAGAGTGACAATATACAGTTTCAACGTACTCCTTTTCCTACTTGGCACCAGTTTGTTGTTCCATGTCAAGTTTTAACTATTGCTTCCTGACCTGCATATAAGTTTCTCAAGAAGCAGGTCAGGTGGTCTGGTATTCCCATCTTTTCTAAAATTTTCCATAGTTTATTGTGATCTGCACAGTCAAAGGCTTTGGCATAGTCAATAAAGCAGAAATAGATGTTTTTCTGGAACTCTCTTGCTTTTTCCATGATCCAGCAGATGTTGGCAGTTTGACCTCTGGTTCCTCTGCCTTTTCTAAAACCAGCTTGAACATCTGGAAGTTCATGGTTCACATATTGCTAAAGCCTGGCTTGGAGAATTTTGAGCATTACTTTACTAGTGTGTGAGATGAGTGCAATTGTGCGGTAGTTTGAGCATTCTTTGGCATTGCCTTTCTTTGGGATTGGAATGAAAACTGACCTTTTCCAGTCCTGTGGCCACTGCTGAGTTTTCCAAATTTGCTGGCATATTGAGTGCAGCACTTCCACAGCATCATCTTTTAGGATTTGAAATAGCTCTACTGAAATTCCATCACCTCCACTAGCTTTGTTTGTAGTGATGCTTTCTAAGGCCCACTTGAGTTCACATTCCAGGATGTCTGGCTCTAGGTGAGTGATCACACCATCATGATTATCTGGGTCGTGAAGATCTTTTCTGTACAGTTCTGTATATTCTTGCCACCTCTTCTTAATATCTTCTGCTTCTGGGTAGAAACTCTCTAAAGGGCTGTTAACAGAAATTCAAGCTTTTAGAGCTATATCCTAACTTTTGGTGATGATTGGCCATTAAAGAGATTACCAAGTTCAGTGAATCTGTTTGGCAGAAATGTACATAATAATTGAGAATTTTCCTTCTCTGAAAACATGGTTGTACATAGGATGATGGATAAATATTAAATATTAGGTCAAGAAATATTTCATGAAAGGGTAAATAAAAATAGATTGTGAAAAATGCAGTTGTGTTATACAGAGTTCATAAAGTTTTTAGAAAGATAAGAGGAAATTGAAATCCTATGATTAATTAGCAAGATGTGATGGATTGGTTTGTAAATTAAAGGTAGATGAATTTTACCTTTTGTTCATTATTGATTCCTAAAGGCTAAATTGTAAAGTGTTTATTATATATGCATAATATCTAGGAAATAAAATTAAACTTTTTAAATGAGCTTCATCTTCCCAAGAACCATAAAATAGGTTATGAGTGGATTTCTTCATCAAGACAGAGACTTACCATTAGGACATTTTGATTATCTGATGGGAAATTGTTATATAAATTAAGAAATAAGCTTACTACAGCAGTGGAAAAATTCCTATGTGCTTAGGAGCCCCTAGTGAGGATAATGATAACTAGGTATATCCTTAAAAACAAACGCAGCTCAGCTTTTTAGTATTCTTGTTATTTAACAAATTTCAGGGTGAATGGATGTGTAACAAAACCTTGGAAATGTTTTTCCTCTAAGTAAGTGCATGTTTTTTTTAATGTGTCTGCCCTTAACTGTATGTTGAAAATGCTTGCCTTTATAATTCCCAAGATCGTGTGTCTGATATAGCACTACAAATGGGTACTTGAGATAAGAAAGTGAAAGTTAAAGTGAAGTCGCTCAGTCATGTCTGACTCTCTACAATCCCATGGACTGTAGCCCATCAGGCTCCTCTGTCCATGGGATTCTCCAGGCAAGAATACTGGAGTGGGTTGCCATTTCCTTCTCCAGGGGATCTTCCCAACCCTGGGATCGAACCCAGGTCTCCCACATTGCAGTCAGACCCTTTAACCTCTGAGCCACCAGGGAAGCCCTGAGATAAGAGAGACCACTTTTTAATGAAATTGGCCAGTCAGCTCAATAACGCAATAATTTGGATCAGTTTTTTCCCATTAATTAGCAAAAACATGTTTTGGTATGGCAGTTTCTCATGCTTTACATAGGAAACGGGATATAGATGGATTTCCCTATATCATACTCAACCAGGAGTTTATTTTGATTAGTGTTTTGCATATACTAAAATATACACATTCTGACTCCGTGGGGAGTGTTGTTGTGCAGTTGTTTCCATGAAGCTTTCTATCCAGAATGATCACAAAGAAGGAACTAACCCCCGAAGGATAAATAAAGACTATAGACTTTGGCCAAAACAAGCAAGCAAACAAGTGAAAACGACACACTGGAAAAGTGCTAAGTTAATACTATGAGACAAAAATAAATAATGAATGAAGTTTGGAAAATGGCTCAAAGCTTTTTTTTTCCCTACCTGGCAGGATTTCACTGTAAAGCAAATATCTTGTTTATTTGCTTCTATTGTGTAAACATTTGTGTGTATGCAAATTTTTTACCCACCTCTTTTGTCAGCAACCATTAAATTCAGTGCCCAGAGAGATGCTGTGAATAGGCTACTATAAAATTAGGGTATGCTAGAAACTCATAATTAATTGTATGAAATTCCTTCACAAGACCAGATGATAGTTCTACATTTTATGTTATGTTAGAAACTGAGGAAATGTCATTTGTGAAATCTAATAAGGCAGAACATTATTATGTTCATACTGAAAGTCTGACTAATCTGAATGGATTAAAGGTGCCTTGTGGAATATCTTGTATTAGTTGACTAATTCTTGTCCTCATTATTAATGTTCTGAGGCAACTGTAATACCTACAAGTAAATATCTGTTCAAAATAATTTCAGAAGCATTGCTTAATCGTCAGAGAGAATATTGTTTGCTGTGTTAATGCAGACTAAATGGCATACATTGATTTTATCTCCCTTATAGAATTTTTTTTGAAAAGCAGATTAGTGAATGGCAGAGTTGTCACCCTTGATAAAACTGTTTCACATCTTTGGAGAGCTTAAACATGAAACACCACAGTGTATTCACTGTCCCTTATGAGCAGTAAGTGGTTTGTAAGATAAAAGAGGGAAACCAGAAGTGAGAAGGTCTCTATTACAGACCCAGTCATATCACACAAAGGGATAGCATGGATTAAATCACAAGGGCCACCCCTCCCCCTCGTTGTCTGCCAGGACCTCAACTGTCCTCTGTGACATACAGCTGAGCAAGAGACATGGAATCGCATTTTTCACAGGGATTTGAAATGTCTCTGCGGTCATGGTCTGGCAGTAATAGAAACCATGTGCTGTGGGTCAGGAGGAAAGCTGTCTTGAAACAGAAGAACCCATTTCTTGGCCTGATGACCTTGGGAAAGGTTAGTCATTTCAGTGTACTTTTTCCTTGAAGCAGTGTGGGGGTTGTTTGGGCTACGTTTTCCTTTATGTCACTCCTATTTGAGAGGGGGCTAACCACATATTATCCACAGAGAGGATAGTGTCAGTGATAAGCAAATGGTTAACGTCAGGAGCAATAAAATTCTCTTCCAGGGCACCTGGTAGATGATTTGTTGTAGGTTGATTTGCATTTCTCTTTGTGATCTTAAACTCCTTTTGGCTTCCTAATACTTTAAAACAAGAGTCTGATGGAATGAGAGATAGTGTTTAAAAATCTGATTTAAGCTGAGTACTTTGGAGACACTGGACCATTAGCCTGCGTCTTAAGTTGCATTGCCTCTGGAATGCCAGCATATAAGACAGAGCAATATGAGCTTGTGATGTCTGTCAGCTCTTCTCCAGTCGACACACACTTGCGAGGTATATGGATTGGGTCACTTGAGGTTTCCCATTTCCCATAAAATAATGTTTATCCTGGCCTGATGGCACTCAGAATTGGTTCCTAAGTAATTTTTCCTCTAATCTCTTGTAGTGATCCATAAGCATGTCCCCCAAATTGACAGTGACCTAGAGGCCTTGGCTGTTTAAAATGCTGCTGGTGGGCCATCATCCAAAGGCCAGTGTTTTAGTACAATCCATACTGAAAGCTGGATTTTGTTTTATATGGGTCTTGTTGAATTTAGGAAAGTGTTTCTTCTCCTGCTGAATTTTGATTATATCTCTAAGCAGGAGTTTTCTAAAACTGTGATAAGAGTTGATCAGAAATTCTCAATATCCAAGTGTTCAGTCTCCAAACTACCACATATCCTTTGTTCTCTGTTTCCTCAGATTGAAGTGGGTAGGGAAAATGGTGAAAATGTTTCTTCTCAGGGGTGTCTGTTACTCACCCCTCTGTGTGCTCCTGGAGGGCTCATGCTTTGAAGTAAATGGGATATAAAAAAATCTCTTAGAATCTTGATTTCAAACTAAGCTTCCTGAAATGGTCACATGACCAACCTTTTATTTTTAATTTATTTTTAATTGGAGGATACTTGCTTTGCAATGCTGTGTTGGTTTCTGCCATACAACAGTGTGAATCAGCTGTAAGTATGCACATGTTCCCTCACTCTTAAACCTCTCTGCAGCCCCCATCCCATCCCACCCCACCCCTCTAGGTTATCACAGAACACAGGGCTGAGCTCCCTGGGTTATATAGCACTTCCCACTAGCTATCTGTTTTACATATGGTAATGTGTATCAAATGACCAAGCTTTAAACTTACCCCCTACTTTTTTTTTTTTTCGCCCCCTGAGGTTTCCTCTGTGTATACTTGTTCATTTGTGTCCAGGGAGACTGGGGAGAGGCCTGCAACCAGTTCTCTGGTCAGTCAGGACATTAAAACTAAAAGAAAGAATGAATGATGGAGTTAAGCTGGCCCTAAAAATATTGATGTTCTATCACTGTAAAGGTTAACAGGTTCTCTCAAAGGAAGGTCATTTTGGAAGCTTAAGAAACCTTTTTCACTTTAGTTTTTGCTCTTATCTGAAAGCTCATCACAGGTTCTCCCATAATATTTTATCTTGATTCTGATAGGTTTCAGAATGAAGAATGGAACATGGCGTAAAGAGTACAAGGCTTCTGTGACAACACTGCATTTTGAAATAAGCCAAAATGATTTGTCTTTGTCAGATGTTCCATAGTGATGTTTCACTTCTTTTACTGCATGAAATAAAATTTTGTGATATTATTTCAAAAAATTCATTTGTAAAATTTAGGTCAAAACCACAAATGACTGTAAATGCTTTAAAAAATTATTTTAATTTTGTTTTCTCTATTGCATATACTCTAAAAGTTTTCCTTTGACAAATATAAATATTTCCATTGAAGTCTCCATATATTGAAACAACTACATAAACAGAGAATTGGTTATAGTTAAATGACCAGTTTTCTGTAGGATAACTTTATCACAAAGATAATGAAGAAATTAAATAGGCACTCCTTTGAGATGTCTGGCAATCAAACCAGAGGTTTTGATTGAGAAATTCCCTTATTAATGTAGATTAAGTGAATGAACTAATTTCTTTGTAATTTTTTCTGATGGGAACTTTTCACTCCTGAGAGGACCAAGGGAAAACCTAGTATTTTCACTGTCATGAAAAAGACAAAGATATGAGATATCTTTGAAACATTTCCCCTAACTTTCAACACCAAGCTTAAAGTATTGGAGATCACCTGTGATTACATTTCCACTGGAGATTAAAAAAAAAAAAAAAAAGGCAGCCCTTGCCACATATAATATATTTGAATGACGCTATAATATAGCTTTCTTGTGTGATCATATAGACATGTCTTGATGTTCTATCGAATTTCAGTTCTACCACTCCTCATCAAGGCAGTTATTGTAATACAGTGTAATAAATGAAACTTGAAATGGAATGATTATAAGTAAGCTTGAATTTTGTCTTATTGCCTGCCACTTATAGTAAGACGCCATGAAAGAGAATGCATCTTCTAGGTAATCAAGAAATGTTCCATGATCTGGGTGTTACTCAAGGTTAATGTTAAGACTTTCCTTTTGGGTGGTGTTTTATAGAATAGAAATCATGTCACTTTTCCTCCCTAGATATTAAGACAGTCTATTGGTTTTTTTTTTAAGTACCTTTCTTATAATCTCCCCAGAGCAGTAATCATGAGCTATGGACATTTCACTGAAACACTCATATTTAGAAATATTTTCTCAAAATTGAGACCTGTTTTTTTTTTTTTCCTGATGGTACTCTTTTCTGTTCTGTTTATAGTACACCTTGGAAAGTATAAAATGTGCATTGTTATTCTTTGTAACGCTTTACTACCAAGACAGATATAGTAGCTTCAAGGAGGGCATTAACTGATTTTTTGAATCAGACCAGCTGTGTGCAATTAAAGTAAAAAAAAAAAAAAAAGAAAATGACTCCTACAATCCATGAGACATTTCTATAATTGTTTTTAAAATGTATTTAAGTAGTTGATTGATTTGCTTTTGTCTGGGATGGACTTTGTTGCTGCACGAAGGCTTTCTCTAGCTGCAGTGAGGGTTTGCTACTCTAGTTGCGGTGTGTGGGACTTTGGGCACGTGGGCTTCAGTGGTTACGGTGCACTGACTCAGTAGTTGTGGCACATGGGCTTAGCTGCCCCACAGCATGTGGGATCCTCCCAGCATACGTGTGCATTCACTCAGTAGTGTCCAGCTGTTTACTACCCCATCACCTGTAGCCTGCCAGGCTCCTCTGTCCATGGAATTGCCCTGGCAAGAAGACTGGAGTGGGTTGCCATTTCCTCCTCCAGCGAATCTTTTCCACCCAAGGATTGAACTTGTGTTCCCCACATTCGCAGGCAAATTTCCAACCCCTGGACCGACCACTAGGGAAGTGGTCACAAAGTCATGGGACCAGATGCCATGATCTTAGTTTTGTGAATGTTGAGTTTTAAGCCAGCTTTTTCACTCTCCTCTTTCACTTTCATCAAGAGGCTTTTTAGTTCCTCTTCACTCTCTGCCATAAGGTTGGTGTCATGTGCATATTTGAGGTTATTGATATTTCTCCCTGCAATCTTGATCCCAGCTTGTGCTTCATCCAGCCCAGCGTTTCTCATGATGTACTCTGCATAAAAGTTAAATAAGCAGAGTGACAATATACAGCCTCGACATACTCCTTTCCCAATTTGGAACCAGTCTGTTATTCCATGTCCAGTTCTAACTGTTGCTTCCTGAGCTGCATACAGATTTCTCAGGAGGCAGGTAAGGTGGTCTGGTATTCCTGTCTCTTGAAGAATTTTCCACAGTTTGTTGAGATCTGAGCAGTCAAAGGCTTTGGCATAGTCAATAGAGAAGTAGATCTTTTTCTGGAACTCTCTTGCTTTTTTGATGAAACAACAGATGTTGGCAATTTGACCTCTCGTTCCTCTGCCTTTTCTAACTCCAGCTTGAATATCTGAAAGTTCACAGTTCACGTACTTTTGAAGCCTGGCTTGGAGAATTTTGAGCATTACTTTGCTAGTGTGTGAGATGAGTGCCATTGTGCGGTAGTTTGAACATTCTTTGGCATTGCCTTTCTTTGAAATTGGACTAAAAACTTACCGTCAGTACCATGAACACATAAATCCAGGCCTTTATCATTTCCTACCATGACTGTTCATGTGGCCTTCTCTCTGGCTTCTGGTCTACCATCTTAGCTTCCCTTTTACCATCCCAACTCTGATCCCCCTGCTAAATTTCCCTAAAACAACCACTTGATCATCTCATACAAGCTTATAAACTTTTCTTGTTTCTTTAGTGCCTATAGAATATGAAAATCGAAGCTTTTTGCATTATGGTTGGAGCAGGGAGAGAAAGCAATTATCTAACTTATTGGCTCCCAAAGGAAATATTGGAACTTCTCTTCAAATTGACTTTTCTTATCCTTCTAAATTTGTATTATGAAATATGTGTTTCATAACATATATAATTTACCAATATGTTAGTACATAGATATAATTGATGAATAAATATACATATTCACATACACACACATTATATTACTAGATCACTGATATGACTTCCTACTTTCCTTTCTCCTTTTCTACAATGTAGGCAAAGCAGGTAAATTAAATCTGTCCTGTGATAGACCCGTAACTAACCTCAACACACTCTCGAAGTCTGCTACCGGAGTTTAGACTTGCTTATTATTTCCTTTAGACAAAGGCAATTGGTAAATTTGATCTAGCAGTTTTTCATCTTTTCTTTCTGACCAGTTTTGTTCTCTTTAGAATATTTCGGTGGGACTACCAATCTAACTCTTCTGTTTGGCCTGGGCTGACTCTTTTTCGCTCCTTCTTGTTAACTTCTTTACTATCTTACTGTTTCCTTTATACACATTCTTACCTGCACATATTCTCTTCCATTCTCCCTGTTAGTCGTCTTTCTGTTAGCCTCAGAGCCCTGTATTTTGATGCTTTCAGCCTGCAAGCAGCTTTCGAACTATGGGCACGCCATGATGACTTTGTGCTATGGGAACTACCAATGCCACCACTGCCAAATCACCAAGCTGTCCTGCCCCGTCCATTCACTTTGCCTCTTATATATCCTTCCTCCTTTGCATAGAGATCTTCCTCCTTTGCATAGAGATCTTCCTCCTTTGCATAGATCTCAATGCTAATTCTGAGACCATCCTGGCTTTCTACTTCATGGTTCACTCACTGGATAATGAGTTGTTCTGGCATTAGAAGTTAAAAATGGCATTCCTGACATGGTCTGAGACTCTCAATATTCCATACTCTCTTCGTGGCAGCATAATGTATTTTTCTCTAAAAGCTCAGTAGTCTGGGAGGCAAAGTTCTGGCTTAGAAAAGCTGATTGAAAGATAGCTCCTCAGGATACCAACTGCCTGGCCTAGATCCTGTTTCCTTCCCGCCCCCCCCCCCCCCCCCCCCCCCCCCGCTTTAGCGTTATATACTTCCAGACAAAAGGAACATACCTTTTTCTCAACAAAAGTATAAGCAGACAAACCCATGCAAACTGGTCCTTATGATGACTGTATTTAGAGTGAATCCAAGACAACTGTCAAAGGGAACAGGAGAATATTCCTTTTGGAATATCAATAGAAGCTCCCGATGCACTCCCTGTGAATGATATCTGCATTCAAGTTCTGCGTGTTCTGCCCTGTCTGCCTTCTTAAACTTGTCCTTTGTCCTCTCTAATACTTCAGTCGTTTTGAACTATTTTCTATTGTCCAGACAGAGCCTACCTCTCTGCCTTTGTCCTTGGCCTAAAATGCCTCCACAGACACCACGTACCTGTTGAAATCATATCTATTTTTGCCTGCCTAGCTCATATAATGATAATGATCATCAAACAACCTCTGCTAACTATCTTCACCACATTTAAATTCTTTCCCATCAGATGCCCTGTGGCATTTATTTTGTGGCATTCTTATGATAGCCTCGTCACATCCAGTGTGTGTAAGTGTGCTAAGTTGCTTCAGTTGTGTCTGACTCTTGGTGACTCTATGGACTGTAACCTACCAGGCTCCTCTGTCCATGGGATTCTCCAGGCGAGATACTAGAGTGGGTTGCCATGCCCTCCTCCAGGGGATTTTCCCAACCCAGGGGTCAACCTGACATTTTTTTACGTCTCCTTCATTGGCAGGAGGGTTCTTTACCATTAGTGCCACCCAGGAAGTCCCATCACATTGTGACTTTATGGTTATTTTTGTATAGTTTTAAAAAATTATTTCTGTAATACTTATCCTGCTAGTTTGTAAGTCCTTTGAGGACAGGTTGTGTGTCATATTCATCTTTGTATATTCCTGACTGCCTAGTTATAATGATATTAATATATTGGAGGCACGTTGGCATTTCGGGAGGAGATTATATGACTGAATGAAATGGTTCACAATGATGTATTCTTCTGATGGAAGTTTTTAACTTAATACTGCTGAGATTTTTTCAGTCAGCAAGGAGACAGTAGTGCACCATTCTGACATTCCTTTGAGGCACATGTTTATTCAGTGTATACCCTCTCACAGGAAGATATTTAATAAAAAAAAAAGAAAAGAAAAAAGAAAATCGGTAGCTTGATTATATGCTTAGCCAAGAAATTTCTTTTGCAGTTCTAAGGAAAATCTCCAGCAAACCAAATTACTCTCCCAGCAATGCACTTCAAAGGAGAGAAGAATGCATTTCTTGTACAGAATTCTTGGATATGTTTGATCATTAGTCAGGGCAAGTAGTTTGACTTGAGGCTATTTACTCTGCAGGAATAAAAAAGAGCAGCATTGCTTCAACCAAGAGGAGTGTCCCAGCCCTTCGCCAAGCAGAATTTAATTTGATCTGTCAGAGAAGTAATAGAGGTTTACTATAGGAGTCTCGATCAGTAATATTTGGTTAACTTTTGAGCTACTGAAAAGCTCCTTCCCCCTTAAATGACCTAAGGACGCTTGGCACAAAGTAATGTCTGAGAACCTGAGAATTTCACAGCAACTGTTATTATTGAAACAGGTTTTGTTTTTCTGAGTCTTGCTCTTACACTTGTGTGTATATGTGTATGTGTGTGTGTGTTTAATACATACCAATGGGCTATGGCTGATAATTATTTCAACTAGGAAGTACCATAAAATATGTTTGATGTAATCAAAATATAATGTAATATTATTAGACTTTTAATTACAAATGCACAAATATTTCTTGAAGAAAATCAATTGCTGAAAAAAAATGGCTTTAAATGTCAACTTAAAAAAAATAAACTAAATACATATTGTCTAATATGAGATAGGCTTTATACTTTCTAGGGGAAAAATTGCACATCACCTTTCAACATGTAATTTTTCAAAATTTAACTTTTTAATTAAATTTAATTTCAGTTATAAGGTGTTCATTACCATTTGGCACATTCTTCAGTTAAAATAATTAGCAACAATCATTAAAACTTTTCATGCTTGATTTTTCTAATCTCAATTTTAGGAAAATGGTGCTTTAAATTTATAGAAAATAAATAAATTGGTATATAATCACAGATGTACTAGACAACATCTATTTATAACTTTTCACCATGAACATCCTGAAAGAAATGATTTTTTTTTTAAATTTTAGACAAAAGAAAATATTCAAAGAGAGTACTAGTGAATCATTTGTTATTGGTTACTTTCTTAAACAGAGTAAAACAACTTCTGTAACATTAATTTTAAAAAGTTAATTCCCATGTTCTAATGCTAGCATAATGAGTTTTTTTCCACAGTGAACTCTATTGAGTTTATGAACGTGCTGCCATATTTATGGTAGAAGCAATGCAAATTTGATTCATGTTTATTTATGCATGCATTACATTTGGGAATATATTTAGGGACCAGAAGCTTGCTGGAGAATTTGTTACAGGAAAGAAAACTTATGAAGAGGACTTCTTATCCCAGGAGTGGAATTAAGGTAGAATTAACAAGGAATTGAAGTTATCTTTGATCATGATTTTTTATTCCATTTTTATTCACTTTGAGGAAGTGTTGCCTGCTTTTTTTGATGTTCAGCAGAGCAGTACAATGCAATACACAGAAGCATAATGTTGAATTTTCATAATAATGCTTATGATGCAAATGAAGCACACTTCAAAAAGCAGGTTGATTAGCATTTCTTGGTAAGATGACAGTCCCCTCTTTTTTAAAACTTTTGTTCATTAGTTTTATCGGTAGATTACATATCCAGATTTCAAATTTGAAGTGCATAGTTTTTGCTTATAATCATAATGTGAATTTAAATTGTTTTAGATTGTGCATTTAAAACAATTCTCCTGTCACTGAATTACACTCTGAATTAATGAGCTGTTTGTCACCTCAGAGCCCTTTGCTTTGATATTCAGTCTGGTTTAAAGTGAACTCCAACCATTTCAGGCCAGCATCTCATAGAAGGTTGCAGGATTAATGAGCTCCAGGGGCTCTGTGGTTCTCTTTGGAGCATATGTCACTAAATTCTCTTCTCAGGAAGCATTATTCTATGCAAGAAGAATATGGGGAGCTGAATGTGAAGAAACGGTTTTTCAACAAATGATTTGACAATTGCTGATGAGGCGTGATCTTTCACCCCACTATGCACACATGAGACAAGGGCTTTTGCCTTTTCTGCATTTGTGCTAGTTTGCTTCAGTCACATCCCAACTCTGCAGCCCACCAAGCTCCTCTGTCCATGGGATTCTCTAGGCGAGAATACTGGAGTGGGTTGCCAGGCCCCTCTCCAGGGAAATCTTCACAACCCAGGGAACCGCCTCATCTCTGTCTCCTGCATTGGCAGGTGGGTTCTTTACACTTTAGCTTCACCTGGGATGCCCTTGCCTTTTCTAACTGAAACAAAATTACCATTGATATATATTTTAATAAGGCTATCACTGTTGTTATTGATATTTGAGGTTAATGATATTTCTCCCGGCAATCTTGATTCCAGCTTGTGTTTCTTCCAGTCCAGCATTTCTCATGATGTCCTCTGCATGTAAGTTAAATAAGCAGGGTGACAATATATAGCCTTGACGTACTCCTTTTCCTATTTGGAACCAGTCTGTTGTTCCATGTCCAGTTCTAACTGTTGCTTCCTGACCTGCATACAGATTTCTCAAGAGGCAGGTCAGGTGGTATGGTATTCCCATCTCTTTCAGAATTTTCCACAGTTTATTGTGATCCACACAGTAAAAGGCTTTGGCATAGTCAATAAAGCAGAAATAGGTGTTTTTCTGGAACTCTCTTGCTTTTTCCATGATCCAGCAGGTGTTGGCAATTTGATCTCTGGTTCCTCTGCCTTTTCTAAAACCAGCTTCAACATCAGGGAGTTCATGGTTCACGTATTCCTGAAGTCTGGCTTGGAGAATTTTGAGCATTCCTTTACTAGGATGTGAGATGAGTGCAGTTGTGCGGTAGTTTGAGCATTCTTTGGCATTGCCTTTCTTTGGAATTGGAATGAAAACTGACCTTTTCCAGTCCTGTGGCCACTGCTGAGTTCTCCAAATTTGCTGGCATATTGAGTGCAGCACTTTCACAGCATCATCTTTCAGGATTTGAAACAGCTCAACTGAAATTCCATCACCTCCACTAGCTTTGTTCGTAGTGATGCTTTCTAAGGCCCACTTGACTTCACATTCCAAGATGTCTGGCTCTAGAGAAATATCAATAACCTCAGATATGCAGATGAAACCACCCTTATGGCAGAAAGTGAAGAGGAGCTAAAAAGCCTCTTGATGAAAGTGAAAGAGAAGAGTGAAAAAGTTGGCTTAAAGCTCAACATTCAGAAAATGAAGATCATGGCATCCGGTCCCATCACTTCATGGGAAATAGATGGGAAAACAGTGGAAACAGTGTCAGACTTTATTTTTGGGGGCTCCAAAATCCCTGCAGATGGTGACTGCAGCCATGAAATTAAAAGATGCTTACTCCTTGGAAGAAAAGTTATGACCAACCTAGACAGCATATTCAAAAGCAGAGACATTACTTTGCCAACTAAGGTCCGTCTAGTCAAGGCTACGGTTTTTCCTGTGGTCATGTATGGATGTGAGAGTTGGACTGTGCGCCGAAGAATTGATGCTTTTGAACTGTTGTGTTGGAGAAGACTCTTGAGAGTCCCTTGGACTGCAAGGAGATCCAACCCATCCGTTCTGAAGGAGATCAGTCCTGGGATTTCTTTGGAAGGATTGATGCTAAAGCTGAAGCTCCAGTACTTTGGCCACCTCATGTGAAGAGTTGACTCATTGGAAAAGACTCTGATGCTGGGAGGGATTGGGGGCAGGAAGAGAAGGGGACAACAGAGGATGAGATGGCTGGATGCCATCACGGACTCGATGGACATGAGTCTGAGTGAACTCCGGGAGATGGTGATGAACAGGGAGGCCTGGCGTGCTGCGATTCATGGGGTCGCAAAGAGTCGGACACGACTGAGTGACTGAACTGAACGGAACTGATCACTGTTGTTAAAACAATGCTCCTTTAAGGTTTATCACTCAATTGTTTTTGTTTCACTTAATGGACTTTCTAGGGCTGGATGAAGAATTTACACACACAGACTCTCAAGCACACTTCCAACCCATAAATTCTTGATTACGGTAACCTATTTATAAAGCTGGCTTTCTCTGTAGCTACCCTATAGAAATGGCTAGTATTTTTCTCCTTTCAGATTTTCTTAAAGCATCTTCATAGTATATAAAATGGAGAGAATAAAATGGAAGAAAAAGTTGTCCCTTTATTTCAGAATAAAATTTATCAGTAAACTGACAATTCTCCCTGTTTTTAACTTTTTTTTTTATTTTGGAGTCTAATTTATTAACCTTGTTGTAAGTTGCAGGTGTGCAACAAAGAGTTCAATAATATGTATGTATGTATGCTGTTTCAAATTATCTTCTCAATTAGGTTGTTATAGGAGATTGAGCAGAGTTCCCTATGCTTTACAATAGATCCTTGCTGGTTATCCATTTTAAATGTAGCAGTGTGTACATGTCAGTCCCAAACTCCCTAACTATTTTTCCCTTATCACCTTCCCCCCCTTGTAACCATAAATTGAATCTCTAAGTCTGTGAATCCATTTCTATTTGGTAAATAAGATCATCTGTATCATTTTTTTTAAATTCCAAATTCATGTTTAGTAATTCTATGAGTTGATTACTTAGCCAGAATTTCAGACTGAGACAATCAAACTCTTTACCTCTGGGTAAATCATTTATCTAAAATTGTCTCACTTAATCCAAACAGCCTGGGCTGGGGATGGCAAATTCATGGTAATCCTGTAGATATTCATTCCTTCTCAGGCAAACATCACTTATCCATCACAGCCTGTTTCTTTATGGAACCAGCTATCTGTACACTAAGGCACAGCCTCAGAATTCTCAACATCATGATCCAGGCAACCTCTACCTGTTTACCAGAGTTGACAAGTGAAATAAGCACGCTTGCCACTCTGGCCTGGTCAGCCCTCTTTGCCAGTTTAGATGCTCTGATCACTTGGAGAGAACTATGAAACCCCCAGTGTATTTTTAGTTTCTAGTTACACAGATGTTAAGATTGGGTGGTCCTGCCGTCTTTGAGTTGATGAAATATCGTATTCTCTTTGTTCTTCTCCATGCCCTTTTTTACTTGAATTCAAACTTTGTCTCCCTTCCCTTCCCAGCTGACCATCCTCATCATCTACATTTCATTTCTCCAACTCTATTTGGGTCTTACTCCTGACTTCACCACTGTTTTACCACTGGAGTGTCAAAATGTTTTCTAATGGATAAGTTGTCATCCCCCATTAAACATGTGTTGATGCTGCAACTCTAACTGTGGCATGCCAGGGGTGTCTTGCAGGAGCATGGACCACAGCATGGACACAGCAGGCATTATTTGATATCTTTGCTCAAGTCCTCTCTTGTTGGGTAATAACACTCATTACTAAAATCCAGGGAAGATATCAGCAACTGAAAGTCCCATTGCCCATAAAAATAGGCTCCTGACCCCTATACTGGCATTTGTGTTTTATCATAGCTTGTCTGGAGGCAAGAAAATCATGGAGAAGGAATCTTTCTTGGCAAAATCTCCAAGTTGGATTCTCAAAATTTAGGTTTCTTATGGATCACGGTGACTGAATGAAATATCACTAATTTGTAAAAAAGATATAGGAAGGAGAGCCATAGTTTTAAAATACAGAGTATTTCTAGACATCTGCTGCTGCTGCTGCTGCTAAGTCACTTCAGTTGTGTCCGACTCTGTGCAACCCCATAGATGGCAGCCCACCAGGCTCCCCTGTCCCTGGGATTCTCTAGGCAAGAACACTGGAGTGGGTCGCTATTTCCTTCTCCAATGCATGAAAGAGAAAAGTGAAAATGAAGTCGCTCGGTCGTGTCCAACTCCTGGTGACCCCATGGACTGCAGCCTACCAGGCTCCTCTGCCCATGAGATTTTCCAGGCGAGAGTACTGGAGTGGGGTGCCATTGCCTTCTCTGTTCTAGACATCTAGGGTATTGCAATTCTGTTTGCAGTTCATTATATGAGAAAGAGCCCAGAGATGGGAAGGTGAACATCTCATGCCGATAGTACATGGATGATTTGAAGCTCTATGACAGTTCTGAAACTCAGCCTAATAAAGTAGGAAACATTCTGAGGAATGCTTTTGAAGAAATGCAAATAGAGTTTGGAATGGAAAAAATGCAAACCGTTTGGACAGGCACAGGGCCAATTTATCTCTTCATTCTCAGGGAATATCAAACCTTTACAAATTTAACTCATGGGGAAACATACACGTGTAGACTTCCTTCAGGTGAAGAAAGATTCAGTATGCAGCCAGCATTAAATATTTGAGTTTTGTTTGTCACTGTTGTATCAGCTGTGTGTTAACTAGCATGTTTAATTTGCGCCCTCATGCCATTTCGAAACGTGAAAGTGTTAGTCACTCAGTCATACCCGACTTTTTGTGACCCTATGGACAGTAGGCTCCTCTGTCCATGGACTTCTCAGGCAAGAATACTGGAGTGGGTTGCCATTCCCTTCTCCAGAGGATCTTCACAACCCTGGGGCTGAAACCAGGTCTCCTGCATTGCAGGCAGATTCTTTACCATCTGAGCCACCAGGGAAGCCCAGTGTCATTTTAGAAGCTATTTAGTTCTCTTCCGATGAAGAGATGAGATAATGCAAGGCATCCTAAACTGATGGACAGGCTTTAGAATATTCTGGTCTAGATGTAGCTGGAACCTCTGAATAATTCCTCATACTGAAGAGATTACTGCACACAGCAGAGCATGTCTCGGTTGGAATTAGATCTATATACATATAGACATGCTATTGGAAAATGAGGTCCCATATTAATTTACAGAAACTTTCTTTCTAGGAAAAGAAGTGACTGTGTCTTTGGGAGCAATAGAAATACACAAGAAACTAAATTGTCATTGAGAAAAAGAGTTAAAGAGAATGGCTTATGATTTTTTAAGACTATGCAGATGACGTGTTTAGTTTTGGAACTCCTGGGTGTTTGAATTTCATTTTCCCTCAAGAGTCACCTAAACTGAATGCTTTATATCAGATTACAGGTTTAGCCCTTGGGGAGATGGAATTAGTTTAGTTGCTAATGGGTCCTCAACGTGGAATAATCACTATGAAATATAAGGACAGTTTCAAGAGCATCAGGGGTATTTTATCAAATTTTATTTAATCTCCCCTCATCCCATTCACAGGTCAGTTTATTAAAGTTGAGAGTTCTTGGTCGATGGCTTCCATGAAGGGACACAATGTTATCTTTGGATAAGCTATTCCAGGGTTAATCTGAGTCAAGAAACATTTACTTGTCATAGGAATTACAGGGTTATGATGGTGAATGTGAAAATCTGATTGCCTTCATTAAGATGTCATGTATACAAAAACGTGCACAGTTAAGAGGTAAAATGTAGTGTTATAGAGGCATAAAGTAGCTTGGGAGTGAAAGAGGTATGTCAGAAAGAGAAAGACATCAACAGTCGTTTTGATTTGGAGGTCACTGATAGCTGTAGGAAAAACAGCTTCATTAAAGTAGTTGTGAGGCAGAAATTGCAAAGGGTGGGGACAAATTGCTGTGGGCACTGGAGGGAGTGAAAGGTGAAAACATGGAATCCCATCAGTCAGTCTTTCCAGAAGTTTACTAGAGGATGGGAGGGGAACTATGTGTTTGTCACCTTTGCAAATCCAGAAGCCTGTGCTGCAGCCTCCTCTCGGAGGGCATATGGTAGCAGTAGATTTGGGAGCGTGCCCTGGAGATGGCTCTGCAGCACACCTCACACTCTGTGGTCACCAGCTTGAGGTCATGCTTCAGTGCTGCGTCACAGGACCCCTGCACTACCACGTGTCTGCCCGATGTGGGCAGGGAAGCAATGGGAAATAATATTTGTTCACCTGGAGGCCTGCTTACCATTCATAATGCCCCAGGTTGGGAAGCCACCAGCATCCTGACATGGACCAAGTTTAATTCTACTCTCTTCTATCCAACAAACATATCCTTAGGTAGTCTGAGTGAGGCCCTGCTTTGGTTCAAAGTCTGCAACGTGGTAGACTGCCCTTACATAACTCAATCTCTCTAAAGAAGCATGAAACACAAGTAGCATCTCTATAATCTGATGAACATCGCTACAGTGGAGAAATGGGTCGTGAGGGGACAGGTGACAAGCACTTAGTGCAGCCTGGGGCATCTCAGATGCTTCTCAAGAAGACTCCCTGCACCAAGTCCTGAAAGAGGGCTTAAAATTATCTAGGCAGCTGAGAATAAAACCTAAGGAAGTACTTAGGAGGTAGGAACGAGAGAGAGTGGCTAGTTGCTATTTAGTTGCTAAATTGCAACCAACTCTTTGAGACCTCATGGACTGTAGCCCACCAGGCTCTTCTGTCCATGGGATTTCCCAGGCAACAATACTAGAGTGGATTGCCATTCCCTCCTCCAGGGGACCTTCCTGACCCAGGGATCAAACCCACATCTCCTGCATTGGAAGGAGGATTCTTTACCACTGAGCCACCAGGGAAGGCAGTTAGCCTCATGAGAGCACGGCTAATGTGGGGGCCCTGTGAGCTTGAGCTGTGAGATGTGCCTGCAGCAGGTAGGGGAGCCTGGTTGTGGAAGGACTAACACATCACAGTCGGATTCTTGGGTCTTCTTCTGTAGATAATAGCAAGGGGGTCACTGTATCGCTTTAAGCAAAAAGGAGACTGAATGCTTTACTCTTTTACAAAGATTATTCTGACTGAAGTGTGTGTGTATGTGTTTAGGGGTGGGTTGAGCAGAGACTAGTTTCGAATATAAAGCAGCAGACCAAGAATGAAATTGTGACCTGAATGAGCCCAGAGGAAATGAGATTGGAAAGGATAGGTAAACTGGTTTTGTTGTTGTTTTAGTAACCAAATGCTTTGATGGAGAATTGGGTTTTAGGTGCCTCCCAAACCCAGGCTGAGTTTACTGGAAGTGTGTTTGTGGCTCATTGAGAACCATTCGCCTAAATCTATCTAAATTGTGATTCTCATAGACACTGTAAAATGAAGGTGGAGTTTGGAGGCAGAAGGCAGAGCTGTATAAAGTCAAAGCAAGGAGGGGAAGAAAAACAGAACATGGAGGAAAGCAATAAAGAGAAATGGAGAGGACAGGTTATTACTTCCTATCCTGACCCACGGCTTAGTTCACCTGTGGTGTTCCAACAGTACTTTTTCTCTATTTTTAAAGGTTTCATTAGTTAATACCTGAAAAAATGATGGAGTTACTGTGGTTGCGAGTGTCTGAGAAGCAACTTTTTATTAATAGAAGTACTATAATAGTGGCCAAGTATGTGTTTATGAGTTTTCTTCAGACATCTGTAAGGAGCAGTGTAAGCCTGTAATTGTGGGGTGTTTGCTGGAGTGGGAGAAATGACAGAATTAAATAAGTAATGAGGAAAGTGTAAATGGACCCAGTAAGCACCACTATAATTAAATGGACCCCACTTACTTATCCCTCAGAGTGTGTTTCTGTCTCTTGAGCAAGGTGGGCAGTTTGCTCATTTGCTTGGGATCCTGGAGTAATGAGATCAGAATTAAGGGGCCAATACTTCTGCAGGCCATTGCTTTTAACCTAGTTCATGACCCCAGAAGGACACTTTAAACCTCATCACCATCCTGCCTTTTGTCTTTGGGTGCAAGAGGGCACCAATCGGAGCGTGTAGATGGCTTTCCAGCACATCTGTCTTCACCAGCAGAAAGTTGTGGTCACATAAGTAGGATTATCTTTTACATAAAAAGAGCAGCCTGTTCCATAATTAGAAAAATTAGAAATTACTGTGAGATAGGCAATAATTAGCTGTTGAATACCCATTCTTGAATTTGGTTTGTAGGAAATGGGGATGTGGGAGCTTTGTTAATTGTAGAGCCTGTGATGAAAGTTTTATATTACTCAACTGGTGTACTTAACCAGTGACTCACAGAACACTGGAAGTCCATAGACCTAGATTTAACATGTGAAATGTGTGATTGCCTTGACTGCCTATTTTAAGACATTTTATGTTTAATTATTTGTGCCACAACTTGATCTGATCCCCTTTATGCAATGGAGATGAAATAGATTACATTTTCCACTACCAATGTTATGTTAAAAAAAAAGTATTTGTTACTCAATGAAAACTACCTGTATCTAACTGAGAGGTGAATTCAGGTTTTGTGGGGACTGAAACTTAATGACATTTCAGGTGAGCCCTCTTTGAGAGAAGAAAAACTTAAATAAAAAAATCTGTTATGAAGTGGTATTTAAACTCATTCTTTCCTTTAAGTTGATGACATTAAAAAAATTAATAGCTGAGAAAAGATTCCCTCATTTCATAAGTCTTTACCAATATTGTCTTATACATTGTTAGAATTGTGGTCAAATTTGGAGGAAAAAAAAACTTCTTCAGGCCTCTTTTATGATGAGTTATAATATTTTAGGGCAGAGACTAATCTTTCATACTTTTGGACTCGATTATCCACAGTGCTTAGCTTTTTACCATAACTGTTTCTCTCTTTTCTTTTCTTTTCTTTTTTTTTGCTAATTAAAAAAAAAAAAAAATTGATCATGTGAAGACATTGCTAGGGCCCTATCCAGCTCCTTAAAAGGGGCTAGTGCAAATGAGGGCTCTTAAAGTTTAAGCTTCATTGTAAATTCATGGTAAATTCATCTCAGAGCATTGCAGTTCTCATGGAATCTTTCCAAACACCATTGTATTCAATAGTCTAATGAAATAGCATAACCCTTGACACTTAGATACAATGAGTCAGTTAAGGAAGAAGTCAGATTTTTAATGATCTTTCTGAGTTTTTAAAATAAGGCACAGCTCAATTCTTATCTCTGGATTTGACTGGCAGACAATGGCTTCTTGTAAGACTGTTATGTTAATATCTTTTTAAATCTACTACAAGCTTTAATTTATCTTTGATAGCTTGAAAAGAGATTCAATTCCCATTAAGAACATGAAAATATTTTTAAAGATATTATCTTTTATGGTATATCCTTTTATAGTTCACTGACTATATTAGTTGTGGGTATCTAAAATTTCAAGTCATTTCAACAGTTAGTATGTAAATAAAATATATAGTGTGTCCAAGCCATCACCTTGTGTAGAGTATCTTTAATATTTAAAAATGTTATTTCTAAACTTAAAATGAAGGCTGTTACTTAAGAAAGACTTCAGAATTGATACAAAGATCCCACTGCACTCTATATAGTTTTCTGCTAAATGTCCCGAGACTGTTTTATTGCATGAAGCATAGTTTCATTAAAGATGCCTGGGCTTACACCCTTTTCTGTGCCTCTTACTACTTCTATGTACACAAACCCAGCAACCTAATCAAGTTGCCTTTGATCAGATTTAATTTGGATTTTTCCCTAGTAATGCTGTCTGGTGGCAGTTAAATAGAATTTAATTAAAATAAATATGCACAAGATTCAATCGAGCTTAATTATCTGATTTAACTTGGTAAAATTGGGCAGGAAGTCTAGACATTAGAAGATACACCTCTACTTGACTTGGATAAAGGTTTAGTAAAACAGAGATAAAAGTTTAGTGAAACAGAGGCCAGCATTCAGAAGAGAGAAGGGAAATCTAGCTGTAAAAGTTATTTATATGTTTAGGTAGAATTCTAAATACACAAAATGTGTCCCATCGAATTTGTACCCACAGTAAAAATTGGATTGCTTCCTCTTTTTCTATTCTATTACAACTGTAAAATGAAAGTGTGAAAAACTCAGCAATCCACTTTTTAAATAGAAATTTAGATTGACAAGCTGCTTTCTCAAATTTGATTTCTGGTTCAGTTGGCTAATGCTTCTTAAGCCTTTAAAGTGGACATGAATAACCCAGCGATTTTGTGAAAATGTAGATTCTGATTCAGTAAGTCCCAATGATGCCCACACCGTTTGTCTAAGGTCCATACTTGAGTAGCAAAGGCCCAGACAGCGAAGTGGCCACAGTTGATATGGGATGGATGGCACCACTGTATCCACCGTAACTGTACTGATAATGATACTTAAATAGGACTACCTCTCAGCTCTGGTGTGCTTGTATATTATTTCCAAAGTCCCAGTTTAGTCTTCATATTATATAATGCCATGTGCTTCAGCTCAGCTTGATCGTCACTATTTGTAAAGCTTGATTGTCACTAGTTACCCAAGAATATTTATTTGAGTCCCCCTCCAGTCCAACATGAGCAGCAGGTGTAGACAGATTTCTCTTTCAGAATGAGTTCTCTAAACCCCAACATTTTCTTACTGAGGATTCATTCAACTGCGTATCTCTTTTGCTCATTCTGATATTTTCCAAGTCAGTCCTGTGAATCATGGTCCCTTGTCTGTGTCTTTATTCGGCAAGGCTGGTCATCTCACTGACCTCCACACACGCTAGTTTCATTCCTGATTCCAAATTCTGCACATGCTGTCCCTTGACCAAGAATGCTTACATTTATCACTCCTGTCCTTCATGAGGTCTCCTGCAATCACAGGCTCTGAATGACCTGGCAAATGACCTGGTCCCTCATCATCTGACAGAGCTGAGCAGATTGAGGCCACTCAGTAGCTGTCTGTTGGAATTATATTGATATATTCAGGGAGCTGCTCTTCAGCTTCCTCTGTGCTTCATTTCAAAGCAGCCTAACATTGGTGCCCATTAACTCTCAAAGATGTTTCTTTTTCACAATGGATCATGGAAATCTCTAGTTGAATTTCTGCTAAGGTATCACTTTGGAACACTGCCTTAGCACATGCATGCTTGAATGTAATACAAGTTATAAATAGTCATAATTTCTAAAACTGCATTAAAAGCCACAAAGTTAATAGGTAATTACTGTGTAAAGTGAAAATTTTGATTTAGAGAAAAGGAGGCAGGTAATTAAATACTAATTTCAAGGAATTTTCACATAAGGTCAATAAAATTACATGTTGATAACTAACAGTACCTCTGTAGACTTATTTAATCAAGAGGGAATTGTTTTATGTACTAACCTCACTTGGAGGATGTTTGTTATCAACAGTCATATGATACATTTTTATTATTTTTACCTGTTACTTAGAGATTTGGCATATGCAAAAAGGTGAGAGATATGCCCAAAGGGTACAGCTGGGAAAAGTGGTTAATTCAAAGCAAGGGTCTGAGTGAAGTTCTGAATGAGGGTGAGACAAGGTGGCAATTACCCATTGGGCCATTTACTAGTAGAATTCTTAGATTGTTATTTTCTCTGATTGCCATCCGTAGGGATCTTTGAGATGATGTCAAAGTCTAAAAATTTCCTGTGGGACTTTGTGATAAGGAAAAAGAAAAGGAAAAACATGGGATCTGGGGACTTCCCTGGTGGTACAGTAGATAGGAATCTGCCTGATACTTCAGGGGACACAGGTTCAATCCCTGGTCTGGGAAGTATCCACATATCTCGGAGCATCTAGGCCCGTGCACCACAACTGCTGAGCCCAAGTGCCCGCGCCTGCCTGCAGCTGCTGAGCCCAAGCGCCCGCGCCTGCCTGCAGCTGCTGAGCCCAAGCGCCGCAACTGCTGAAAGCCATGTGCCTAGAGTTTGTGCTCCGCGGCAAGAGAAGCCCCATGAGAAGCCCACGTACCGCAATGAAGAGTAGCCCCCCACTGACTGCTGCTAAAGAAAGCCCCTCGCACGCAGCAATGAAGACTCAGCACAGCCATAAATAATAACAAAGAAAGTCGAGTTTAGAAAAAGGCAGTCTGGATCCAGACTACATGCTTGATACTTAGGAAGATGGGTAAACTTTTGGATCTTAGAATCTTACAGGCCTGGCATCTAGATCCAAAAAATCTGCTCCTGGACATCCAACCTGTAGGATATTTTCTAACTACCCAGAGCACAGAGTGGCAGTGCCTGTTGACCGTATTGATGCACCTGCCTGTCAGGGTGGAGTCATTGTGGCTGCCGTGCACCGTGCTCCTCTAGGGGGTGGGGCGATGCAGTACAGCTCCTGTCTGAGGACAGTGCTGGGTGGAAATCTACTCACTGCTCCACTCGGTAGCAGTGTGCCCTTCAACACATCCCAGAACTCGTCTGAGCTTTAGTTTATTTATCTAACATGCTGATGGTTTGAGTACCCACCTCAAAGGTGTTAGGGAAATTAAATGAGTAAAATGAAAATTTTGACTTAGAGGAGAGACGGCAGTTAGATAATTAAGTACTGATTTAAAAAAAGTATTCAGGTAAATAAGATTAAATAATAACTAACAATTAGCACCTCTATATGGTACTATTTCAAAGGGCCTCAGTGCCAAGCAAATTGTAAGCACTCTGTAAATTTTAATTACCATCATTAGCATCATCTTCATCGTCATCCTGATTACTGCTGTAAGGAAAAGACAAAGGCTGCATCTTTAGAAATGATGTGACTTTTGTAGAGTGCTTATCTAAACAGTACCTGTATCTGTGTACACTCAGTAAATCCAAGTTATTACTGTTGAAATTACTGTTATTACTCTACTGCTTACCCTCAGCTGACCTTGAGTTTATCCATCATAGTGAATATTCCAGAGAATATATGCAGTAAATAACTGTAGAACTAAGTTTAAGGCAACTATTACCCCATTGGAGTGGGTTCCAAGAAATTTTTTTCTTTCCTAAACCATTGATAACTTTATTTCTGCTGCTGAGACTTTTCTTCGTGGTCAAGAGTTTTTCTTACCTTGTGATTTCATTTGGGAAATGCCAGTGTCTTCTGTTTTTCTAATGCACAGTCTCAACTGCCCATGACTTAATAGTTAGGTCTCTAGATATCATTTACGAGACTCATCTACATCAAACCTTGGAGAACAGTCTGAGGTTTACGATAGAAGTCCTCTTCAGCTTTCTAAAGTACTAAACAGGAGGGAATTTAGAAAGTTAAATCAGGGAAGGGTTCCTTGGAGGTGACTTTCTCCTGTATCCTCATTTTATTGATAAGGAGATATGATTTGTCCATCATCACCTGCCCATACTTCTGAGACTGTTCCTTTAATGAACCTATCTTTCTGCAAAGCATTTCAGAGAAATCATATTTCCCACCATGACCTTTGTTAAGTTCTGCAGCTGAATAAGAAAATAGAAATCGTAAACTGATAAGCAGGAGAAGCAAATAAACAAAACCAAACCTAAAACCTCTAGCATGGGGCTATACTCAGAGATGGAGAGGATCTAATCCAAGGAGACACCTGGGGAAAGACTTTAAAAAAACAGTCAAATTTCTTTTGGATGGTGGAGTGAGACATCACAGGCTCTAAGGCCTTTCAGTGTTTGCGTAGGCTGTGTGGTCACTGCCTTGGAGGGAACATCTCAGCAGGAACCCCCACCTGGATTTGGCCGCCCTCTTTTCATGTGAAATGATTGCTTACCTTCTCATTCCATCCTGCTACTTTGAGGAGACTCTGCTGAAAAACATCAAAAAGAGCCAGTGAAGACTGGAGGGCATAAGCACAGGTTGCAATTAGGCACACAGAGGTGCAGAGCGGCCCCCTCACAGAGAGCAGATTCCAACCCGGCGACTGGCAGGGAGGCTCAGCATGGCTTTCTGCGCTCAGGCTGGGAAAGAGTTGTCACTCTCACCGTGAGCAAGGCACCTGTGTCTTGCTAATCCTCCCGCCTTGCTCCATAAAAGGGGATGAGGAGTGAGGGTAGAATTATCATGTGGATTTATCACATAATACTAATACTACTACTACTAATAATAAAGCACAGATTCGATGCCTCTTAATCTCTCTTATATAAATTCCTTTGCATGAATTTTTTGTTCTTTTTCTCTAAATAAAAGTTGAAAGCACTGATGATGCAGGCCCTTTAGGGTCACAGGAAAATGTTGCTGGAGCCCAGGGACAGCTAGAACCCTGGAGGGTAGGGCACCCAGCAGAGCTGTTTTCTTCCACCTTCTCTCCTTATTGGAATCATTAAGGAAATTTAAACACACTAGCACCTAGGTCCCACCCCTGGAGATTCTGATTTCATTGCTCTGTAGTTGATCTTTGGTGTAGTTATCAAGATCTTTAAAAGGTTTTCAAGTAATTGTAATGTTTAGTAAAGTTGGAGAAACACAGTTACTGACTGAGATACCTCACCGGAGATGTGTGGACAGGGAAGGAATACCTGGTCTCTCTCCTCCCACCCTCTGACATCCTGCTGATGCATAGTCAGAAGCCAGACAGCAAGGGGGCTAGGAGAATGCAGTCAGCCTGGTTCAGCCTCCTCTAGCCCAGGTGGCAGGGAAGCATACGGAATAACCAGCACAGACTTTACAGGGAACCCAGAAGACGGTCTCAGCCTCTTCCCCGCCAAGAAAGCAGAAGTGAAGACAGACGCATGCTTTTCCTCCTAAGGTGGGCTCACTAGTGTGGATTTTGTCCTGAACCAGGCATCCTTCAAGTATAAAGGCCTTCGAAAGGGCTCACTCTGTCTGGTTGCTTCAGTCATATCCAACTCTTTACGACCCCATGGACTGTAGCCCACCAGGCTCCTCTGTCCACGGGATTCTGCAGGCTAGAATACTGGAGTGGGTTGACATGCCCTCTTCCAGGGGATCTTCCCAACCCAGGGATTGAACTCGTGTTCCCTGTGTCTCCCGCATTGCAGGCGGATTCTTTACCCACTGAGCCACCTGTGACGCGCAATTCCATCTGGTACCTCTTAGAATATTCCCCCTGGATATTGGTGACTCTCCTGCTGCTGGCCAAGCAGGACTCCAAGGTCTATGGGGACCTAGACATGCATATATGCACATGATGCTATTGTGACCCCAGGTGCTGGTGAGTGAGAGCCATGAAGTGTAGCCTGCCAAAGTGAAATGAGACATCAGAGATCTCCTTTTTATTTGCAAGATGAGAATGGAACCATGAGTCCCAGCTGGGCTGGTCTCTGCGCTCTGTCTGGGCGAGCACAGACTGTGGGGGAAGATGGCAGGAGTGAACATTTTAGGGCAGGGTTTTGATCAATGACACGCACATTTCCATATGAGAACCAAACCTGGGCTTCAACAACAACACAAAAATGTTGCAGTTCAGTTGCTCAGTCATGTCTGACTCTTTGTGACCCCATGGACTGCAGCATGCCAGACTTCCCTGTCCTTCACCATCTTGCTTGCTGAAACTCATGTCCATTGAGTCAGTGATGCCATCCAACCATCTCATCCTCTGTCATCCCCTTCTCCTCCTGCCTTCAATCTTTCCCAGCATCAGAATCTTTTCTAATGCATTGGCTCTTTGCATCAGGTGATCAAAATATTGGAGCTTCAGCTTCAGCATCAGTCCTTCTAAAGATATTCAGGATTGATTTCCTTTAGTATTGACTGGTTTGATCTCCTTTCAGTCCAAGGGACTCTCAAGAATCTTCTCTAACACTGCAATTCAAAAGCATCAATGCTTTGCCACTCAGCCTTCTTTATGGTCCAACTCTCACTCACATCCATACATGACTACTGGGAAGGCCATAGCTTTGACTAGCTGGACCTTTGTCAGCGAAGTAATGCCTCTGCTTTTTAATGCACTGTCTAGGTTTGTTATAGCTTTTCTTCTAAGGAACAAGCATCTTTTAATTTTGTGGCTGCAGTCACCATCTGCAGTGATCTTGGAACACACAAATACTTTCTCACTGTGAGGGGATGAGATGCATACCATTTCCCATCCTTTCATAGAGATAAGTGGTGACTACATGTTTAGGTTCATCATGGATGAAACTACACCCTAGTTCCTGATCAAGATAAAATATTCACTGGCCACTTTCTGCAAGGGTTGGCTTCAAGTGAGATGTCAGTGAAACAGAAGCAAACTGCCCGCGGATTATTTACCAGTGTCTTCTACCGTGAACCTAGTATCATACCAGCATCCTCACGAAGAAAACAAGGGCCTTGATGAGCAGCAGTGTGTCCTACACACGTGCCACTTGCACGGCGCCCGTGCAAACATACGTGGGCTCGTTACACAAGCCGCGCTTGCAGCTGGGGGCATATTTCAGTGAATATGCCCTGTCCCACTGATCTCCTCCCAGATCATATGGATGAAGACCGTTTGGAATGTATTTATAAAGAAGAAGAATTAAAGAAATAATCCTTACAGGTGTTGTGAAGGTGACTGTTTTATACTAAATTCTTCTTGCTGAAAATTTTAGTTTTAGCAAATATATTACAAATGCAACTGACCAATTATAACAGCATTAGAGCATATTGGACAGGCTAAGAGTGGGAGTAGATGTCCCTAGAAAACAATCAATTAGGTAAATATGTTTCCAGATTGAGAGGTAGAAAAAAACACATATCTGGCTTAATATTCTAATATTAATGACATTTATGGAACATATAACATTTGTCACACAATACTGCTAAAATGGTTTATGTCCATCTTATTCTCACAACAACCCTATTAAATAGGAACTATTGTTATCCCCATATTAGGGATGAAAAAACCAGGACTCCAAGAATTTAAGAAACTTGCCCAATGTCATGTAGCTAGAAAATTGAGAGCCGGGATTCAGATCCTGGTTTACCTACCTTCATACCTCAAACTTATTTTTCCTGCTGTTAAATTCAACCAAGTCATTGGTTTAAAGTATGATTTACCATTTTCTCCCAAGTAACCTGTATTTTTAATAAGTTCCTAAATGATTTCTATGGTCAGAAGAGGTTGAGGTATACTAAAAATTATGTTACTCTGTTTCACAAATATATATGAGTTGTTTCTCTTTTCTTAGGCTTTCGTTTTCTAAAATATGAATGAGAATACTCTCATTCAGGTATTCTAAAGCAATTTTTTAAGCTTCATTATTAAATATGTTTCATAAATACTAGATATGATACCCTTTACTTGGAGATTAAGGCATGCTATTATACAGATTTATTGAGCATATTTATTTTACATGGATTTATTAAAGTTTTCTTTTTTTATACTGTAAAACTTTGAAGATTATTATTTTTACTCATTTTGAACATATATGACAATTCTGTCTCCTAAAGCTGTACTATTAAGCTTTGCTTTCTGTACTAAGATGTTAGAAAGTTCTAGATAACTAATACTGTGTGGACAGACTTCTCTTCCCTACACAGAAATAGTGGGTATTGAACCTTGTGACCCTGTCTTTAGAATCAAACTGCAAAGTCACTTCAGTTGTGTCCGACTCTGTGCAACCCCATAGATGGCAGCCCACCTGCCCCAGAACCCCTGTACCTGGGATTCTCCAGGCAAGAACACTGGAGTGGGTTGCCATTTCCTTCTCCAATGCATGAAAGTGAGAAGTGAACGGGAGGTCCCTCAGTTGTGTCCGACTCTTAGCGACGCCATGGACTGCAGCCTACCAGGCTCCTCTGTCCATGGGATTTTCCAGGCAAGAGTACTCGAGTGGGGTGCCATTGCCTTCTCTGAAAAGACTTAGATAAAAACTGGAGAATGTGTCAGCTGGAACAATCTCAGTGCTACCAAAGATACCTGGGAAAACAGTGATTCTGAAGGTTATCCTCTTCTGCTAATGGATATTTGAATGTAAAATCCCAGTGTGCTTTTCAAAAATATGTTGTGGTTTCTAGATCTATACCACTGGGGTAGATTTGTCTTGTAATTTCCCTCAGTTGAGTTCAGTTCAGTCATTCAGTTGTGTCTGACATTTTGCAGCCCTAAAGTCTGCAGCACGTCAGGCCTCCCTGTCCATCACCAACTCTCGGAGCTCACTCAATCGCATGTCCATTGAGTCAGAGATGCCATCCAACCACCGCATCCTCTGACATCCCCTTCACCTCCCACCTTCAATCTTTGCCAGCATCAGTGTCTTTTCCAATGAGTCAGTTCTTCACATCAGATGGCCAAAGTATTGGAATTTCAGCTTTAGCATCAGTCCTACCAATGAACACCCAGGACTGATCTCCTTTAGAATGGACTGGTTGGATCTCCTTGCAGTTCAAGGGACTCTCAAGAGTCTTCTCCAACACCACAGTTCAAAAGCATCAATTCTTCGGCACTCAGCCTTCTTTATAATCCAACTCTCAAATCTGTACATTACTACTGATAAAACCATAGCTTTGACTGGACAGACTGTTGTTGGCAAAACAATGTCTCTGCTTTTTAAGATGCTGTCTAGGTTGGTCATAACTTTCCTTCCAAGGAGTAAGCATCTTTTAAGTTCATGGTTGCAGTCACCATCTTCAGTGATTTTGGAGCCCCCAAATAAAGTCTGACACTGTTTCCATTGTTTCCCCATCTATTTGCCATGAAGTGATGGGACCAAATGCCATTTGGTTTTCTGAATGTTTTCTGAATGTTGAATATTAAGCCAACTTTTTCACTCTCCTCTTTCACTTTCATCAAGAGGCTCTTTAGTTCTTCACTTTCTGCCATAAGGGTGGTGTCATCTGCATATCTGAGGTTATTGACATTTCTCCCTGCAATCTTGATTCCAGCTTGTGCTTCATCCAGTCCAGCGTTTCTCACGATGTACTCTGCTTATAAATTAAATAAGCAGGGTGACAATATACAGCCTTGACATACTCCTTTCCTGATATGGAACCAGTCTGTTGTTCCATATCCAGTTCTAACTGTTGCTTCCTGACCTGCATACAGATTTCTCAAGAGGCAGGTCAGGTGGTCTGGTGTTCCCATCTCTTTAAGAATTTTCCAGTTTGTTGTGATCCATATAGTCAAAGCCTCTGACATAGTCAATAAAGCAGAAGTAGACGTTTTTCTGGAACTCTTGCTTTTTCGATGATCCAAGAGATGTTGGCAGTTTGATCTCTGGTTCCTCTGCCTTTTCTAAAACCAGCTTGAACATCAGGAAGTTCGCGGTTCACGTATTGCTGAAGCCTGGCTTGGAGAATTTTGAGCATTACTTTACTAGCGTGTGAGATGAGTGCAATTGTGCAGTACTTTGAGCATTCTTTGGCATTGCCTTTCTTTGAGATTGGAATGAAAACTGACCTTTTCCTGTCCTGTGGCCACTGCTGAGTTTTCCAAATTTGCTGGCATATTGAGTGCAGCACTTCCACAGCATCATCTTTCAGGATCTGAAATAGCTCCACTGGAATTCCATCACCTCCACTAGCTTTGTTTGTAGTGATGCTTTCTAAGGCCCACTTGAGTTCACATTCCAGGATGTCTGGCTCTAGGTGAGCGACCACACCATTGTGATAATCTGTAATTTCCGTAGGAGAATGTTAAGTCACAAGGACTTCAGGTATGCAGGAGTTAACTGATACTTTCGGCTGATTATGAGTCTCATGGTAATACCAAAGTCGCATACCACGAGAACTTGTGACCTTGGCCAATCCCTTCATATGGACAGAGGCACAAATGGTGTCCTGGCCCTGTTGGACGGGCATGCATTCTTATCATCTCCTGCAGTGCTCTGTGTCACAGGCTGAAGTCCCCAGCCTTCCACGTCCGGCTGTCTCCTGGGTTTGGCTGACAGGAGGCATTGCCGTGAGAATGCGGCAAGGAGAAGCCAGGGGTTTCTTTCGCTTGTCCTGTCTGCCATGGTGACGTCACGGCGCTATCTCCTGCCAGCAAAACCTGGAGAAACAACTTCCTCCGTGTGACCCTGGTCCCTGAGCGGAGGTCTCACCCCCTCTTCTCTGCATCCTTATTGTTTCCTGCTTTTTGCAGTGCCTAGGTTCCTCAGTTCTTATTTGGCTTTCTCGTTTTCCCATCACTTTTGAAACCAGCTCCCTGAATCAAATTCTCTTCACTTAAACTTCTTATTGGTTTGTGTCCTCATTGTTGGATACTGACAAAGCTTCCACTTAAATATCAAAAGTTTGCCAGAGTTAGTTCTTCTAGTGGAAAACTAACTAGGTAGTCACAGCCATCTCCACAGGCTGCCGGAATTTCAGAATTACTCTTTCCACAAATACTTGTTTCAAATCTTTTAATATCATTCATTATTTAAAATTTAATTGCAATTAATAATACAACAGGCAATAATAAATGTATCTTCGTATGTATTATGTAGCAAAATTAAGCAAATTGGAGGTGATTCACACATTACCCTGCGCTCGGTTCAGTTTTCTTTTCATGTTTAATTAAAGATTATCTTGTGATGAGCTGGTTTTAGAGAAGTCCGAGGAACCAGAGAGATGGACAGGGAAGCCTGGCGTGCTGCAATCTGTGGGGTCGCAAAGAGTCGGACACGACTGAGTAACTGAACTGAACTGAACTATCTTGTGATGGTAAAGCCAGTCCAGATCTAGCCTAGATTTGTATAGTTTTGCTTTTTCTTAAAAGTCTAAGTGATATGCAGCAAATTCTCAAAAATATGTACTTGCAGCTTTTCATTTTCTAAGGATCCAAAGCAGCCATAATTTTTTCTTTTAAAGTTCAGCCCTTCTTAGGGTATGTATAGAGGTCAGGTTCCAAAAATTGCTCCTTGATGTCTGGTTCTTCTTTGATGTAGTTTGATTAATGTTTGTGTAGAATTCCTGGCAAATAGTAGGCACAAAATAATGGTATATTGCATGAACGAACACAGAAACTTTCCAAAATATTTCCCTCATGTTGAAAGGTATTATTAGCTACTTTTACTTTTTAAGGTTTTTGTGTAGTTTATTTGTTTTTGACGGGGCTGGGGTTTCATTGCCACGGGCAGGTTTTCTCGCGCTGAGGTGAGCAGGGCCTCCTCTCTGCTGCGGTGCGCAGGCTGCTCACTGTGGAGGCTTCTCTCGTTGGAGAGCATGGGCTCTAGACAAATGGGCTTCAGCAATTGCAGCACAGGGCTCAGTAGTTGTCGTTCTTGGGCCCTAGAGCGCACGGGCTCCGGTAGTGGTGGCACCCAGGCTTTATTTGCCCTTGGCACGTGGACCAGGACCAGGAATCTTCCAGGACCGGGGATCAAACCTGTATCCCCTGCGTTAGCAGGGAGATTCCTATCCATTGTACCACCAGGGAAACCCACGTCATTAGCCTTTTTTAAATGGACTTAACAGTTAACCGGGAAAAGCTCAAGTATCTTTCTACAAGGGGAATTTAGCTGGATGGGTCTTGGTTTGAAATGCAAGCAACCGACGGCATACCGTAGGAGCCATCAGAGCAGAATTCAGGCGTTGACAGTAAAGATTAATGAACCACCTTTCCTTAATTGACAGCATCCAAAGTGCACTCCCTTCAGCCTTTTGTCTGTCAGTTGGCAGAGGATCCAGCAGGTAGACACACTCCATTGCTTGCTGAAATTAAAAAACAGGTAATTTAATCTTCTCAATGCTTGAGATGACGATTTTTTTAAAGTTGCATTTGAAACAACAGAACAATTTCTGGGTGAGTAGGTCTTCTTGGTGATTCATAATTTAGTAGATGACATATTCAAATTTATTAAATTGGCCTGAGCATAAAATCATCCAGGAGAACAACAATTAATCTGTAATACTGCATATGTATTCTTTTAATAACAGTACAGTCCCCACTAGTATTATATATTTGGCTATTTTTAAAGAGTTAGCTTTTCACAGTTTGTGATGTACACTTGTATGAGTAATGATTCTGGTTTCCTAAATGTGGGTGGGAAGGCGTGCCTGAATGTTTATCTAGAGAGTAAGCAATTTTTCACATGGAATGTATGTTGGATAAATATGAATTTGCTTTAGGTTACGGTGTTAATGCAACGTTGTCAAGAACAAATCTGAAAAGTAGTTAAATCAAAGATGTTTGATTTTAAGGAATAAATGTACCGTCTCTCAAACTACATTATCTTTTTCTAAGACTGTTTTTTTCCCTGACTGTAATTTCAGGGCTCTGTGAAGTGGAAGCTGTCAATGTATATAATTGAGAGCAATCTGACTTTTATTCTCACGTGCATTCTTCAAGGGGCTGTGCTTAGGTGGCCCTACTGGATGCTTTTCTAAGAAGCTCCATTCTGCTCCTAAACAAATACAGACTTCCTGGAGAACCCTGGTGAATTGAGGCACAGTGTTGATTGCTACCTTGTAAATAGTTGGAATGAGGATGTGATATTATATTCTTGGGGAGGGTCATCTTTTTATTTGGGTCTGTTACAGGAAAGATACACTCACTCCAGGCTTTACACCTTGATTCTGGAAGTGTAGATGCTTGTAAATTGATACTTTTGTTTCTGGTCAAGGAAATGAAAATATGCCAGGTGACATTCTCTTTGAAGTGCAAATGATGTTTCAGTTGAATCTTTTTTTCTAGCACATTTGGAAAGTGAGTCTTATGCTTGTGGAAGAAGCTGAATTCCAGTAAATGGGATTCTTAGCCACAGGGAAGTTGCTAGAGGTAGTTGGGAGTCCTTTTCTTGCTTGGATCTCCATTTGGTAGGTTATTTCATGAATTCACCTTGAGCTAGACTTCTTTATCCATCTTTCATGTTCATTTCTTCCGTATATTCTTTTCCTATCATTTCCAGATGAGATTCCATTTTTAGGAAATATTGGTATGTTTTGGATATCTCCAAGTTCTTTTGGATTTTGAGGCCAACATTTTCCTTTCTAGCCAAATAAAATGGCTTAAGCCTCCACTCAGTCAAGTCTGAGAGAGATCCAGTGTAGTTAACATTTCCATTGTGTTCAAAAGCCCCGATGTTGTGGTCTCATATTTTGCTCCAAATCCCTGCTCCTGGGCTACCTTTCATGGCTGCTGGTCATTTTCTGCCCTGTCTTGGCCATCGATGCTTTGGGAAGACACCACTAACTAATAACAACACGATCCCCACTGGTAAGGCCGCTCACAGTTGATTTTTTCCTTAAAGTTAGGCCATGGAAAGAAAGGTGGTAGCAGTGGAGAAGGAGATAGAGGGCAGGATTTGGTTGCTGTAATCTAAATGTAGTACAACATGTTCAATTCAGATGTAAACAGCCCTGTTCTTAGAAGTGTGTTAGCCGTTCTCTGCCCCAAGGACATTCTTCAGTCCCCAAACTTTACCATGTTGGGAAAGTCCATCTCTCTCCCACATATCCTATTCCAGAGTTCCATGGTTGTACCATTAGCCACTACAAAAACCAAATCCTTAATATTTTATTATGCGGGAGACTTGAACTCTCAAATCCTACTCCTGTCCCACTTGGGTCTGGGACTCAAGTCTGTATTTCTGTAGGAAAGAAAATCATTAAGGTGTTTTCCCAAATGCCACTCTTACCCATACAGAGATCCATCAGAAAATTCGATGTCTGTATCTTCTTTACAACATATGATGGATCACATTCTTACAGTTCCTCTGCTGTTGGGCACAGTAAACACCATGATTACAAGACAGTTTGTTGAACATGTTAAGATGTCAAGGATAGATACAAGGTTGTGCTTTCTTTATTTGTTTCCATATTGCCCTATAGAAACTAAAGAGACAAAGGTACCTGTGTTTCCTTCTTTGTTATATGTCTTCCATGATTCTTGTTCAAATACTGTCATTGGTACTGAATCAGCTATGTGATTTGTAGGGCCCAGTGTAGAATGAAAATGTGAGCCCCTTGTCCAAAAGTTAGCAAGAACTTCAAGAAGGCCACCGAAGAGCGTTAACACACGCATGAGCCTTTCTGAGCAGAGTCCTAAGCAACTGCACAGGTCACACCTCCGAGAAGCCTGTCCGCTGTTGATGGTTGTTGTTGAAAGTAAGAGTTTAATAGAAAAAGTCTGTGTAGTCTGAGGTCCATTACTGTAAACTTTGGAGGGGAGATGTATTAGGGCAGGGAAAAATACCTTTAATGGCAATAGCTAAGGATCCATTGCCTTGAGAAGTAGATATTACATTGTATCCCTCAGAGTTTCATTAGAAAAACAGGAACCTTTCTGGGTATTCTGAACCAGAAGGGGCTTCATACTTCAAATTACGAGTCTTGAAAACTCTTGGAAGTGTTGAAAGATCAGAGCTTAGAGAAAGGTACCATTAGCTTTCAAAGACTCCAGAAGGTATATGTAGGAACCCCCCTCCATACCCCCCCCCCCCCCAAAAAAAAACCACTAATGATGGCCAAGCTGCCTACAGCACTATGGAGAATGATTTTCACCAGAGCCATGTCTGTCTGTCACCTCAGAGGGGTGGTGGGCTGAGTCAGCCTGTCTCCCTCTTTCTGTATCTTGTATCTTCTTATTGATGAAATTTATAATGGTAATTTAAAATGGTAAAAAGCCATTCCAGGGCATCTGTCTGCTACAGCTGGTAGAGAAAGCAAATTCTTTCTCAACAAGAGAGAACATTTGAAGAAATTAGATTCTGCATCATTGCTAAAGCAGTATCTGACATTTATATAAGTATCTAAAATACAGGGCACATCCATTATTAAAGTAAATACAGGACATTATAATAAATGCTAAAATCTTAATAACTAATACAATGAAATTTTATGTCTGGTTCACATCAAACTGAATAGCAGTTATTAACTAAGCAGCAGTTGGGAGGAGGGTATAAGTGCATCTTGCAGCCACTCAGGAGCCGAGCTTGCTGGAAGGCTCCGTTCTCGCCATCACACGGCTTCCACAGTCGAGGTATTAACACCAAGCTGGCAGAAAGGGGAAGAGAGAGAATGGAGTGTCTCATGGCAGGCCTTTATGGGCCTGTCTGAAAGCAGACTTCACACTTTCTCTTGCAACCCATCTGGTGAGCAGATCTTAGTCACAGGGCCACTCCAACCACAGAGGGAACTGGGAAAACTAGCTGTGTTCTCTGGAGGGAAATGAACTGGGTAAGGCATCGAGATGGATAAGAAATAGCAGACAATTTATTTCGCATGATGTCTAATAGGGACCCAGGTTGCCTGTCTACCGTTTCAGAGTCACCATTCACAAGGGAAAACGGCTAGTGACGTATGTAGTTTTGGGTGCATCATTAAGCCTCTTTGTTTCTCAGTTTCTACATCTGGAAAATGGACATACTAAGTGCCTCTCATTGAATTGGTATAAGGATATCATGAAATAGTGCAAGTACAATGGTTTAATGTTAATGTAGTGTCTAGCAGTTAGCAAACACTCCATGAATACTGGCTATTGTTACTGTCACCATGCTTTTAAGAAAGAGTAGCATGTTTGGGAACAACTTAATATGTACAGTGTGCTCAGCTCATGCTTGGCACATAGTAAAAGTTCAGTGAATATGTTACCATTATTTTAACTTTACTGAGTCATCCTGTTACACCTAAATTAATTATGACTTTCCACTCAAAGAACCCCTCAACTTTCTTTGATTTTCTCTTCAGACTCATTTTTGAAATAGTATCCAAATATCTGACTGTCATCATGTGGGTCAATCACTACATTTACTTTTGCTAGATCTAATCTGATCTTTGGTGATCTGTATAGGCTTTTATTTATTTTTTTAATGGTTGAAAAATTGCTTATTCATCCATTTACTTATTTTTGGCTGCACTGAGTCTTCATTGCCGTGCGTGGGCTTTCTCTAGTTGTGGTGAGCAGGGGCTACTCTTCCTTGTGGCTTGTGGGCTTCTCACCGTGGGCCCCCTTGTTGTGGAGCACGGGCCCTGGGCGCGTGGGCCTCAGTAGTTGCAGCGCACAGGTTGGTGGTGGCACACAGGCTGTCGAGTGTGGGCTCAGCAGTTGTGGTGCAAGGGCTTAGCTGATCTCCACAGCATGTGGAATCTTTCTGGACCAGGGATTGAACCCATGTTGCCTGCATTGGCAGGCAGATTCTCATCTACTGTGTCACCAGGCAAGTCCTGTATAGGCCTTTATAAATTGCTTATTTGTTTATTGAGAATTGAAAATGAAATGGAATGTTTTACCCCAAAATAATGGGATTTGAAATGGGAAAATACCATAAATGCACCCATATGTAAAGAAAGTGATTGTGTTCTGTTAACTTATTCAAGGAAGTATAGTAAAAATCCGTTGATATTGTTGCTTTAATTGGTGTGTGTGAAGTCTAGTGTGAAGTCGCTCAGTCGTGTCCAACTCTTTGAGACCCCATGGACTGTAGCCTATCAGGCTCCTCTGTCCATGGGATTTTCCAGGCAAGAGTGCTAGAGTGGATTGCCATTTCCTTCTCCAGGGGATCTTCCCACCCAGGAATTGAACCCGGGTCTCCCGCATTGCAGGCAGACGCTTTACTGTCTGAGCCACCAGGGAAGTGCTCTTTAATTGGTAAAAACTGTTTAAAATATGTGTATAATTGAGAGTGAGTGAAGTCACTCAGTCATGTCCGACTCTTTGTGACCCTATGGACAGTGGCTACCAGGCTCCTCCATCCAAGGGATTTTCCAGCCAAGAGTACTGGAGTGGGGTGCCATTTCCTTCTCCAGGGGATCTTCCCGACCCAGGGATCGAACCCAGGTCTCCCACACTGCAGGCAAGTGCTTTACCCTCTGAGCCACCAGGGAATACCATATATATAATTAGTTCAACCCTAATTGGTTTAGAAACTGCTGAATTTGAAACAATCTGTTAAAGGTCAAGGCCTTATTATGCCAGATAGTTTGCCTGTCTCAAAGTGGACTGAGATTGGATTGAGTGGATACATTTATAAACATTTTTATAAACATACTTCCAATCATAAGTTTGCACAGGTCATTCAGAAAAGAGAAGCATGGTGCAAGGTGGAGTCACAGAGAATAGTCTAGGCACGTTGCTTTGGGCTTGCCTCACAGCTAAACGTGTGTAAGCATTGCTGTTTGACATACCTTCATTTGGAGAGGGGAAGAAAGAATCCATCTTTAAGCTCTACAAATATTATTTGGCCTTCATGGCATTTGTACTCAAAGGCAGAATCTGAGACATCGCACAAGATTAACCATCAATGCTGCATCACTGAAAGCCGGCCTTGGTCATGCCCAAGCACGGTTGCTTGGGGCGTATGTTTTTCTTTTTCTGAGGGAGTGTCTGCCCTCTCTTGTGTATGTTGTTTGATGTCAGATGCCTTTAAAGAAAAGCTACAAGAATTGCTAGTTTTTCAGTGAAACATAACAAATCCTATAAAGAGAAACATCGTGAGATAAAGACAGACCCACTAGCGTACAACCAGGCTTCCCAGGTGACACTAGTGGTCAAGAACCCACCTGCCGGTTCAGGAGACGTAAGAGACATGGGCTCAATCCCTGGGTCAGGAAGATCCCCTGGAGGAGGGCATGGCAGCCCACTCCGGTACTCTTGCCTGGAGAATCCCATGGACAGAGGAGCCTGGCGGGCTACAGTCCACCAGGTCGCCAAGAATCAGACACGACTAAAGCGACTTCGCACTCACTCACGCAGCATACAGTCATGAATCCATATAGTTTGCCTCCATTTACTGATGTAAATGATCAGAGCAGTTAAAATTGCCAAAAGAGCATTCTCAGTTATGCCTAATGATTTATTTGACTAATGCTTTTATTTTTTAAACAGTGTTTTGGCCAAAGTGAAAACACCATCTATCCTTGTTATCAATCAGCAGAATTTTGGTTTGGTTTTCAAGGCCCCCCATGGATTGAACTTAACTTGCCCTTCTGGACTCAAACTCTAGTCTTTCGTTCCAAAATCCCCCCCTGGCCTTGGCTGCTTTGGTTAGGCAGCCCGTGCTTTCTCACCTTCAGTGCTTTGTCCTGATACCTATTCTCCTAACTGGAGAACTGTTTATGTTCCCCAAATCCTACGTTCATCAATGGCCCCCCACACAAGCTTTCTACATGGGCCTCAGCCAGATGTTATCTCCTCTCTCTGATTTTCACATGGCACTGCTCTGTAGATTTCCTGTTACTTATATTTATATCTCTTGTACTGATGGGCTCTGAGAGCCATATTTTTTATCTTATTCATGTGAATTGCATACCATAAAACTTTGTGCATAGTCAGTTCCCAGAAAATATGTACTGAATATGTCAGTAAAGGCATGAATGATGTCATTCTGAATCTACTAAGAAAACCATTCTGATTACTGTTTAAATTTACAGAAAAAAGAAATGAGTTATTCATGAACTATATTTAACATATATTACCTATATAGTTAATGTTTATAATCTTTGACCTAATATAAGGAAAAAATATTCTTCTAAGATATTATTAACTTGACCTATCTTTTAGAATGTTCAGATTGGCTCACTAACATTGACATTTACCAGCTTCGAAATTCAGACATAGCATGTACACATATAGATTTAATGTTTGAGGGGGACATACTTTGCTTCCAATTAAGTAATGGAAGAGAAAAAGAGTGACTCAGAGGAGAATAGAGAGGCTGTGGGGTGAAATACCGTAATAATGCAGCTAAACCTGACTGAGAAAGGATGAGAAATAAGCCTCCTTTGTAAGTCCTCTCATGGAGCAATGACTCAGCACTGTGAGCGAACATGATGAGGTTACATTATTCTTTCATCACAGATTGTTGGGTTAATTGTGGGATATACAGAGTATAGTGGATTCAGAAGACAATTGGTTATTGTGCGTTTCTACTTTCTTTTTAAAGCAAGTTAGTGCTTTAAAAGTGCACAGAAGCTAAGATTCTTGTTGTGAAATCTGATGATGAAAAACAAACTGAAAATAAGTTTAATATACGTGGATCTGCAAATAGAGGTTCTTGAAAGTCATTTTTAATTTCCTTCAAAGCCTCAGAGTCTGTGTATGTATCTCACAAGTGAGTTAAAAAAAAAAAAAAAAAGGCCTCAGTGGGAACTCAATTTGTGAAAATCTAACCACTATCTCTTTTTGGCCTCATGGAGAGGAGCATACATTGTATTTTTTGTTTGAAATGATAAATACACAAGCTTTGTGTCAACTGGTGGAAAGCAAGACTGAAGAATTTCTATAGATAGTAGCATGCCCACTGCCAACGAGAAACAGGATCAATTTCTTTTCAGTGTTGTGACAGCATCTGGGAAAGAGGCTTCGTGTCATGAAGGGGTGCACCTCGCCGTCATAAGAAAACAATCTGTGTGTCTTACCTCAGCCCAGGCTGTGGGTGGAGGAATGTGGAAACTAGGCTGGTGGCTTCGCTGCTAAGGGCAGCTTCTGATTACCTGGTCTGCTGTGAAATTGTTTTCCTCCTCTTCTGTTTTTCCTGTGTTGATTCAAAGAACCGTGTTTTTTGTTTTCCCATTTCTCATGTCGTCAGCTTCCACGGACACAGGAGTGGAGCAGAGTTAGAGTGATAATTGAACACTGATTTGAATAGAAAATCTATGGTCATTTGAAAGGGAAACCTTCAAGGGTTCATGTAATGAATCCCCAGTGAATTTGAAAGAGATGAGCTGTGCCTAATTGCATCTAACATAACTGAAACACATGGACCTCTGCAAAGAGGGTGAGGGCAGATCCCTTAAACCCTCTGCTCAGCAGTACTGAAGGTTCAGAATAGTCCATGCATTCACTTAATCTAAAGCTCCATGGTTAACACATCTCTTCGCCTCGTTCCTCCTCTCTCCAATCGACAGTGATGAGAAGCCACAATTATAAAGTTTTATTTTCAGAAAGATTTTTAAAGACAAACTGAAAAGAGCTGGTGGAACCATCCAACCCATGTTGTGTAAAGCCTTGCATTTTATTGACTCTGAACTTGGCCTCAGAAAACAAACATGACTCCCACCACAACAGGTTTGAGTTTCCTGGGCCAGAGCAGCCTGCGTTGCTGGGAGCTACCGCCACCCAGCCACCCAGTGTGGGCAACTGCAGTCACAATGCCCCTCTCCCTGCCTGGGTGGTCCTGGAGGGCTGGAAATCCGTGAGATTCCTCAGGACCTTTGTCATAAGCCTGCGTCATGTCTGTGTGCGAGTTCTTGGGAGTAAGTCCCTCAGCTAGGCCTCCTGCCTAGGTCTAGGTCTAGGGATCTACATCTCCTGCTCTGGGCAGGGAAGGGGTACAGCACATATTGCCTGTAATGATTCTTTATCAGGAATGAAAGACAGTTGCAACGGAAAGGAAAGTATTAACCCATGCTAGGCCCTCTCCTCCTGCTGGGATTGTAGGCTTTGGAACCAGCCAGCCTGGGTGCTTTTATAAATCCCCGTCTTTTCATGGGCCTGGCCATCCTAGATATCAGGCCCTGGGGCTCTGAGTTCTGAGCTGTGAGCTCCACCATCTCTTGAGCTTCAAGCTTAGGGACTCTGCTGGAACAAGCCTCGATCTCTAGGTTTAAGCAAAAAAGTTACAGTATTGGTGAATACTCTTCACCTTCCTGTGCCTCAGTCTCCTCGCTTATAAAATGAGACTCTCTGTTCTTACCTCAGGGTTTGTTGCTTGGAATTGAATGAGGTAATCCCTGGCCCGTACCCCACACACAGCCTCTTTGGGCAACAGTCAGAGGGTAACTCTCACGCTGTTCGGTTTCGGAAATGAGGCAACAAGAAGTTAGGGCATATTTTTACTCAGTTTCTGTGCCGACAGGCTTTGGAATTGCCTCAAGCTTGTCCGCACTCTGCAGTGATGTTATGAGCACACTGGCCTGCATCTTGAGTTTGAGAGCCATGGGACATTCTTTGGGAATGTTAGCTGAGACCTCCCTGCCCCTTCTTCTGGAGCCAGGACCCTTATATCTACATCAGTGAAGTGCGTGGGAGGAGCTCCTAGGATTCTGACCCAGTTCATGTTCCCACGCTTTGGTCTGCCTCTTCCCTGGCCTCCCTCGTTTCCTATTCTGAGAAGTAGGCCTTGCGTTTGACTAGCGCTTAGATTTGCCATGCTTTTCATGTATTAGCTCATTTAATCTTCCTGACAGTCCTAAAAGGCAGGCACACTTAGTATCTCTGTTTATAGGGAAGGATATTGAGGCACAGGAAGGTTAAGGGGTTTGCCCACAGCCCTAGAAGGCACCATTGTTTCTAAGTGGCAGGGTGAGGCTTCAAGCTCAGGCTGCCTTGCTCCTTCCTGAGCCCACAGGCTTAGAGATGGTGCCAGGTTGCCAGGCTTATGTCTTATTTTTGGCTTGTCACTGACTTTCCAGACCTTAGCCCTGTCATCAGCATATGGCAGGCACTGTAAATATTTAGCGAGTGAACATATGAATGATTGATGCTTTCATAACTATCCTAGACCATGTATTCTCACTGAGACTTTTTTGTTTTTTACTTATCCTCCAGTGTTTGAAATTTTCACTTCTTTATTTTCTCAATACCAGATTATCTTTTTGTCTCTATATACCATCTTACAAGAAAACCCAAACAAATGTTATGATCAACCCAATTGATCATCTTTCAACCATTATTTGAGAGAGAATTTCCTGAAGGGAAGAAGCATGTTGTATGGCTGTTATATAACATGCACAAGAATAGCTGAATAACCACTTTATGACACATGTGAATCCTTAAAATAACTTTCTAAATAGGTTTGAAACTTGGAGTGTTGACAGGCATAAGATTTACTCCTCTTACCAATCCATACCTTCTCTTCGCTCCCTCCCAGAAAATGCTATTTGCTTGAATAGTTTAAAGTTTAAAAGATAATATGGCAAACCTTTAAAGTAGATAAATAAAAATCACCCCAAAGAGCCAGAAAGTTCAGACTCTCAAGTAGAACTAGGGCAGTAATTCTTCCTCTAAAATTTCAGGCCACTAAAGGAAACAGGTTGGATTGCATCATCTCCATTTTCTTAAGAAAAAAAAAATAGCATTTAAAATTCCTCTCTGAAGATAAAATTGCTCTTGCAGCTATATTCAAGTCACAATCAATTATGTAGACCTTATGTAATAGATGAAGGAAATAATACCATAAACTATGAAATTTTAGACAATACCATCATGCCCTCTTAACTAGATCATAGAAACGGTGAAAATGACCACATTTTTTTCTGAGGAGGTATCTGGAATTCGTTTGCTTTCACCAAATAGAGGCCCCAGCATGTTCTGAGTCACGGTTAATGATCTCAGCACTTCTTTTTCCTTTGAACCACTTACCTACTCATTGACTCACATGTTTTAAACACCACAAAGGAGTTAGACTCTCTTTTGTGTCTCTGGATGGAAAAAAAAATGTGCAACAACCCATTTCCTAAAAAGACTGTAATTACATTTAAGAAATACTAGTAATTAACAGCCTGAATGGATAAGTCTAAGTTAGGTTCCTGAAAAATGTATGAGACATGCCTAACACTTCTCAAGCTACAGGGCAAGTATTTGAACATTATGTCTGCAGTGAGGGTGTGTTTTCTTGCTTTTCAATGAGGAGGGTAATTAGGATGATAATAGAAATAATACCTGAGTTTACAGAGCTTGAGGTTGAGGTTTACTGAGGTGCTTTCTGGCTCTGTGGTAAGCCTGTCAGAGGATATCCGATTTTAGAAGTCCCTGAGTTTTTCATGCCTTTTTCCCTCTGGGCTTCTTCCTCCTGTAATGAAACTGCTTTAATCCCATCCACATTCCAACTCTAAATCCCAGTGCTTAAAAGGAACTGTCTACATCTGACTAACTTAAAAAAAAAAAAAAAGTGGTTCAAATAAAGGCAGAGTTGCTTGCTCCCCTTGCCCGCTGGCCGCATCGATCACATACATGGACTGGCCCCTGACATGAAGCTCTGATATTGATCTGGAACCTTACTGATCTCCAGCTTCACACAGGGAGAGTGCCCACCAATAACTTAGACAATTCCAGAGGTACTCATTTAATCT